>NC_073303.1:138018791-138759416 GCF_027595985.1 Sorex araneus | reverse complement strand
AAGTTCATGACATCTGCATTTGTATGTTCATTGCAGCACTGTTTACAATAGCCACAATCTGGAAAAAACCAGAGTGCCCCCAAACAGATGACTGGTTAAAGAAACTCTGGTACATATACACAATGGAATACTATGCAGCTATCAGAAAACATGAATTCATGAAATTTGCATATAAGTGGATCAACATGGAAAGTATCATGTTGAGTGAAATGAGTCAGAAAGAAAGAGACAGACATAGAGAGATTGCACTCATATGTGGAATATAAAGTAGCAGAGAGGTACAAGCTTGCAATGATGCAATTTCTGGCAGAAATTTCTCTGGACTTAGTTACTAAAATACTAAAATACAGAAATCCAAAAACGGCCACTTGACCTCATATCTCTTCATTCTCAGCAATGGAAAACAAATTATCAAATGCTTCCTTTTCAGCAGGTCCAACTTTGGGGGGAGAAACTCCAAACAATAACAGTGAGTTTTTTGTTGAAATATTGAATGTAATCAAAGTAAAGTGAAAGTAAAGTGAAATGTATCAGTTACACAGGCGGGGTCGGGGGCTGGAGAGGTGGGGGTGGTGGGGAGGTATACTGTGATTCTTGGTGGTGGAATATGTGCGCTGGTGAAGGGATGGGTGTTCGAGCATTGTATAACTGAGACTTAGACCTGAAAGCTTTGTAACTTTCCACATAGTGATTCAATTAAAAAAAAAAAAAAGAGGCCTCCAGATGGGTTGCAGCCGCAGCCGCTCCCCAGGGAGGGAGCGTAGGCGGTCGGGGTCCATGTCCCAGGAGAGAGAGCAGACGCTGAGAAAGGTCCCGGTCCAGGGAGAGAGACCCGAGAAGGAACTGCTCTCGATCCCCACACAGAAGATGCTCCAGATCCCCAAGACGACATAGATCTACATCTCCTTCCCCTTCCCAGCTGAAAGAAAGAAGAGATGATGAAAAGAAAGAAACAAAAGACACAAAAGAGCAAAGAACGGCAGATTACCAACAAGACTTAGAGGGCAAAACTGAGGAAGAAATAGAAATGATGAAATTAATGGGATTTGCCTCCTTTGATTCTACAAAAGGGAAAAAGGTGGATGGCTCTGTAAATGCTTATACCATCAATGTGTCCCAGAAGAGGAAGTACAGGCAGTACATGAATCGAAAAGTCGGATTCAACAGACCTTTGGATTTCATTGCATGAGAATTGTTAAAGAATGGTTTCTCGCCCTCACCTTGATCAGAAGAGTGGATTTTGTATTTGTATATGATAGACATCAAAACAGGATCACAGTCCTTCTGCCTTGTAAAGTAAGAAAACTTTATTTATGATGTCTGTAGTTCACTTACCTTGCCTGAAGAGAAGAAAGATTAAATACTACATTTTTTCTTCTAGGAAATATCTTTGGGGGTAATCATCAATCCCTTTGTTTTGTCCTAATTCCTGTGGAAGCTTACATGTTTTCTTCTTGGATGCTCATTAGGACTTTTTAAAACACTTAAAAGTAATTTGGACAGAAGTTTCTCAAATAAAGCGATATTCCTACCCTTTTGTATTTGATTAATATTTTTATTACTAAATAAAAGAATCCCCCTGCATTGTTTTCAAAAAAAATAAAAATAAAAAATAAAAAAACAAAGAATGAAGTGAATATTAGTGTGGCTCAAATGGAGAAAAAGCTTGACATGAGACTGGAATCAAAGGGAAAGTTTCAGTGTTTTCTGAGAGACTGTGATCTTGAAACTGATTCATGGCTGAAATAATTTAGGTGACTTTCCCAGAATAACTTAGCCAGAAAGGGTGGAACTGGGCTTTGTACACAACAATCCACTTCCATGAGTAGTATGCTAAACAACTATGTTTTCTGCTTCCCAATGAAAAGGCAGGAATTTATTTGTCTGTTTTTCTGATTTAAAGTACCCAGTAAGGGGTGCGTGAGAGAGAACAGCTGGTAAGGCATTTGCCTTGCATGCAGCCGACCCAGATTTGATCCCTAGCACTTCATATGGTTCCATGAGTACCACCACCAGGAGTAACTCCTCAGTGCAGAGACATAAATAATCCTTGAGCATTTCAGGGTGTGGCCCCAAAACAATAACAAAAATCCAATATGTAAAAAATATGTGGGATATTTAATTTCACTTAAATATATTAGTAAGAGCCAAATCCATCAGCTTGCCCAACATCTTGCCCAACAGATGTTTCACACAGTGTGACTTTGGACTCAAAAGCAGCTCTGGGGAGTTTTACCAAGGTAAAGATAGTCAGACTCAAACCTGGTTAGTCAAAATGCCTTTGGACTGATTTTGCTTTCTAGTGCCCTGTCATTCTTTTTCTGGATTTCACTGCCATAGGAGTTAACCAAAATAGAAATGCACTCATTCTTCCATGTCCACAAGAAACAGTTCCAGGACCCTCACGGTATCAAAATTCAAAGATGCTCAAGTCCCTTCTTACAAATAATTTAGAATTTGCATATGACTTATGCGTATCCTTCCCCATACTTTTAAATCCCCCAAGATTAGTTCTAATTCCTACTATAATGTAAAGGTGTTGCAAATAGTTGTTACATGTGTTGTTTAGGGAATAATGACAAGGGAAAAAGTTTGTACGTGCTCGATAGGGAGTTAACACCTATAGTCCTAACCAGTAGTACATACTTTCAATGCTCAGTTTGTTGCCCTGCTCTTCATAATTCTGAGTAAATGTATAGAAATATTTCTCAGGAAAAGAACAATAACAACAATAACAACACAGTTGTTACCCTCTGGTTGGTGGTTCTTGGGGAATGTGGGTGTTTTCTCAGCATAAAGTTACTTACCTGTTCACCATGGAGGTGTTGCAGAGGAAGATGTGAACGGCAAGCCCATTGTTAGATTTGATGTCTCCAGCTCCACATAAGGTGTACAGACCCTGGGAGAGACCCACAGCAGGGGGAAGGGTGAATGTGAATAGAACCCAAGAGGACAGTCTCCTCCTCACCCCTGAAAGCTACGGGATTTTTTTAGATTCTACCAGGTTTTATTACTGTCTTCCTCTGGGAGCCCTGAGACTTCTGGGAATTTGCTGCCACTATGGAACCCAGAATTCACTGAATTATGCTTGGCTTCCAGCCATGGCCTCGATATCTACATCAGATGAACTTTTAAATAATCAGTTCATTATCTGGTACTTTATCAGTTAGGTGCTTAGATCAACCTGTAAGAGTCAAGCACTTAGAGGATTGGAGAAAAAGGTTGTTACATTAGGGAGCATTAACACCCTTCAAATGTACCCACCATGAGGGTGGGACTCTGCTTCTGATTTGGCTCAGCCTTAGCCATGAACTGCAGAACAAAGCAGAGAAAAGCAACTCTGCTCTTCAAGAAATCAGGAAAGCCCAAAGGTAAGAAGCATTGCTACTGTGGATATCAATAACTCACACAGGTTGGGGATTTCTTTTAGTATTTTAATATATTTGCAAACTTAGGGCCTGTTTTAATGAGTCCACACAGAGTTTGGAGCATAGGATATGAACAAAAAACTCGACAGAAGCCAAACAATTTAAAATCCTCTGTAAGAAAGCTGTAATCTGAGGTTGGTCTATAGGACCTTCCACCAGCTTCTTTGAGCATTACCGTTTTTGTAGGTAATCATCCCATTACCCACATCTTCTGCCTACATAACCCCATTGTTCTCCACATAGCACTTGCTCTGAGTAAAGATCCAGGATTCACTACCAAACAGAAGTTCTAGTTAGCATTTTCTAACTACAGTCTCCACACTGAACTGATGATATTCTAGCTTTGGAATCCATTTCAGGGAGGTTGTGAACTTGAATGGAGACCCATTTTGACTTAACACTGACTGACATGTATAATTTTGCTCACTCAATGGTGAATTAAAATCAACAAGTTACATAAATACTGACTGCTTGAAAAACTGTCACCGGTAGAAGAGAATAGATTTTTAAAAAATCACACTATAGTTGTCACAGATTTCCAAAATGTCATGAATACTTATACTTCTCATAATCCTAGTTTTTAGATTTTCATAGAGTCTGTGATTTAGGGCATTAATAAAGAAGCATGTATTTCTATAACCAAACTTAATTTGTTTTTAAAAATAATTTTTGTCATTGCATTTTAATATAATCCACTTTTTTTTGGTAATTTACTTTATGCATGTATATACAGACATTGTATCAGTTGATCAAAGGAGTCCATGGAGCAAAAAGGCTCTGAACTTCTGTTCTAGTCCCAAACAAAGGAACTCAATGCAGGTGAATGCTCAATTTCCCTTAGCTGTTCAGAGATATGGAAAACATCTCGTGAATGCCCTTTGGTGTCAAGGGCCATATGGTGCCTGTAAGAAAGATGTCCCTTGGCCAGCCCTGAGAACAGAGGCAGGTGGTGCTGTTTCTGTGACTGGCCTTGAAGAATGCTTCTATTTGGCATTCCACTGGCAAATGGCTAGATTCCTCACTGTGGGTGAGAGAAGACGAGTGGGAAGGTGGAGATGGTATTGACTTACGCTCACAAAGTCCACTTTCTTATGTGATGTTTTTGGAATCTCAAATGGTTTCCATCTAAGCTGGAAAGAAGAAAACATACAGGAAAATTATTTTACAAAGGGAAATGGTAGAACTTATAAATAAATAATATCAATTTTACAGAAAAAAGACAGCTGCTCCTTCTGAGAGGCTCTGACCTCTTATGATTCTGTGTGTGTGTTTAAATTAATAAATGGACGTCATTTCCTGAAAAAGTCTCTGTTGGTTTTGTAATGTGTGTGTGTGCATTACGTACATGCATGTTCAAGTTATATATATATATATATATAGTCTTTGTTCCCTAGCATTTTGAATTGCATAAATTGAAAAAAATTACATCATTGCTTTCTCATTTTAGTAACTGTTTGTTTCCCTTAAAATTTTATTTTCCAGGGCTGGAGTGATAGCACAGCGGGTAGGGCGTTTGCCTTGCATGCGGCCGACCCAGGTTCGATTCCCAGCATCCCATATGGTCCCCTGAGCACTGCCAGGGGTAATTCCTGAGTGCAGAGCCAGGACTGACCCCTGTGCATCGCCGGGTGTGACCTAAAAAGCAAAAAAAAATTTGTTTTCCTGGGCACATCAGTGAGTTTGACTGATGCTGCTTTTTATATTATTTATAATCAGCTCTCTTTTCTGGCATACCATTCTTCTGTGTGGGCTCCTGACTCTGCAGGGGAAGGTTCTACTTCTACTTCCAGCCCTTGGGGCTTTGAATTATTTCTTTAAGAGAAAGAAAAAGCACCAACTGAGATTGGATTTGGTAAATGCAGTACTGGGTTCAATTTCTTCACCAAACCCCATGTTGATCCCCAGGCTTCCTGATGGTTTAGTTTAAATCACAACAATCTTAAATTTAATAATTAAATATCCATTGAAGTGGGAAGAAAAAAACAGCAGGTTTGGGCCCTACCCAAAACATCAGCCCAGCCCTTATTAATTAACTTGGCTGCAGGCCTGATGCAGCAAGGCAGACAGCTGATAAACCTAGTAACCTTAGAACACACCTCTTGGAGTGACCTGTGTGTACCCTGGAGGGCTGGGTGATGCTTCTGCGTGCCTAGGTGCTGTGTCCGGTCTCAGCAAGCTCTGCAGGGTCTCCATTAAGTTGTGGGATTAGCTCATTCTGTATCACAGAGAAGCAGTCAGATGGGAAGGAAGCAAATGGAAAGGTGGTGCTAGGATTATTCTCTCTTCTGACATACACAATAAGATGGCAGCCTCTATATTTTACAAGCTGATCTTATTCTGGGACTACTTGAATTAAAAAAAATACATAAAGTTGTGCTTTTAAAAGCATTGTTGAAATTGTGCTTCAGAGAGAAGGAAAAGATTTAGGAATGATTCTATTCCTAAATCCTAATTTAATTCATAATTCAATTCTTTCGCTGAGGGTGGGGGGACCTGCCCAGCAAAAATCTGATAAGGGACTTTTATCAGATAATACTGATATTTATCAGATAATACTCAGCAATATTATGCATCAGATAATTGTTTTTTTCTGTTCTGGGCATTGTCAATTGTCAGTGTTTAGGAGCATCCCTGACTTCTAACTCACAAGATGCCAGGAGCATTCCCTTAAATTGTAACAACCACAAATGCCTTTATATATTGTCAGTTGTTACCTGCAGGGACTAATTTTATCTGACTAGAGAACCACTGGCCTAAGATGACAGTCCCTTGATGTCAGTCAGGACCACAGGTTAACTGTGGCTTTGGAGGGTAGCTTCTGTTCAACTAACAATTATTTGCAGGTTCCCTCTATGATGGTAGTGCTGTCTCTCTATGCTCAAGAAAATAGTCTTCACACAAAAGTCACCCAAAATCTTAGGTCTAGGAAGAATCATAATTTTAGGTTTCCCAGTAGAAGGGATTTAAGTGATTCCAGAGCAAAGTTTTACATTTTTCAGAAATTCTGAACTCTGGCCCCCCAAAGAGAACAACCTGGAGTGTCTTTGAGATGCAACAACAAATTAAATAAAAATCTGTGAAGGTGAATCTAGGCATCACTTTTTTTTATAAAATGTCGATTTTATGATTCTATGATTTCATGATTCTATGATTCATATGATTCAAGTAAGCATTATGTTTAGAAAAGATTATTCAGAAAACCAACCAACTAAATTGTGGACTTTTTGATATGTATGGTTGTAATATGCCAATTATCAAATAGTAAGGATGTTTAAATACTCTAAACCTAAGAATTTATAAATATAATGGGGAAAAAGAGAACAATAAAAAAGAAAGAGAAAAGGAACTGAGAAAAATCTCATTAGCCAGAGAAGTATTACTTGGTTTGTTTGTACATCTTGCTGAAGTTAGAAACTTGTTTATGGTTAGAAATTAAATCTTAACTCCCAGAGAAGAGGTTTCTTTTCTTGGGTAGGAAAGATTGAATAAGAGAAGGTGATGGGTTGGTTAGATTTTGCTGATCAATTTTCTGTTGCACATTAGCTCTCAAATCATGAGGAATCAGACCCTTAACTGATAGTAGTGTATGGAGAACCTTTCAAGGGACGATAACCAGATGGAGGCATTGGTTTGGGGCCTTAAGACTGTCTTCAAGGGTAGTGAAGAAGCTTTGAATACGCTCTGTGCCCATAAGAAGTCAGCTGTGCATTTTCCAATTTTGATCAAGGTTTTTTGCTCCTGGTAGTGCTCAGGGACCATATGGGATGCTGGGAGTCGAACCTGGGTGTGCAAGACAAACGCCCTACCCACTGTACTATCGCTCCACCCCTATCAAGAGTTTTTTTTATGATATCATGTTGTTCTATGTGAGGAAAATTTGGTGAGGGAATGTTCAGGAGTCCAGTAAGTGGAGGGTAGAAACCTCTGTTCAGCTGAGTTACATGTTGTTGGAGCAGTAGCCTTCTGATCCAAATGGCCAGTGGATATACTTTGGATAGAATCAGGGGCTCTGACTTCTCCAACTCTTTCTGTTCCCATTTAGTCTGGGACCTCAGGCAAGTTATTTTCTTTCTGTACTGTGTCACTTTCTTATATGCCACAATGGAGTAAGGGTTAAAGATATAACTCCACAATTCTACAAAGACTGATGCCAAGACTTTCTCAGCCTCTCTTATAAACCCACTGTAAACTTTTTACTAAACCTGTCTTGATCTGTTTCCCAAACAATTCATGATCTCACAGTTTCCTGAATTCTGGTTTGTATACCTTCAGTGCTCTTGTATTTGGTATCCAATCTGACCGATTTACTGCTCCTTCAATGCTGAGTCACTTAGGCCTACTGTGAAGCCCAAGGTGTACATCCTGCAAAGGCCCTTCAGGGTCAGTATATTGTGCCCAATTTTCCTTATATTAATTCATTCCAGGCATTTACTAGACCTCGCTCTGAGCCAGGTCTTACATAGGTAAATTAGTAAACCCACTATAGAAGACCCTGAGAATGTGGGTACTTTATGATAAGAAAATAAGAAGTGGATAAGAAGAGACTTTAGCAGAAAAATGTAAACAAGAACATTATCTCAGAAATAAGCACTGGCACTAGTCATATTTATCATTCTTATATGTGGAAAATAACAGATATACACAATGAAATTATCTGGTGTGCACATAGTTTTAACTTCTTTCTAAGGAATGAAATGAAGATTGATGGAAATGTTCTATAAAAAAAGCAAACACAAAGATGTGGAGAAAAAGGAATCTTCATTAATTGTGAGGATGTTAACTGGTTCAGCCTCCATGGAATACATTTCAGTTATTTCTCAAACGTTTAAATAGATGATGGAGGAGATGACTCAAAAGACTGGAGCACATGTTTTGAATGTGGGGGCACTGGGTTTGATTCTCATCACCCATGGTCCTCCAAGCAACATCAGGTATGACTCTCCACTCCTACCCTAAGCCCTGAGAGTGAAACTGCCATGCAATCCAGTGACTTCATTTCTAGGTGTTCTATCCAAAGAACACACACACACACACACACACACACACAAACTAATTTGAAAATATATACAAAAACCTACGCTTGTTGCAGCACCTATTTATCATAGTATAATATAATACAAAACAAAAAATATAATATTACAGAAGGCTAGATAAAGAAAACATGGTATGTATACAATGGAATACTACTAAGCTTTAAGGTAAAATCTTGCCTTCTTATTACAACATGGTTGGAACTTAAAGGGATTATGTTAATATGAAATAAGTCAGAAGGAAAAGAGACAAATGCTAAAAGTCTCACTCATGTGTGGTGTTTAAAGAAACTAAGCAAGGGAAATAGACACATAGATCCTGCTAACAAAGTTGGGTGGGCAGTGGGCTTAAAGAGTCCAGTGAACTCTTCTGGAGGGATTATACTTTTGTGATGGTATGATGTGGTAATATTGAACTCTTAGAGCATATTAGCATTTATGCACTTGTAAATCAATGTTACCTCAATAAAAACGAGTTAAAATAATATTTATTTAATAATATAAATTAAAATGAGTTTAAAATTTTTTCATTGAGTTGTTAAAGAAGACAAAATAAGAAAATGTGTACTGTAATGTTGGCAAATGCCAGTTAATACATTTAGTAAATGTTATCTAGTCTGTTTAGAATGATGGAATCTGAACTATCAGAGAATCAATTCAAAAACTTTTTTTTTAATATTTGGAAGAAATTATATACTAGACACTCAAGGCCACATGAAGTTGGTAGAAATAAAAGTTTATTCTCAAGTAGTCTGAGAAATATTAAAAGAGTCCAGTGAAGGAAGTGGTACATAAAATGAGTCTTAGGGGTGAGATTTGGGTGGGTGGATATTTGTGAGGGAGAAAGATAAAATTTAAAGCTGATGAAAGAACTTAAACACTATCATAGTTTATTGTCTTGGAATGGTGATAGTAGGTATGATTGGTAAGCAGGGGACATGCAAGATTTGGAAGATAAGGTATTAAATCAGGGCTCCTGATCACCTATCTTTTTTTTTTTTTTGCTTTTCGTGTCACATTCAGCGATGCTCAGGGCTCACTCCTGGCTCTGCACTCAGGAATTACCCCTGGCCGTGCTCAGGGGACCATATGGGATGCTGGGAATCGAACCCGGGTCGGCCGCGTGCAAGGCAAATGCCCTACCCGCTGTGCTATCACTCCAGCCCCGACCTATCTTAATATCCTATGCCTATTAGTTGGACAGTGGGAGAAAGGGAATTTGCAGAAATGAAAGATATTTCTGTTATTGTTTATTGGGTTTGGGTTCTGGTTTTTAGGTCACATCTTGCAGAGCTCAGGGATTACTTCTGGCTCTGTGTACTCAGGGCTCACTTCTGGCTGGGCTCAGGGGTGCTACAAGGTCAGCCAAGCAAGACAAGCACTACCCACTGTACTATTACCCTGGTCTCAGAAATTAAAGGGATTTTTTTTTCTTTTTGGGTCATCCAGTGATGCATAGGGGTTACTCCTGGCTCATGCGCTCAGGAATCACTCCTGGTGGTGCTTGGGGGACCATATGGGATGCTGGAAATCGAACCCGGGTCAGCCACATGCAAGGCAAACACTCTACCCGTTGTGCTATCGCTCCAGCCCCAGGAATTAAAGAGTTTAAAAATGATAATCTAGTAAACTGGATTTGACAGCAAGGTGAAGAACAGGTTAAGAAAGACACATGGATCAATTAGTAAAACTTCACAATAGTTCAGGTAAGAGTAATTGAGGTCAGAATTAGATGGTATTAGGATAAAAAAGAAAAGCAAGATCTATCATTGTGGTTTTTAAAATAAGCCATCTGGTACAAAAATTTCATCTGGAGACTTCTGGATATCACCCCAGACTTTCCAAATTAGAATACCAATAATGAGCCTGGATGAATCTACAATTTAAGTTGTCTATCTGATAATTTTAATGTATAGTACTTGGTTTAGCACTCCATTAAATGCAAAGGAAGACAGAAAAAAAGTTTTTAAAGATGACTTGAAGGGTTAAAACCTGAGTATGATAAAGATTATGTTGCTAGCAGACTTAGAATAATCAGAGAGATAAGAGAATTTGGATAGAACTATGATGACTTCAAGAAGAAAACTGCTTGGTTGGAATATACACAGGGCACTGTTCAGTGTGGTTTTAGAAATTAAAGGAGGGATTTATAAAATTTATTGTATAAGGGTTGTAAAATAATGCTTTGGGAATGACTAACATTTGTTAGATTAGCAAATAAAAATGTGGGAATCAGGAGGTTGGTGAGAGGGAGATAAAGTAGAAGATAGATTACAAATGAGAATTCACAATGAAGTGACTCAAGACCAACTTCCTACAATATGAACCATCAGGTTATAGAAAACATACGAATGGAATTTCCTTGGGTGAGGTTAGATCTCTATAATCTTACCTGCTTTGGTGGGTGTACACGTGCTAGGTGGAGGAAGTGGAGGGCCAAGTGGGCTCGAAAAATCTTTTGCTGTTCAAGGAGCTGTGCCTCTTAGTTTACTCAAGCCGGACAATATAATATGTATCTTTTATTTTTATAATTTTGTTTTTGGGTAACACCCAGCTATGCTCATGTCGTACTCATGGCTAAGTGCTTAGGGATCACTCTTGATGGTATTTGGGAGATTAAATATGGTGCCATAGTATCAAACCTAGGTTGTACACATGCAAGTCAAGCACCCAACTCACTGTACCCTCTCTCTCTGACCTTGGGTATTTTGTTACTAGTAGTTAGCCCTTCATCTAGCTCTAAGACAAAGAGCATGTGACAAAAACATGCTAGCAATCTAGTTTGAAATGGGAAAGAGGCAGAGAGAGAGAGTTTTGTAAACTGAATTGTCTTCTTCACTAAATTCAGATATTGAAGTCCCAACTCCCCAAACCCTAACTTGTGACTGTATACAGAGATAGGGTCTTTATCAAAGAATAATGCTATTAGGGTAGGTCCTACTTCAATCTGACCAGCATCCTAAAGGAAAGAAAAGAAGTGGACACAGATACAAAAGAGAGGGATAAAAGGGTGAAGACACAGAAAGAAGGTATCCATCAATGAACCAGTGACAGAAGCCTCACTGGAAACTAACCCTGCTGGCACACTGACCTCAGACTCCCAAACTCCACTGTGAAGAAAAAAGATCTCTAATATTGAAGCCACATGGTATGGCAGCTCTAGAAAACCAGTACAGAGGGAAGGGCAGATGGAGAGAAAGAAGAGGGTAAGGAAGATGATAAGAGAAAGGATAAGGAGAGAATAAAGTTCACCTTCTCTCCTAGGAGGGTGATATAGGCAAGGGGGATGCAAGAGAGTATAGTTCATGATTCTGGAGGTCAACTCTTTCACAGGTTTATGCAATATCATAGGAAAGGACAGAGATTCAGAAATAGAGGAGGGAAACCAACTATCCAGTCTTCTGGGTATTGAAAAGGAAAGAATGTATTGAACCTGAATGATTTAGAATAGTTAAAATGGGAAAGCCTGAAGATCTGACAATTGAGGAATTATAAACATGTACTAGACCAACGTTTTTCAGCAGGGGAGCCCAAGGGAGCCAAATGTGAAAACCACATAAATGGGGGCAGGGCATGGCAAGGAGACAAGTTTAACTGCAGTAAATAGGTCTGTAACTGATTTTCCATCATTAATATAAATATTCACTTCTCCCAATTTGCTTTCCTGCTCTTAACAGAAAAGTCTAATTTGCCCATTTTCACACCTTTCAGTTCAAAGTTATGTGTGTGTGTGTTTCCTAAAAAAAGAAATGGAGAAGATAAGTACTTTCTGTTATTTTCTAGAAACAGAAGGTAGTTGAACTAGGGTTAGGGGTTTGAGGGCCCTGGGAAATATAGGAGGTGAGTGACAGAGCACTGAAAGTATGAGAAAGTTGGTGTCATGGAAAAACTGGAGAAAGGGAGGATGTTTTTTAACGTTGTTGTCAGTCATACACATGCATGTTTTTAGGAGAATAAAGTCATAATTAGAACTTTTAAAATTAATTTTGGTTACTTGCTTATTTATCTAAATGTACCCAAGATTTTTTTTTAAAGACCAGAAAGAAAGTAACCAAAACGGTAGAAGTGGTCAACTCTGCATTAGTGGAATTATTGGTCATTGACACTTTTAGGTATGTTTTGAATAAAAGTATGTATTATTAATGAGAAGCATTTTTTTTTTTTTTTGCTATTTAAAGAAGGTACAAAGCTGTTGTACTGGCAGAGGAACCCAGGTTTGTGTAATCCCATCAATGGCCAACATCCAGAGAGAGACTTAAAGGCAAGCTCTCAGAAGAGAGTGATGCAGAGATTCTCTTGCCTGCACGCCTGGCTGTCTTCCCCGGGGGCCCCTAGGAGGGGATGGACTCCAGCTTCCCTCCCCACACCAAGCAGAGCTCCCGGTGGCCAAAGACCACTGGAACCTAGCTATAACCATGCTTGAGGCCCCTCTCCACACATTTGGACAGGCCTCATGCATGAAGGTACCGGCAGAGGAACCCAGGTGTGTGTAATTCCATCAACGACCAACATCCAGAGAGAGACTTAAAAGCAAGCTCTCAGAAGCGCGCCGCAGGAAGGCCTTGATATCTTTGAGATATAGCTATGAGATATCTTGTAGCCTACTTCTCCCTCTGGGAGAAATTGGCAAGTTTCTGAGAGTTTCCTGCCCACATGGGACAACCTTGCAAGCTTCCCATGGTGTATTCATATGCTAAATCCACTAACAAGCTGGATCTCATCCCTCTGACCCTGAAAGAGCCCCCAGTGCAACATTGTTGGGAGGGCCTAGTTGAGATAGACTCCTAAGATCTCAGGGAAAGGATGAAATGAGAAGTTACTGAGCCCGCTCGAGAAATCGATGATTAACGGGATTTCGTGATCGTGATCGTGACAAAGCTGTTTGGGAAGACTTGATTTCAATGGGTTAAGGAATTAATGAGGCTGATAAAGTGGGTTTAAAATATTTTCACAAAATGTCTGCCTCCCATTTGGAGAGGCTTGGGCAAAAGTTTTAAGACATCAGGAAGCCCACCACACTTTGGGTAGGAGACTAGGAGCATGGCAAGACCTGAGCTTTTGACAAATTAGATAGTAAAGTAGAAAAAAAAAAGTAGGTTTTTTATCTCTTCAACTGAAGCTTGGAAAAAAAGTATTGCTTTTTATCTCTTCAATTAAATCTCTTCAACTGAATTCACTGGAGGGTGATTTTGCAACAATCTAGAGATTAGTGAAGTAACAAAAAAGAAAGATAAACCCTAATCTATTTTGACCTTGAAAGAAGAATGCTGATCCAGGAACCTAATATAAATTTATAAAATATCAGTTAAATTAGATACAGAATTCTTTGTTAATTCCAAGATTCCAGAAATCTGAGTGCATTATAAACAAAATTAGGTATAACTTAATTTTGGTGGTTTGAACTTGTTGTCTACAGACAAGCTAAGCACACTCAAAAAGTTTGCATTTATGTTTGGATTTAAGTATAAATAAAAGGAAATTGATAGTTTTAGGACACCATCCCCAATTTTCCTGGGCAGGTATCTAAGAGGACAGTGATAATAGCATATCCCAATGATGCTCTTTTGGAGGAAACATTAGGTAATTCTTAGGCCTTTAAATTCTCAGTGATGACTAATGTGTGGGAGTTGGTGAAGTTGATGAAGTACTAGATTTGGTCTGTGACAGGTGAAGACATACCTACCATACAGGCTTCAGTTGGGAAGGACTGTCAGATGGAAATCTAAATATAATTTTCTCAGTCTTGCTCACTGAGAGTCTGTAATATATATTTGGAAGAGGTTATGAGGGGGGAAGTGATGAATGCAGATTGTTGAGGTTAATGAAGCATAAAATTGGAAAGAGATGTTAACTTGTCAAGAAGGTATAAATGAGAAGACAAAAGGAGAGATGTTGCAGGAACAGTCAGGGCATGTGCATCAGGATAAGGGAATGGGTGGCAGATGACGTGGCTACAGAATAGGAGGATGAGCAAGCAGTTCCTTGTGGGAACTGATGTTCACGGAGCACTATGGTGTTCTGGAGCACAGCTGTTCCAAACTGTGTGAGCACAAAGTTGGAAACAGGCAGGGGACAGACTGGAGGTACATGTTATTTAGAAGCCACCCTACAGAAAGCGTTCAAAGGCATTCAAAAGAGAAGGAAGATAACAGCTTCAAGGAGAAATGCACAGCAAGGTTAGAATGGAAAGCAAGGGAAGTGGGGAGGAACAACAGGTATTAAGACTACTAAAAAGCATGGAGTAACTTTTGCTACAACTATTTGATGCTTCTGTGTTCATTTGGACTTTTAATACCGATGTCTTAAATACCACATTCAGGATATAAATCTCCAACTATTTATGAAATATTGAATTGATATACACAACTGCTGTGCCAACTCTCGCCTGTGGTGGGAAATTCCATTTTATAATTTTTATCATTTGAGTTGTAAAAGCATATATTATTTTATAATAAAAATACAAATTTTTGTCAGAACAGGATTAACATCCATAGGTAGGTCTGTACCTAAAATAATAATTAGAACGTGGTGCTTTTTTGTAAAATAAAATATATTAATATTATAAAAGGATCATGTATGAAATATAGAGTATATTAGGCATCATAATAATAGTAGATTCACTTCACAATCACATTTTCCTTGAGAATCAGGTTTAATACCTAACATTCACCTCAAATAAAATGATATAAAAGCAGAATGACTCCAGTCATGCAACGAAAAATCTTTGAAGATGGAGAAGGTTGTAGAGGCTTAATTGTCTGCTGGAGCGTCTATGAGCTGATGGGTGTGTATAATGGGACTCCTCATTCCACCTCATTTTGACAGCTATCTTAAAAGCCTTAAAATTTGTATCCCCAAACATCTGTCTGTGGATTTTTCCTGTAATTCCTTCTTAAAGTCTAGCTCAGTCATTCTCAAATTTGGTGTACATAGGAATTATTGGTACATGATTACACACATAAAATTGTGTATCCTTTCCCTTATGGGTGATTTAAGGGGGTTTTCAGAGGTGATTTTATTTGTACTTAATTTTTGTCTTATTCGATGATTTTATAACCACCTTGTCTCTTTGAGATTTGAGATAATATAAGATTTGGCTCTACTTGAGAGAACTGGAAAAACATATTGGAGATTCCTTATTCCACCTAAAGAAAGAAATTGGAAAAATTACTGTTGAAATGCCCTGTCCATCTTTCCAAATTGATACATAATAAATACTTGACCAGGAAGCCTACTGAAGTTCAGGTATTTTAACAGAAAACTTTACATTTTCTAATGGAAGACAATGACCCATTATTAAGCATACAAATCCCTTTATTAATAAAATGAAGAAGTGTGACCACTTTAAAGTATAATTTTAAAACAGAAGTCAGAGAATTAAGGACAGAAGGAGTGGTACAGAGTCATGGAGTATGAGTAGTAATTTATTTAGAATGGTATGTGGTTCTGTGAGATAAAAGTGGAAATGAATGAAGAAAATAATTGAATAAAAATGTCTGAGAAATATATTCTTAACATAGTGTGGGAGAGAAGGTGGTGAGACAGGGTTGAATTGGGAACCAAGGTGAGACTCAGGAGGTGAATATGGGTCCCATATTGACTATATAAATTACACAAGGGCCCTAAGTGACTGAAAGGAGCAGGAGCTGAGAGCTTTACCTTCTGTCTTGGCAGAGCACTGTCCCTGTGAGATCAGGGTTTGAGGCTGGAACAATGACAGCCTCTCTCCAACGTGCCCAGAGGCATACATGCCAATGGAAGGCTGAGGAAGATTTCTACATGATGCATTAAACTTCATACAAGCTTAGGTCGGTTATATACAAAATGGGCTGGAGCGATAGCCCAGTGGGTAAGGTGTTTGCCTTGCACGCAGCCGACCTGGTTGATTCTTCCGCCCCTCTAGGAGAGCCCAGCAAGCTACCGAGAGTATCTTGCCCACACGGCAGAGCCTGGAAAGCTACCCGTGGCGTATTCAATATGCCAAAAACAGTAACAAGTCTCATAATGGTGACGTTACTGGTGCCTGTTCGAGCAAATCGATGAGCAACGGGATGACAGTGATATACAAAATATCTTGTTTTGAATTGACTATAAGATGGGTAATATCTTAAGATGCTAACTCACACTTTTTTCCTCCACTGCCTCACTTTCTAAGCCTGTTAAAGAAGGGTGCATAGTATTCAAGCAAGTACTCAGTTTTGAGATTTCTCCACTCATGGAGCAAAGGGGGAAGAACAGGAAACTAAAAGTGACTACAAATTATTCTGGCTTTTGTTCTACCAAAAATATAGCTTAGGGAAAAGAAGGAGAAGGAGAATAATACGTGCATTTGAACAGAATAAAGAGGGGACAGTTGAAACTGGTGGCACCAGAAGGCAATGACTTCCATATTTAGGCTGACAGGACCATAAGTGACCTTTTAGATGATTCTCTGGCTAAGCTAGCAGCAGAACAATGGAGATCTCAACACTACGAGGCAAGGGAGGATAAGACAGTCAGGTCCAGCTTCTGCTTCACTCTAGCATTAAGAAAAGAAATTAATTGGAAAGACCAATACAGAGTTTTTTCCTGAAAACTTGGCAGATAAGGACCTCAGAATAAAAATAATGTAAAATTTAAAAATTGAATTATAAGATTTATATGTACCATTATGCTTTTAATTGAATATAACAAAACAGCTCTATCAGAGTCATAGTTTTTGTCTACCATGTACAGGCACCCTGTACACATTTTCATGTGTGTTATCCCATGCAATCTTAATGAAATCCCTGCCCAGCAGCTGTCTTTATCATCTGGATTTATAAGTGAAGCTTTGTGACTTAAAGATAGCAGTAAAGTAGAAACACAAGGTTACAAACTTAGGCCCCCTTTATATTGCCCCAGTCTAATATAATTGTTACCCATGACAAGTACCTAAGTTCAATAATAAAGGGAATAATAAAGGTTCTCAGAGGGCAAAAAGTAAAAAAGAACACATCCCAGTCCATTATGGCATGGATCTGTTTCATTACTGAAAGCAGAATACCTGAATAAGACTAGATCCAGAGGAGAAATTTACCAACCACTGACCCTAAAGGGGAGAACTTGAAGGCATTGAATGAAAATTCTTGGGTCTGAGGAACACGTGACAGCAATTTGTCATCACAATTGACTTAGAGAACCCAACTCAGACTACAAATCTGCCATCCCAACACCAGAGACATTTTTTCAGTCATGTGTGTTGAACACTATTCTATTCTATGGTAAATAAGTTTAGAGGAGAAACAAATTGGCCTCACTAGTCTATAGAATCTCCATTAATCTAACTCACCTGTGCACCTTTACTGTCTGATTCACCTATGTGCCTACTCAGAGGTCATTAGGCTCTATAAACATGAGATTATAAGTATATACACACATGTGCAGTCAATCAGTTGCAAAATTCCCAAGTTTGAGCTAAGATGCTGATATGCTTTAGTATTTATCTTAAAAACAGTTTAGTTTCTCAAAAATCTAAACAGAACTCAAACATTTGTATTTAAGGATTTAGGTACATGTTAGTCTCCAATTCACAGAAACTGTTTATACCTGGTTAGGATCAGCATCAACTTCATCCCAGTTGTGAGTTAAATGGCCTTCATCAGTGGATTCAAAAGGCTTGTGAGAAACTGAAGGTAGAATTCTATACAGCCAGCTGGGGGGAGGAAACAAGGACACATAGCCTCAGGGTGATATTATGAGTGATGCACAGATTAGCTCATGAAGTACCATCTGGAAGATGTTCAAGTCTATGAACAATAATCTGTGGGTTTTAAATGAGAAGCAGTGACAGCATTTCCACTAACTAGTCATCATTGCCCAAGCCTGGCGTTGTCTTTTTATTTCACCATCTTTCCAAATGGCGGCTCTTGCTTATTCCCAGGCTCACAAAAAAGTCAGGAATTGTTTTTCTCAATAATGGCTACAAAGAGAAGGGGAGTATGCTGAAGGAAATATGCACAGAAAACCCATAGAAAAAACAGTATCTCATCTACATCATTAGGTACTAATTCTTGCTCTGGAAGCGAGGAAAACTGATCACTGATCCTTCCTTCCTTCCTTCCTTCCTTCCTTCCTTCCTTCCTTCCTTCCTTCCTTCCTTCCTTCCTTCCTTCCTTCCTTCCTTCCTTCCTTCCTTCCTTCCTTCCTTCCTTCCTTCCTTCCTTCCTTCCTTCCTTCCTTCCTTCCTTCTTTCCCTCCCATTCTTTCTTTCCTTCTCCCCTGCCATATTATTATATGTATATGTCAAAATCTGAGATAATGACCTTTCTGCCTACTTTAGAAAGAGAAAGGAGATTCTGGAGAAACCATGAAGGACACCAAAAGGAAAACCCACAGAAGTTGAGAGGAGCACCAAAATGCTTTAAGAGGGACCTGAGCCTTTTGGACGCTTACAGTACAGAAGGAAGAGGGATTTCTCTCTGGGAAAGGCCATACCTGCTTTTAAGGTGTTAGTCCTAAGGGTGTTTGATCATTGTGAAATTGTAACCCAAACATGAAAGCTTGTAACTATCTCACGGTGATTCAATAAAAATTTAAAAATTAAAAAAAAAAGGTGTTGGCCCTTTAAATCACCAAACAGTTTCCTTTGTGGGCTTGAGATTGGTCTAACACTAAATAATTTGAGTTATAAAGCTGAATTTATCCAATTTCTATTTGATCCATCTAGCCCTAGCCAATATAATCTTAGAATTTAGACATGAGAACAAGAATAAACAAAGCATCTCCACTTCTACCTGGTTTGATAACATGCGTGTGTATCTTACCACAAAGTCACAAAACTTCCTGGATCCCACATTCTTTATCCTTATCTTCTAATAACACTTCAGTGATTCAGAGTTTATGTACCTAGAATGCTTGACATAACATAGGTACTTGATTATAAGATACCTACTGAATTGATGTCTGTTCACTAGTAATTTGGTTTCAGTGATGATCCTAAGTCTCTACATTCTCTTGTTCTTACTTTCACTTTTCCATGTCCTAGATGATCAGCTGACTAATCGGATAAAATTTAGTTTCTGGTAGTTATCTCTGACAGTTTATGGTAGACCTGCGCCCTGAGATTAAAAGGAGCTATAACTTCTAATATTCTAGGCTTGCCTTCTTATGAGAGGGACTGGTTCCATCTTCCCACTGGAGACTGAGCATTTCTACAAAATTCTTGCAGATACCTTGCAAGAATTCTAAACAGATGGGTGAGCCAGGTCTAGAGCCTCTTCGTTTTTAGCTAAGTTTATAAAACTCCCTAGGCAGCACTAAATTGCCCTGGACAGAGATTTAATTCAGATTCAGGGAGTCATGCCAGCTTCTTAATGAAATGCCAACAGCTCCTTTTCAGCCTTCTGGAACAGAGCTGAGTTCCTGCTGGCTGAAGATATTGCTGAATAATGGGGGCAGACAGCAGAATCTGGGGGCCAAGTGTCCTGTTAGTGAATGAGCCATAAAATCAAGAACATATTACTGGTTGCCAGAAATTGGAATGGACAGGAATAGTCTGTGTATTTGCTTTACCTTGACATTTGGATTTTCAGAAAAAGGGGAAGATAATTAAGTAACAATGGAATTAACTAAAGTTTTGGACAGGTCTGGGAATTAATCTTTGCCTATCTCACATGCATGTATCAATTGAGTTAGAAGCTATATCAACATTGACATTATAGCATAATACCTGCATATCTTATATTGGCTTTTCCTACAGCCTCCTAGGGAGAAAATTTTGCTACGACAGCAATAGTAGTAATGATAATAATAAATGTCAATGAGCACTCACTCTATGTCTGATAATGTACTAAACACTGTCTTTCCTTTCATCCTTACCCCAACCAGGCAATAGGGACTATAAATCAGAGGGTCTGAGAGGATCAGTCTCATAGATGGAAAGACAAAAAGACAAGATTCATACTTGAAGACAGGCCCTGACTCAAGAGAGGGAAAGATTAAGCATGAAGGGGAATAATCATTATCAGTTTTGCTGTTCTTAGTGCTTTTGTACTCACTAGATCATTAATTTTTTCAGAAGGACTCTGAGATAATAAAACCATCCTCCTAAGCAGCAAGGACTACCTGTCTGTTCCCATGTCTCTAATACAAGTGAAATCCTTTATTTACACAGGTGCTTTAGCATGGGATGTCCATTCTTCAACAATGTCTGCCATAATTCTCACTGTATCCACAAACCACAATGTGGACTGCATCTAGCCTGCCCCAGAGGAATAACCAAGGGAAAGAGTTCACTGAGTTGTCTTGTGGGTTTAGAACAAACATGAAACAAGACACATTGTGATAATTAGTTAGCTGGTTTTCAGCAAAGGCAAAGTCCAGAGTTAAAACTTTATTAATTCAAACCACAAGAGGCCATGGTACATAACCTCTCAACTACTCATGCTTGAATTATTTTGATGCAAAGTATATAATGCTGCTAGTCAGCTGAGGAAGATCTTATTCTGAATTTTGTATACTTTTGAGTTAATCATTCAAAAACCAAGTAAACCAAAGTCTGAAATGCAACAGGACAGTTTCTAGAAGTATTCCTGAGATACAGTGGCCCAGGTATGGATGGCAGCTCTAAGTCCTGGGGAAGGTCCTGCAATCTGCAGGTTAGAATGAATTAAGACAATCTCATACCTTCGTTTATTGGTGTTCCGTGGACAAGTGAATGCGGATCCTGAGAGCTGCTCAGCATACAGATTGTAGGGGCAAACTTGAGGATTATTCTAAAACAAAGGAGGCCAATACATTTTATCAGTCCCCTCCCAAATACACTTGAGTGGGAGAATTTGGTTCTGGAAGGGAGTATTCTGGACCACTGCACATAATCAACCCACTCCATATACACTTCTTATAATAACTTTGTAGGTGAGTTTTCCCTTTGATTATAAAAGTAATGTATGTTTATTGTAGAAGATTAGCAAATTATTTCACTAACTCATAACCTAGAAATGACCCAATATTTGGCTAATCGAAATATTTTTATCTATTCTTATTATCCAAAATGGGGATTCTGGTTGACATGTATAGTTCTATAAAAACCAGGACTTTAAATTTTTTATTCTCATGTATTTAATCATTTATTTTATGTGGGGGCATTATCTAGTGATGCTTGGGGATCATTCTTGGTGGTACTTAAAAAGTTATGTGGTACCCGAGATTGAATCAGAAGCTCCAACATACAAAGCATGCTAAGACATTTTTAGAGGACATATGTCATAAAAACTTAAAATTTTTTGAGAGTATGTTCTTTAAAGAGCTTAAAAAACTTTGTCGGAGCTGGAGTGATAGCACAGCGGGTAGGGCAATTGCCTTGCACACGGCTTATCCGGGTCCGATTCCCAGCATCCCACGTGGTCCCCTGAGCACCACCAGGAGTGATTCCTGAGTGTAAAGCCAGGAGTAACCCCTGAGCATTGCTAGGTGTGACCCAAAAAGCAAAAAAAGCAAAAGCAAAAAAAAACTTTGTCATATTTCTGCTGTTGCAATTACACTGTTGTGAATGTCTTTGTGTATACTTTAAAGACTGATCATTTTCTCATCATTGTCATGTCTTATACTATTCAGGAAACCAGAAAGAAATCCTTAGTCCTGGACTTTAAGAATCCTTCTGAAATTTCCATAATCAGTTTGACTAATTTGTGCTGGATGTTGTGCCATAGGAACTACTATCCAACTTTAATCTTTGTATATTGTCACTGTTCAGTGTCCCAATTGTCTTCATGATTTGTGAGACTCTGTAAATGAAATTAGAAAATCTGTGGTGGTGACTACAGGCTCTTTGGTTTAGGTTTGTTATTTAGGTGTAGGGTTCAGAACTCTTGATGTCAATACTCTAATAAGACATACCTGTCCTTCTGGCAGGGCACCAGGGCAGCGAGGGTCCTCTGAGACACATTCATTTCCAAATCCAGATATGTACTACATGTGACAAAGATACAAACATTACTATTAATGGACATTAAAGGGCATTTCATAACACTAACAATCTACAAATTTAAGTATTTCTGTATGGATTTATATTTGTGCATCATGTTCCATACATAATAAAGTAGCTATGTCCTGGGCATCTGAGCCACTTGTTATAATATGCTCTGTGTGAATTTGATAAGCCAACAATTGATTGGGAGTGCTGGATATTGCATATTTTTTTAAATTCTTAACTGTACTTATGCCTTAGATTAGAAGTATAAAACCAGAATCTGTACAAATTGGCACAAAGGTGTGTACTCTAAATAGCCGTCTGTATACTTTATACCCAGGAAAAAGAATTTAAGGGGTGTCTCAGGGAAGTAAATCGCATGGAGAACCTGAAACTTACTTTTGCAACACTTTACACACCTGTGAGTTCTTGTTCATTATCTGACATCTCACTACTTTACAAAATCCATGAAGTCTGGGACTGTGCAGTCTTGTTTACTTCTAAATGTCCTGTGTCAGACACCTAGAATGTAACTATATAACTGTAGGGTTTGACTTACTTTTTCTTGGAAAGTGAGCTTTAGTGTGAGTATATGCTGTTGAATGTAGGGTTGAATCTCCTTTTGTCTAACTTAACCATTTTCTCCTCCATATTTGTTCCTAATAAATGTTCTCAATTTTAGTAGGGATAATGAAAATGCACTTCGCTCAGTGAGTGAAATGCCAGCATCTGAGCACATGTCTTTAAAAGATATATAAGGAGGCTCTATGTGGGTGGAGGATAAGGCCTGGAATTCTCAGCAGTATGAAGAGGGATGAATTTGTTGCAACCTGCCTGCATGTGTGAGAGCTGATCAGGCTGGTGGTAAGCTGTCTATATTTGGAAGGAATATCAAATGTGAAATTTTTATGACCTAGAAAGCAATGGGAGTCAAATTATTCTTCTTACCTCCAGACACATTTTTTGGAATATTTGAAAATCTATCTGTACTAAAAACACCGCATTACATTATATACAGATTGCTTAACAGCATCTGCATGCAGTTTGGAATGATTTCTTTGGGTAAATGGCAGGCTGCATCCAGCATTCTGACTCTCCACTGAACACAATTTTCTTCTCTCTAAATGAACCTCAGACCCACCATCAACAGGATTGAATCTGAACTGATGAGAAATGGTAGTGATCCTGAATTATCTTTAATTCTGTGGAATGGAATTTTAGACCAAGCCCTGAGTAGTGCCACTGAGTATTTTCAGCGCCTTCACTTTGTTCAATGGCCATATTGCTTCTCTCTGCAAGAGAGGAAGTTCAGAGCACCAGAGGAGGACAGCTGAGCTTTCTGGCAGGCATGTGGACTTAGCATTAACCTTCCCCCTCTGTGCAGATCTGCTGGCCTGGAACAGAGTCCAGCATTATAGGTATGTTTAGAACACAGGAAAGAAAAATTTAGTATGTGTGGTTATGAAATATTTGACTCACACTGTTCTGAAAAATAGAAGAGAAAGTAGAAAGAACAGCTGGTGGTTTGGAAGGGAGCCACTCAGCTCCCAGAAAGGTGTGAGCTCTGAATCAGTCTCTGAATCTTAGCTGAGGTGTATTTGCTGAGTGGGGGGGGGAGTCACTTACAAAGTCCCTCAAATAAGCTGGTTTTCCTAATCTCTGAGAGAAAAATCATAGATGAGTTTATTAGTGCTCTTAACTGCCAGGCCTGTCACAGCTGAAGGTAATTGAATCGAGGAAGCAATATTCTAAACTGCCTTCCCAAGGCTTTAAGAGCAAGGACAGAATCTGCACTCTCTTCTAACAGCTGTGAAAATCCAAACATTCAGCTCCAGCTGGTTCAGCATCTATGGACAAATATATCTTATACACACAAAAAATTAATACTCTAATGTTATGCAAGTGTCTTTCTCTATTTTATTCAGTCCAGATTTCTGAATAATTTAGATAACATAAATATATGAGTTGATTTCTTTCCAAGAGAATGATGTACATACTTTCTAAATGAAGAACAAACCACTGTGATCCAAGTGATCCATGTCAATTCTTTGACAGCTCCCTAGAATACAGCCTTTTAATTTTCACCTGATACCCAGGAGATGATTAATTTGTCAGAGTATTTTTATTAGGTGGCTTTCTTCTAACTCTGATTCTAGGCAACACCTTCTTGGGATGTACAGACGGAATATCCCAATTGCTTTACTGGGCATGGAGGAAGCAGAGAAGATAGGGTACAGGTGGGACTATAGGCATCTTTCCCTCCTCTGGAGAGTCCAGTACTTCTCATTCACCTTGTTGGGAACATACCTTACATGTTAGAAGAATTTTTTGAACATAGAATATTGTTAGAGGTATTTATAGATTCTTGCCATAGGCTAATTAATAGCCCTCAAAGACACTCTATCTTAATCCCTGGAGTTTGTCTATCTTTATTCAGCAAAAGAGACTTGGCCAGTGTGACTAAATGAAGACTCTTGAGATAGGAAGTAACCTGAAATATTTGGGAATTTGAACTTGTTCTAGATATAATCATGAGTATCTTTAAACAAGGAAAGTAAAAAGAGATTTGACTGCATAAGAAGAAAAGTCGATGGGATGAGAGGTATAGACAGACGTCAGACTGGGCACTTTGAAGATGGAAAAGGGGCTGCATATCATCATCCAGAAGCTGGAAAGGAGAGATAAATGGATTTCTCCCCTGCGTCTCCGGAAGGAAATCTCATCACCAATTTGACTGAACCCAGTGAAACTGATATTAGAGCTCTGACCTCCAGAAGCTTAAAAGAATAAATCTGTGTTATTTTAAGCCACTGAAATTGTGGTTATTTGCTACAGCAGAAACAGGAAATAGATATAATTATTATGGAATCCAGTGAGATACATCTCTGGTGTTGGAATCACCCCACAAGTATTAAATACAGGCTCAGACCTAGTGAATCAAATATTTGATCAAGGAAAGTTTGCATGTCAAAGAGTCCATTATTTTATAAATAAGAAATCAAGACATGTAAAAGTTAAGGAAGAAGAATAGTGCATTGATCCATTTTAAATTTAATTTTATTACTTCATCTTTGCTTTTATGCAAATGTAATTTCATTTGTGGCTTTTTGTTGATATGTCCATTAAAGTGAAAAACTAAAAACTGAGAAGTAAGTTTTAACTTACATAATTTTTATTGATTAGAATGATGCAATGTAGCTTTCTTTGTTTGGATTTCTGTTTCCAGAGCTAACCTTTCCTTGTGGAGATTAGACAGCAGCCTGGGAAGAATGCCTTTGAAACTCAGAACAAAGACCAGCATGCAATTTACATCATTGGTGTGCTGGTGTTCTGCATAATAAGTTGCTTAAAAAATTTCAGCAGGGTAGGATTTTACATATAATTTATTTATAAATGGTAAGGATGTTTCCAAATACTTATGAGCCTCCACACAGGACTTATTCATTTGCTCTTCTAAGACAGACAAACTACCACCACTGATATTATGACTCTCATATTTATTCACCTAGCCCTACTCATTCCCCTGAGATCAGACCACTACGCTGGGTATCTAATATAGGTTGTTTCTGAAGCAATTCAAATTTAGCTGTAATGAGGGTGGATTTTCTTTATTCTTCTGTTTGCCTATATCTCTTCTCTTTCACTAGCCAAGTTTTATTAGCTACTTTTTCCTTAAGATTCAGTGTAGGAGGGCCAGAGCGATAGCACAGCGGGTAGGGCGTTTGCCTTGCACGCGGCCGACCCGGGTTCAATCCTCGGCATCCCATATGGTCCCCCAAGCACCGCCAGGAGTAATTCCTGAGTGCAAAGCCAGGAGTAACCCCTGAGCATCGCTGGGTGTGACCCAAAAAGCAAAAAAAAAAAAGATTCAGTGTAGGAATAGCATTCTTCATGAAGTTTCTCTGGATCCCACCTACAATCAGTTCCTCTCCTGTATTAATCTGTGGTATCACATCCTAATATAACATTTGCTGGATTTTCAGAATGAGAGCTTAGTCTAACACTTAGACATAAAGATTTAAAAAAATTGACACTGTTACTTCAATCAGGACACTGTTTCAGTCTTCAAATTCAGCATTATTTGAAAGACCTGAGAAAAGCATAAAGCATATGCCCCCCTGACATTGAATCAGCTCTGCTTGGGTCCATAGTTCATGTATAAGTACTTATTTTAGCTTGGGCTGGACACTCAAGTGTTACTGGAAACACACTCCCTTTCCCCAGCTCTGATGCACTCAGTCTAGCCAGTGCCACTCATTCTCCTTTTGGAAACTTGACTTTAGGTAAGACAAAGGCGTTCAAACCCAGCCTCCAAATACCAAACAGCAGTGGCCTTGGGCAAATGAGTTAATTGTTATGAACACCCTTTTTATTACTCATTAAGAAGAAACAAGAGTGCTTATGTTCAAATTATTTTGAGGACTAATTTATGAGTTAATATGAATTAGCTCATAAATTGCCTAGCACCTAAGAGCTGATAACCCACAACACTTTTCAATTGCATTTTTTTTTCTTTTTGGGTCACACCCGGCAATACACAGGGGTTACTCCTGGCTCATGCACTCAGGAATTACTCCTGGTGGTGCTCGGGGGATCATATGGGATGCTGGGAATCGAACCCGGGTTGGTTGCATGCAAGGCAAATGCCCTACCCGCTGTGCTATCACTCCAGCCCCTCAATTGCATTTTGAATAATAAAAAGGAATTTTTTCTTATAGAAGATGCGAGAGAGTTTCTATCAGACAGGAATTTATTGTGAGTCTCAAAACAAAGGAATAGATTCAGGATCTCTAATTGGTCAGTGCAGGAAGCTGCAGTCACAGGAAGGTGTTAGAGAGGAAGGGTGGGAGACAGACTCAGTGAGAAACAGATCTGCCCTGGGTTGTCTCCAAGAAACTATTTGAAATAAACAAAGGCAAGAGATGAATAATTAAAGCTTCATCATTTTTCTCTTTCTCATTTTTCTTCTTTCCCCAGCTTCAGCCCAACCTGTGGACACCAGGGGAAACATGCTAACACCACATTCTCCCTAAGGCCTCTGCGGTTCCCTTGAGGTCTGACTGAAGAAGCCACAGAAAAGTTGCCAGTTTATTTACCTTCAACTCTGCCATTTTCCTTCTTCTCTAGGTGAACTGACTTCAGGAAGCCCAGGCCTAGAGAGTTTAAGAAACCAGAATGTTTGGTTTTTCCTTTAGTTCTTCTGGATGCGCTTTTTCCCACTGCTTCCCGGTGCTCATTCACTGGTCAGCAGGCCACTCAAAGCACCTGCAAGAATTGCCTCACTGATATACCAGGGATAAAGTTCACATGTATTTCTCAATTACTTACACAATTACCTTTGGTTTTCATTAAACCCAGATTGTTTCTACAAGAATTTGCCGAAGACTGTCACTTCTTCACCTAAGGTAAAGATTAACCAATATGTTCTAGTTGAAAGAAGTTGGGGACTGGAGAGATAGTACAGGGGTTAAGGCAATACCTTGCAAGCAGCTGACCCTGGTTTGATCCCTAGAATCACATATTGTTCCCTGAACACTTCCAGGAATTATCCCTGAGCACGGTGCCTGGAGTAAGTCCTGAGCACTGATGTGTGTGGCCTAAACTCTCCCTCGCTCCAAATATTAGTAAAGACCAAGAGTATAAAACAGTGGAGGAATATCCACTCAGTGCCTCTCCTCATTTTTTTTTTCAGAAGTGGGGTTGGAGGTTGGCCTACACCCAGTACTACTCAGTGGGGCTACTCCTGGTTCTGTTCTTATTGGTGCTGAGGGACCAGGTGGTACCTGTAATTGGGGTCAACCATAAGTGTTTTAACCACTATGCTACTACCTCTTAGGCCCCCTACCCAGAGACTCAGGAAAGGAAGGAATAGGGAAAAAGGTTCAATTTCTGGAGAGAGAGTAGTGGGGAAGTGAATTGTCCTCTGACACAGAAGAATCAACAGAGCTGCTTGAAACACAGCTTTCCATAGGTATCTCTCAGGACTGGCTAGAGCAGGCAAACTTTTCATAGCCAAAAGCACTTCACTTCAAGCAAGCAAAGATGCTTACTTACTGTTCCTCTTATTCTCCTAAATATACTTTGTGTTCTTATAAATTCTTTAAGAATATTGTGTCCTAGTATCACTGTATCACTGTCATCCTGTTGTTCATTGATTTGCTGGAGCAGGCACCAGTAATGTCTCCATTTGTCCTAGCCCTGAGATTTTAGCAGCCTCTCTTTACCCATCTTTCCCAACGGTGCCACATTGGAGGCTCTTTCAGAGTCAGGGCAATGAGACCCATCATTGTTACTGTTTTGGGCATAGCAAATATGCCACTGGGGAGCTTGCCAGGCTCTGCCATGCAGGCAGGATACTCTTGGTAGCTTGCCAGGTTCTCTGAGAGGGAGAACAAGACAATAAGTGGTCGCACAGCCATAAATGTGGCCATGCACTGCCGGGAGCTTTGTTTTATAGTCTCTGGATCTTGGCCGTTGATGGGATTACACTGTGCTGGGGGCAGTTCGTGGGTGTGACTGCCAGGCTACTGGAAAAAGGGGGATCTGGATGGAGGAGGACCAGTCCCGACCTGAGCAGGCTTGGAGATCTCAGCCCCGGGTCCTACACACCTGGGTTTCTCTGCCGGTTCCTTCATGCATGAAGCTCATCCGAGCGTGTGGAGAGTGACCTTGAGCATGACTGTGGCTGGGTTCTGGAGGTCTTCGGCTGCAAGGGCTCTGCTCGGGGTGGGAAGAAAAAGAAAGCAAGTTAAAAGCAAGAAATGGACAGATCCTAAGACACAAGCTCATTACAAGTAACTACTAGTGTCATGTTTGCTATTAAACAAAGTGTGATTCAAAAATATACCTTTTCATTTTTTTAAAACTCAACCCACCCCATTCTGAGGGTCCCCAGTGAAGACAGCCAGGCGCTGGGGCAGGAGACTCTGCTGTGTCCTAGTAATCAATATAAAATAAATTTGTTATGCACTTGCCAAAGGGCCAGGCTGGAGGGTGGGAGGGAAGGTGAGGGCATTGGTGGAAGGTAGGGCACACTGATAATGGGATTGGTGTTAGAACACTGTATGCCTAAAAAACTCTATTATGAAAAACTTTTTCAAGCAGTGTTTTAATAAAAATAAATTAAACAAGTTTTTAAAAAATATTGTTTATTCTTTTTCTCTTTAAAGAACAGACCAAAGGAATATTTTCCAACCAACCTTCCCACGACCTCCTTGCCCTTCATCTTGGCTATTCTCCTTAGCCATGATCAGATATCAGCCTGTGGCCAACGGTATTCAGGAAGGAAGAAACCATATATTGAGTGCATGTTTGTGCCAGATTTTCCCACAGACATTACCTCATTTAATTTCCAAAAAAGCAATTTTGGAAACTGGACTTTATTATCATACACTCAAATGCAACAAACTAGGCAGGAAATGTAAACAGGTAAATTGGACTAGATTGTTTTTCAAGATAAGACTTGAAGTTCCAATTTATTATTGGTGTTGTTATTGTTATTATTAGGCTTTCTAAGGAGTGTTCAAGGGAGCCCCAGAATACTCCCAGCGTGGTACTTGGCCAATGGGCTTGGACACTTCAATGATCAGACTGAGGACGCAACGCTGTATGGCCCTGTGTTCTCTGGGGCCACTAGGGCTACATTTGGCAGTACTTGTAGGGGCAGTGATGGCAAAAACATGAGCCTCTGCCCCCTGTGTATTTCCCTGACTCCCTGAAGTTTCATTTTTTAACTAGGGCAACTGGAGAGAATGAATTTACAAAAAACATTGAGGTTTATTGCAAAAATGTGCTCACAAATGCCTTTTATCTTTGTAGATACACCCCAAGGCAGTGTGACCTCATTTCCATTATGAAGTGAAGATTTTCCCTTTATCTTTTTTAATCACACTTTGATTAATAGCAAACATGACACTAGTAGTTACTTGTAACAAGCTTGTCTTAGGATCTGTCCATTTCTTGCTATTTGGGAACAGGAAGTCAGGTGTGCCTCTTTGAGACAAAGAGACCACTCGAGGAGAGGGCCTCAGCCACAGGTCTGCACTAATCGCTAGATATCTGACAGCCACATGCTAGAGACACCTGAGTGATTCCAGATGAGACCAGAGCAGACCTATCAGTCAGACCTCGCCTAAGCTGCTGACCCACTTGGCTGTGAGCAAATATCATCATCCCGTTGATCATCGATTTTCTTGAGCCGTCTCAGTAACGTCTCCATTCGTCCTAGCCCTGAGATTTTAGAAGGCTCTCTACTCGTCCTTCCCAATGGTGCTGCATTGGACAGGTCAGGACAATGAGACCCATCATTGTTACTGGTTTTGGCATATGAATACACCACGGGGATTTTGTGAGGTTCTCCCATGCGGGCAGGAAACTCTCAGTAGCTTGCCACATTATTCCAGAGGGAGAACTAGGCTATAAGATGTCTGGGAGCTTGGTTTTATAGTCTCTGGATGTTGGCTGTTGGTGGGATTACACAGCGCAAGGGGCAGTTTCTGGGTGTGATGGCCTAGCTACTGGAAAATGGAGGATCTGGGTGGAAGAGGCCCAGTCCCGATCCGAGCAGGCTTTGAGATCTCAGCCCCGAGTCCCACACACCTGTGTTCCTCTGCCGGTTCCTTCATGCGTGAGGCTTGTCTGAATGTGTGGAGAGGAGCCTTGAGCATGGCTGTGGCTGGGCTCCAGAGATCTTTGGTTGCAGGGGCTCTGCTCGGGGCAAGGAGGGAAACTGAAACCCACCCCCTTTGAGGGGCCCTCGTGAAGACAGCCAGATGCAGGGGCAAGAGCAAATATAATGGTGTATTTTATGCTACAAAGGTTTTTCCTGTCATCTTCATCGAGCTGCTATAATTTATAATGTTGTTAATGAAAGTTTCATGCATATGTCATTTTAGCTTCACACCCATCACTAGCGTGGCCGCTTCTCTCAGCCAGTGTCCCAAAGATTGCTCCCATCCATTTGGTCACTCTGCAGTTCTGTTGCCTTTGGCCATTTGTTGTGCCCTTACTATGTTTCTTTGTATTCCACATATGAGATAATTCTATATCTGTCCCTCTCTTTCTGAATGATTTCACTAAGCATGATACCCTCTAGTTCCATTAATAGAGACAAATAGTAGTGACAAATCACATGATTTCATCCTTTCTTGAAGCTATTTACTATTATGTTGGGAACAATTTTTAACTTTATTTAAAATACTGTGCTTAGAGTGTTTTATCATCATATCCCTTAGGGTCGGTCTGCTTCCTTTCATCATTGTCTCAGATTTCTGAACCGAGTCTTTTCTTCCTCTGCCCCTTTGTAAGCCCAGGTCTGTAAATTAGATTTCAGATTCTATTGTCTGACCCATATGATATTTCTTTATATTCCTCATATAAGATAAATCATTCTGTATCTGTTACTCTCTTTCTGGCTAACTTTGCTAAACGTGGAGTGGCAAATTGTATGATTTTGTTTCTTCTTATTGCTGAGTAGTATTCCACTGTGTGTGTGTGTGTGTGTGTGTGTGTGTGTGTGTGTGTATCAGAGTTTCTTGATCAAGTTGACAACTTCCTGATCTATTTATCAGTAGTAAGATGTTTGAGTTATTTCCAATCTTGGCTATTGTACTAGAACATAATTGTGCATATATACTTTTGAATTAATGTTTTTGTGTTTTGGGAGTAGATGCCAATAAGTATACTTCTAGGTAGTAAGAAAATTCTATTTTTTACTTTTATGAGAAATAATTTATATTATTTTTTATAAAAGTTGTTGAAACAACAGCAAATAAGAGTTCCTGTCTTACCACATCCCTGCTAACACTGGTTATTTCAAGACTTATGCCATTCTCATTGGTGTGAAATAATATCTTAATATCTTGATTTGCATTTCCCCAATAGTAAGTGATGGTGAGTGCTTTATTGTATGCCTATTAATTATTCTACTAAGTTTTGGCATGGTTTATTACATAGTGACTGACAACTGATACACATGACCAAATCTGTAAAAAATCATGCATACAGATTTGAAAGGACTGCCAGGATGAGATACATTATTTTAGACAAATGTATCTAAGGAAACCCTGAGATCTACTGAGTCCAGCATACTGCGGGGCAGTAGAATGAGTTTCTAGGGTATGAGGTGTTAGCACAGAGATGGCTAGACCAAGGGAGCCATGTAGATAGAAGCAAAAGACATGTTGATAGTACAATAAACAGATTGATACCTGTGGAGTATTATATATGTCAACATAGACAGATGCCTCTATAGTATTATATAAAATTCTCTAGCGTTAATATGCTAATCTGAGAAGATCAAGGTTTAAGGTGAAGTTTTTGTTGTTTCCTTAATTTGCAGACTCAAAATAAAAATTAATTAAAAATATTCTGTACATAGTTAAGTATATGAGGATACTAGGTCTTGAATGCCTATTTAGCTTGGAAATGAGTCTTAATGACATGGTGGCTAGGGGAAGAAATGGGAACTAAGAAAAGGCAGAGGAGAAGCTTTACTGCTTTATTCTATATGTTTTTCCATTGAATTCTTTTTTTTTTCTTTTTGGGTCACACCCGGCGATGCACAGGGGTTACTCCTGGTTCTACACTCAGGAATTACTCCTGGCGGAGCTCAGGGGACCATATGGGATGCTGGGATTCGAACCCGGGTCGGCCGCGTGCAAGGCAAACGCCCTACCTGCTGTGCTATCACTCCAGCCCCTCCATTGAATTCATTTTGATGGCAGTTTTCAGAGGAATTTATTCCAAAATGAGAGATCTTGAAAGGAATAAGAAAGTGGTATCAGGTCACTGTCTAGATGAAAAGTACTTTGAGGGTTCTGAATATATTTAAAATGAAATAAACCAATCATCATGTTTTAGAGATATTCTTATTGAGTTAACTTTTTTGAGGAGGGTCACCCAAGTCATGCACTGGAGGCTCCTTTTGATGATTCTTGACCAGTTAGTTCAAATGCAATGACTTGAGGATGCAATTTCTTTTGGAAGCAGTTCTTAGAGCACAAAGGTAGAGAGAATTAGAAATTGAAAGTAAAGTTCTGCTCCCTGATAGATGTGGGGCTGTGTGCTCTCATAATTTGTCACTTCCACAATAGATCTAAAGTCAGCAGTGAAAAAACTTTGCTGTCAGTAATTGGTCCTAATAAGACCAGTAAGAAAATAAGTGGAGGGATTTGGGCACTTGGTGGTGGATATGGTAACTCAATTTTGAAGACATGAAAAAGCTCTCTTAAAACATAAGATACAGGCCATTTTAAATGCATTAACGACATGATCCAGAGACTCACAAATGAAACTTGGAACCGAACAGCTTGCTGCAGGGATGGCGTCCAACCACACACTGGGCTGATTTCACTGGATCACCTCAGATGGGGGCAGGCATCCCCTCTCTCCACCTGTTCCAGATGAACACTGGCAATCCAAACTTTCCAGAACCCAATCACCGCCACCCTGCTGGCTGATCTTCACAATCCCTTCCAGGGCCCCTCCACGCAAGAGAATAAATCTGTTGAAAAACCCAGCTATGCGGGACCAATGACTGAAACACCAGGCCTCCTGGGGTCAGAACTGGGCTGTCCCTTCCAATCCGGATCCATGCTCTTCTAGGGTCTTGGCTGTCATACCCATGAACTGCCTCCAGGTGCCATTTTAAGTGCATTAATGACCAAGATCCAGACTCACAAATGAATCTGGGAACCGAGCAGCTCAGTGCAGGGATGGCTCTGGACCCTAATAATTTTTTTTTCTTTTTCTCACAACTTTTTTTTTTTTAGTTTATTTTTAATTAGAGAGTCATCGTGAGGGTACAGTTACAGATCCATACATCTTTGTGCTCATGTTTCCCCCATACAAAGTTCGATAACACATCCCTTCACCAGTGCCCATTCTCCACCACCAGTAAACCCAACATCCCTCCCCCCCTCCCCAGTCCCGTCTCCCCCACCCCACCCTGCCACTATGGCAGGGAATTCCCTTTTGTTCTCTCTCTCTGATTAGGTGTTGTGGTTTGCAATAAAGGTGTTGAGTGGCCATTGTGTTCAGTCTCTAGTCTGTATTCGGCCCGCATCACCCTTCCCCCACATGACCTCCAACCACATTTTACTTGGTGGTCCCTTCACTGAGTTACCCAGAATGAGAGACCAGCCTCCAAGCCATGGAGACAATCTCCTGGTACTAATTTCTACTATTCTTGGACGTTAGTCTTATAGTCTGTTATTCTATATTCCACAGATGAGTGCAATCTTTCTATGTCTGTCTCTCTCTTTCTGACTCATTTCACTTAGCATGATACTTTCCATGTTGATCCACTTATATGCAAACGTCATGACTTCATTTTTTCTAACATCTGCATAGTATTCCATTGTATAGATGTACCAGAGTTTCTTCAACCAGTCATCTGTTCTAGGGCACTCGGGTTTTTTCCAGATTCTGGCTATTGTAAACAGTGCTGCGGTGAACATATAAGTGCATATGTCACTTCGACTATACTTTTTGGCTTTTCTGGGATATATTCCCAGCAGTGGTATTGCTGGGTCAAATGGGAGCTCAACCTCTAGTTTTTTGAGAATCATCCATACTGTTTTCCAAAAGGGCTGAACTAGCCGGCATTCCCACCAGCAGTGTAGAAGGTGGACCCTAATAATTTAAATTTTTAGAATGCCAGGAGCACGTGGCTGCAAAAGAGGCAATGTGTTATCTCATACTATTTTTTGTTTTTTCACTCTTTTGTTGAATCACCTTACAGACATCTTATGTTATTCATAACAAGCAATACAAAATAAATTATCTAGCATCTGCCTATGGGGCAGGCTTGAGTGGTGGTGGAAAGCTTAGAAATAATGGTGGTGGGAAGGTATAATGGCGGTGGGCTTGGTGTTGAAATACTGAATGTAATAAATTGCTGTGAACAACTTATGAAAATAAAATTAAAATTAAAAAACATATAAGATACAGTATCGCTCAATACACACACACAAAGGAGAAACAAAACACAGAAGAAAGTTAAAGGCAAAAATGTAAGAAAATTAAAATTTTAATTAGCACCTTCTAGAAAGTGTTGCATTTACACTTGTTATCAAGAACACTTTATAAAAGAAATGAACAGGGAGAATGAAGAAGTGAAAGGGAGAAAATGGTTGACTTACTTTTGGAAACTTATTATTTTTTTATTGAGGTAACAGGTTTACAAGATTATATATATTTGGTTTTTGGGTCACCCCTGGCAATGCTCATGGGTTATTCTTGGCTTTGTGCTCAGGAGTTACTTCAGATGGTGCTTGGGGGATTAAATGAGATTCTGGGGATAGAACCCAGGATCACAGTGTGCAAGGCAAGCCCCCATTCACTGTATTATCTCTTTAGCTCCTAAATGTTTATATGTTTTAGGGATACAATGTTAACACATCACATCCATCAGAACTAAGTGCTAATACCTCTCTATTGTAGTACAATGGATGCTCTCAACCTAATTCACTCCTGCATTTGTAATCTCAATTATTCAGAGTGAAAATTGTATTTTCATTGGCTATTGCATAGTATCTTACCCACCTACCTTTTAAATATATATATATATATATTTTTTTTTTTTCCGTGAGTGAGATCATCCTGTTTTGGCTTTTCTCCTTTTAACTTATTTCAATTAGCACGGTTCCTTACCAGTTCCTCCATGTTGTAGCAAAATGTAGTTTATTTATTTTTATAGCTGAGTAGTAGTCATTGTGTATGTATACCACATCTTCTTCATACATTCATCCATTTTTGGCACATTGATTATTTATTTTCAGATTTTTGTTTGTTTTAACTAATACTACAGTGAAAATAGGTATGCATATATCTTTCTGAATTAGTAGTTTTGTGCTATTTTTAGATTCTATGGTGCAGAATTGCTGGAGCATATGGTAGTTATACTTTCATTTTCTGAGACACCTCTATATTGTTTTTCATAGAGGCTGCACTGTAGCACTGTCTTCCCATTGTTCATCGATTTGCTCGAGCAGTCACCAGTAACGTCTCATTGTGAGACCTTTTGTTACTATTTTTTGCATATTGAATACGCCATGGGAAGCTTGCCAGGCTCTGCTTTGGGGGCGGTATACTCTCGGTAGCTTACTGGGCTCTCCGAGAGGGATGGAGGAATTGAACCTGGGTAGGCTGCATGCAAGGCAAATGCCCTATCAGCTGTATTATCACAGAGACTAAAGTCAGTTTATTTACATTTTGCCAACTGTAGTTAAAATTTCCTTTTCTTCACACCATCACCAAAACCTATTTTTTATTTCCTATTTTTGTTTATGTTTTTGTTGTTGTTGTTGTTGTTTTGTTTCTTTGGGGGCCCATATGTGGTGCTAGAGGTCAAACTCAGGTTGGCTGTGAAGTAGGGACGTACCTTCTCTGTGTGTTATTTCTCTGGCCCCAAGGAAGAGTTAGTTTTTGCTGTTGAAATTTATGGTTTTCTTATGTCTGTTGTATATTACCCTTTGTCAGCGTATGGTGTGTGAATATTTTTTTCCTATTCAGTACGATGTCTTTTTTTTGGTGTTAGTTTCTTTTATATTATGGGAGCTCTTAGTTTATTGTAATTTCATTTACTTTTGAATTTGCTTCTCTTGTCAAAGGCTTTGAATCCCTGAGTATATCATGGAAACCTATATTATTGCATGTTCTAACTGTTTCAAAATTTTATACATTTGGGTCTAAAATATTAGTCTTAAGTCATCTTTGAGTTAATTTTTGTGCATACTGTGAGAAAGTCATTCAATTTCATTCTTTTGTATGTGACTACCAGGTGTTCTTTGTGAATGTTGTAGTGATGTTTGTGGAGGAGGGTTTTTCTATTTTATGCTGTTGACACCTCTGTTGTAAATTACCTGTCCATTCTGGGTTTCTTTCTCTCTCTTTTTTTTTTTGCTTTTTTTGGGTCATACCTGGCGATGCACAGGGGTTACTCCTGGCTCTGTGCTCAGGAATTACTCCTGGCGGTGCTCAGGAGAACATATGGGATGCTGGGATTTGAACCCGGGTCGGCCGCGTGCAAGGCAAACGCCCTACCCACTGTGCTATTGCTCCAGCCCCCTCTGGGTTTATTTCTGAGTTCTTAATTCTACTTCATTTCTCTAAGTATCTGTTTTAATTCCAATATCACACTGTTTTGGTTACTACAGGTCTATAATCCAGTTTAAAGATGGGGAAAGTGATAGTGTCCATCTTTTTTATTTCCTCTGGATGGTTTGAAATATTTAGGGTCTTTTGTGGTTCCATGTAAATTTTAGTAACATTTGTTCAGTGTCTTTGAAGAATGGATTTTGAGGGGAAGGTTTTGGGTTACATGTGGTGGTGCTCAAAGGCTACTCCTGTCTTGGCGTCTTGGGGTACCATATAGTACCTCAGATCAAACCTTGTCCTCCTTAATGCAAACCATTAATCGACCCTTTGAGCATTTTCTGAAGCCTACCATTGGCATTTTATTTATTTTTTTATTTTTTATTTTTTTTAATTTTATTTAATCACTGTGAGATAGTTACAAGCTTTCATGTTTGGGTACAGGCACACAATGATCAAATACCCATCCCTCCACCAGTGAACATTTTCCCCCACCAATATCCCAGGTATACCCCATCCCCTTTCCCACACTTCCCCTGCCATAGTGGCAGTTTGGGGTGGGGGGAGACGGGACTGGGGAGGGTGGAAGGGACGCTGGTTTTACTGGTGGTGGAGAATGGGCACTGGTGAAGGGATGGGTTCTCGAACTTTGTATGGGGGAAACATGAGCACAAAAATGTATAAATCTGTAACTGTACTCTCATGGTGATTCACTAATTAAAAATAAAAAAAATGTTGAAACAAAAAACAAAAAACCCCAAAACCATTGGCATTTTAATAGAGATTACATAAAACTCATATAATTTTTTGGTAGGATGGCCATTTTAACAATGTTAATTTTTTCCAATCCATACGTATAGAATGTGTGTGTGTGAGCATTTTTTTTTGTTTGTCGCTTTGGGCAACACCCCGGCATGCTCAGGGTTTTCTCCTGGCCCTGGCTCTGTGCTCAGGGATAACTCCTGGTGGGAGTGGGGTACCATATGGAATGCTGGAGATTGAAGCTGGGTAGGCTGTGTGTAAGGTAAGCACCCTACCTGCTGTATTATTGTTCTGGCCCTCTGGAATAAATTCCTGACCCTTTGTATTTGTATACTTCTACTTTGTATTGGAGGCTTTGGAGCCTCCAATGAAGCACCATTGGGAAGGATGTGTAAAGAGAGGCTTCTAAAATCTCAGGGCTAGGACGAATAGAGAAGTTACTGAGACTGCCCCGAGAAAATTGATGGTCAACGGGATGATGATGATAATGATGATGATACTTTGTATAAAAGTAAAAGTGCTTTTAAAATAATTATTTACAGATTTTATTGTGTAAGTCTTTATTGATTCCTAAGTGCTTGATTGATTTTTTTTATATGATTGAAACGGGGTTGTTTTTATTGATTTCTTTCTTTTTCAGATCATAAAAAACTATTGCCTGTAGAAATGCAATAGTTTTTTTTTTCTATTGGTTTGTCACTGTCACTGTCATCCCGTTGCTCATCGATTTGCTTGAGTGAGCACCAGTAATGTCTCCATTGTAAGACTTGTTGCTACTGTTTTTGGCATATTAAATACGCCATGGGTAGCTTGCCAGGCTCTGCCATTGGGCAAGATACTCTCGGTAGCTTGCTGGGTTCGTTCTCCGAGAAGGGTGGAGGAATTGAACCTGGGTCAGCAGCATGCAAGGCAAACGCCATACTCTCTGTGTTATTGTTGGCAGAATTGTTTCTGATAGTTTTTGAGTGAAGTCCGTAGTATTTTCTATGGGTATTATCATATTATTTGTAAATACTAATAGTTTAACTTCTTTTTTTTTATCTTTCATAGATTTTTATAAAATATGAAGGGCATTTTGAAAAGTAACAAACTTCACTATATGAAATTATGGATCATCTATAGCTACAATGCAAATACTTAAGCAGAATATTTTGAGAAAAATCATATATTCCATACATTTAAAGATAAAACATATAAAGAAAAAAGTACATAACCAAGGGCAACTAAATACAAACTGCATCATCCTTCTGAAGACAACAATGAAACTCTTTTTGCTTTTATCATCTTCGTACATTATGTGCCTCGAGATATATCTCCTTAATAAACCATAGCTGATGACACAAAATGCATACTGAGATCTTCAGCTTTGCATTTTGAAAGTTAGGTAACAATATTTTAAATATATATTTTTACCCTAAATAATTTTGAATATTTACCTATAAATATTTATACACATTTATAACTAATCTTAAATATTTATATGAAATGCTAACTGTGAATATTTATACATTTTCACTGTCACTGTATCACTGATATCCCATTGTTCATTAGTTTAACATCTTTTATGAATTTACTTTTATTGCCTGATTGCTATAATTAGGATTTCCAGTATCATTTTAAATAACAGTGGTGAGTGTAAACATCTTTTGGTGCCTAATCTTAGGGAAAAGATTTTCAGAATTTTGCCATTGAGCATGATGTTACTTGTGAGTTTGTTGTTTATAACTGTATTATATTGAAGTCTGTTCCTTCTACCCCCCCATTTTTTAAAGAGAATTTTTGTCACAGACACATGTTGAATCTTGTCAAAAATATTGTGTTTATTAAATTTATGTGATTTTATTTTCTCTCTGGTTGTTATGGTGCATTATATTAATGATTACTGTTGAACCATTCTTGATCTAAGTGGCAAAACATCATGTCCCCAATTTTAAATCCCACTTGACAATGATATACTATCCTTTAAGTGTATTGTTCAATTTGTTTGCTAATATTATGTTGAGGATATCTGCATCTTTGTCTAGTTGGAAAATTAATCTGTGGCTTTTATTATGTCTGTCTGCTTTTGATATCAGAGTAGTTGGCCTCATAGATATTGGAGAATAATTCCTTAAAAATTTAAAGTATTTTAAGAAAAATTAGTGATAGACAAAATTTTCAAGGTACCATAGACTTATAAAAGCATCTGGACCTGGCCTTTTGGTTTTTTGGCAGGGAGAATTTTATCACTATATCAAGTTTCTTACATGTAAATTGTTCTTTTCATATTGTTTAGTTTATTTGAATTCAGAATAAACTACAAGTTTAGGTGTTTGTAAATATTTGTCCATTATCTAAGCTTTACATTTTTTTTCCACACTCTTGATGTTAAGGCGTTACTCCTGGTTCTGCACTTAGGAATCTGGGGTACCATATGGGATGTCGGGGATCGAACCCAGGTTGGCTGTGTGCAAGGTAAGTGCCATACCTGCTGTACTATCTCTCCAGTCTTCAAGTTTCACTTTCTTATGATTTATAAATTTGTGGCATCCGTTGTAACTTCTCTTTCATTTTTGATCCTGTATATTAGATTTTTCCCTTCTATTTTGGGTAAATTCAGCTTGGGCTATGTAAAAATAAATAAAATTTATTTATTCGTCCAAAACAATCAGCTCTGGGTTTCACTGTAATGTTCTTTTTACTTCTATTTAAATTTTATTAAGTTGGATTATTATAAAAACAATTTAATAATTTATTTACATTTTATTTTTTACTTATTTTGGGTTTCATTATTTTTTTCTTTTAGTCCCTAAAGGTGATGTGAATTAGATTGTGCACTGAGCATCTTTTGGGTATACTATTAGCTTAAATTGCTATGAACTTCTTGCTTAATACTGTTTTTGCAGTATTCCATGTATTTTGATAACTTGTGCCTTTATTCTCATTTGGTCCTAGAAATTCCTTTATTTCCTATTAAATTTCCACTTTGGCCTAATTATCATAAATAATTTTATTTTTATAATTTTTGATTATTTTATATTATTTTATTATAATCTGAAAAGATACCTGATATGACTTTATAGACACTTGTATTGCATCCGAGCATGTGAGCTAACCCTGAGATTGTTCCATGTCCACTAGAGCAGAATCCATATTTGGCTCAGGTGGGTAGAGAGTCTTTTAAATATCTATTAAGGCCTGGTCTTCCGATTCCTTATTTATAACTGTTGTTTCTTGTTGATATTCCTTACTACTGTTGTGTGACTGCTGATATGTCTTTTCAGTCCTGTTATATTTTTATGAACCTTCATTTGGTGTAAATGTTAATTAATGTTGAATACTATGGGCTGGAGCGATAGCACAGCAGGTAGGGCATTTGCCTTGCATGTTGCTGACCCGGGTTTGATTCCTCTGTCCCTCTCGGAGAGCCTGGCAAGCTACCAAGAGTATCTTGCCCACATGGCAGAGCCTGGCAAGCTCCCTGTGGAGTATTTGATATGCCAAAAACAGTAATAAAAAGTCTCACAATAGAGACGTTACTTGTGACTGCTCAAGCAAATCAATGAACAACGGAAAGACAGTGCTACAGTGCTACTATTGATATATCAATCCCTTAGTCACTACATAATTTTCATAACTTCCCCTTGTTACCATAAGTATGGCTATTCAAGCATTATGTGATCATTTGCTTGTATAGTTGTTTTCCAACTTCTCACTTGGAGTCTATATTTAACATCAAAATTCAAGTAAATCTCATGTAGATAGCAGAAGGTTAAATTTTTTTTCTTAATAAATCTAGCCACCTTGGACCATTTGATTGTTGAGTTTGTGTTATTGATGTTTAATTAAATTATTGATACAACAGCATTTATGGTTTTTCTATATGAATTCTGGGCATTTTTTGTGGTAATTTTCTTTCTTTCTTTTTTTTTGCTTTTTGGGTCACACCCAGCGATGCTCAGGGGTTACTCCTGGCGTTGCACTCAGGAATTACTCCTGGCAGTGCTTGGGGGATCACATGGGATGCCGGGGATCGAACCCGGGTCGGCCGCGTGCAAGGCAAATGCCCTACCTACTGTGCTATTGCTTCGGCCCCTTTTGTGGTAATTTTCTTTGTTCTCATATACTCCCTTTGTATATGATATCTGCTTATTGTGCCCAGATTCTATTTACTTCTCCTGTTTCTTAGCAACTTTGTCTGTGGTTATCAAAGTTTACATCTTGAGTTCTAAGCTTATGTCTCCAAATTTTCTTATTTAAAGTAAACGTCAAGTTTCTCCTAATACACCCACATGTTACTTTCCTTCTTTCTTACACTTTAAGTACTTTAGTGTCTGTAAGTGGATTACTCCTCTTTATAGATGACACTTTGTATTTCTTGCTGAGCCAGTTTAGTGGTTATGAATTCCTTTAACATTAAAAAAAATTTTTTTGTCTAAAAATATTTTTATCACTATTTTGAATCTGAATGATAACCTAGATGAGTAGAGGTTTCTTAACTGAATCTCTTTTAATTCAACACTGGATATATAATGCTCATCCCTTTAGGTGTGTAGTATTTCAATCAAGAAATATACAGTGACTTATGGTAGTTGCCTTATATGTGACTGTTTTCTTCTAGTTGTCTTTAGAATTCTATCTCTATATTGGCTCTTGTTATTTTTAAAAATATACATTTGATGTTAATCAATTTGCATGTATTTTATTTGGACTTTTGGAGTTTCCTGAATCTGGACACCTGTCTCTTTCTTTAATTTAGGGAAATTTTAGGTAGAGATATAGTCATATCAGAATTCTGACCTTTTCTTTCTGGAATCCAGTTTTCCCTCCCCCCTCTCTCCCTCTCTCCCTTCCTTCCTTCTCCTGTCCACAGGAGTTCCATACTCAGGGGACTGGATATGTGGTGCCAAGGATTTAAACCAGGGTTGCAGGCTGATGAGGCTGAATGCAAAGCATATGCTTAACCTCCTGTATGCTTATGTTATCTTTGTTTTTAAAATTCTTTTTCTTTTTAACACAATTTTATTTATTTTTACAAAGCTGTTCATGGTTGGGTTTCAGTCATACAATGTTCCAGCACCCATACTTCCACCAGAATAATTTCCTAGCATTAGTGTCCTGTTTTCCTCCCACCCTTCCGAGGCCCCCACCCCTACCCTTGCCTGCCTGTATGGCAGACACCTCTCTTCTCACTCTCTTTCTCTCTCATTTTGGTATTATGGTTTGCAAAACAGATGCTGAAAGGTTATCATGAATATCCCTTTACCTACTTTCAACACTCAGTTCCTGTCCAGAGTGTTCATTTCCAACTAATGTAATAATGGACCCTTCACTCTTTCTATTTTTTGATAATTTCCTCTACCTTATTCTTCAAGCTTACTGAGTCATTCTTCGGCTTCTGTTATCCTGCTGTTCTATCCTTTTAAGTACAGTGTCTGTATTTAACCAATAATTTCTCTTTGAGTTTTTCCAATTGCTTTCCCTGTCCTTGTTGAAGTATTCCTCCATTGATTTTCCCCATTTCAGCAAACATTACCATCATCATTTCTTTAAAGACTTCATCAGGAAGTTTAGAATGCTCAGTTGTAATTGCTGTTTTTACCAAGATTTTGCTTCATTCATCAGCACGGTTGAATATCTCCATTTCTTCATTTGCCTCGAGCTAGGCTGGGCCTAGGGGTGAGGATCAGTGTTCATGCAGGCCTGGGTGATGATACTGGATTTAACTGCAAATTCCAGGTAGTTGCTGTGCCTTTGAATTTGTGTAGTCCTGAATGACTACTGGGAATTTGTGGTCACAAGTGGTCTGTAAGTAACTTCAGCACCAAGGTGCTACAGGCCTAAACAGCAATGGAGGGTTCAACTGATTAGTGCCCAGAGTGGCTGTGGTGTCAAAGTCAAGTGGGCCTGGGAAAAAACTAGAGGCTGATGGTTTCAAATGCCCACTAGCAGAGGAAATACTGGTCAGATATTTGTTGTTATGTGGCGTTTGTATTTACAAGCACTTGCCAGCAACTGTAGTGCCAAGGTCAAGGGAACCTGGATGTATCACTTACTATGATATTGTCAGATTTGTAAGATCTGAGGCACCAAGTTTGAGTGGGTCTGAACTGAATGTTCAAAATTGTAGGTGCCCAGGAACACCAGTGCACCAAAGTCGGATAGTCCTGGGTAGTGACCAATAGTCTGATATCATAAGTGCCAGGGGCACCTGTACATCAAGTTCAAACAAAGCTGGGGCGTGACCCAAGGTTCAAATTTACCAGTGCTCCGGGACCCTATGTACCATGTTTGAGCAGGTCTGGATGGTGACCAGGGCTATGGAGTCATAGGTGCCTGTGGAAGCTCAATGCCAAGTTTCAATAGGCCTTGGGGGTTGGGGTAGATGGTGACCTGAGGTACAGATTGCTGATGCTTGGGGCATTCATCTGGCTTCCATGGAAGAAAGACCAGGACTTTGAGCACAAGAGTGCACAGAAGTAACTGTATGCAAAGTTTGACCGGAACTATAGGACAACCAGAGATACAAAACTGTGCACTGAATTCAAATGTGTCTTGGGAGTAATCTGAGGCTCAAAATAAATTACATAGAGGCAGTTAGTGTCTAGATTAAGGGGATCTGAGTTGTACCCAGAGATTCAATGTTCTGTTGTGGTCATACAAGTCTGGACATAGCTGGGGAAATTGTGAGGTGTGGGTAAAGAGTAAGCCAAAAGGCCTGAGTACAGTGGGTGGGGTGCTTGCTTTAAATAAAGGTGACCCAACTTTGATTCCTTGCATTCCAAATGGTTCCCTGAGTACTTCCAGGAACGATTTCTGAGCACAGAGCCAGAAGTAACTACTGAGCACCACTAGGTGTGGCCCCCAAACTAAAAAAATGCTCACAGGGTTGAGTAGGTGTAGAAGGAAAGTAGGAACACCTCCCTCCCCCTTGTTAGCTAGTTATGATTTGGAAGATCTGCAATGTGCATTTTTTTGTTTCTGCTTTTGGGCCACAACCAGCAGTACTCAGGGCCGACTCCTGGCTCAGTATCTAGGGATGGCTCAGAGTGGTGCTTGGAGGCCCATATATAGTGCTGGAGTTGAATTTGATTGGCCCCATGCAAGGCAAGTGTCTTAACCCCTCTGCTATCTCCTTGGCCCTGCAAGGTGTTTTCTGAGGTTTACAAGGTGAGGTTTCCTTGCTAGCAGTTAAATGTGGAATGAAGGGGCTACGTTCAAGCAACATCTCTTACCCTCTGCTAGCTATTAGGTCAGCATAAGCATAGGTGACACTCACCGTATCAATTTGACTTCATGGTCTGCTATTAAGACAAACCCAATATGGCAGTGGTTTTCAATGTTTCAATACTTGCAGAAGTACGGGTCAATGGACCAGTGTTTGAAAATAACTATAATATGGCATCCACCAGCCAAATTGTGAGAAAATTACAAAATAGCACCTGCTGGTGAGTATTACTATGGTAACTGCAATCAAATATTACATCCTGCAGTCAAATTGGGATAGGTTATCAAAATGGTGACTGTTACTATGGCAATTGGATACAATATGAAAATTTGTGAGAGATTACCTAAATGATGCCTGCTCTGACCCTGTTCCCTATTTATGCCCTATAATTCCTTATTTCCTGTTCCAGTCTTGTAACTCTTGGATCACAGGACTGTGCCATATTTACTGGGTGAAGTATACACCTTAGAAATCTCTTCCAATTAGTGTGTTACTTCATGGTGGGATTTCTTTTTCGGCAAAGGAGTCTATCTCCAGTCCATCTGGGAGCTTTCCTTCCATCCATGTTCACTGATATTTCAGCTATCATTCTGAATTAATATGTGATTAATTCAAATTTTGGTTTAGAATTTGTATTAGTCAAAATTATTTTTTTAATAAAAGAATTTGCAGTGATTGCAGAAGACTATAAATGCAGGTTCTCCTTATTTGGATACTGGACCTACTGTTTGGTTTTAATTTTTAGATGAGGAATACAAAGAGCTTTAGTTGGTTTAGGTCTTTGTATATTATTTGATTTCTACACAGCCCTATCACAACACACTTGTACCAAATTCCACACACAGATCCTGATTTGCATAGTTCTCCTTTATGTCAAAAAAGAAACTAGGAACTAGGACTATGCCTTGTGGAGGAGGATGTTAAGAAAGACTAGGGAATATTTTAGCTGGTAAAAAGTGCTCCAAACATCCTTTCCTGTATTTCCATTTCAACATTCCATTAAAAAGGTGAGGCTGAAGGGGAGCATTTTAGGTTGTCTCTCTAAAAGAGCACTGTGGCATTCTTATTTTAAAATCCTCTTTCAAAATACTTGTAAAATTTAATTCAAATGGAACAGAAAATATGTTTCCTCCTCCAGTTTTAAGAATGAGAATGCAAAACTGTATATTTGTTATTTTATTTTAACAATCAGCATCAGAACCAGAGAAAGACTATAGATAAAAAGGTGTCACTGCATGAGGCAGTCAATTAGTTTTTGCAGACAAGGTTTAAATATTAAGAAGAATGAGGGCAGAGAGATCAGAAAAGCAAAATAAGATGGTTAAAATAAAAGTAACACCGAACAAGTATGCACATAAACACATTCCTCCACCCCACCCCCAACTCTCTGGGTTATAAAGTCTAAAACTTCTAGTGCATAATTTATGTAAATTTTTTGCTGTGGTACACATTTTTACTTCTTTCTTTTGGCGATGCACAGGGGTTATTCCTGGATCATGCACTCAGGAATTACTCCTGGCGGTGCTCAGGGGACCATATGGGATGCTGAGAATCGAACCCGGGTCGGCCGCATGCAAGGCAAATGCCTTACCTGCTGTGCTACCACTCCAGGCCCGCATTTTTACTTCTTTCCAAAAATACAATGTAGACACAGAGAATATTTCATCCCCAGCACTGCATGACCTCCTAAGCATTGCTTGGTGTAGCCCTAGAGCCTGTAGGCATCACTGGCTAGAGTACCGGAGACTGCTGAGCACTGAGGGAGTATCCCTGCTGGTCCATGACACTACAGGGACCAAGCAGCACCACTGCCTCAGGCCCTAGCATCAAACTGCCTTATTGCTGGGAGTGGCTGCTGGCGGCTCCTGAGAACTACTTGGATGACTCCCCTAACTCCCCTCCATGAAAAAGGGGGAGGAAATATCTCTGCTATTCTTGAACAGGTCTTCAATTTTACCCTATCTATATCCAAACAAGCCTGATGAGTGAAGGATTTAGTGGGATGTCAATTTCTTATAGAATTCTTCTTTTCTGGTACTGCTGTTCTCTATGTGTTATTAATCTATTTATATTTAACTCTAGCTATTAGTCTGCCTCTTCCAGCCACTGAGCCATTTGCAAAGGAGAGGAGAGGGAGACAAGGGTTACTATTATTAGGCATCTCATGTGTGATGAGGGTGGAGACAATTAAATAACACCATTTTCCTCCTTTGAAAATGACAGAGATTATTTGGGGTGGACAATTCAGTGCTGGTTAACATAACCTTTCCCCTCAAGAAGGTAAAACAATAGAGATACATTTTTGAAGTACTTAATTAAGCCTTCAGCAATGAGTGTGGGAAAATTACAGACCTATAAAAATCCTCCAGTTCTAAGCAAGAGTAAATTTTCTCTGTACCACTTTGTCACTGCTCATTTACTGCATCATTCTGACAACATCTCATGTATCCACAAGGCTTTTATGTAACCTATAAACAGGGACAGAAAGGTGAGGAACAGAGGAAATGGGGACAAAGTTTGGACCTCCCACGCTGTCACTTCCTTTCACTTTCCATTAAAATGGTGAGGTTGAAGGGTAGTATTTTAAGATGATTTTGTGAAAAGGCTGAGACATTAATAATCAGCAGAGTAAAAGGAAGACTGTGGAAAACTTTCACTGCTTGCTCACTCTTCCAAAGGGTGAGTGTAATTCAGTCATAATGAAGGCTCTTTAATGTTCCTCCTCCAAATCTTTTTCGATCAGAAAAGCCTGGAATCTGTAGGCAAGAAAGATAATCACATTTAAGTTTTATGCAGGCAGCCTTAACATTTGCCTCTTATTTTCTGTTTTTATATGTTGGCCTGTGATACTTAAAAAAACTAGTGTTCTGAGGCTTTACTTAGAAAACTAACGCAGATTAAATAATAAAAATAAACTGTACCAACATGGAAAACACTTGCTAACAAATGAGTGATAGTGTCATCTAAATCAAAGAGAATGAAAGTGATTTTCATAATGTCATCTATTGGACTTTTTAATCAACTGTTTGCATCGTGACAGACTTCTGAATATCAAGCAAAAGAAGAAAAAATCATATTTTTCTATTATTTTATACTGTAATCTGATTCCTATATCCTTTTTTTTCCTTCTTAGATCATATCTTTGGTCTAATTGTTTTTGTATTTAGCAGGACAGTTGCTTATGGCTACAAAGGACTTCCTTTTCCTTCACTTTCTTTTCATTTTTAACTACCTATGTCAATACACTTAGAAATCACCTCTCTTCAAATTTAATGATGCATTTTATTATGAAAAGATACTGACCTGATTACCTTCTCTTAAAAAGTATCTCTTCTCTATGACCTGTGAAAAAGATTAAAGTCACTACTGCAATGATTACTGATAGAACAATAGGCATATATCCAAATTAAGATACTTTTCAGTGGTCATAGATACTAGTACAATGAAGAAAATATTCAGGATTAGAAGAGTATTTTCATAAAGAGGCTCTTATAGCAGTACAAGTATTAATGAAAGATCAAAATATAAATAGAAACAACTTAATAAAGATGTAATTTGCAATTTTAATGACAGCAAATTTGGTTCTGTGTTTTCTAGCAGTTGGTCCTAAGCGATACCTAACAGAATTCACAAGGAAAAAAGCAAAGCATATTTACTACCACTCAAAGAATAATATGTGTAATGTAATAAGCCTTACCCTCAAGCAAACAATGATAAATTCTGTGTCTCCGTATGGGTGACAAATATCAAAACATTGAAAGCAATCTATTAACTTATTAAGGACTGAATCTGCACCCTTAATTCAGTAAATTTAGAACTATCCTTAGTTGATCATTTAGAGAAACAAAGCAAACTAATGGAGTTATGGAGTTCATTTCTAGCTAATCTGTATATAAATAAACATATATCGACTTTTTGGCCATACCCAGGTATTCTCAGGGCTTACTCCTGGCTTTACACTCAGGGATCACTCATGGAAGCTCAGGGGACCTTATGGGGTGTTAAGGATCAAACCTGGGTCAGCCACATGCAAAGTAAGTGCCTACACACTATATGCTATCTGTCTGGCCCTCTATTAAGTATTTTTTTTTTAAATCTGGATTCTTTGTCTCAAACTGTGGGATTTTTAACCTGAGACACAGCATTAGTATGTTGTTCCTAGGGGATAGAATTTCTTATCAGATGTGAGTTGAGAATCACTTCTTGGCCTTTTGGCTAAAATCAAGTGCAGATGTGAATTGAGCATCTAAACCAAAGGGAAATTCATAGATTTTAACCTTGAAAACAACATGAAAAGAAAAATCTAGTTCATAGTAGGGCTTCCCAATTTCAATGTCATGGCACTGTTATAAAATCATAGTTATAAAATGTTATAAAATGATACAGCACCCTGGGGTAAATGGAAGAGGATGCCAATTACTTAGCTCGAGGGAATCTGAGAACTGAGGGGGTCAATATCCTAATGCTTAGGGGAAATTCTGCAATGATGCAAAAATTTCCAAGAGGTCTAATATGGGGCTTATTTTATTGATATATTGGACAAAAGGGTAAAATATTAGATCCTTAAACAGCTAAAAGAAAATTGATTCAAAAAAGTTATGAGGAGGAAGATTTTTTTTAGAGAAATAACACTTAAAAGGAAGTATGATAAAAATTTTCAGTAATACATATTAAAATACATTGGCATTTATACATTGTCAACATGGGGCAAAAAATTTAAGTTTGATAATACTATGCAGTGCAGCTGTAGAACCTCATGAAAGAAAGATGAACTGTACTCTAATATGCTGAGTCATCCTACATTTTCATTCTGATCAGGACAACAGATGATAGCAAAGGGTAAAAAGCTGGAATGCAAAATTTTCCATATGTAAATATTATGAAATATTATGAAATCAAGTTGATGCTATAATCTGAAGAGTAGTAGCAATGTTTATGTAGAAAATAATAGCTGGGAGTGCAAAAAGGACTCAGGATTTTAACTATGTAATATTCCATAGTTCAGTGCTTTTTGTTGAGTGTAAGGGGAGTGAACACATACAAGAGCAGAAAATGGGGAAAGAAATTGCTTTATGGAAGGGAATTGGGTATCTTTTTAAATAAACCTACTTCAAACCAAGTAGCTTTCATCCTTTGCTTAGACAACACTGATGATAGAATAAATACGTCAGCTGGCCTTGAGCAATTACATCAACAGATAAGAGAGATCAAAACAAGTATTATTCGGTCATGAAGTTCAGGACAAAGGAATAATGGGACAAAAAACAGTGTACAAAGAATTTAAACTCTTTTGATATAAATTTAGCTTAAAAATAACTTAATTGAAGCCATTACCTTATCAAAAAACCTACTGAGCTTGACAGCATTGGAAGAACCTGCAGCTAAATATCGTGGATTTGTGCAGTCCTAGAAGATAAAAATATGAATCACAATTAAAAATTAGAAAGTATAAGCCCTTTGTTAGTTATTATGTTCCTGTTACATATTTCTATAGCAAAATATTAGATATAAAGTTCTCATAAAACACTCAACTAATTTTTATATAATGATGCGCAGCAGAAGTACTAAAGGAAAACAAGGTCCTAACTCTGCTAGTTAAACAATTCTGGAGAATGCTGAACCAATGTAAGTGTCCAATTTTATCAAGAATGGAGACAATTATATTATCAAACAATTCATAAACAAATACAAAATTGTGAACATTGTACTAGTAACAAAACCAAAATACTTATCAGGGGACTTACCTATTTTTAATCTGGAAAGCAGAAATTGAGCCATTAAAATATTCAGCACTTCACTTTTTAGTACTATATTTAACTAAGTATTATGCAGTTGAAACAAATAGCAGGAAGTATGAAAATAAGGAATTGGGAATAAAGAGAAAAATAGCCAGAACTTTCTCACTCATTGGATGCAAGGTACTACTTCTCTTGGAATGTTATAAAGATAATAAAAAATTGACAATGTAGTATTAAACAGTTTAACTATGTAAGAAGTTTAAAATATTTTTTAAGTTACATATTTTGTAATTTATGAGAAGTTAGAACAAACTTTTAATATGTATTAGTTTTATTATTTAATAATAAATAGGCATATTATCATTAAATACGATTTTTATAAAATGGGAAGAAAATGAGGTACAGAAGAATCAAAACAACCTGGAACACTAATCAGTAAATTACAATGAATAGTAAAGAACTTAAACAGTTTTTGTCCTTGGAATTTTAGTGCTGTGTTGCCATTGCTTGTTCACTGACTTACTTGCCACCTTAAGAGATGGAATACTTTGATTTTTACCTCAAATGGCATCTTAGACCAAATTATGAGTATATCATTTAAGTTCCTCTGCAAGATGATGTTTTTCCTTTGGTTTCAGTTGTAGATTATATCTGTCCCCTGGGAAATTATTGCTATTGCATTTATTCTATTTTGTAATCTCAAAGTCAATTTGATTCCTTTCCAGTGAATTTTGAAAGCAACCACCTATTTTATCTACATACAACATTTCAGACTCACATTTCAAGTTTTGGCTGGAAATTATAATACATTTTCTGATGGAAATTATAATACATTTTCCAAAACCACATAAAAATCAGCCTAAGGGTTACAGGGAAATAGAAACATTAGGATTTCAAAACCAACAAGCTCTAAAGCTTACCATCTGTCCCAATATTTCTAGACTACATCACATTAGGTAGGTTGGTAAATCTTTAAGTTGAGCTTATTCACTTGTGAAATGGGAATAACAATATTTGCGCCATAGGATTTATTTATTTATTTATTTTTTCTTTTTGGGTCACATCTGGCAATGGTCAGGGGCTACTCCTGGCTCTGCACTCAGGAATTACTTCTGGTGGTGCTTGGGAACCATATGGGATGCTGGAGATCGAACCCATGCCAGTCTCATGCAAGACAAATGCCCTACCCGGTTTATTATTCCAGCCCTCCATAGGATTTTTTTGTAAAAGTTGAGTGAAATAATGCATGTCTGGTACATAGGAGAAATTGAGAAACTAGTTACCTTTTCATTCTAAGAAAATGCTGTCAGACTGAATTTTCAGACACAAAAGCACTTAATATATTAAAAAGATAATTCCTTATATGGATTAAATAAAATGAGGTACCATCATGAAAACTGTTTGAACATAATCATACGGCATTTGTGGCTTATAAAATACAAACCTTGGAGAGACTTCTGTTAGGAATGTTTCAAAAAATGAATACTAATTACTTAGTCACCGGAATGTCCAAATCAAAAATGATTCCCAATCAATTTAAATCCCAAGGAGCAAAGAGTAAATCTAACAGAAAAGAAAAAAGAAAGAAAGAAAGGAAGAAAGGCCTCTTCCAAACTCATTTTTCTTTTTTAAATTGTAGATTGGATTGGTTACAATAGTGTTAACTTTTGTGGTTTTGATGTACAAAGTTACTGCACTTTCCCTACCACCAAAGTGCCCAAGGTTCGACAATTTCAAGTTGACTAGAATGAAATTTTAAAGTTGAGAATCATGATTATAGAATACGAATTTTAAAGTTGGAAAAAGCATCTGTTATTGATCATGGCTGAGGACAAAGCCGGAAAAATTCCTTTGAACAGACTGCCAAACTTGAGAAAGAAATATTAACTAGGTAAGATACTTGAGTATAATCATGTGATCCTGTGATCACATGATTAGAATTCTCAGTAGAAATAAAGACATAATAGAGAATAACTTGTACTAGACCAATAAGGTTAACAGAATATTTTTGTTATGTTTAGTTTCTGGACCATACCTGGTGGTGCTCAGGGCTTACTCCTGTCTCTGTGCTCAGGTATCATGCCTGGTGGGCTCTGGTGGGCTCAGGGGACCATATGGGGTGCTGGGGATCAAATCCAGGTCACTCCTGTGCAAGGCAAGTGCCCAATCCACTGCACTATCTCTCCAGCCCCAGCTTAGTAAAATTTTTTTTAATGACTTATCGTTTATACTTTAAACAAATTTTCCTTCTCTTTAGGTAAAGGTTATAGCTTTTATTTCAGATTTGATGTATACATATATGTTATTACTTTCTGTAAGTTTTAAAAAGTTGTATTTGGGTGGGTGGGGGGTTGGGTCACACCTGGTGGTGCTCAGGGCTTATCCTGGCTCTGTGCTTAGGCGGTCACTCTTGGAAGGCTTGGAGGATCATAAGGGGTGCTGGGGATCAAACTCAAGTTGGGCACTTATAAGGCTAACACTCTACCTTCTGTACTATCTATCTGACAACATACTTTTCTGTAATTTTAAGTAAACATATAGTTATCAAATATGCAAGCACTAATAGGTACTTTTACTTTTTAATTCAAGGCTTCCTATTTGCTTCTTTCTCTTTTTGAAATTTTATCCAATTTTCCTTCTCTGCACCCTCAAGAGCCTCTTGTTTCCTGAAGTTAAAAAACTGATTAAAGGACAAAATCATATATAAATTCTGCTAAGGATATATGCCAAACTAACATTTGAGTATTTTTGTATCTTATTAACAATGAAAAGATGTCCCTACCTAAGAAAGTTGGAAAAACATACATGAAGATAAATTTCAAAGAAATCCAAGTACTAGGAATAGAGGTATCATAAAATACATTTATCACTGATGAACGGAAGTAAAGGTATCAATCATGTTAAACAAAGTAAGATGAAGAAGGACAATACTGGATGGTTGCACTCCAATGTGGTAAATAAAAAAAAAAGGAAGACAACAGGAAGTACCGAATGATAACAAACTCTTGGACTTCCATTACAGAACCAAGATTACCAAACAGTGGGGGCAAGAAGTTAGTATAAGGGGGTTACTAAAAGATGGATTAGGAGTAACATCAGGAGACAGGTCTTTGGCACTTTGGTGGTGGTGAAGGTAGAGTGACTTTGTACATCAAAAGTACAAATGTTAACACTATTGTAATTATGTTACTTGAACAATAAAAATTTTTTATCATTAAAAAATTAGTGCATTTAGTGGTAAATATTTCCATAATTGTGGAAATAATGTTCAAAAAAACATTCATTTTTAACACAGATATTTTATATCCTATGTAGTAAGAATCCTCTGGAATATCATAGTCCAGTTCCAATGATCTGGAGAATTTCAAATATTCCATGATGGCAACTTCATGGAATGGAGCCTCTAAAAATAAGGCTCCTCCACTGCACAGCACAATGCATGAAACAATGGAAGTCAGAAGCTGAGTAAGTAGAGGAGGGGCTGATTTAAGTATAGTTCATAAATGTCAATTCACAGTATAAAAGCGTCAAAACTACATGAGTCATTTACAGAGTCCTGGCCCTCCTGTCAGAACTACAAAATAAAAAGTTTCAGCTGTGGGGCAGTTACTCAAAAATTTTCACATGTACTATTGTTAATAGTACTACTGATACATGCCATCAAGTTTGGGTAATTGTTGATCTAGATTATTTCTTTCTTTTCCTTTTTTAAATTGAATCACCGTGAGATACAGTAATAAAGTTTTCATGTTTGAGTTGCAGTCATACAATGATCGAATATCCATCTCTCCACCAGTGTGCATTTTCCATCACCAATGTCCCCAGTATCTCCTCCCAACCCGAGCCCCCATCTCAACCCTCCCATTGCCTCTATGGCAGACAATTTCCCCCATACTCTCTCTACTTTTGGGCATTATGGTTTGTTTGAAGTTTCCTACCACCATTCAAGACTGCCTGCCAGGGGCAGATGCTAGATAATTTATTTTCTATTGCTTGTCATGAATATCATGAGAGGTCATGCTTCTGAAATTCTAAAATTGTAAATGGTTGCAGTCCAGAGACATCTCTGTAGGGAGCTAATCCATTTTGAGATTCATTCTGGAGTCTCTGGATTAAGGCTGTTGATGTGCTGAGATAGCACCCTTAGGCAGATCATGGGCATGACAACCAGGACCCCAAGGACTCTGGCAAGCTGCTGTCTACAGGGCTTCATTGCTGTGTCTCTGGACCAAGGTCGTTGATGCACTGACATGGCGTCTGGAGGGAGGCAGATTGTGATCCAGAGATACAGCAGTGGATTCTGGAAGAAAGCAGCTGGACGGAGATTTCTCTGGACCCCGTACCAAGTCAGTTCCATGAGGGCACCTCAGATGGAGTAGTTGTGCCCTCTCTGCCTACTCCAGATGAAACCCTAGCAGCCATGAGCTTCCAGAAGCAAAACCCAGGTATTCAGGTTCTAGGACGAGACTCATGGCAGCAGCTGAGACGGGCGTCCCTCCCTGTCTCCCTGCCCGCTTGGGGTCCTGGCTGTCACACCCATGATCTGCCTCTGGGTGCCATCTCAGCGTATTAACAGCTTTGATCCAGATTTATGAGAATTATTTTAGCTCTAAGATCTAAATATTAGAAGAAGGAGAATTAAGTTTTAATATGATTATAGTAAAACACAGGCTCTAAAATCGGAGTGCTAAGCATACATTTCACAGTGATTTCAATTTTTATCTTTCAAATGGGTATAATAATAAGTAAGTAGACGCGATGCATGTCAGATAATGCATGTAAGATAATATATGCACTGCTAGAGCTTGTAATTTTCTTGTTATTGATTTGAAACATTTTAAGTAAATTCTATAATTTATGAAGAGGCTTTTCTAAAACAAGAATAATCAAGGTGCAGTGTGAAAAAGCAGTGACCCTCCACTGGCTGTTATTTTAAAAAATATTTTCAAGAAAAAGCCCAGGATTTTTATTTCATAGAATAGGGTTTGAACATTCTAACAGATCAATATATAAGGAGACTGAAGTGACCCTGCCCACCTGACAGTAGATATTAATTCCAATCTTCACGACATTTTGAACTAAACCCTAAATAGCTTGATTTCAAGCACAACTATTATTTCAAGAATATATGATTTGTGAGTTATATGTTTTGACTTTACTTGATTATAATACAAACATGCACTTTTGGAAATACACACCAAATTAATTTCCTCTGCAATGAAGTCCTCAGCCAGGAAAGCAGTCCTAGTTAAAACTTCATGGCGCTTGGTTTCATGAATCTGGTCCAGTTTAGTTCCTATTACTAACAGTGGGATTTGGTTATCAGCAAACTGTTCCCGGTCATAATCCCTGTGATAAATAACAATAAGAAGAATAGAATTTACATTTCTGATGTAGATGTCTAATCTTGAAATGGTATTTTATTGACTCTTTCTTATCCATTACCAAAAAACCTTTTTTCCAAATCACTTTCATTCACTTGTTCATATATCAATCCATCTTTACTGTGTATTAAATTCCAATTTTTCATCTAGCTACTCAAATGTTCTCATAGACCTTATAGACACTTTGCGTAACACAGTGCCCACCAGATAGACTTGGATAGGTTGACTTGATGGAAGCTCTGTCTTTACCAGCAAAGGAATTTTTCTACATAGATGCATAGAGCAATTCAACCCTCAGTGGCGAGAAAAATTCAGGAATTCACTGTACTCAAGCCTTGTGTGAGGTTAAAAAAAAAAAGATTTTTGAGTGCCTTCTGGAGTATGCATAAGCTCTGTATCTGAGTATATTTCTGTATATGAATATTAAAGAAAAATAGATCATTTCAGGAAAATAAGTTATAAGGATGCTTAAGGCCAGAACAAACTGACCACAGGTGATGCTATTGCCTGGGGAAAGATGGATTCAACATACAAGGGAAGGAAATAGTTAAACTGCAAAATGAGTAGTAAAAAGAAATAAGGAGAGACTGGTGTTCCTTCCATTAATGAAAAGAATGAAATTTCCAATGTTATTGAAATAACTTAGATTCTAGTCACACATGAGGAATAAAATGAGCTTGTATACTGACATGTAAGCTGAATTTACATACAGGTAAGCAAAATATGGTTGCCAACACCTTATGACATTTATAGAAATATTGCATAATCTAATCAATATAACCCAGTTGAGCATAGCTTATTTTCTTCTTTTGATATTACTTTTATGTTTTGAATAATCCTACACTGTGTATAAAATATTACAAAATTTCTTTGCCTTTTATAATAATATTACAGAGCCTGTTAATGCTTGATCTAAGAACAAAACTGTTTTGAATGATGCGAATTCCTGCTTCAAAAAATATTACTATGGGTCTGCAGAGATAATAAAGCAATAGGGTGCTTGTCTTACATGTTGCTAACTCAGAATTGGTCCCTGGCATCCCATATAGTTCCCGAGTACTACCAGAAGTGATCCCTGAGAACAGAGTTAGGAATAAGCTCGGAGCATGTCTGGGTGTGGCCCTACCCCCCAAATAATATTCTATTTATTATATAAAGATCAATAATTTAAATTCAGGACCATAATTCTTTTTACCAATATTAACTTTGAGTTAGGAGATATGTTCCCAAACTAAACTGTTTTATTAGCAAATAAAATTTTGAGAATATTGGAATTATTGTCTTTTTCTATATTCACTGACTATGGCTCACATAAAATTTTGAATAGTATATTTAATCAAACATTATCACTGATATATACACACTTGTCACTTTTGAAATCTTTGGCACATTAAATATATAAATGAATTATATATGTAGTATAACATGTTGTAATAAATATAATTTGTTCTCTTCTATTTTTAGTTTCCTATTTTCATTAAATTTTATATTATTTTAAAATATTTTTTGTTCATCTCATACTAGGTTAAAAATAGGATGAATTTTTTCTTAATCATGAACAGGTCTGATAATAACATCACAAAGAGACAGACAACCAGGTAAAATATTTTATGTAAAATACCACTTTGGAAAAATAAGGAATCAAAAAAAAGAGAGAAATCTGTAATCTTTCATATTTTATACTTTGTTACCATTTAAGATTTAGCATTTATAGTTTAAGAGACACTACAAGAATATATTCAGCAATATTCAGAATATAGGAAAAATATAGAACAAAGAAGCCATCTACTTCCACATAAAGTTGAAAAAGGAAAGAGAAGATATAGAGATGAAACTTAAGAAAACAACATTGTGATTAAAATAATTTTTGATACTTTTTCTATTAGATCACTGAGAATTTTAATTATTGCAATAATTCTACTTTGTTTCAAAAGTCTTATCCTTTAAAGTTATACCATAAGTATACATATAGATAAATGAAATGCTGTTCTTGATTTACTTTTAAAAACTGGTAAGAGGCAAGAAACTGCCCCCAAGTCGGCATCCTGCTGGCTTGGGCTCTTCAGGACTCCTACCCCCACTTTGCCCCAGCTGCCAGTCAACCTCAGCGCTGCCCTAATTCACATGTCCTGCCCAGATTGTGGGGGCATGTCCTTACGTCAGGAGGCGTGGCCTCAAAAGGGGGCGTGGCCTCCCTCTAAAGCGGCTGCAGTTGTTTCTCCCCTCTCAATGCATTGCTCACTTATGTCATAATTTATGTAACTTATTCCTTTGAAGACCATCATGGCTTTCTTATAACTATATGCCAATCGTCAACTACCCTATCCCATCCTAACTTCATAAAAACTGTCAGTGAACACAAGAGATTGCACAAAAAACCTTTATAAAGAGATTATAGCCTCAAGTCTTCAATAGGGTACCTACATAAGCCAGGAAGAGTGCCTGACGGTAAGACCTATGACAACATGAAGAAACAAAAAAAATTCCCACCACCAGGAGAGAATGAAGAAAAACTCACAGAAGCCTCAACAGGGACTGCCCACAAATACAGCCTCCTCTCAGATAGAAAATTCAGAGAGGAAATCGTGATGATTGATGATCTCAAAGCAACTATGGAACAGACATCCAATAAAGCAACTATGGAACAGACATCCAATAATTTCAGGGAGCATATGAACACAGCATTGGAATGGACCACCAAGATAATACAGGAAGAAATGAGAGCAGAAATCTCAAAGCTACGAACAGAAGTGACTCAATTAAAGGCATCAGTAGATGAAATAAAAAACTCAGTAGGAGCCCTCAACAGTAGAATGACCTCAGCCGAAGACAGAATCAGTGAGCTTGAGGATGAGCTACAGAAAGCATATAGGCAACAACAAATAATGGCAGAAGACCTCAAAATGGCTCTAGGGCGAATCAGAGTCCTAGGGGATGACCTTAAGAGGAACAACATAAGAATCATGGGAGTACCAGAAGCACAGGGAACTAATCCCAGTGAAAAAACCACAGTCAAAGACAACATTGCTAAGAAACTCCCAGAGCTAGAGAATGCAGGCATTCACATCCAAGGAGTCCGAAGGGTGCCAGCTAGAAGAGACCCCAATAAAAAATCTCTAAGGCATATCATAGTCACAATGATGGATGACATGGATAGAGATACAATACTGCAAGCAGCAAAGTCAAAGAAGGAAATCACATACAAAGGAGCACCCCTTAGATTTACAGCAGACCTATCAGAAGAAACCCTCCAAGCCCGAAGACAATGGTGGGATATAGTGAAAAGACTCAATGAAATGAATGCCTCACCAAAAATACTTTATCTGACTAAGCTCTCACTTAAACTTGAAGGAACCATACATTACTTCATGGATAAACAACAGCTCAGAACCTTCATAGACTCAAAACCAAACTTAAAAGAAGGACTAAAGGGGCTACTGTAAGACAAGGAAAAACCCCACGAGAACAACAAACCCTACAGAAAGATGACACAAAATCACATGACAATAACCACTCTCAATGTCAATGGCCTAAACACACCAATTAAAAGACACAGAGTGGCAAAATGGATTCGGAAACAGAACCTAACATTCTGCTGCCTACAAGAAACACACCTGAATAGTCAGAGCAAATACAGACCCAAAAGTCAAAGGATGGAAAACAATCCTGCAAGCAAACAACTCCCTCAAAAAAGCTGGGGTGGCCATACTAGTATCCGACAACAGATTTCAGACTGAAAAAAGGTTAGAAGGGACAGCAAAAGTCATTTTCTACTCATCAAGAGATATGTACAACAGGAAGAAATCACACTCCTAAACGTATGTGCACCTAATGAGCGACCACCTAAATACTTAAAACAACTCCTAGCAGAATTTAACGGGGACATCACTAGCACCATGATAGTAGTTGGAAATTTCAACAATGCATTATCACCTCTGGATAGATCAACAAGAACAAAACTCAGCAAGGAAACAAAGGCTCTGAAGGAAGAAATGGAGGAGAGAGGGCTAATAGATCTATACAGGGCTTTACACCCCCAAAAGAAAGAATACACTTTTTTTTTCCAGTGCACACAGAACATTCTCCAAAATCATACATCAATAGAATTGGGAAGATAGAAATTGTATCAACTATCTTTTCAGACCATGATGCACTGAAAATAGAAGTTAATCACACACAGACGCGGAGAACCAATCAAACACCTGGAAGTTAAACAACTCATTGCTGAACAATGAGTGGCTCACAAAGGAAGTCAAGGAAGAAATCAAAAGATACCTTTGACCCAGCTATACCACTTCTGGGAATATACTCCCGAGAGGCAAAAAGATATAGTCGAAATGACATCTGCACATGTATGTTCATCGCAGCACTGCTTACGATAGGCAAAATCTGGAAAAAACCCGAATACCCAAGAACAGATGACTGGCTAAAGAAACTTTGGTACATCTACACCATGCAATACTATGCAGCTGTCAGAAAAGATGAAGTCATGAACTTTGCATACCAGTGGATCAACATGGAAAGTATCATGCTAAGTGAAATGAGTCAGAAAGAGAGAGACAGACACAGAAGAATTGCACTCATATGTGGAATATAAAACAACAAAATGGAGGCCTAACACCCAAGAATAACATAAATAAGTACCAGATTTGCTCCATGGCTTGGAGACTAGCCTCACATGCTGGGGAAAAGGGCAGCTCAGAGAAGGGAATATCAAGCAAAAATGTGGTGGGAGGACCCGTTCAGGATGGGAGAGGCATGCACAGAGCAGACTATAGACAGAACACATTGGCCACCCAAGACCTCCATTGTTAATCACAACGCCCAAAGGGAGAGAGGGAACAGAGGGGAATGCTCTGCCAAAGAGGCGGGGTGGGGAGGGGAATGGGATGGGAGGGGGTGGGAGGGATGATGGGGTCATCAGTGGAGAACGAGCACTGGTGGAGGGATAGATACTCAAGCTGTATATGACTGAAACACAAGCACGAGAATATGTAAACCTGTATCTGTACCCCCACGGTGATTCATTAATAAAAAAATTAAAATAAAAAAAGAAAATTGAATTAAACCTTCTGCTGCCATAAAAAACATATTTCAACAGTAAAAATTAAATAAAAAACACAGACTCAATGCAAAAAAAAAAACTGGTAAGAAGTCTGTGTTCATGAACTAGAAGATGAAAAGAATGTATTCAATTAGATGTATAGATTAAACACACTTAACAATATAATTCAAGTTGAAATTTTGACAATATAGACAAGTTGAAGGCTCAAACAAAAACAGAAACAAAATAAACCCTAATATATATGAACAGAACTGTAAGGGGAGAAAAGACTACTATGAGCGAATTTATGTCACTAAATTTATAACCTTTCAAGAAAGACTCAGAAAGAAACAAAGAACCTGAACTGACAACTTACAAGAAGTAAATGAAAAAGTAATCGGCAATTTACTCAAAAACAAAAGCCCTGGGCCCATGGTTTGGAATTCCACCGAACCATCAGAGATGATTTATTACCTATCCTTTTCAAGCTCTTCAGAAAACAGAAGACAGGAATTCTTCAAACATATTTTATGAGACCAGCATTAGCATCAAGGAAAAGCAGTCAAGGACATCATGATAAGGAAAACTACAGATCCTAGGTACCACATATGGTACCCCAAACCCTGCCAGATGTGATCCTGAGTACAGAATCAGGAGAATACCTGACACTGCTAGGGACTCCCCCAAAGCAAACAAACAAAACAACCCCACTAATTCACAAAGATACATTCATACCTATATTATCAATAGTGCTATTTATAATATTGCTAGCTATGGAAACAACCTAAGAGCCCCAAAACAGATTAAGTGAGAAAGAAATGGAATATTACTGATTTTTAAGAAAATATGAAATCTTGGCTTTTGTAACAAAAATTAATAAACTGGAAGAGGTCATGCTACCTTACTTAAGTCATTAAGAGAAAGATAAATATAGGATGGATCTCACCGATGTTTGGTTAAGGAGAAGCAAAGTAAGGCAAGGAAAACTAAACCAAACCAACCCTTTGAACTCAGATCACAGAATTTGGATACTGGAGTGGAGGGGGGAAGGGAAGACCCAAGTGGGAAGGGGGCTAAATATACTGTGGTGGAAGAAACTGGTGGTAGGTATGTTACAGTTACACATATTTAATATTGTACCCCTAGAACATAATATGTAAATATGTCTTATAATACAGTCTTGTAAATCTGTAAATATTCTCTCTCTCTCTCTCTGTCTCTGTCTCTCTCTCAGTTTCATACAAGCTAATTTTGGAAAGGCAAATGAAGTAAATTAGCTAAATAATTTTGAAGAGAAATAATGTGGGAGGAATTACACTGCCTACTTTTTAGACGTTATAATAATAATAATAATAAAAAACAAGACAGAACTTGGCACAGAGATTTCTCTGGACCCCTTGCCGAGGTGATTTCACTGGGGCACCTTAGATGAAGCAGGCATTCTCTCTCCACCTCCTCCAAATGAACCCTGGCAGCCACAAACCCCTAGCAGAAAATCCCAGGTATATGGGACCAGTGACTGAAAACTCCAGGCCACGTGGCGGCAGGTATGGGCCGACCCTCCCATCTCCCCACCCATCAGGTGTCCTGGCTGTCATGCCCACGAAGATGCCTCTGGGAGTCATTAAAGTCATGCATTAACGGCATGATTCAGAGACTTATAAATGAAGCTTGGAAGACAGCAGCTCGCCACAGAGATATCTCTGGATCCCAATTATTTAAAGTTTTAGACACCATATACTATTCATAACAAGCAATACAAAATAAATTATTCAGCATCTGCCTTTGGGACAGGCTTTGGTGGTGGTAAGAACATTCGAAATAATGGTGGAGGGAAGGTATAATGGTGGTGGGATTGGTGTTGAAATATTGAATGTAATCACTTACTATGAACAACTTTATGAAAATAAAATTGAAAAAAAAACCCAAGACTGTATAGTATTGAAGATACAGATATATAAGGAAAAAAATAGATTGAGAAATAGACTCTTGTAAATATGACAAACTGATTTTTGGCAAAGGAACAAAAGCATTTTAACGGAGAAAAGATAATCTTGCTAACAAATGGTGTTAGGATAAATGAACTTTAAGATACGTGGACTTTTACAAATGAAAGTCAATCTCAACTAACCCTAGAACATTGTAACTAACTCAAAATGGATCATAGATCTAAAAATAAAAGTAAAGCCATTAAACTTCTAGAAGAAAAATATAGCAGAAAACCTACATGATCTGGGATTAAGCAAAATATTTTAGATATGACACCAGAAGCATTGTGAAAAATGAGAATTGAGAGAATAAATTTAACTAAAATGTTTTGTGAGGGACACTAGTTAAGAGAGTAAGACATTATTGTTTTTGTCAGGGTCACTGTCAAGTTATTGACTGGAAAAAATATTTCAAATCAAACAAAATGTTATTTTGATGTGTATATTCTTGAAATTGATACAACATTTCAAACGAGTTACAAAGTAATCTGGGCTTACCCATTTGTTACCAAGACCCCAGTTGGCACCAAATCCCTGTTGAGAGCTTCCAATGACCAACGGTATAAATTTTGGGATGATTTTTTATTTGTTAAGTCATGTACTAAAATAATACCTAAAATAAACAGAGGAAGTAATGTCACGATCATAAACAATTCTTTATTTCACTAATTCTTTATTTCACAAAGAGAGGCTTACTAAATACACACACTAGATTGCTTAACAAACCTAGCATTTCAGTGTAAATAACAAACTCAGCTATAATTATACAATTTCTTCTAAATTATTCCAAATAATTATATGAATAAATGATTACAAAGTGTAATTTATCACTCATTTAACTTTTAAAAATTTTACAAGGGGTGACAAAATGTCACTGGACTTTTAGATGAAAGCTTTTGTGCTTCATTCAACATAATAGTTTGCCTAATCCTGGTTGCAAAATTGCTCACCAATAAAAAGAATATAAACAGGCATAAAAGAAATTCTAATCACTTAAAATCCATAATATAACCTAAATATAATATATCCATATATTTCTTATAATCACTAAAATACTAAATATTTTATTATGAGGGCATTAATTTACTTTGACATGCATGTTAATTCTTTAGCTGATAAAATATTTTATCTAGAGTACCCTAGGCCATATCAAGTCCCAAAAGTCTACCAATTTTTTAGTTTTCTAAATTTATGGTACACTATGTGATAAATTTAGTTTTCAAAATTTATGTACACTAAGCATGCTACCTTTAAGAAATACAGTTGCAAAATTAGGCTACTATAAGGGAGTAGCTTAACAGTGAACTGTCTGAGCTGGTTGGCCAGTCATATCAGGAGAGGATCTGAACACTGCTGAGAAGGTGACACCCCACCCCACCTCTGCCTGCTCCCAGAAAAAAAGAGGAAGAAAAAGAAATGAATTCGTAAGAGAAAAACAAGAACTATGTAAAGAAAGCAGATGGACTTATATAAAAAAAACCCGTAATGAATATTAAATAGCATCAGATAAGATAATAGCATCAGAAAGGCAACAGAAGTTATTATTATAAGATTTCAGAAGAAAAACTTCAATTACTGGTAGCACTTAAGGTATTATCCTGTGGGTAAAAGATTGCAGCATTTTCAAATCCTCAACACTTTCAACAGAGAATATGAAACTGATGTTTCTTCTATCTTCAAGAAATATGATAAGTCAATTTGAAAAAGAAGGTAAGAGTTAGAATTACTTGGCATCTCTAGCTTTCACAGATATTTATAGAACTAAGGAACATGTACAAGATATAGTTAGCTTGTTTAAGCTGTCTCAGATATATGTTAATCTCTTCTGGAGTCTGGAACAAACAGGAGTCTGACACTTATCCCTATATCCAATGGCACTTACTCTATATTCCTCAATGAGGAGTTTTATTAGACATCAGAATCCGTGGTATTTTTGTTTTGCTATGCTCAGGTTTTACTTCTGTTTCTGCGCTCAGGATCACTCCTGGGATGGCTCATAGGGAGTATTGGGGATTGAAACCATGTTGGCTGTGTGCAAGTTAAGTGCCCTAGCCACTACCCACTATATTATCTCTTCTGTAGCCCTAAAGATCAGATTTCTTTAAAAAGAAATAAGGGACTGGGACAAAGGTCAAAGGGTTGGAGTGCATGCTTTGCATATGCAAGAGCCAGATTTGATACCCAGCGTAACATGGTCCACTGCCCAGAACAAGCCCCGGACACTATTCCAGGAGTAACATCCAAGCACTGATAAGTATGGCCCAAAACAAAAAGGAATGAAGAGCTACCATGAAAGAACAAAGCTACCATTGAAGTCGGTGGGCTCCACGGGTGGATTATGTGAGGTGAGGGGCAGAAAGATGGTCACTTTCTACTGATCCACCCCTGCCATCCTGAGGCTGTCTGGGAAGACTAGGAATGATAAAATCTGCGATGAGCCCCTGCACAGCATGGACGAGAGCCTGCCAGCCCTTCCAGGTGGCTGTCAAGCCATACTTGACGTCTGCTTGGTCTTTTTGGTAAGGGAATTGATCACCACCAACCAATTTCTTGGGGAGCCATGGAATCAGGTTGGATTTGCTCTTTACAGGAAAAGAAAGTCAGTCCTAGGCTTTAACCAGGTTTTGGGGTTCTTGTCTCACCTCACAGAAAAAAACTTCAGGAGTAGACAAGCAGTAAATAAAAACTGATTTATTTAGAGGTTTTTAGAAAGGGGAAGGAGGGAGAGAAAGTGAGAGAGAGTAATGTGCTCGAGAGAGAGAATGCGGGCTTCTCCAAAGCTGGAGACACACACACCAGCATTAAAAAGCAAGTGTGAAAGTACTCATCTCAAGAGGGGAGATGTGCATGACAAATGTGCTTGGGTACTACATGTGCTCAGCCATGAGGGCATAAGCAGTACATGGGCTTGGGCAGCATATGTGTGACCTTCCTTTGCTGAAGGTGGCATTTATAGGGTTTTCCTAACCTGCCCCCTATCTCCCCCTCGTTTTGGGGCATCTACCTAGGTAAAAGTCTATTGCTGGGGTAGAATTGGGAGTGATCCAAGGACCTTCTTTGAAATTCCTTTGTTCCTGATAGAGCTTCTCTCAGAGAGAGGTCCATCCTTCTTTGGGTCTGTTGCTGGCTCTAGGTGAAATTCTTGTCAGGCCTGAGTTTACAAGATGGGCTATTTGCAGTGTTGAGCTCTTGGTTTTATTACTTCTCAGAAATTCCATTAACATGGGGGTCCTTCCCTGTGTACTTACCTAATCAACATAAAATAATAAAGAATATCCAGCACTTAAGTATTACCTTTTGTTATTTATATGAGCAATCTAATTTGATTTTCAGAACAGTCCTATGAGCTAAGAATTATATTATACAAGTAGAAAGTGAGACTCGGAAGTTGAGGAAGTTGCCCTAGGTTACATGTAAGTGAGGCAGCCAGAATTTTATCTATTTGTTTAAATTTACTTATTTTTTATTGAGTCACTGTGAGAAAAACTGTGAGATACAAGGTTTCTGTGATTGGGTTTCAGTCATACAATGTTCCAACATTCATCCCTCCACCAGTGTACATTTCCCACCATCAATATCCCCCTTATTTCTCCTGCCACTACCCCCCAACCCAGCCTGCCTCTGTGGCTGGCACTTTCTCTCTCTCTCTTTCTCACTCCCCCTCCCCTTTGGGGGATTATGGTTTGCAATACACATATTCTGAGGTCATCATGTTTGGTCCTTTGTCCACGTTCAACACATATCTCCCATCCATGAAACTCTATGTCCATCCATTTTTAAGTGAATTTCATAACTTCATTTTTTTTCTAACTCTATAGTATTCCATTGAGTAGATGTGCCACAGCTTATTTAAGCAGCTGTCTGTTCTTAGGCACTTGTGTTATTTCCAAATTCTGGCTATTATGAACAGTGCTGCAATGAACAAACAAGTGCAGATGTCATTTCTACTGTGCTTTTGCATCCCAGGGGTTTGCATCCCAGGGGCATATTACTAGAAGTGGTATTGCTGGGTCATAAGAAAGCGCAATTTCTAGCTTTTCAAAGAATGCCTATATTATTTTCTAAAAAGGCTGGATCAGTGGCCATTCCCACCAACAATGAATGAGAGTCCCTTTTTCCCCCACATCTGCGCCAGCACTGGTTGTTCTTATTCTCTTTGATGGGTACCAGTCTCTGTAACAATCTCATTGTTGTTTTCATGTGCATGTCCCTGATGATTAGCAATGCAGAGCATTGTTTGATGTGTCTTTTGGTAATCTGTATTTTTCCTTTGAAGTTTTTGTTCATTTCTTCTACCAATTTTTTTTTTTTTTTATGGGATTGGAAGGTTTTTTCCTAATAAAGTTCTACCGGCAAAGAGTCTCTTGCCCGCACGCCTGGCTATCTTCCCCAGGGCCCCTCGGAGAGGATGGGCTCCAACTTCCCTCCCCACCCCAAGCAGAGCTCCCGGTGGCCGAAGACCAACGGAACCTAGCTACAGCCATGCTGGAGGCCCCTCTCCACACATTTGGACAGGCCTCACGCATGAAGGTACCGACAGAGGAACCCAGGTGTGTGTAATTCCATCAACGGCCAATATCCAGAGACTTAAAAGCAAGTTAAGTTCTACCAGTGCCTTAAATATCTTGGATATTAACTTCTTGCCCGTGTGCCTGGCTGTCTTCCCCGGGGCCCCTACAAGGGGGTGGGCTCCAGCTGCCCCCCCTTCCCCCCCTCTGCCCCAAGCAGAGCTCCTGGGGCCAAAGACCTCTGGAGCCTAGCCACAGCCATGCTCAAGGCCCCTCTCCACACGTTCGGACAAGCCTCATGCATGAAGGTACCGGCAGAGGAACCCAGGTGTGTGGGAACTGGGGCTGAGACCTCCAAACCTGCTCGGATCGGGACTGGGCCTCTTCCGCCCAGATTTCCCATTTTCCAGTAGCTAGGCCGTCATACCCAGGGACTGCCCCTGGTGCCATGTAATCCCACCCACGGCCAACATCCAGAGACTTAAAACCAAGCTCCTTGAAATGACATCTTATAGTCTACTTCTCCCTTCGGAGAACCTGGCAAGCTACCAAGAGTTTCCTGCGCACATGGGAGAGCCTTGCAAACTCCCCATGGTGTATTCATATGCCAAAACCAGTAATGATGGATCCATCTTATTCTCCTGACCCTGAAAAAGCCTCAAATGCAGCATCCTTGTGAAGGACAAGAGAGGCTTCTAAAATCTCAGGGCTAGGACGAATGGAGACGTTACTGAGACTGCTTGATAAATTTGACGATCAATGGGATGATGATGATGATGATGATGATGATTAACCCCTTATCTGATGGGTATTGGTAAATAATTTTTCCCATTCCATGGGCTATCTCTATATTTTAGTCACTGTTTCTTTTGATATGTAGAAACTTCTTAGCTTAATGTAGTTCCATTTATCTTTGCTTCCCCTTGCTTGGTCAGTGGTATTTCCTATTTTTAGATCCTTTAGCTTCAGTGTTAAGGAGGGTTCTGCCTATGTTTTCCTCTATGTGCCTTCTAGGAGAGATACTGAGGTCTTTAATCCATTTGTCTGACTTTTGTGACTTTTTTTTTTTTTGTATGTAGCTGTCCAGTTTTCCCAGCATCACTTGTTGAGGAGGATTTCCTTGCTCCACTTCACAATTGTTGCTCCACTGTCAAAGATTAAGTGATCATATATTTAAGGGTCTGTTTTTTTAAATATTCAGCTCTATTCCATCGGTCTGTGGGTCTGTCTCTATACCAAGATCATGCTGTTTTAATTATTACTGCTTTGTAGTACAGTTTGAAGTTGGGGAATGTGATGCCTTCCATCTTCTTTTCCCCAAGGACTGCTTTAGCTATTGGTGGGAGTTTGTTATTCCATATGAATTTCAGGAGTGCTTGATCTTTTTTCTTTGAAAAATGTCATGGATATCCTTATAGGAACCCAATTAAATCTGTGAAATGCTTTGGGGAGTATTGCCATTCTGACAGCGTTAATCCTTCCAATTCATGAGCAGGGGATGCGTCTCTATTTCCTCATGTGCACTTTTATTTCCTTGATGTAGTGTTTTGTACTTTTCTTTGTATAGATCCTTCAATTCTTTAGTTCAACTGAAGGCACAGTTGTGAACAGGATTCTTTTCTGAAATATCTTTATCTTCTCTTTCACTATTTGTATATAGGAAAGCCATGGACTTTAGGTTATTGACTTTATAGCCTGCCACTTTACTATACAAACCTATGTTTCTAGGAGCTTGTTTGTAGAGTCTTAAAGATTTTCTAAGTATAGTATCATGTCATTTGCAAATAGTGAAAGCTTGACTTCTTCTTTTTGTATTTGAATGCCCTTGATATCTTTTTCTCACTATCTGCTATGGCAAGTACTTCCAGTACTATATTGAACAGAAGTGCCAAGAGTGGGTAGCAAGAATTTTAATACAGGTAATCTGATGGTCAAAGACAGGAAGAAGAAGGCAAATTAAAGTCTCACTTTAGAAGTGTATATTTTCTTGTAAGTCCTAGGAATACAGATCACAAAACTAATGAGTGAGATCTTGAGCTGGGAAATGAATTGTAAAGGCATAGATAAATTATTAGATAAATGCTCCTTCCCTCCCATCCTTCTTATTTCTTTCTAACGATTTGTGAATTTTATAAATAGGCTTTAAATCAGTTCTTTTCTTTATTCTCTTTCAACTGGGCAGAGAGTTCTTGCTTTGCTGAATATAAATTATGGTGGGACTCAGAAGAAGGAATTGTCGGTGATAGCTAATTAAAATACTTTTCTAATCTTGAGAGTGTTAGAGCACTTTATGGGTTTCCTTCAAGGATTCCTAGGCCAGTTCATCAAATTGGAAGAGAGTACAATAATAAGGGAAGAAAGGGATTACTAAAAGTAAATATTTCATTTGGGGGCCCAAGAGATGGCTCAAAGGACTAGAGCTCATGATTTACATGCGGGAGGCCTAAGACTGATCCCTGGGAATTATCTAGCATCCTGAGCACTGAGAGGGGAGTAGCGCCTGAGTACTCCTGGGTATGCCATAACCCTTCCCCCCTCAAAAAGAGTGCATTTGAATTGAGTCATTTTATGCTCTGTTTCACAGGAAATTACAGATGACAGGTGGATAAAATTCTATCAAGAGGAATGTTTCAGAAACAGCATAGAATATCTTCTTAGTAGAAAAGATTTATCTTTAAGAAAAACAAATGTATGTGAGTTTTATCTATAAAAAGATAATTAGACAAATATAAATTCATATGGATTTCTTCTTTGGCACTTAAATTTGTAACTTAGAGTTACATAAAGTTTCTACAATGTGACTGGTTCTTATCTTTAAGATTTATTTAGAATTTTGCTGTTATAAAATTTATCACTTGATTCTACCTCTAACCCAGGCTTCATTTCTTCCTTATTTTCTAAGAAGTCATGCAGAACTATATTAATCTTATCTTACGATCTTTCTCATTTATACAATTGTACTAAAATATACCACTGACATGTGCTTCCTTTCATGGCAGTGTCATGTATCAGTGCTATCATTTTATTTTATTTAAAAATATTTTACTCCTTTAATTAGATTATGACAATTTTAGTAGAATTCTGAGCTAAATGTAACATAGGTCTCACTTAAAACACAATGCATCATACATTCTCATCTATGTGGGCAAGAATCTCCTCTACTCTTTTTTTTTCTTTTAATAGTATCTGCCTTATGATATGGGGAGACAATGAAAAGAAGAATCTAAGGAATTAAGAAGGTATTGATTAATAGCAATGTTTATGTAACACTGAATGAGATCTGTGCATAGTATATATGAGATCCAGTTAACAGCTATGCATCTACAGGAGAGAGAAGGGGTGGGAGGCCATGTATTTTGGTATGCCAAAGACAAGTTAAAACTGCATTCCACTATTGAAAAAAACATTAAAAAAATTGAAAAAAGTTTTCCAAAGTAAATTATAAAAGAGAGGATAAAGAAATACTATTAATAAATTACTGGTGATAGTAGTTATTTACTTCCTTGACAGAGAACATGCAAGCTCTGTACTGCACTTAAATCTTCTATTATGCACTTCCAATGGACTGGAGCTATAGCACAGTGGGTAGGGCATCTGCCTTGTATGCAGTCAACCCGGGTTTGATTCCTCCACCCCTCTCGGACAGCCTGGCAAGCTACCAAGAGTATCCTGCCCGCACAGCAGAGCCTGGCAAGCTACCCGTGGCGTATTCGATATGCCAAAAACAGTAACAATAAGTCTCACAATGGAGACGTTACTGGTGCCGCTCGAGCAAATTGATGAGCAACGGGATGACAGTGATACAGTGATGCACTTTCAATATAACCCGTTTCAGTTATCTGAATATCTACAACAGGGTGACTTTCCCACATCCCTAAAACACCTTAGCTCTTTATAATTAAGTAGTACTTTCTCTAAGACGTAGATTAAAGAAATCTCTATTTCTGGGATATTGACTTAGACTATGGATCTTCTATACTTCCTCAGCATGAATAAGATGTAGTACTCCCAGGCTACAGTTTTTTTAAAAATTCCATTTTTGGGGGTCTGGTACCAAAATATAATTTTATTTCTCAATATGTAGTTTATGAAAAGAACTTAAATAGGCACATGTACACAAGCAGATAGTTGATGTTCTAAATCAGTGTTTCTTACTTGAGGGCTATCTGAACCCCAAGATGTGCCAAGGCTAGTTATCACAGGTGAAAATCATGTAAAGGTGAGTAGAGGGAAATAACAAGTGAAGAAAACACAAAAATGACTGCGAAAAGAAAATACTCATAAAAAGGTTCAGAAATACTGTACTATATTACATGGTAGGAATCTAGTCATACAAGTAGGAATGTAATATGCAGATTTAAAACAAAAGGTGTGATATACAAGGTCCTGATTTGATCCCCAATACCATAAATTGAATAAGTGAATAAGTGCATGAACAAGTAAGTAAAATAAGAGTTGTGAACATTAGCTCTTACTTAAATCAAAATGAGTCTGGAATGACATACATTCCACATCAGATACTCTGTACTCCTTAGGACATTAACATATGGTAGAAATTAGAAAAATGCTTTACCATTTACAGAGTTGTAGAATACTGCTCTTGTGCTTTTCACACTGCTGGCACTGCCCACAGAGCCGCCAACATCCCATAATTCTATATAGTAGGTCTTCTCTTCTGGGGTTCCTTCTTTGTAGTCATGAACCTAACAAATCAATCCATCAAAATAATTATTATAGCCACTAAGTAAACTGCCAAGCATCCTATTCCAGTCTAACATACTGGACATTCCTTTTCAGCCTCTGATTCTCTAATCACTACCTCTTTTACACCTTCCTCCATCCAGTAAAACTTCATTTTTTCATTCCACAGGAACTACCGTTTATTGACCTCAACACTTTCCATAGCTCCCCATTCCATTTTCTAATAGTTTCCTAACCAAGTGTAAATTCCATGATTTGTCATTTCAGTCACTTCTTTTGCCCTCATGCTACATTCATCTAGCCCCGAATGTAAAACTCAGAAAAATATACATTAATGGGACCGGATTTATTTTAATTCAAGTGTATCTTTTGAACTTTACTTCAGTCAGTTCCATAATCCATTTTCTTTTTCCACTCAGGAAACTATTTCATACATTCTTCTCTTTTTAAAAATTTTATCTCTTCTCTAACCTCAAACACAGCTAACAATCTTGTTTTATGAGACATAAGAAAATTCTGACAAGTTGCTCTTCCAATGTCTATCCATCTATCCACCTCTTCACATCTGTGCCCTTATTTTCTGCTTTCCTAACAGCTATTATCAAAGGTTGTCTGTATGCATAAGGCCAAATCCCATTCCTGGTCATGAGATCTCATCTTCTTATCAAAGAGGCATAGGTCTACTGGGGTTTTGGGTGGTGGAATATGGGCACTGATGAAGGGATGGGTGTTTGAACATTGTATAACTCAGACATAAGCCTGAGAACTTTGTAACTTTTCACATGGTGATTCAATAAAATAAATAAATAAATAAATAAATAAATAAATAAATAAATAAATAAAAGAGGCATAGGTCTATCAATTGTCCTTTCTCTCCCTTATCTTCATCATATTTTATCTTTCTTCAATAATTACCACCACGTTACCAGTATCCTGTCAATTTCCCCATGTTAACATTACTCATTATTATTTACATTGTTTTAATAATTTAAATTACAACACCATGCCATATCTCTATTCCTTTATGTAGCAAAAGCTTTAAAAGAGTTCTAAGACCTTCAATCTTATGACCTGTAATTCAGTTATTTTATCTTATATGAGTGATCTTTAAAGAAAAAAACTGACATCACATAAACAAATAGAGTTGTCTACCCTCAGCTGGCTATAAAATTTCCCCTTCCAATTTGTTTTGAATTCATTCCTGTCAAACTTTTGCTCCAGTTACCCCACAAGTATTTCTTACCAAAGTCACACCTATGATGAGCTAATAATTTTTATCTTATCCTATAAATTATAACTACTAATCACTTTTCAGCCTTAAAAAAATATTCCTCATTTAACTTGCAGATATTACTTAAATTTCTTCAACCTCACTGGTTAATTATTTTTACTCTCCATTTTTCTTCTCTTATCTTTATGACCTCTAGTTGTTGGAATCTGCTAAGGGTTAGGGTTAGGAAGCTCTTCTTTTCTTTCATGATTTGTTCTCATATGCTTTTAAAATGTCATCAATGCGTTAATAAATTTACATTTTAATCTATCCTCCATCAGTCCTTTGGACTATCATATCAACCAAACTACAATTTGAATGTCAAATAGTACCTTAAATTTAACTCATTTAATTAATTTATTAAATTAAAAAAAATGCTCTTCCTCTCAAACTCTTTTTTTCAATTTCTCTCAGTAAAAGCCAATTCCCTTACTCCATTTACTCAACGGGCCCAAATCCCAAGATTTTGGGATATCTAATTGCAGCATATCTAATCAGTCAACAAATTATCCTGTTGCTTTTGCCTTAGAATATAATCAAAATATGTTGATTTCTCACAATCTCCACTATTACCATTCACTATTACTATTTTGGTCATCTCTTTGAAATGATTTAAATGATTTCCCAACTGATATCCCTACTAGAATCTTGCTCTGGTTACCTTTCCTTATTTCTACAAAATCATGAGACGGATTATTTTAAAATGCAAGTCAGATCATACCAGCCTTCTCAAAAATCTCTAATGATTTTCTTCTCAAATAAAACTCCCTTTATCATGCTCTGAACTCTATAAACACTTACTGCCACTATTAAATAACTATTAGAATACAACTAAAGACCATGTTATTATGGTGGCTCAAAGCTACATTTCTTTAAGAAACTTTTTTATATAAACATGTATGACTGCAGGATAAAAAATAAATTTGTGGGGTTATATAAAATGAGAGGGTTTCTACACAGAAAAAAGAATCATCAACAAAATGAATAGGTGAACTTGCCAAGTGGGAGAAAATACTTGCAAATCACATATAAACTAAGGGACTAATAACCAATATATACATTCAAATGGCAAAGAATAACGATTAAAATGGGGAGAGAACCTGAACAAACATTTCTCCAAATGACAGAGAAGGCCAATAAATGCATGAAAAAGTGTTCAATATTATTAGTAACCTGGGAAATGCAAGTCAAAACCTCAGTGAAATACCACCTCACATCTGTTTAAATTTCTATTATCAAAAAGATAAGAGATACAAAGTTGGTAAGGTAGTGAAGAAAAAGAAATGTTATACATTGTTGGTGGGAATGTAAAATGATGTAGACATTATAAAAATATTATGGAGGTTTCTCAACCCAGTAATAATAAAATTTCAGGGGCTGAGGAAATAGTTCAAAGAGATAGAGCTCATGCTCTGCATTACAAAGGTCCAGGATCAATCCTAGGTACTACATAGATCCCTTAGGACTGCCAAGGAGTTAACTCCAAGCACCACGTGTTATGCCCCCGAAAACAAACAAAACAACAAAAATAAAACTGCCATATGACACACAATCAATCTTCTGGTATGTATTTTAAAAGATGAAATAGGGATATTAAAGAAATTATCTACACTCCCATGATCACTGAAGCATTATGCTTAATAGCCAAAGTATGGAAAAAACCTAAAGGCCTGTCATTGCAGGAAGAAACAAAAAAAGCACTAACAGGATTACATACTGCATAGGCAAAGGATGCTATTCAGCCAGGAGACAGAAGGAAATTCTACCATTTGTGAAAACATGGGTAAACCTTGAAGATATTATGATGAGAGAAATAAGAGAATTATATATTGCGTGCTATCATTTTCTGTGGAATATAACAAGTCAAGCATAGAAACAGAGTAAAGTGTAGTTTCTAGTAGCTACAAGGATGGGAGAAGTTCGTATAAAGATACAAACTCCAGCTATAAGGTAAATAAAGTAGGAGAATATAATGTGTAACATAGAGACTATACAATGGGTGATTCTATACCTGTGACAATAACATTCCACTTAAAATTAAAAGGTGTCAAGAAAGTAGAACTTCTGGTTCTCATGTATACTCCTGTTATCACTCGCTAAGGTTGAAAAGAAGCTTCTGCACCGCAAAAGAAGTGGTGACCAACATGTAAGAACACTCCACAGACTTAAAGAAATTATTTGTCTGTCACTCAACTGATAAAGGATTAATATCCAAGATACATAAAGCATTGATAGAGTGATATAAAGAACTTCATCAAAAAATGGGGAGAAGAGAAGAACAGAAATTCCTAGGAGATATTCAAATGGGCAAAAAGCATGCGAAAAATGCTCTGCATCACTAATCATCAGGGAAATGCAAATCAGAACAACAATGAGATATCACTTTACATCTTGAAGACTGATATGTCAAGAAGGACAAGAACAACCAGTGTTGGCATGGATGCAGTGAAAAAAGGACCTTCCTTCACTGCTGATGGGAATGTCAACTGGCCCAGCCTTAATGCAAAATAATACGACATTCCTCAAAAAATTAGGAATTGAGGGGGCTGGAGTGATAGCACAGCGGGTAGAGCATTTGCCTTGCATGTGGCCAACCCAGGTTCGAGTCCTAGCACCCCATACGCACCACCAGGAGTAATTCCTGAGTGCAGAGCCAGAAGTGACCCCTGTGCATCTCTGGGTGTGACCCAAAAAGAAAAAAAATTAGGAATCGAGCTTTAATTTAACAATTATGCTTCTTGGACTGTACACCAAGGGTCCCAAAACACAGTGAACAAAAAATTTACACCTCTATGTTCCTTGCAGCACTATACACAATAGCCCAAATCTGAAAACAACCCAAGTGTACACAAACAGGTAACTAGATAAAGAAGTTATGGTACATATACACAATGGAATATTATACGCCCATAGAATAGGTAAAATCAAGCAATTTGCTTCTGAGTCTGGAAATATCATGCTGAGTAAAGTTAGTCAGAAGCAGAGAGACTGACACTGAATGATCATTCTCATATATGATATATAAATAAATATAATGGTGGAATTATAAATGCCCAAAGTCAATGGAAACAAGGAACATGAGAACTGACTTTCAATAGGAAGCATGCCACTTGGGGGGTTAGGGCATAGAATTAGAAAAAGACTATAACAATGGTAGAGGGAAGTATTCAACTGGGGGGCTGGGAGAAAGATGGGAAGCTGAAAGTAGTAAAGTGTTAGCATGAAACCCTATCAACAATAGTACTAAACCCTTTGTCAAAAAGTTATATAAAAAACAAAGTGCCCCTCATAGAGGCAGACAGGTGGGTGGGAGGTAAATGGGAAGGTGCGGGGGTATAGGTGGAAGGAAGTGGATATTGGTGAGGGGACTGTATGCCTGAAACTCAATTATGAAACATTTTGTGCCTGATATGGTGACTAAAGAATTAAACCAAAATTCAAACCAACCAAAAATAAAAGCACTAAAACTCACATGTTTAATATATTACTCATGCTTTTTACTGATTTATATTATTTTTGGGTCCAAATCCTTTTGTCCATGGAAAAGTTTAACTAAGTAAGAAACTCCAAAGATAGCCACACTGATATTAAAAGAAGACAACTATTAAATTGACAACAAACAGGGAAAGACATAAATTAAGAATAGCAAAGTCATACTTTGTCTTGGGCCACATCTGGCCCCAAACAGATTCTCCTGGGGAGTTTTCTTTAAAATAAAGATTTTTGAACCCCAAACCCAATAGTCCTAGGAATCTGTATTTTTTTAAACCAGATTTTTAATGATTTAGATTTAATTCATTTCAGAATTGTAATTAAGAAGTGTGGAATGCAGTGTATTAATAAACCAGGGTAATATGAGGTCCTAAATGTATTTATTGATTTAAATAAACACATACAAGCATCTAACATGTACTAGACCAGAGGCTCTTTTCTGTGCCTACAAAGATTGACAATACATGGGCTCAGAACTTAAGTTCAGAGTCTAATAGAAGAGGTAGATAACGAAGATCAGAACTTAGCTCAAATTCTAATAGCAGAGGTAGACAGCAAAGGCAGCATGGTTAACAAAATGGTAGAAGGAAGCAGTGAAGCCATGTGGTAACAGAAGTAGTGAGTCTATATTCACTAGCCTAGGAAAAAAGGTAGGATCCAGAAAATGGTTAATATGGCTGAACGTGTGTTTTGATAAAAGGTAACTAAACTTTGTATTGTTTGTTTCAGTGGTTCTGCTTAGAAACCTTATGTTTACTTTAAGCGGAAATCACATCAAATTTAAATAGAATTTTTCCAATGATCAGTTATATATGCCATCTAGTAAAATAATGGCATCTTTCTTATACTGAATTAATTTCCATTATCCAAAATAGTCCTATTAACTATGACTGGAGTCAATGAGATAGAAGAGCCAGTAAGGCACCAACCTGGGTTCGATCCCAGAGTGGCACAGTCCTCTGGACGCCTCTTCTGCCCCTCCACCCCCCACTGCCAGGAATATTATTATGGAGAAATATTAGAGAGAGGTCAGTCATCCCTGAGCTCAGAGTCAGGAACAAGTCCTCAGCTTAGCCAGAGTGATAGTACAGTAAGTAGGGTGACACGGGTTTATCCCTGGCACTCTGTATGGTTCCCTGAGCCTTACCAGGAGTGGTCCCTGAGTGGAGACCTAGCAGCACTGTCAGGCATAGCCAAAAATACCTAAATAAATAAATAAATAATTTTAGGGCCAGAGAGAGGTAGTATAGTGGATAGGGCATTTGCTTGGAATGTATTTGACTGGGATTCAATCCCTGTCATTACATATGGTCTCCAAACCGATCCAGGAGTGATTCCTGAGCACGGAGCACAGAGAAGTAAGTCCTGAACACAGCCGGATGTGGCCCCAAAATCAATCAACAAAAATATCCCAAATGCCTAATATTGTTATAGTTGTTTAAGAATAGCCTTCACATACAATTCCCAGTGAGAATGCCCCTTTAATATTCCAATATTAATTCCTGTTAGTTCCTCTCTGGTTTCAAACACTCTCAAGCCAGAACGACGCACTCACTTATACTCTTCACCACAACATGCATTTCCTTACCAGATATTTTCAGTCTTTCCTTCCAGATTTAGAAGAGAAAGGGTCCTTCTTTCTTTTCAATGTTCTCAGTTTTATTTAACTTAGTACAAACAGAATGAGTCCTAAGAACTTTTAGCCAGGGACTTATAGCTTATATCAATGACATGCTATCTTTTACAGGGGTGAATGATCTCTGAGGGAAAGCTTGACATTATGGTATTACTCTTAACATATTAAGTGGGACCTTGGTGCTATATTAAGACTAACAGTTTTTGGGATAATGCCAAACTATAAGCAATGTAATTTATAGTTAATTCAGGTCATAAGGGATCTGATACTACAAGTCATCACACACCTTCCATCTGTAGAGGGAAGGATTTTCTCAGCAGACAGCTGATCATCAAGTGGGAAAAGTAGAAAAATGCTACTGGAAACGAATGAAAGCTTATGTACTATGAATTCTGATTCATTTGAAAAGTTTATTCAATGTTTTGAACTTCAAAAAGAATGAACAAAATTGTAAAGAAAATCATACACATCAAGATAAAAACACAGGATGTTACAGATACTTCCTAATTAGGAAGTCTAAAGAGTATGAACACTGCAAAAAAAGTATTAGAGAAAGGCCAGGAAGATAGAAAGTCTTAGAACTGAGTCCAAAGAAAAGGGAGGTCAGAAAACAACAGTTAGGAGACGTACTGAGAGAGCAGGAATGGCATTTGGAGGAACACCATTGGATATTCTATATGTCTAAGCCCTTACAATGTCTGGACCCGTTAGAATGTGTAATATATACACTGGGTGAAAAAAAAAATCAATAAAAATAATAGAGGTTACTGCTTTACTGCTAATTACCATGTCCTTTGCTTGCTTGCTTATTTATTTATTTGGGTTGGAGCACCCCAGTCAGTACTCAAGAGCTCGGAGGACCCAATCTGTGATTCTTTGCCAACTGGGTCTGCAGTACAGATATGGTTCTGTGGCGCTGGCGATTCCTGTGCCACCCTATAGGACCTCCAGGGCTACACCTAGAAGTTCTTGGGGGCTTCCAGGGCTTCACCCAGTGGTCAGGGAGTGAACCTAGTAGAGGGACCAGGTGATGCAAGGAGTGACCTAGGTCAGGTGTGTACCCAAATGGCTGTCTGACCTCCTGGTCCCACCACTTCCTTAGAAACCCTATTTTGCATTTACCCAAAGCTCCTTTCCTCTACTAAAAAACAAACAAAACCCCCTTCATTTTCCCTTCTATCCTCTACAGATTCATTGCTTTATTTAACTTCTAAACTTTGTAAAAGATTGAGTTAGATTTCTTTCTATTCCTTTTCTGCTTATTCACATGATTTAGTTTTTGCAACTGACATCCTATTGCACTTTCAAAGGTCAGCACTGACTTCATCATCACTGAACCAACTTTTCCCCCTCCTCAGTCCTCATATTTCTAAAACATTTCATACCAAAAAAATCAATCTTTCCTTCATGAAATTCTAATCTCTCTTTGCTTTTGTGTTATTGCACCATCTTGGCTATCTTTCTACCTCTTTGATCACTTTCCCTTTGATCTTTTTTTTTTCTTTTTACCTTTAACTCTAAATACACACACAGTTCTCTCTTGGATGTTCTCCCACTAAATTTTCTTTTTGAAAATCTCATCAGCTCTCATGATTCAAGATATCTTTACATGGATAGTTTAAACTCAGATTCTCCCATGAGCCTCAGCACCACATTTCCAAATGCATTTTGGATACCTTCAGTTGGAACTGAATTATATTTTCCATTACCATTTCCAAAACTGAAATTATCCCAAGTAAGGGGGATGTATACATTGACCGAAGAAAATGAAATAATAATTATTCCAGGAGAAAAGTGGGAGTGAGATAATTGTGGGTTGAATGGCATGTAAAAGAAGCAAAGCAAATGGGGAAGAAAATACGAGAAAGCAATTAAGGATCCAAATGTATGATAAGTAAAAATAACAGTGGTGTATAATGTCATAAGTACTTTGTGTTACTATAACCTCCTAAGAAGGAATCTACAGAACTGAAGACACATAGTTCAAACTTTTAGAAAATTTCTTAAATTTTACATATTAAAAGTCAACTGAAAATAGAGATGATAAAGGTGTTATTATTTGATTTCACATACTGGGTAAAGCTAATGAAATTAACATATATTCTTCATAATTACTAACTTTTTAATTTTAATATTCAGGGCAGAGGTGTTCTTAAATGAACTGTAAGAGAAACAAACAAAATGTTATAAGGGGGTACGATGCCACCAGCAGGTCAACCTGTATCTGTGGGATGGGTGCATCAGTGGCCTAATGGTGACTTCAGACTTCCGGATACCCCGAAATTGCTGCTGTGCCTTTGGCCAGACCCCAACAATTTGGGGCCAAGTTTACCAAGATATTAAACGGCCAAAGGTTAGGTACGTGGGAGGCATACCCACAAACTACCTCTGGCTCAGCTATACAAGCTCATTTATTGGCCTTATTTCCAAGACCCATAAATAAATCTCAAAAGAGATCAAAAGCCACAGTTAATATTGGACCTGCACATGGCTGAACAGATCGGGGTAAATCATAGGGGGGCAGGTCAGCCTGGTGCCTGCCCAAGCAGAGCCCCCAGCAGCTGCTTGCTCCCACAATTCAAAACTGCTGCTATGCCCCTGGCCTGACTCCACCGTTTCAAACAGACCTCACCAAGACATAATCTGCTGAAAATTCTGGTATGTGGGTTTTGTGACTGAAATCTCCAGGCTTTCTCAGGGTTGGGATGGGCTACTTCTCCCCACTTCCCTGTACTTCCAGAAACCTCGGCAGTCACAGTCACATCCCAAAGTGGCCATCCAATTTGAAAAGCTACCCCATGGAGCCTTACCGTCCCGATAAAAATACTAAATGCCCTGAACAAACACCATGACCTGTATTGCAAACTATACTGAACAAAAGGAAAAGGAGAGAGAGAAAACAAGAAGGAAAGTGCTTTGCAATAGAGGGAGGTTGGGGTGTGGTGTTGGGGGATGGTGGTAGGGAAACAGGAGATACTGGTGGTGGGAAATGTACACGGTGGAGGGATGGGTTCTGGATCATTGTATGACTGAAACCCAATTATGAACAGCTTTGTAATGATCTATCTCGCAGATATTCAATTAAAAAATTATGTGGAGTTTATGTACAATTTAATCAGCTTAGTTAATGGCTGAATAAATAGCAGGACTCCTATATTAATAAAAAACTGTTATATTATTTGTGGCACTCTTCATTCCTAGTCCTATTTTCATAGCCCTAAATCTAATGGGTGTAATATAAATGTATGGTTACCATTAACTACACAAACAAAACTTGGAAAATTTAATCTTCTCAAAAATTATAAATAAGGAAATTGATTTGTCATTTCTAGTTCACTTTAATGAGACTTTAACTCTGACTTATATATTGAATACAATCATATTTACTGAACCCTCTTTGTGCAGTACAACGATATACAGCATGGGAAAAAATTTTTAAAAGACATTCTACTAAGAATATATAAGGTGGGATCTTACAGATACAACAAGTCTTGTGTGTAAAAGTCTTTAAAATAACTGAGGGCCAGAGTTAGTAGAGAGAGTAGGGTTCTTACCTACTCTCTCTAGAGAGTAGCTGACCTAGATGTGCGCCCTCATACAGTTCCGGAATATGCCACAAGTGATCTCTGAGTTCAGAGCCAGGAGTAAGTTCTGAGCATTACTAAGTGTGGCCAACGAAACTCTCCAAAACAAATAACAATGATGGCTTACTTTTTTCTACTGGCTGCTTCGGTAAGTATCTGTTTAATGCACAATTCAATTAATGTTGCTATGTGATACGTGTAGCACTTTAGGCACAGATATGTTAAATGACTTGTCCAAGGTCACATTACTTTGTAAATAATGGAATAATAACCACTATACTCAATCAATACTCAGTGAGGCACTTTCAATGAATCGGTTTAAATTTCGAAGTTAGTTTATTACCTTTCAACTACTCATTAACACATTGCTATACTTATCATATTGAACGTTTCCATCATCACAGAATGGTCTTTAGGGCACACTAACTAAGTGTGACAAAAGTAGAAAATGAGGTATTCATCATGAATAGGAAGTTGTTGAACGAAAGATCTGGACAATAGGCAAATGGAAAGTTTAACTATATTCCACTTATGAGAGCTATTACATAAATATGACACAAGAGTCATGAAAACTGAAAATGGAAAATATATTGCACAAATGTTAATTAAAAATAAACTGGTTTATATAATACAGTATTGTTAACCAGTCAGCACGCATCATTTTACATCCCTAGAACTTTTTTCTGAGTTTTGTTGTTTTGGCCATAACCAGCAATGTTGAGGGGTGGCTTCAGGCTCTGCACTCAGGAATTAGTGCTGTGAGCTTTGGGGGCGACATGGGATGCTGGAATCAAACCCAGGTTGGCATCATGCGAGGCAAATGTTCTACTCGTTATACTACTGCTCAGCCCTACGAACTTGACCTGGCTGGAAGTTTATGTCTTTTGAACATTTTTAGTCCATTCCTCAAAGCTCAAACTCTTGAGCCTAATGGCCACCATTTAATTTGTTCACTGTTCTCAATAATTCATTTTTGTTTTGTTTGTGTTTAAATTCGACATGTAAGTGAGGCCATATACTATTTGTATTTCTCTGTCTGACTTATTTCACTCAGTATAATTCACTCATGGTTCATCCACGAGTGGCAGAATTTTCTTTTCTTTTTATGAGATTTTAAGTAAGATTTTATTACACATTATATGTTCTATTTTACTGTCTCTAGTCATCTAGTGATGAAGTTTTAGCTCTTAAAGCTCCATCACAAAAAAATCTATAATTACGTGAGGTGACAGATGCTAAATTTATACTGCAAATTACTTTGCAATATATAAATAAACAAAATCAGTATGTTATGCACTATAAATGAATATAAAAAAGTAAACTTAATCTCAATGAAATGGGAAAAATAAGTTGGTTTAATTATTTTATTTAGAAAAGATAGAACTAAGGTACAATGTATTACCAGATATACAGAGAAATATTGTGTAATGAAAGATAAAATTATAAAAATGTCAACTTCAAAAAGCCTAATCTTTGGCATATATTTAGTAATATCTGGCAAGCTACCCATGGCGTACTTGATATGCCAAAAACAGTAACAACAAGTCTCATAATCAAGACGTTACTGGTGCCCGCTCGAGCAAATGATGAACAATGGGATGACAGTGCTACAGTGCTATCAAAACACATGAGCGGAGGGGAGAAGGCAGATGAACAGAGAAGGGATCACTAAGAAAACGATGGCTGGAGGAATCAGTCGGGATGGGAGATGTGTGCCGAAAGTAGATAATGGACCAAACATGATGATCTCTTAGTGTCTGTGTTGCAAGTCATAATGCCCAAAAGTAGAGAGAAAGTATAGGGAATACTGTCTGCCATGGAGGCAGAAGGAGGTGGAAAAGGGGGGTGTACCGGGGATATTGGTGGTGGGGAATGTGCACTGGGTGTTTGATCATTGTGTGATTGTAACCCAAACATGAAAGCTTGTAACTATCTCACAGTGTTTTGATAAAATAAAATAAAAATAAAACCAAAAGAATTAAAATGATAAACAGAAATATCCATACTAGCAATTAGAGATTATATAGCACTCATTTCTTAGCAGTCATTGAAAAAGCAAATAATCAGCAGAGATGTAAACAAAATGATTATCTTTTTTGACCTTGCTGACAAATTTGAAAACTGCACTCAACAATTGTAGTTATACTTATCATTTTCAACCGCATATGAAATATTTAGCAAATTGACCATAGAATGGGACATGAAACAAATCTCACTAAATTTCAAAGACTGAAGTAAAACAATGTTCAAGTACAAAGTAAATAAGCTCAAAACCTTTAATTAAAAGATAACACTCTTAAGTGTTTGGAAATTAAGTGATATATTTCTAAATAACCCATAAGTCAGAGAAGAAATCACAATGGAAACTGGCAATATTTTGAATTGAACAATAATGAACAAAGTTTCAAGGGCCAGTTAAACTATAGAAATTTAAGACTTAACAGAATGTAAAAAAAAACAATCAGTGAAACAATTACCAATTTAAGGAAATTAGAAAAAGGACAGCAAATTAAACTCAGAGAGACATAACAAAGAAAAGATCAGAAATCAATGAAACAGAAAACAAACATAATAGGGAAAATAAACCATCAAAAGCAGGAAGACTGGTCTCTTGACAGACCTTTGGCAAGAATGATCAAGAAATCACACAAATCATTCATACTAGAGAAAGAAAGGACTAGTACAGTACATAGATCCTGCAGATATTAAAATATAACAAAATATTAAAACAAGTTTTTGAAAACTTACATATATTCTTTTTAAATAGTTAACAAAACTGATACAAGAGAAAACAGTCATCTCATATTTTCTTCAATATTATTAAAGAACTTCCCAGAAAGAAAACTTTAGGTTCCTATGGTGTCACTTAATAATTAAAAAAAAAAAAATCCTAAGGAGTGGCTGCAGGTGCCAGTGCTGAGGGAATTGGGCAGCTCTCAGTGCTTTGAATAGCGGATTGCTGGGGTCACAAAATTTCTACGTGAATAAATGCAAATGTCCTTTAAATATTCCCGCTCAAAAAGAGTGCCGTTGGAGGAAACCAACCTGGCACTTGCTGTGAAGCGCTGGCCCCAGAGTGAGATTTGTGGAGATAGTGGCTGAGGGCGCTGAAGCTGGCCGAGCTATGGCAGCACTCAGAGCTGTGGGCGACGGGTTGCAGAATTTCTGTGTGAATGAGTGATGTTCTGCAGGTCCAACCTGGGAACACCGCCGAACATGCACCCTGGAGTTGAAGGAAGCGCACTGCTGAAGCGGCCCTGGCAGACAAGGCGTCCCCGCTGCCACTGCTCCTCCTACCACCAGCCCTTGCCACCATGGCCTTTGCAGCATATTTTGGAGGAAAATCTCCCTGTGCTCCTACTGCCTAGCGACTGGGCCTGAGGAGAGAGGCATGTGTCTCCTGGCCAGATTCTGCTGGACTGGTGGTGAAGGCCGACCGGAGAACCCAAGCCACACAGGGTAGCCTCTCTGGACCCAGTTCCGGTTCCGGCTGTGGCTGCTGCTGTCATCATCATCGGAGCCAAGAGTGTATGCTGCTGGCAGGTCAACCTGACCTGCTGGATAAGAGCATGAGCAGCCTGACAATGCTCTTGAGCTTCCTAACGCTCCAAAATGGCCGCCATGCCCCTGGCTACACTCCACTTGTCCCAGGATAGATCTCACTGAGATGTTAATCTGCTGAAAATTGGGGTATGTAGGTTTTGTGACATTAATCTTGAGGTTTTCTTGTATGGGCTACCTCCCATCACTTCCCGGTACATCCAGAAGCCCTGGCAGTCACGTTCACACCCCAAAGATGACATCCAGTTAAAAAATCTACTACAGCATTGTACTTTCCTGATAAAAATAGTGAACTTCCTGACATCTCAAATGCTACAGCACTGATAAACCAGTAGTAGCATACCAAATTGGAAAAGGCAACCGATTTGATTAACAAAGCATAAACAGAGAAGGCTTAATCTGTTACAATTTAGCAATATCTCATACAGGGACTTAATGTTTTCACTATGAAACACAGAAATTTATTGGCCCGTGGTTGGAAACCTGCCTGAAGTGCTGGGAGAGAAGGCAGTTGGGATAGAGAAGAGGTCACCAAGATATGACAGAAAATGATCACTCTGAATAAGATAAGATCTGTGTGCTGAAAGTGGTACAGGAACAAACATGATAACCTCTCAGTATCTGTACTGCAATCCATAATGCTCTAAAGGAGACAGAGTGAGATAAAGACGAAAAGTGCCTCCCACAGAGGCAGGCTGGGTGTTGGGATGGGGATGGGGTAGTGATAGGAGAGAAACTGGGGATATTGGTGGTGGGAAATGTACACTGGTAGAGGTATGGGTGTTGGAACATTGCATGACTGAAATCCAACCACAAACTGCTTTGCAATGGTCTATCTCACAGTGATTCAATAAATTTTATCTAAAAAAAATTCCTAAGGAACATCACAATATTTTGTAAATATTTAGAGAGAATGATACATAAATAACATTTCTCAGCTTATTTTGAGGCAAGCACTGTAGCACTGTCATCCCGTAGTTCATTGATTTGCTTGAGCGGGCACCAGTAACATCTCCATTGTTACTGTTACTGTTTTTGGCATATCGAATACGCCACGGGTAGCTTGCCAGGCTCTGCCATGCAGGCAGGATACTCTCGGTAGCTTGCCGGGTTCTCTGAGAGGGACAGAGGAATCAAACCCGGGACGAACGCTTGCAAGGCAAATACCTTACCTGTTGTAATTCTGAAAAAAAAAAAAATACCAACAAGATTACAAGAAGTAAGTGATAGGCTAATCTTTTTCATGACTTTAGATATTGATAGAAAACTGAATCTAGTGATATATAAAAAGAAAAATTCATCAACACCAAGTTAGGTTTATTTCAAGAATGCAAATTGGTTTGACATTTAAAAATAGATCTGCATGACAAGAATACAAAGATACACAGCCTGGGAGAAAGCATTTGTCCTTTACTCATCCAACAAAAGTCTAGTATCTAAGATATATAAAGCACTGGCAGAACATAACTAAAAACATCCAACCTTATAAAAAAAATGGGGCAAAGAGATGAATGGGAACTTTCTCAAAGAAGAAATACAAATGGCCAAAAAGCATGTGATTGCTAATCACCATGTCACCATGAAAATGCAAAAAAAAATAACAATGCGATACTACCTCACACCAAAGAGACTGGCATTTATCAAGAAGAACAACAACAACTAGCACTGGCTAAGATGTGGGGGGGGAAAGGGACCCTCTTTCACTGCTACCGGGAATGTTGACCGGTCCAGCATTTTTAATTTTTTTTTTTAAGGATTTCTTTTTTTTTTTCTTTTTATTGAATCACCATGTGGAAAGTTACAAAGGTTTCAGGTTTAAGTCTCAGTTATACAATGCTTGAACACCCATCCCTTCACCAGTGCACATATTCCACCACCAAGAATCATAGTATAGCTCCACCCCGCCCCCCCTTTTTTTAAGGGTCCAGCATTTTCTAAAGACAATATAGACATTCCTCAAAAAACTAGGAATTAAGCTTCTATATGACCCAGCAATATGACTCCTGGGAATAAAAACCAAGGGTCCAAAAGCACAATGCAGAAAAGACATCTGTACTCCTATGTTCTGGCAGAGTCTCTTGCCTGCGTGCCTGGCTGTCTTCCCCGGGAATCCTCTGAGGGGGTGGGCTCCAGCTTCCCTCCCCACCCTGAGCAGAGCTCCCGAGGCCGAAGACCTCCAGAGCCTAGCCACAGCCATGCTCAGGGCTCTTCTCCACATATTCGAATGAATCTCATGCATGAAGGTACCAGCAGAGGAACCCAGGTGTGTGGGACCCAGGGCTAAGACCTCTAAGCCTGCTCGGATCGGGATTGGGTGTCTTCCGCCCAGATTTCCCATTTTCTAGTAGTTAGGCGGTCACACCCAGGGACTTCCCCCAGTGCCGTGTAATCCCACCCATGGCCAACATCCAGAGACTTAAAACCAAGCACCTGGAAGCGCGTGGCTGGTTTGCGGCCTTGCAACATCTTATAGCCTACTTCTCCCTCTGGGAGAAACTGGCAAGCTACCGAGAGTTTCCTGCCCACATGGGAGAGCCTCGCAAACTCCCCATGGTATATTCATATGCCAAAACCAGTAACAATGCTGGATCTATTCCCCTGACCCTTAAAGAGCCTCCAATGCAGCATCCTTAGGAAGGATGAGTAAAAAGAGGCTTCTAAAAATCTCAGGACTAGGATGAATGGAGACATTACTGAGACCGCTCGAGAAATTTGATGATCAACGGGATGATGATGATGATGATAATGATGATGACTCCTATGTTCAATTCAACTCTACATACAATAGCCAAAATATGAAAACAACCAAATGCCCATGAACAGATGATTGGATAAAAAAACTATGGTACATATACACAATGGAATACTACTTGACTATAAGAAAAGATAACGTCACCATGTAATCAAGGTCAAACTGTAATGTCAATTTGACATTACAAAGCAAATTATGTAGTTACCATGTAATTTGCTGCAATGTGGAGAGTATCATGTTGAGTGAAATCAGTCAGAGAAAGAGGAATAGATTCAGAATGATCTCTGTCATATGTGGGATATAATGAAAGTTCTAAGGGGAATATCAAATGCCCAATAGAAGTGAAGTTCAGGAGAACTGGTCTTTCTTCTTCAGGAAGCCTGCCACTGGGGTTGGGGTACAGGGTGAGGTATAAGTTAGGGAAGGGAACACTAGAATAATGGGAGAGAAGGAAAGTGCTGAGGTGGAAAGGAGACTGGAGACATTGGAAGAGAGTAGGGGACACTGGTGAAGGGATTGGTGTTGAAACACTATACTAAGCCTGAACCTCAATCTTAAATATCTTTATAACTTTATAATTCAGGCGAATCAGTTAGAAAAGTAAATAAAGTCAGCCACTTCAAAAATATAAAAAAAAGCAGGGTCAGAAAGATGGTACAGGGAACTATTTTGCTAGCAACTGATTCCAATTCTATCCACAGCTCTCCATCCGGTCCCTCAAGCACTGCCAGGAATGATCCCTAAGCATAAAACTAAGAGCCCTGAGCACAGCTGGGTGTGGCCCAATGCCCACTCTGCTTCCCCATACTCCCAATAAAATAGAAGCAAAGGTAATATCAAGATTAACCCAGAAAGTGGCAGTCTTAATCTAAGTTTTTCAGTACATGCTCTTTCACAAAGTGGGAGCTAGAAAATTCAGAGGGAATTTTTTTCTAGAACTTGCTACTGTCCCACTTAAATAAAATTGCAAGTATACTTTGGACCATGAATTTGTCTTCTGTCCATATCTAAGAATTTAGGAATATTGACAGCTCCATTAAAAAAAAACACCATTTAAAAAACAAGTGTTTGTGTTTGTTTTCTTTTTTGAAGAGGACAAGCTCAAGACAAAGAGAAATCCTGAGATGATAGAAATAAAAAAAGAAGTTAAAATTAAAGTGAGAAGTGGAACTGACCTAGATTCAGGTATTCAGATACAGCTTCAGGGGCTGGTCCCTGGAGTTAAAGTGCCCATTTAGGAAAAGAGAGATGAGAGAATCTTTGGGTAAACGTCAAAGTCATGAAATCTGGAACCAAAATGAAATGTTCACTGTCCACAGGTGCTCAGGAAAGCAGGAAAAACTGTCCAGGGACTTTGGGTAAAGATAGTAGAGAGTAGATGAAAGGTCCAAAAGAAGTGGAAATCACAGGTCTATGCTATAATCAAATATTTGGGAGAATTTAGATTATCTAGATGTAAATTCTGAGTTGATACATGACAAGGACCATTTTAAAAACTTAAGGGCTTGGCAGCAATAGAGATGAAAAGGCACTATACTTCATAACATAGTATGTAGGAATCCCACGTGGGAGAGGGAAAAAATTCTACTCAGTATATGCTTATGTTTAGAGAAATACAAGGAACACAAAGGCATACATTTCCATAAAGTAGAGTTAGTACGTGTAGCATGTAGGTTACTATTCTTATCACCCCCCTCACTTAGCCCCCCCCCGAAAAATAGAGTCATTCAGAAGATAACATGATAAGTATCATACCTAAAGCACTATATAGATTCATGCTGTCTCCTCCAAAATTTCCATGGCATTCATTAGGGACAAAGAAGGAATACTGCTAAAATTTATATGGTATAATAAAATTCTGTTAAGACCCAAAGCAATCCAGAGGGAAAAAATGATGGGACTTTCCACGACTTTAACCTACTGAGGACTAGAGACATAGTACATAGGGTAGGACACTTGCAAGTGGCCAACCAGGTTCAGTTCCCTGAGCTCCACATGGTTTCCTAAGCACTGTCATGAGTGATCCCTGAGTTTAGAGTCAGGAGTAAACCCTGAACACTGCCAGTGTGTCTTAAAAACCAAATAAATAAATAATTTAATTAATTAACCTATTAGCCAAAGTAATAAAAACTGTTGTGGTACTTGCATAAAGGCAGACTCCCAGACTAGTAGAAGTAAGGGTCTAGAGAAAAAATTTGATGTCATAGATTATTAATGGGTAGTTAATACTCTATGACATCAAATTTGGTGGAGCAAAGAAAGCCACTTCATCAAATGGTGATGGGTTAGTCATGTACAAAAATGAATCTGGGCCCCTATCTCCCACCTTAGAAAAACTCAATTCGGGTCAGAGTGATATTACAGTGGGTAGGGCATTTGCCTTGCACTTGGCAACCTGGGTTTGATCCCCAGAGTGCCATATAGTTCCTCAGAGCACTGCCAGGAGTAATTCCTGAGTGCAAAGCCAAGAGTAACCCCTGAACACCTCCAGGTGTAACCCAAAGCCAAAAAAAATTTTTTTTAATTCAAAATGGATTAAAGTCCTCAATATTAGACCTGAATTTCGAAGAGAGAGAGACAGGCAGGCAGGCAGACAGACAGAGACACACAGAGAGAGACAAAAAGAGACAGAGAGAAAGAAGGAAAATGTCTGACATAGAGACAGGTTAGGGGGAGGGTGGTGGGAGGGAAACTGGGGACATTGGTGGTGTGAAATGGTGGAGGGATGAGTGTTGGAACACTGAAATCAGACCATGATCAGCTTTGGAACTCTGTATCTCATGGTGACTCAATAATAAATAACAATTTAAAAAAATGGAGAGGAACTCAGCAGAAACTTCTTCAAAGATGACATAAAGATGGTCAATATGGATACGAAAATGTGCTCTTCATTTATAAAGGAAATGCAAATAAAAACAATGAAATTCCACTGCACACCAGTGAAATGGGCACATATCATAAAAGTAGAAGCAAACAGCACTAGTATGATGTGGTGAAAAAGGAACTTTCATCCACTATTGGCAGGAATGTCATGAGGTTCAACTTCTGTGGGAAACAGTATGAAGACTTCTCGAAAAAAAATTAAGAACTGAGCTTCCATATGACTCAGAAATTCCACTTCTTGGTACCTACCCTATAATTCTAAAAACATTAATTCAAAAAGATACTTGCACTTCTATGTTCACCTATTCAGAGTATCCTAGACCTCGAAATATCTCAAGTGTCCAAAAACAGATGAGTGGATAAAGAAATTGTAATATATAGTGAAATAGTACTCAGCTATAAGAAAAGACAAAAATCTTACAGTTCATCGCAAGTTGGATGAGACTGGGATAAAATGCTGAAGTGAGTCAAAAGGAGAACAAGTATACTGGGTTTAAAATTTGGGGTATAATGAAACATAGCAAAAGAACAAATAATGTTCAATGATAATAAACTTGAGACTTGGCCAATAGAACTAAATTTGTTAAGTGAGGGTAGGGAATAATGAAAGAGGATCTAGTGAACAATGGTGGAAGGATATTGATATTCTAGTGGCAGGTGTAATGCAGAAAGACTGCATTCCTGAAACATTAATACTAACATTGTTGTAAATCATGGTGTCTAAATAATAAGTAAGTACCAGGGCCGGAGAGATAGTGTAGCAGGTAGGGAGCTTGCCTTACACACAACCAACCTGGATTCATTTCTTAGCACTCCACATGCTGCCCATTCCCATGCAAAAGAAGCCCTGAATGCAGGCAAGTAGTAAGTCCTGAGCCCATCTGGGAATAGTCTCAAAATAAAAAATAAAACACTAGACAAATATGAAGGGATTCTTAATTAAATGGAGCACAGAAATGATTATCATCCATATTGCATTAAGGAGAAATACAGAAGAGAAACAAAGAAGTGTAATTTAAAGCTGTGGAGAACAAAAATCTAAATATAGTTCAAAAGGAGACTAAAAAGGAATGTGGAAATATGTTAATAACTAAATATTTTGTAGACAGATAATAATAACTCAAAGTTTTATAAAATAAAGAGACAAGAGAAACACAATATTTTCTGAACAGAATGACTAAAATCTAATCCACACCTAAACATAGATCAGCAAAATATAGGAAATCAAAGATTACCAGATCAATCTTTTAAAACTAGCTAAAGAAAAATTGCCTAAAAAGGAATAAAAATTAGACTGACAGTAGATTTCTAACAGACTTCAAAGAAGTCTTCAATAACAACTTCAAAGAACTGGGAGGGTGCAGTACTACAGCAGGTGCAGTACTTGGCTTGCATGTGGCTGACTCTGGTTCAATCCCTGGCACCACATACGGTCTCCTGAGTGACCCCTGAGTATAGAGACAAGAGTAGCTAGCCTCTGAACACCACTGGATATATGGCTCATACCACGCACTACCTCTGCTCCCCCCAAAACAAACAACTGAAGGAAAATAATGCCAATCTGATTTAATACCATTCCTTTCTTAGTTAGCTAGACTAAGAAAAAAATAATAGGGTTAGAGATATAATACTAGGGGGTAGGTAAAGTGATTGCCTTGCATTTGATTCTTGGTACTATATATGGTTCCATAAGCATTACTAGAAATGACCTGAGCACAGAATCAGAAGTTCTGTTCGGTGTAGCACTAAATCCTGCCCCAACTAAAAAAAACAATTAAGAAATTGTTTATTCCTTAAAATAATTAAGAAAAAAGATATTCAAGAAAGTGCAGAAATAAAGGGTGACTGGGGATGGGGCATAGCAGTAGTATATTTGTCTTGTATGTCTGAGGTCTTGGATTCTATCCCTGGCACCTCAAATAAATTACTAAATAAACAGAAAAAGAAGAAATAGATCTTTCCCTATTTCCTGACTCAATGAAGCGAAACATACCAGCAAGATGACTTTGTCTGATCAACACAGGGTTAGCAAAACCCAACAATATCCGAGAAAACATTTAATTCAGTGAAAACTACAGCTGTGCTTCTTAAATGTGTGGGGGACCAGATGATCTAGACATTAAGCTCCAGATGATTTTGTCTTTTCACTGCATTTCTAATCCAAAGTTGACTGTCTTAGTGGTAAAGGTTTATAGAGAATTATTTATGGAGCATGAATTCTGGATACTTAACATAGTAACTAAAACTTAAATGTTTGACACCAGAGAAACTGGGATTAAATCTTGACTCTGCTTCTTATGAATTGAGCGAATTTAGCTATTACTCTTCTATGTCTTAGTCAATGCTGTGATAGCCCATAGCTGAAATAAGCAAAGTCATGCCATGAATTTGCAGTGGAGTGAGGAGGAGATGGCTCAGAAGGTAGAGTACTTGCTTCGCATTGGGGACCCTGGGCTCATCCCTGGCCCTGCATCATTCATTCCTGTTCCCATTATCACTGGGAAGACCTTTGTGCACCTAAGGTGCTTAATAAAATTTAGCTACTGTTATTATTTTTCTTAAACACGGTATATCAATTTGAAGCAATGTAGTTTGAAGGAATCATCTTCAATATGAAGCAATGTAATTTGGAGGAATTATCTTTAATATGAGTACTAGAAATTAAAATATAAAAAATACATTCTCATGGTTGGAGCAATAGTGTAGTTTGCAGAGCTTTTGCCTCACACACAGACAACCTGGGATCATACCCCAGCACTCCATATGGCCTCTTGAGCACTGCTGGGTGTGGTCCCAAAACAAAAAAAAAAAAAAAGGGAAGAAAGAAACACATACTCTGACATCTACTGAGCAGCCCACTGTCCACGATGGGTTTCCAAGCACTTGATTTTGGCACAGAAGGTGAACTAATGAAGATTTCCCAACACCTGTAAAAAATGCAAGAACTTTAGTCCTGTAAGAGACATAAGGAAATATATTATGGTAAGAATAATACTGAGCATATGCAGTAATAATGATTGTGTTCACACTGCGCCAACCATTTAATAAAGTATATTGACAAAGAAAAGATGTTGTGGACAGAAATTTCTTAAAGTTAGCATAAAAATCACCTTAAGGACTTGTTGAAACATACAATGTTGGGCCTATAAATTTTTATTTGGCAGGTTATGGAACCCAAAGATTTCAATGCTGATGCCACTACTTCATGATCCTGTGATAGCTATTAGCCTAGGGAAATTTCATGTGAACCTTTTCTTTTGAATTACTTAAAATGGTTAGCTTATTTAAAAATTGCACAATCTCAACAGATCCTTGGACCCCTGATAGATGGTTTTCCAGACTGTGCTCTAATGTCACCAGTGATAGAGACTCACCATTTCACAATTTCCTATTTAGAGTCCTCCAGTTCTATCATACAGTGATTTTATTTTATTTTAAATAAAATATATATATTTTTAATATTTTAAAACTATTTAAATGCACAGGGGTTACTCCTGGCTCTGCACTCAGGAATTACCCCTGGAGGTGCTCAGGGGACCATATGGGATACTGGGAATCGAACCCGGGTCAGCCGCGTGCAAGGCAAACGCCCTACCCGCTGTGCTATCACTCCAGTTCCCCATACAGTGATTTTAAAAATGGTCAACTATTTAGCTTTCAGATAAAAGAGAACAATTCTACTCTTCTACATATTGACCCTTCTGAATAGGCAGCACTTTATTTTGTTTTAGTTCTCCTGTTTTAGGGTGATCAATCTAGTTATTAATAGAGTAGTACTAGCATTCTGAAATTTGATGGAAAGGAAAGGGAACAAACTTTCTCTGCATGGGTCTAGCAACTCGTTCAATGAATGATATTTTGGGAATGTCAAATATAGTTGATAAATCTCTATGTATCACTAGTTTAAAAAATTTAGTCCATATCTCTGTGCACTTGTTTGTATATAAGCCAATTCCTAATTAATTGTAAAGTTATACTTACAATATAGAAAGCTTTTAAAAAGGGAAAAATCCTGAACAATATTAACATTAAAATATGTGGATTACATTTCATAAGCAAAGTTTTTCTATAGATAGACTGTTACTGTGATATATACATCCTATACAGTGAAAAGTGTCTTTGCCTACACAGCTGGTTCTAACTAAATCAGCTTTCTTCAACCTTTTTAGACCGATGGACTAGACCCTGTCCTGTCCTATATACCAATCCATGGATGAGTGTTAAAATCAAGGTAGCAGAGCAGTGGTTTTCAACCTTTCTACACCTATGGAACAGTGGTTGAAGAACACTGATCTAAGTCATCGTACTCAATCTCCCTTCTCATAAAACTTGAAGACTCAGTTCTTGAAGATTTGAGTCACAAAAAAAATGACTCCACACATGTAGAACTTAGCACACCGTGTACCATCCCTTTGGGTTGTTGTTGTAACCTGCACATTTTCTAACAGGGCATTTAAGGCACATCATTATACTTTTTACTGGCTCTGTTCATTGGCTTTATTTCCTTGGTCTAATTTCTTTGAGATTTTGGAACTGGTTTAACTCCATTTAAAAAAATAAAAATACTCAGTATTCAGAACAGAGCTTTAATTGTATTTATTGTATAATATTCACTTGGTATAGTATTTATTCATTCACAGAATTTTCCATATTACAGAATCTTCAAATTGTTTTCCATGTCTCAACAGTAGTCAGAGCAAAGAAACAAGAATTTATGTAACCAATTCCTAATTATTTAGAATTTTTTAAACTTTTCACTATGCTAAAATAATTTTTAAATTTGAAAATTAAGCGATTTTTTCTTTTCTTTTCTTAGTTTTTGGGCCACACCCAGTGATACTCAGGGGTTAGTCCTAGCTCTGTACATAGGAATTACTCCTCGAAGTGTTTGGGGGACCATATGGGATGCTAGGGATTGAACCTTGGTCAGGTGCGTGCAAAGTAAGTGCCTACCTGATGTACTATCTTTCCAGCCTCAAAATTAAACATTACTTAGTTGCACCACTCCAGAAGTGAAAAAAATATGTAAGATGTGTAAAATTTTTTAAAGGTTCTGATATAGTGTCAACTTTCATCTAGTTATTTTGATACCAACTATTTGGCAGGTCACTTCCACGGTATGTAGTTGATTTTTTTGTCTTTGTGAATTTGATAAGAGAAAAAAAGTGATATCTTGCTTTAGTTTGCAATTCTTTATATTCTGGTAAAGGCAGACACAGTGATCATCTCTATCTATTAGATAGCTCTCCCTTATTATGAACTATCTATATATGTGCTGTCCGTTCATCTATTGTATTTTAGTGTTAACACCTATACGACTGCTGCAGATACTGCCACTCATGTAACTGAATCAAATATTTTCTAAGACTTCTCTTTCATCCTCTAACTTTTTTCCATATAAGCAGGAGTTTTGGTACTCAAGCTTAGTTTTCTTTTTATTTATTGCATGACATCTGATATCTCTGACATTTAGAGCATACACATACATGACTTTTGTGTTTCTATCTAGGTTAGCATATGCTGCAGCCATAAATTTAAGACTAATTATCAGCATGGTGAATCTGGGCTTCTAGTTAAGTTCAACTGTATCAGAATAAGTGTCTTCATGCAGCAATAGTGTATGTGCTGTTTTGGTCAATAAGTTAGCTAATGCTGAATGATCTCCAAACTGTAAGAACAAATTAAGTGCCAGAATAGTTGTTAATAATTTCTTGAAAAATTAGAGAAAGTTCTGAAATTATTTTCATCAACAGAACTAAATTAGAAAAAATGAAAGCACTAGATTTGATGGAAAGAGGAAGACGACAAAGAAGGCCCAATAAAATGAAATAAATGCCAGCTTCAAATAGAGTGTAATGTGCTATGCTCTTCCCTTAATTCTGAAAGAAGAGAGATGTATATGTGCAAGTTAGTGAGACATTCAGGATTCATTACTAAATCATCAAATATTGCTATGGGATACAAAACAGTTTTTTAAGTCTCAAGTCACTCCTTTATACACTTATAAAATCTTCAAAATTTCAAAGGGGAAATAAAAAGCCTTATTCAAAAGTAAATGTTTAAGTCTGAATACAATAGCAGATAAAGTGTAAGAAGCATACTCTAAAATAACAGAGAGTAAATTGTTTTTAAAGGGGGAGTGATAAAAGGCAGTAATTGACTTTGCACACATAGTATACATCAGTGAGTGTTCAGTCACTTTTCTGGTAAGCATAGCTGTGCCTTGTGTTTTAATAACTAAATTAAAAGAACTGAAAAGAAAGTTTACCTATTATCTGGTCAATTTCCTACATTTAATGCAACACAACTCAACCCTGTTAGGAATTACTGATTCCAAATTTAAAACAACAGAACTTATAGTGCCTGCTTGGTAACCACAGGCAAGTGTTTTGTTTTGGGTTTTAATTGAGTAGTTCCAGCAATGTGTAACAAGAAAGTAATGCTAAATGCAATATAAAAGTAAAATATAGAAAAGAGAGGATGTCCAAGTCACAAATCATAAAGAACTGTACAAGCTCTTCATTTTAAACTAAAATTCTACAACTCTACTTGAGAATACTTTTGCATCATCTCTTTAAACTGACATTATTTTCCTAATGCATAAAATGTTATGATTTATTAAACTAACTGCAGTAGCACTTCAAGTCAAAGAAGTAAAGTCAGCATAAATGAATTACTTCCACAGAATTTCTAAATGCAACGTTTAAAGGTTATAATTCTTTCAATTTTGAGAGAGAGAGAGAGCGAGAGAGCGAGAGAGCGAGAGAGCGAGAACGAACGGTTTCCACCCTTTCCACCCATTTTAAGCAGTTCTGTAAAGTTACTTTTCAAGTTTTCCCCTCATTATATCCTTTCCAACATCAAGCTTCTGGAGCAATGTCAGTATTTTCAGCACACCTTTCTCGAATTCAAAGGTCACCTTCAGAAAAGTCTATGTTTGAAACGTAAAATTATCAAGCCCTTAAGAAGCATGGAAGGATGATTGTGCTGAGAAAACATAGTGCCATTGGAGGGGCAAATGCAGACTTCTAGTTCTCAAACGTCAAAGATACTAAAACAATAACGAATTTGGACTCTAGGATTAAACTGAATTCAGCATTAGTTGTTTCATAATTTGGCACTTACCTTAATTTCTACATCTCTTACAACCTAGAATTTTCAACTAAGATTAGAGCAATACATTTAGAATCCTAGCTAAAAGTAGAATTATCATCAAACTTTCGAGTCATAATATAATTTGACGCTGAAGTGCATAGATTACGAGTTCAAACCGATTCTATCATTCAAGTCCCTCAGAATTTGCTCTTCTGTAAAATGGGCTCAGGCCATCATTGAGAGAATGAATACATGAAAGCACTTTGAAGCAACGTCATTCTTAGTGTGTTCCATTTCTTTATAAACAAAATATATCAAAGACACTAACTTTTGGAACCTTGACATATGCCTAATATTGAGCATCTGTATATCTTTTCAAAACAAATATTTTGCAATACAATTCAGGATAACGTAACCCAGGAAACGAACATAAAAAGCCGAGAAGGCGGAGAAGGGCTGGAACGCCGCGACCCCAACCCGCGCGACGCTACCGATTCGTCAAACAGAGCAAAGTCCTCTGGGAAGTGTAGTCTTTGGGTCTTGAAAGGGAATGCTGTCACAGGCCGACGAACCATTTGAGAGAATAAAGTAGTGAAGGGGGAAGGTTATCTGGTAACTCAGAAGTGTCAGGAGCCCTAGAAGTGGCTTAAGTCGCTCACCTGAGTCTCCCAATACCAGTACCTTCACCCGATCCAGGGACGCCATCTTGCTTTTGCCCTACCGGGGCTAACGCCTGTTCCTGGACCGTAAGCCAATCAGGCTTGGACTGGAGGGCCGAACCTTTCATTTCATTGGCCAATCGGAGCGTGACAGTCTTGACTGACGGCTGACGGGCTAGCCAGGTTAATTGTAGCCGGAGGTCTCCAAAGCTGGTCGCAGGAGTAAGACGTTTTCTTTGTCGCTTAAGTGGTGTGACTCATTTAAGTCGGTAGTTGAGGCTTTCAGGGAAGCTGTAGTGGGAGTGTTCGCCGGTTCGCTTTGGTAAACTCCGTTCCCTGTTCCTTGTACTCGGTTCCTTGGCTCGGCGTCGCATTTTCTATCCCTTTCCGTTTCCCTCTTCTCTAAGATATTGTTGACGAGGTCCTCCTCTTGGGCCTCCTTAGAACCACTGACCCAGCGGCGGCCCGTGTGCGGCCTCGGGTAGGACGGACACGGAGGCTCTGAATGTGGCACATGGGTTTCTGGATTTAGGGTTTGGGGCCTGGAAGTGGGGAGGAGTCAGGATTACCGAGCCAGGGTCGTGGAGGGCTGCTGGTCCGGAGGTCTCGCGGTTAGATGCCGCCTTCTGCACGGAGGCGTGGAGGAGAGCTGGAAATATGGTTCCCGAGAAAACCGGTGAAGGGTGTTGGACCCAAGTGTTCTTCAAGTGGGACGGTAGTATAGAACTGAAAAATCTATCTGGGATCCCCTCGTCCAGTCCTTTTTCCCTTTTATTTGACAACCAGCTGTTAGCAAAATTGTTAAATTTTGTAAAAAGGGAATTTGATCGGGTAACCCCCTGTTTAAAAGAATTTGAAGTTTAAGAAGGTTTTTCTCAGTCAGTGTAAGAATGGGGACGAAGCTGGTAGGGTGGGCATGTTGGCAGCTCATGTATTTAGGAGATCTCTTGAAAGTTTCAGAGGAACACGTGGCTGGCTAGCTGTGCTCGGGTACTGGTAAGTCGTTGGTGAACAGGATTAAGTTCTCTGCCTTGGGCGGGGAGAAAGTACATTCACTTCAAAAATGGTAAAATTGATGGGACGTGTGAAAGAGGGATGTGTCTCTGAAGTAATGTCATTGAGATGTAAAGATAATGTGAAGAAACAGGCTGTTCCCTCAGCCTTAAAAGCAAAAGTTAGGAGTGAGCAAAGTGTGGTTCCTGGAATTAGGAGAATCTCAATGTGGCTGGATAAGAGTGTAAACAGTCAGAGAGGACTTTCTTTTTTGGACCCAGAGAGGGTTTTCTTTTTTTCATTTTGGTTTTTGGCCACTGGAAACCGTGCTCAGGGCCTATTTCTGGCTCAGCATTCAGGAATCACTCCTGGCCATGCTGGGGTATGGGATGCCCAGGGACCGAACTTGCGTTGGGAATGTGAAAGGGAAGGCCTTACAGACTGTACTGTTTCCTGTAGAAACAAACATAAAACAAGCATTCTTCTCCAACTCTGCTCTGATGCACTGTATTTCTTAAATGTTTGAAATATACTTGGTTCAGAACAAAAGCAGCTTTGCCTTTAGTGCTCTGGAACTGATGGGGAGATAGAATGAGGTTGGGAAGTGACTAATAGATTGTGATGCTAAAATGAAGAAACAGGACTAGAGAGATAATACAGTGGGTAGGGTGCTTGTCTTGCATGTGGCCCACCTGGGTTTGATTCCTGACATTCCATATGGTTCCCCCAAGCACAGCCTTGAGTAATTTCTGAGTGCAGAGCCAGGAATAGCCCCCGAGTAATGCCAGTTGTGGCCCCAAAACAAAAATAAATTTTTTAAAAGAAGATACAAGATTTAACCCTCAAAATTCACATGTTCAAAGGTTCCCAGAGGCCATCCAAGCCCTTTCTTCGAAGTGCCAACTGTTCTTCAGCTCCTTCCCAGCTAGGAACTTGTTCTCACTTTTTTTCTTCAGTATTGCCAGTTTTCAAGAGATTGAAAGTTGAAGATTATGTGAAAGCTAGAGTTTTAAATTCTGGGAGACAAATTCAGAAGCATTTGCTCTTTCAGAGCATTTGCTATTATTCTGACACAGGCTAATCAGAAATCTATGACTTCAGTAATTTAAGAAATCCAGAGACTGAGTAAGGGATTTAGCCGAGGTAGGTCACTGTGGAGGAGGAAAGATAGGAGAATTTTAGAATGTAGAGATTTTGAACTTCTTTCCTCAGCTTTCAGTTGTTCAGCTACGTGCTAGGCATTTTCACAGGAATAATCTGTAACATTATGAAAGGCAAGTAGCTTAAAAGTAAGCTCTTTATCCTTCCAAACCAGTTCCTCTTCAGATGTTTCTACTAATAAAATTTTTCCTAGGAAAAATTCCACTGTCCCCAAATAGCTTTAAGTTGTTATTGGGTTATATATTACACTATGCTGTTGTTTAAAGAGGACATATTTCAATATTACAAAATGAAAAGTTATGGAAATGTAGTGATAGTTGCACAGTGTTCTGAATATATTTAATAATACTGAAATTTTAATAATGGGTAATTGTATGTTACATGTATTTTACCACAACAAAAAATGGGGAAAATATATTTTAAAAAGTTCCTACTGTAGTACCCAATTTCCTAGAGATTATAGGGTTCTTTTGGTTTTGTTGTAACAAATTATATTCATCTCATTCTCTTAGAATAGTTGGCTCTCTTCCTTAGTTTTGGTGTGATTACTATAGCTCCTATTATTTTCTCAGTGCCTCCATCTTCACTAAATTCATTCATGTTGTAATAGTTACTTTTATAAACCTGGATCTTATAAATGCTGGTACTTACAGAACTCTTTTAATGTCAGTCCTAAATGCAGAACACTTTACATAAATAATCTCATTCCATACATTAACTCATGAGGAAAGCATTAATCACTTTTTTTTGGGGTGGGGGGAGGGCACCTCCCATGAGTTCTCAGCCAATTGCTGGTTCAGTGTAAGGGCCCAGTGCAGTGCTGAGAGGCACATCTGCTGTCAGGGATTACCTGGGCCACCTGTAACACTTGGAGGCTTACAAGGCTATGTGGTGCAAGAAATAGAACCAGAATTGGCCCCATGCAAGGCCTGCGTTAACCCCTGTACTACCTGTCTGGTCCCAGTCACTTTTAAATATATAAGGAAACTGAGCTTGAGTATTTTTCAGGGTTACAGATTAAGAAATGGTGGAACTGGGATGCAAAAGCCAAAACCATTTGAGTTCTCATGTCACTCTCTTAAATCTTTAGGTCCCTACCTATTTTTGGGCAAGGAAATGCGTTGAATTATAAGTGGCATAGGGACCTTTTCCATACCTGATGTGCAAAGGGAGAATTTGTAATGCCAACATCCAGTTTGTCTGTCAAAGACTTCTGTATATTAGAGTCACCTAAAAACCTTTTTAAATTAAGATGAAGGCTAATCTGGCCTTCCTAGACCTACTGAAACTGAATCTCTGGGAATGGAGCCCAGGGAAGCTATTTTTAAGTAGTCCCCAGATGATTCTTTATAGGCAGGGTTGAGGATCATTGATATGGAAAATGAAGTGTCTGGTGGAAAAACAGGGAGGAAATATAGTAGTGGCAAATAATGCTGGAATTGTAGGTTATTTTGAGTAGTTTTCATCCTTTGCTCTGTTGAATGCTTTTAAAGTCATTTATTTGCTTTATGTGCCCACTCCTGAGCATGTAAAACAAAACCAAAGCTCGATTCAAATAGAATGTATAGACAGTTAGAAGAACAAAGTGTGTCTCAGTAGTCTGCTATGTATTCCTTGGGCATTGAATCTAGACACTTGCTCAATAACCCTAAACTTAAGGATGGTAGGAAGACTCTAAAAGGACAGGTTAGGTTAAGTACTGTGCATCATCTTTTGTTATATGCCTGAGCATTTGGAGTCTGAAATAAATGCTTTATCATAACTGATTTTTCCTTTGTGACATGTATAACATTATTTTCTTCTCCCCAAATATGTATATATATTTTGTATGTATATATATATATTTTGGTTATTTAGAATATGTATGTATATATATATTGGTTATTTAGAAATATCTCTTAGTATAATACTGGGATTTAAAGATATTTATTGTAAAGATATTAGATTTGATAGTTGATAACCACAGATTTCAAATAGGAGTTTAATAGAATTAGTATTAATAATAGAATATGACCTCGTTGAAATATTTCAGTGGGATGTTTGTTAAAAATTTCCCTGTGGTATAGGCACATTTTACTTCATATAGTCTGTGTGGATAGCCATGCCAGTTTTAATTTGGGACATAATTAGTTGATCTGAAACTCTGTATTAACAGTTCCTTCCTAAGTATATTACTTATATTCTCATTTATTCATTACAACAATGTAATGAATATTGAAGTAGTTATTGTTTCTCAAAGAGTAAAGTGTGATTAACCAACTCTGAATTTCAAAGCCTAGACTTTTTGACACTACATGTAAATTTTATTAATTTTTTTTTCTATTTTGTTTGTTTGGGGGCCACAACCATCTGTGCTCAGTGCTTATTCCTGAATTCATGCTCAGAGATTGAACCTGGGCCAGCCATGTGCAAGACTAAGGTGCTACTCACTATATTATTACTCAGGCCCCAACTACGTGTAAATTTTAGTCCCTGTATTAGTTTGGGCTTCTTTTCCTTCTGCTTTGCCCCCATAATTCGGGAATTTAAGGATTTTTTACACTGTGTCCCCCCCTTTCTTTTTTTAATTCATATGCTGCTTACTTAATTGGTTGTCTAATATAATTTTATAAGGTTGTTAAAGCTCTTAGAATCTTAATGTTAATTTCTTTCAGATTTATTATAGTAATTTCACCAAACACCCACTGGTGATTACTTATGTATTTATTAGTTTATTGTGATTTTATTGGGAGACTATGTAAAGTATACTAGTATCTTAGTAGAAAAATTTTATTTAACTAAAGTAGTAAAGACTATTAAGAATATGCCAGCTGCTAATTTCTCAGGGTTTTCAGCATTCCCAAAGATCTGTCTCGTTACGGATATAAGATTTGGGGGGCCAGAACAATGGTCCAGCAAGTAGGGCTGTTTGCCTTTCACACAGTGGAGCCAGGTTTAATCCCCAGTATCCTCTGTGGTCTCCTGAGTACTGCCAATAATAATTTCCTTAGTGCAGTGTTAGGAGAAATCTCTGAGCATTGCCGATGTGCTCCCCACACCAAAAAAAAAAAAAGAAAGAAAGAATGTAAGACTTTGGTTACAGCTTTTCAGCAGGTAGAATGCTTGCCCTGCACACAGCCTATTGGGGTTCAGGTTTGGCACAACATTAGGTTGGGCTGCTACTTTGTCTCTTTGTTCAGTTGAAGTGACAGTGGCTCTTAACGTGCAGGTTCAGGTGTACTGCTGTAGAGTCAACATCTGCATACATGTTCTATACTTGCCACTAAAAAGTCTGGAGAGATATCTCAACAGGATAGAGTACATACTTGGTATACAGGATGTCTGGGTTCAATCTCTAGCACCACATGGGCCCCTGGGCACAGCTGAATGTGACCCCAAAGTGGAAAGAGAAAATAATTGCCTATGTTCTATCCTTCACCATGCAGTTGACAACTTTTACTGAATTTGTTCATCCCTTTCCCCTCTGATAATAATAATTCTCTTGTTATAATCTAAAAGGGGTTCTTTTTTGTTGTTGTTTGTCCATTTGTTTATGTTCCAAATATGAGTGAAATAACTGATTATATTTTTTTATATAAGTGAGTAGTGGATGGAGCCATAGCACAGTGGGTAGGGCATTTGCCTTGCACGCGGCTGACCTGGGTTCGATTCTTCCATCCCACTCGGAATGCCCAGCAAGCTACTGAGAGTATCCCGCCCACATGGCAGAGCCTGGCAAGCTACCCATGATGTATTCGATATGCCAAAAACAGTAATAACAAGTCTCACAATGGAGATGTTACTGGTGCCTGCTTGGGCAAATCGATGAATGATGGGATGACAGTGCGACAGTGCTACTGTGGTTCCCCTAGCCTCGCTAGCAGTGATCCCTGATCAGGCTCAGAGCCATTTGATGTGGCTCAAAAAAACAAAAAATAAACAATAATAACAAAAAAAATATGATTTCACTTAACTTTTTTGTTTCTCTTTCTGATTTAAGGTAGGCATGGCATATTGTTATGAGCAGTAGATTACTTTTTACAATCATGCGTACTGTAAATCATGAAAGTAACCATTTTAGAAACAGGCTTTTTGGGTATAAAATTTTTGTGTACTCTTGTTTTCTATTAAATACTTAGGCTTTACAGTGCTTAAAACAAATTCTGAGTATTTTTATAGCACTGTAAAGATGGTGGTGCTGCAAGCTATCTAAGGAGTGACTATTTTGGATTTTTATTTATTTTTTAATAATGTAGGAGTACTGCTATTTATTCAACCATTGATTTAGCTGATTCAATTGGGCATGAACTCCACATTGCTTTATTTTAAAAATTCTATTCTGAATGTTAACTTTATCTTATTATTTTATTATTATCCTTCCCTTTTTTTGATTCACCGTGAAATACAGCTACAAAGCTTTCATATACTCATCAAACACCCGTCCCTTCACCAGTGCACACTTTCCACCACTAAAATCCCCAGTATTTCCGCCCCTCTCACCCCCGTTCCAACACTTTCCCTGCCTGTGTGGTACACAATTTCCCCCATACACTCTGTCTACTTTGGTTACATTCAACATTTCTACACGTCTCACCATCACTCAAACCTGTCGAAAAGGCAATGCTAGATGATTTGTTTTGTATTGCTTGTTATACATAGAATATAATGTCCAAGAAATTCTGTCATTCTCTTCCAGGAGCTTTAGTTTATAGTCGCTGGGTCTTGGCCAGTGATGAGATTACATGGCACCAGGGGCAGTTTGTGGGTGTGACTGTCAAGCAACTGGAAAACTGGGGACCTGGGGGGAAGGAGGCCAAGTCTTGATCCAAGTGAGCCTAAGGCTCTCAGTCATGGGTTCCTGCCTACCTCTGCACTACAGGCCCTAACTGCATCTTTTGATCTTTTTCGAGATTTATGTGTCTGAAATAAGGCCAATAAATGAGCTTATATAGCTGAGCTGGAGGTAGTTTGTGAGTGTGTCTCCCACGTACCTAATTTTTGGCGTTTAATTCTTGATAAACTTGGCCCCAAGTTGTTGGGGTCCGGCCAAAGGTACAGCAGAAATTTTGGGGTATCTGGAAGTCTGAAGGCATCATCAGGCTGCTGATGAACTCGCCTCACAGGTACAGGTTGACCTACTGGCAGCACCATACCCCCTATTTTGGATTTTAAAATGTCCTTTAATGATTATCAATGATTGCAGTGTCCTATAGCCTGTGTGATATCTCTCTTTTCTCCCCTGAACTCAGTATACTAAAGGTGAAGTTTGCTACTCACGATGGCAGACCCAGATGTTCTCACCGAGGTTCCTGCTGCATTGAAGAGGTTAGCCAAGTATGTGATTCGTGGGTTCTATGGCATTGAACATGCCTTGGCTTTGGACATCTTGATCCGAAACCCATGTGTAAAAGAGGAAGATATGCTGGAGCTACTCAAGTTTGACAGGAAGCAGCTTCGTTCAGTTTTGAATAATTTAAAGGGAGACAAGTTCATAAAATGCAGAATGAGAGTCGAGACTGCTGCAGATGGGAAAACCACTCGCCATAATTACTACTTCATTAATTATCGCACTCTTGTTAATGTGGTAAAATACAAGTTGGATCACATGAGAAGGAGGATTGAAACTGATGAGAGAGACTCTACCAACCGGGCTTCCTTCAAATGTCCTGTTTGTAGTAGTACTTTTACAGACTTAGAAGCTAATCAACTCTTTGAACCCATGACAGGTAAGATTTTTCTAGTATATGAGTCCTAGTAATTTTTGTTTATTGTGGTGGAGGAGCACATTCAGCTGTGCTCAGGGGATATTATCAGCTATGTGCTTGGGGCTAACTCCTAGCAATGTTGTTTGGATTATGTGGTGCCATGGATCAAACGTAAGAAAATATGTACTCTAGTCCTTAGAGCTAATGCTCTGATCCTCCAATAATTTTTAAAATTAAATATGTATTCTTTTAAGTTAATCCATGTAATTTTCTAAAATATTTAAAAATCTTTACTTATGATTTGCAAAGCTGTTCATAATAGAATTGTTTCAGGCATACAGTATTGCAACACCAGTATCACCCGCAGTGTGATTCATTTAATACTTAAGCCAACCTTGTATAATATATCATTATAAAAGTGAATGGTTTGATATAAGTCATGATATAGACATATATAGTCTTACTGTCACGTTTAATTGTCATGCTACTTCAGAAAGTTTTGCAAAGCCTTTTTCTTTCACAAGAGAATATACTCATGAATATACTCTTTCACCTGTGACTAACCTATCTCTGCCACCACTCCACCGCTTATTTATAGCTGCAGTTTGATCTAAACAGTTGACTTTTTTATCATTTGATGCTATTCTGACAATTTATGTTTAACCTTCCTATTCACCAAATATTTGAGTATCTCTGTACCAGACACTACCAGCTAGTTATAATACAATGTATTTGAATGACTTTATACACACACACACACACACACACACACACACACACACACTACACTTTTACACCACTATGTGCTCAAGGCCCCTTCCCCTGTTATTTCTCATCTATTTTTTCTTCTCTTGATTTCTTTCCTTCCTTATTCACATTTTTGTAATCTAGGGTTAAGGGTAATATGGCTATGCCCCTTTGATACCTTGCACTCCCTCTTCCTGTTATTCTGTGTACTACAGATAAGTGAGATCATCTGGTATTTTTCCTTCTTCTAACTCACTTCACTTAACATGATTATCTTCTAGTTCCTTCCAGGTTGCAATAAATTGTATGATTTCACTGTTCCTTGTACCCGCATAGTATTCTATTGTGTATATATTCTTTTATTTTTTATACATCAGTTGATTGTGTATCCTTGATGTTGTGCTGGATGCTACAATGAATAGCCTTGTGCATAATTTCTTTTATATGGATAATCCCTTTTATATGGATGTTTTAGCGTACTGGGAGTAGATACCAAGAAATGGAATTACTGGGTCACATGGCAGCTCTTAGTCTTACTTTTCTGAGAAACCTCCCTACTATTTTCCATAGGGTTTGATTTGTTTAAGGCCTTGGTTAGAAGGTAAATGGCAGCTCAGATCTAAGATATAAGCAAGAGTTAGCTAGGTACAGTAGGAGGGGCATTTTTTTCACAAATTCGTGAATGAATAGTCTCTTGATTATTGATGAAGGATAGAGACATGGCAGGTGTGTGTGTGCACATGTGTGTGTATATATTTAAATAATTCTGTAGTTTTAATAATTTTGTTTATCAACATAGAAATCTTCAAATTATGTGCTTCTAAAACATGTCTAGTGTAAACAGGAGAAACTATGAAGCCTGGCTGTATAATCATATAGTTATTTTGTTTTTGTTTGTAAAATGGAAAAGAGACTAATTTTGCAATTACTTCATGAATCACGTTTGTATTTCTTTAGAGTTGAAAATGTAGAGAAAGTATCAAAGCTGTTAAATTAGATACTCTTTGTTGTGGCTGTAATCAAAGGTATTGATTATGTTTTAGTTAATAGATTTGCCTGTTACAAAAGCTATCTGAAAAATGTAACAAAAAGTTTCATACGTGGAACACTTTGTTGTAAAAAATTGCACACAAATATTTGTTTAATTTTTAAATTTTTGTATAAATTTAAAGAATTTTAGTGTTATTTTAAAAATGATTTTAGGGCTGGAGCAATAGCACAGCGGGTAGGGCGTTTGCCTTGCATGCGGCCGACCCGGGTTCAATTCTCAGCATCCCATATGGTTCCCTGAGCACCGCCAGGGGTAATTCCTGAGTGCGGAGCCAGGAGTAACCCCTGTGCATCGCCGGGTGTGACCCAAAAAGCAAAAAAAAAAAAAAAATTTTAGTCCCAATGTCATTTATTTATTTACTGTGAAGTAATCATTTTGCATAAAAAGTCATTTATAGAATTTATGTTAAAAATGTTTATTTAGTCTGAACTTTTTCTTTTTTAAAGGATTTAGCCTAGAGAAGTCTTGGTTATAAGAAAATCTTTTTTATTTTTTTAATTAATTAATTATTTTTTTTATTATTATTTTTTTTAATTTTTATTATATCACCATGTGGAAAGTTACAAAGTTTTCAGGTTTATGTCTCAGTTATACAATATTCAAACACCACCCCTTCACCAGTGCCCATATTCCACCACCAAAATCCCCAGTATACCCCCCGCCCCCGCCCCCCCACCCCCAACTGTATAACTGATGAATTTCACTTCATTTTCTCTTTACCTTGATTACATTCCATATTGCAAAACAAAACTCACTATTGTTGTTGGAGTTTCCCCCAAGAAAGACAGCCCTACTGAGGAAGCATTTGATAATTGGTTTTCCATTAAAAGATTGTATATTTTCAGGTTTTAGAAAAGGTCGCGCGGCCGCAATAGCGGCCGCCCAGTTTGGATGTGTTCCAGTCCCACAACCCGGAGCCGTTTTAGTTGCTGCTCAGTGTCGCCAGACTCCATCTGGAGAAGGTGTACCAGCTGTACCTTCTCCATCTGGATCCCCAGTGTTGTTGGCCCGGATTCGGGTCCGGAGCATTTCTCCGGCCGCGTTGCTCACCAGACTGCCTGGCCTCTTCTGTGTTGAATGTGGCAAGATGGCGCCGAGGGTGGGTCGAGGGCGGGACTTCCGGCGGCCAGGGCCATTTGGAGTTTGGGCTGGTGCTGCCCCACTCCAGTGCCCCCCCGGGGCTCAGATGTGTTCCAGTCCCGCAACCCGGAGCCGTTTTAGTTGCTGCTCAGTGTCGCCAGGGCTCCATCTGGAGAAGGTGTACCAGCTGTACCTCCTCCTTCTGTATCCCCAGTGTTGTTGGCCCAGATTCGGGTCCGGAGCATTGCTCCGGCCACGTTGCTCACCAGACTGCCTGGCCTCTTCTCTGTTGAATCAAGAATATCTTTTTTTTTTTTAATTGAAGAATTTTATTTTATTGAATCACCATGTGGAAAATTACAATGCTTTCAGGCTTAAGTCTCAGTTATACAATGCTGAAACAACCATCCCTTCACCAGTGCCCATATCCCACCACCAAAAAACAAAACAAAACAGAACAAAACAAAAAAACACAGTACACCTCCCATCCCACCTCCCGCACCCCCACTCCATGTAACTGATAAATTTCACTTTACTCTCTATCTACTTTGGTTACATTCAATATTTCAACACAAACCTCACTAATATTGTTAGGAGTACCCCACTAGTCAGACCTCTTGTGAAGAGGATTTCTGTACTTTAGCAACTAAGTCCAGGGAGATTTCTTCCAGATATTGGATCATTGCAAGCTTGTAAACCTCATCTGTGGTTGTCATAATATGGCAGTCACCACACCCTTCACCCCCGGCAAGGAAGAGGCGAGAGAGAGAAATATCTTTCCCCTCCTGGGCGGGCATCGGGCCACAGCTTAGTTCTCAGTCTGGAGACATTCTGCAAGGAGCTGCCCATGCCGAAAAATTTAGCTGGCATCTGGAGTCATGTTCGTGCAGTTGCGGAGAGACTGCACACACGTGCGGCCCCCGGGATCACATCTTGGTGGCCATTGGTTATAAGAAAATCTTAACTGTACCATGCTGGGCCCATAACCTAGAGGTCAATGGATCGAAACTATCCTCTGCTAGCTTTATTCCTTCTTGGGCTGGAGTGATAGCACAGCGGTTGGGTGTTCACCTTTCACTCGGCCGACCTGAGTTCGATTCCTCCGCTGCTCTCTGAGAGCCCGGCAAGCTACCGAGAGTATCGAGCCCGAGCGGCAGAGCCTGGCAAGCTACCCATGCGTATTGGATATGCCAAAAACAGTAACAATAAGTCTCTCAATGAGAGACGTTACTGGTGCCAGCTCGTACAAATAGATGAGCAACGGAATGACAGACTGAGTATAAGGGCTGGAGCAATAGCATTTGCCTTGCATGTGGCCGCCCGGGTTCCATCTCTTTTGGAGAGCCTGGCAAGCTACCAAGAGTATCCTGCCCACACGGCAGAGCCCGGCAAGCTACCCGTGGCGTATTCAATATGCCAAAAACAGTAACAAGTCTCACAATGGAGACGTTACTGGTGCCCACTTGAGCAAATCGATGAACAACAGGACGACAGTGCTACAGTGCTACAGTGCTATAGAGTAGAGCTATAGAATATATCTGAAACTCTTAAAGAGTTAGAAAACTCATGATTTTTTTGCTGTTCATTCCAGATTTTTTAAAGGAGCTCTGGGTTTTGGTTTTGTGAGTCTCAATAGATGTTGTAGATGTTGTTGTTACATTGGTCATCTTTATTACTCTTGACTGTAATGGAAGGTGTTATCCAGTCCCTCAGCAAGGGTAATCTACAGTAATGTACTTCTACATCTATGTGTGATTTGATTCTTTTCTACTTTCATAAAACTTTGTAACAGGAAATTATGTCTGTATATATTTAGGTGCTGGTGATCCACAGTGCCCTTTTGAACTTCACCTAGGGTTAGTCTCTGAATGAAACTAGTTATAATCAATAAGTGGCTTAACACCCAAAACAATCACAGTAATTTAAATCAGGGTGTTGAGATATGGTAGGGGGCATGAAAGCATTTTATGAAAGAGAATTAAAATTTAAATTTTGTTTTAAGGCCAGGCAAAAACTGTGTTTTGGCATGATAAAAGGGTTTCTGGGGAAACCTGATGAAAAATAGTTTTCAGAGGAACAAGAATTAGTATGTCATTATGACCTTGTTTCACTCAGAAAATGGTACTCAGATTAACTAGGTAACTTAATTGCTGATTATGTTTCTACATTGAAGCATACGATCACTGTCACTGTACGATACCATGAAAATTATTTAATCTTTGAAACTCCTTATTCTGAGAATGTACTTGCATTTTGATTATAATTTGATTTTTCATTGGGACTTTGAGGAACGAATTGGTGGTATTTAGGTCCTAGTATGTATGTCAGTTATTTTAAAAAATATTATTGTAGTTTTAAGTAATATAGATACAATAGTGTTAAAATACATGATTTTGATGCATAAAGATACTGTCCCTCACTACTACCAAAGTGCCCAAGATCCTCCACCAGTGTCTTTAAGTTACTTCTAGTTTGCCTCTTCATTACTGCCTTTATTACTCTTCCCACTCTCCTACTGCTTAGCAATCAGTTTTGTAATCCAAGGCCAAGGATTTGTCATAGATCTCCTTGTTTTTTGTCTTATTATATATTGGATGAGAAATCATCTGATATTTGTCCTTCTACCTCTAACTTACTTTGCTTGACAGGATCCCATCCAGCTCCATCCAGAATTTCATCTGTTTTGTTTTGTTGTGTTTTTTGTTCAGGTGGCCACTCCTGGCAGTGCTAAGGCTGACTCTTGCCTTTTGTACTCAGGATCATGCTTGGTAGTGAGATATGTTTCTGGGCACTGGGGCTCCACCCACCTTTCCTTCACACCTTGGCCAGGCTCTGGACAGAAAGTCTCAGACTTGGGACCCTGAGGGCTCACTCCTCTTCAACCCTAGCCCATAGATCAGGGAGCCATACTGACATCAGTTCTAATTCTCTTAACCCAAAACAAGCAATCACATGAGATTATTTCTGAACATACTCCTCATATTGAACTCAGTGGATGTGACAACCATACTTCACTGACCTTATACAATCTTACGTCTCATTCAACTAAACGGAGTGACTAATTCATTACTCCCGTGTGATAGTCTAATAACACTACACGGTCAAGGAAATAATCTAAACAACAGGTATAATCAGTAGCCCTCTGGTATAAACAACTAAACATAGGAGTTCTTAAGTAGCTGGGAATCTAAACCTCCAACATTAACCCACATAAAATTCAAGGTACAATTGGGAACCTAAAGGACCCATCTACTATATCAGACAGAGATAGAAACCCAGGCAAATCCTCAAGTCTATTAAAAACTGCTAAACCTGGTTGATGAGGACCTGAAATCAACACTCACTACATTGGCTATTGAAATTAAGCAAGCATTGGACAGTGAAATTAAACAATCACTAGATGAGAAATTTAGCAAACTCAAAGAAGAACTAATACAGAGGATGACAAATTCCATACAAAATGAACTGAAGGAACTAAAGAACACAATTGCAATCCATAGCAGAATTGTGCAGTAGGAGGAAGAAAATAAAATAATAAAAACTGTAGCAAAAATCAATGATATAGAAACCAAGAAAGCAATACAAAAAAATTAATAAAACCAGAAGCTAGTTCTCCAAAAGGTTAATAAGATAGACAAACCTTTGGCTACACTCAGAAAGAAAAAAGGAGAAAGTGCTCAAATAGGATTAGAAATGAAAGAGGAGAAATTACAGCACAACCCTAAAAAATCGAAAATGTCATGAGAGCTTGCTATAAACAATACTCAGTTAAATTGGAGAACTTAGAAGAAATGGACAGATTCTTAGAAACATGTAGTCTCCCAAAACTGAATAAAGAGGAAATAAAAAGTCTGAACAGGCCAATCACAGTTAAAACAGGAATCAAGAGTCTCCCCTAAAACAAAATTCCTCATCCAGATAGTTTACTGGTGCATTTTATCAAACCTTTAGAGAAGACTTATTACCGTTGATTCTTTATTTTATTTTTTTGCTTTTTTTTGGGAGGTGGTCACACCCGGTGATGCACAGGGGTTACTCCTGGCTCATGCACTCAGGAATTACTCCTGGCAGGGACCATATGGGATGCTGGAAATGGAACCCGGGTTGGCTGTGTGCAAGGCAAATGCCCTCCCTACTGTGCTATCGCTCCAGCCCCACTACCATTGATTCTTAACTTCCAAAAAAAAAAAAAAATCAGAGAAGCAGGGATTCTTCCTAACACTGTTTATGAAATTAATATTATTTTAATACCCAAGCAGAGATATTTCTAAAAAGGAAAACTTAAGATCAATCTCCTTGAATGTTGATGCCAAAATCCTGAACAAAATCTTAGCAAACTGAATCCAGTAGCATATCAATAAAATTATACACCACGAGCAAGTGGGATTTATTCCAGATATGCAAGAATGATTTAATATACATAATGAACATAATATACTACATCAGTAAAAAGAAAGGTAAAAATCATAAAATCATATCAGGTGATGCAGAGAAAGCTTTTTACAAGATTCAACATCCATAAATGATAAAACCCTTTAGCAAAATAGGAGTGGAAGAGATCTTCAAGATAGTTAAGGCTTTCTATGACAAGCCCACAGTAAATATTATTATTAATGGTGGAAAACTGAAAGCATTCCCACCTTGATCAGGTGCAAGACAAGGACGTCCACTGTGTCCTCTAATTCAATATTGTATTAGATGTCTTAGCAATAGTAGTCCGTCAAGAGAAGGAAATCAAACAGGTCAAAATTGGAAAAGAAGATGTCAAATTATCTTTATTTGAAAGATGACATGATATACATAGAAGACCCAAAAGAGTCCACAAAATAACTTATAAACCAATACAGCAAAGTGGCACACTACAAAGTCAGTAATCAGAAATAAGCTGCATTTTTATATACAAATAATCAGTGGAGGAAGAGATCAAAAGTCTGTCCCACTTAAGATAGTGTACCAAAACATCAAGTTCCTAGGAATCACCTGAATAAAAGAGGTGAGAGCATTATACTATGAAAACTTCAAAACACTCACGAAAGAAATTGAAGATCTTAGGAAAGGGATTGTGCATAGAAAGAATCAATATTGTCAAAATTACCATCTTACCTAAACTACTCTCTTGATTCAATCAATTCCTTTCCAGATTCAAACAGCAGTCTTCAAGGACTTATAAAGTTTGTGGAATCATAAAACTGCCCTCCTAGCCAAAACCATTGTGAAAAACAAGAAACTGGGAGACATCTCACTACTTAACTAGAAGCTATACTATAAAGCCATTATGGTTAAAACACTGTGGTATTGGAACAAAGAAAGACTCTGGTTCAGAATAGAATATTCAAGGGTAAGCACCCATATATATGGTAAATGAATTTTTTACAAAGGTGCTAAGAACATGAAATAGAATAAAGACAGCCTTTTCAGCAAATGGTATGAGAATTGGATAAGCGTATGCAAGAAATTAAAACTGGATCCACATCTCACACCTTGCACAAAAGTCAACTCAGTGGGTCAAAGACTTGAGATCAGATGTGAATCTATAAAGTTCACTGAGGAAAACATAGAATGCTCTAAAACCTAGACTTCAAAGGAGTCTTTAAGGATAAGGATGCCATTTGCAAAGCTACAGAATCAAAACTAAACAAGTGGGACTACATCAGACTAAAAGTTTCTGTATGCAAGAAGAAACATGGGCTAAAACTAAATGACAACTCAGTGGCAGAAAATATTCGCACTCAACACATCAGATAAAGGCTTGATATTTAGGATATGTAAAATATTCATAAGGATCAACAATATAAAAAAATCTAAAAGCCCCATCAAAAACAACAACAACCCCCCCCCAAAAAAGCCTCATCAAAAAAAAGGGGGGGGAAGAAATGAACAGACAAGCTCTCTGAGGAAGATCATGGATGGCCAATAGGCACATAAAAAAGTGCTCATCATCATTTATTATTTGAGGAATCCAACTCAGGGCAACAACGAGGTATCATATACCAGTGAGAAGGGCATGTATCAGAAATACTGGGGACAATCCATTGGTGGGGACGTGGTAAAAACGGAACCCTCATCTACTGCGGATTGGAATGTCATCTGGTCCAACTCCTATGGAAAACAGTATGTAGGGTAACAATTAAACTCAGAATTGAGATACCATATACCCAGTAATTCCACTTTTGGTATCTATTGTCAGGACAGAAAAAAACATTCAAAAGAACTTTAGTACATCATTATTCATTGCAGCACTCAGTACAATAGCTATGATTTGGAATCAACCTAGATGTCTAATGACAGATCAGTGGATCATATAGATATGTATACAACAGAATACTATAAGGAATGATGAAATCATACCACTTGGTGCAACATGAATGAAACAGAAAGACATGTTAAATGAAGTAAGCCAGAAGAAGGAGGATAAACACAGGACGACATCACTTAAATGTGGTATTAGAATAACTAGATGTGGGAATGCAATGTTTTAAAGGGGAAGAGGGGATACTTAGATCATCCTTGGCCTCAGAGAAGGAAAGAAAGAGTGGAGGGGAGAAGAGACAAATGAGAAGCAATGGAGGCTAGGTCATAGAACTGAGGTGCAAAGGTGGTGTTAAGGAATGATAGAGCCAAATATACAAACCACAGAGTCAAGACAAATCAAAAGACCCAAACATTAACAACTGAACTTATGTCTGTCAAGAGGGCAGGCTGGGGACTGGACATGCAGTAATATGGGAGGAAACCTGTGAACATTGGTGGAGGGAAGTTGACACTGGTGGTGGGATTGGTGCTACATTATTGCATGTCAAAATATCAACTGTGAATAACCCTTTAAATCACGATGCTTCAACAAAATTTAAAAAATCTCACAGCTTCTGTAAAGCTATTTTTGGAATTGTGGATTTATCATGGGTAAAATTAAAATTGTTAGGTATTTAAATAGTTCAGGAACCCTTTTTACTAAAATCATCTGGACACCTTGGAATCTTATTTTAAATTAACTTAGAAGTAAGTAAATTTTTTAAAAATAGAACTTATGTATTTAATAAAATCTTTGAAATAGGGGTTCAGACATTGTTTTCTAGGTCACCTTACTAATATATCTGTGTGTGAGGGTTCACATACACAAGCTTGTGTTATGCTCTAGAGTTTGAAGAATCTTACAAATTAAAATAAAAATCTAGGGCTGTCAGATTTCTAAAATGTTTTAAAACTATGAGGGAAGATTATATTTACCTTTCATGGTGATTTAGCCTGTTTTGTGTGATTCTGTGGGAAAAGCTTACAATTTTGTTAGAGTTAGCATGAAACAAGTTTTGTTTTGGGATCACACCTGTCATTGCCCAGGACTTAGTCTTGCTACACAATTACACAATCAGGGATCTCTGCAATCAGGGATCATTCCTAGTAGGGCTTGGGGGATCATATGTAGTACCAGGAATGAACTTGGATCAGTTGCTCTGGTCCTGAAGAAGTTTTAACAACTAACTTCAAATAAAGTGAGTTTCTGATGAAATAGACAATAGTAGGAATCCATCTCTTTCAGTGGTTAGTTTTACCTTTGCAATATTCAAGTAAACATCATGTCTACTTTGCATATTCTTTGTAAGTTTGAAGTAGAATAATATCATGTCCTGTAACTGGAGTTAATGCTTTTTGGCAGAGAAAGATCAGTTTCCTGATCTATATGACTGAAATATTTCTTCTTGTCATTTTAACCTAACATTTTCAAACTTCTCATTCTGTATTTGTGAATTTGGTTCTTTTTTGACGTTTAGATAATGTTTTCCTTGATAAAGAGATTACTCTTCCTTTTTTCAATTTGCTCAAGTGGGCACCAGTAACATCTCCATTCAATAAAGCCCTGAGATTTTAGCAGCCTCTCCTTACTAGTCTTTCCCAACGATTGGAGACTCAGGGTCAGGGGAATGAGACCTGTTACTGTTACTGTTTTTGGTATATCGAATACACCATGGGTAGCGTGCCAGGCTCTTCTGTGCGGGCGGGATACCCTTGGTAGCTTGCTGGGCTCTCCAAGAGGGACAGAGAATGTATATCAGAAAATACAAGCAAGTATGTTAAAACCAAACACATGTGTGCTGCTTTAGGCACATCAATGGACTAGACTGTAAGAGGTCACTCGGCCGCAAAGCTCCTTCCAGGAGCATTGTTTTATATAGTCTTGGCCATTAATGGGATTACATGGCTTTGTTAATATTATATACAATATATAATGGAATATATTATAGCCTATATTATATTATATAAACTGGAGCGATAGCACAGCAGGTAGGGCATTTGCCTTGCACACAGCTGACCCAGGTTCAATTCCTCTGTCCCTTTCGGAGAGCCCGGCAAGCTACCAAGAATATCCCGCCCGCACAGCAGAGCCTGGCAAGCTACCTGTGGCGTATTCAATATGCCAAAAACAGTAACAGGTCTCACATTGGAGTCGTTACTGTTGCCCGCTCGAGCAAATCAATGAACAATGGGACGACAGTGCTACAGTGCTACATTATATTATATGTAATATAATGGAATACTGCACAGCTCTAAGAAAAAAAAAGATCATACAGTCTACGTCAACATTGATGCAACTGGAGGATATGCTGACTGAAGTCATAAAGCAACTGATAGAAACAGAATGATTTCTCTCATGTGTGGAACTTAAAGATACACAGCAAGATAGAAACAAAGGACCAAAGAAACACAATGGGAAAACTGATCCACACAGTTGAGTTTGTGGTGTGGTGGAGTTTGAAAGGGAGGAGTGTTGGGTCCTTAGGAAGAGAAGTGGATACATTCTTGATGGGTTTGGTGTTGGAAGTATGTGCATGAAAAACCATCATGAACAGTGTTGTAGATCATAGAGCCTCAATTAAAAAATTGTTAAGACTTCCTATAGACCAGTGGCTACATACCCATCCACTCAGTGATCTCTGTGCAAGTTTTCTTGGAACTCTTTTAACTTTGTAAAGTTTTTTATTGTTGTTTTCATAAAACTTTATTTATGGGCATTAAAATTTAAATTTCATGCAATTTCCATTTATTAAACATTGTGGGCTGGAACGATAGCATAATGATAGGATGTTTGCCTTGCACGCAGCCAACCCAGGTTCGATTCCTCCACCCCTCTCAGAGAGCCCGACAAGCTACTGAGAGTATCTTGCCCTCACGACAGAGCCTGGCAAGCTACCGTGGTGTATTCGATATGCCAAAAACAGTAACAACAAGTCTTACAATGGAGACACTACTGGTGCCTGCTCGAGCAAATCGATGAGCAACGGGATGACAGGGTTACAGTGATACTCTTTCTTCATTTCTTTCTAGTTAGGATAGGAAATACCTTCTAATTTTTAAATGTCTGAAATGCTAAAAACACAAACCAAAAGAAATTATTGTAAGAATATTTTGCTCAATTACTGACTTGTTATCTTGCCAGGTAAGTTCAGTGGTGTGCTTTTTTTTTTTAAACTGGGGGAGATAGTTGTTAGAATGACTGTGGTCTAGTTTAGAGAATTTATTGTAAGCTTTTTTATTCTCTTTAGTGCTATACTTCAATTTGTTTTCCTTTCTGAGCATAATGTACCCCCCCCCTTATAATCAGTTGCACCATGTGGCAGTAATGCATGGTCATATCAAATACAGATGTCTTTATTTGAGGAAAAACAAGTTAACTTCATCAGTATATTGATTTTTGAGGTGTGGGATTATAATGAGCATATCATTAGTACATTTGAAATCTTATGAATCTAAAGATACATTAATCTTATTTTTCCTTTTGAATTCAGACAAATGAGTATTTTACTGTTATCAGTAACTTGTACAATGCATTTGAAAAGATCATTTTTCAAATTCCTTTTATTACAGTAAAATTATTATATGAAATGTATAACTGTATTCCTGTCAAGTCTGTTTTTGTTTTATAATAGCAGTTTCTTTTTAAGTGACTTTGAGAGCAACATTTTAAAGAATGCCCATGAACATTTTGAATTGTAAAAGTTACAATAAAAAACTTGATAATGCTTTTAAAAATATCTCAAGAATAAAGGTATACCAGTGTAGATAGAATTGACTGTTTTTGAAGGATTCAAAATAACATGTTTCCTTAGTTTTAAAAATACAAGAATATCTAAGAAAAGATGAAATCATGCAATTTGCTGCTACAAATATGAAACTAGAGATATCAATCATGTTGAATGAAGTTAGAAGGAGGGGGCAGACACAGAATGATCTTTCTCATATGTGGGATATAAGGAAACATGGGGAATAAATAACAGTTGATTGAGGGCAACAGAATCTGAGAGCTAGTCTACAGAACTGAGCTTACCAAGGGTGGAAGCTGACAAGAGCCTGGTAGGTGTATACAAGAGGACAATGAGATAGTGGTGAAGACACTTCCATGGAAGATTATGGTGCTGGACCATTGTATGCATGAAACCCTATCATTAATAGTATTTAAAATTGTGCCTTTACAAAAAGATTCTAGAATATGAATATAGGAATGAAGAAATAGTGCAGGAGTTAAAGTACTTACTGTGCATGTAGCTGACCCAAGTTTTATCCCAAGTACCACATATGGTTTGTTGATCTCTGCCAGGAGTGATTTCTGAACATAGATCTAGGGGTAAGCCCAGAGCACCTCAAAAAAACACAAAGAATTATAAGCTTGTGGAAGAGTTCATAGTAGAAAAATAAGGTAACTGAAAATCACTGTGCTGAAGCCAATTTTATTTAATAGTTTTTAATAACAATTTTCTATAGATTTTTATGTAGTTTTTAAAAAAGTCTATTTTTCTTTTTAAAAAATTGTTTGTAGACTATAAGAAACATTGGATTAAAAAAAATAGTATTTTTGGAGATAACCTATAATAGCCCATGGGGCTGGAATATATGTTTTGCATGCTAGAGTCCTGATTTTAATCCTTAGCTCTGCATGTTGCCCCAAGTCCCAGTGGTCTTTTGCCATGAGTGACTCCAGAGCACTAGTCAATTCCTGGAGCATCAATTGGTGTAAAATCTTTCCTCAATGGCAACTCTTGATTTTTCTTCTTTATGCTCTTCTATTTACTAAATTTCCTTTCTTACTACCTTTCTATGTGAAACAACTGGTACTTATCCATTACTTTACATTCCTACTCACGTTACCTTATTCCTACATATACTATTATCTTACATTACCCTCTTACCTCATTGTGGTCCCCATAAAACCAGTGGGCTTTTCTCAGAAAACTAGAAATTGAGCTCCCATTTTACCCAGTGACTCCACTTTTTAACATCTATCCGAAGACACCAAAAATAAAATGGAGAAAAGACAGTTGTACCCATATGTTCCTTGTAGCACTACCCACAATAACCAAATTCTGGAAACAACCCAAGTGCCCAAGAACAGATGATTGGAGAAAGAAACTATGATATTTATATACAATGGAATGCTATAAAAAAATGAAATCATGCAATTTGCTGCTGTGTGGAAGGCTCTGGAGAGTACTGCGCTGAATGAAGTTAGAGACTGATACAGAAAATCTCTCAGATGTGCCATCTAAAGAAACATAGTAGTGGAATAAAAGAGTCTCAAAGGCAACAGAAACAAAGAACATGAGAACTGGTCTTCAGAAGGAAGCTTGCAGCAGGGGTAGCGGCTGAGGGAGTAAGACAGGAAAGGGAACATTACAACAGCTGGAGGGAAGTCTTCAACTGGGAGGAGGAGAGGGGTCTGAAAGGTAGTGAAGTGTGTGTCAAAAGTTATTTTTTAAAAGTGCCTTTTATAGTGGCAGGCAGGTGAGTAGGTGGGTGGGAAATGAGCAGGGGGACATTGGTGGAGGGAAGTGGACCCTGGCGAAGGGATTGGTGCTGAAACATGTATTACTGAAACCCAGTCATGAGTAATCGATTAAAAAATAATAAAAGAAAGAAAACTACAGAAGCAAAGAAACTCCTAAATATTTTGTTGCTTGTGGTCATTAATGCTTGGTCAGCTTCTCATTGTATTGTAGCACTGTAGCACTGTCATCCTATTGTTCATCGATTTGCTCAAGCCGGCACCAGTAATGTCTACATTGTGAGACTTGTTACTGTTTTTTCTTTTGGCATATTGAATACACCATGGGAAGCTTGCCAGGCTCTCCGAGAGGGAAGGAGGAATCGAACCCGGGTTGGCCGTGTGCAAGGCAAACAGGCTACCCACTGTGCTATCCCTTCAACCCCTCATTGTATTAGAAGAGTTAATTAGAACTCTTTTTGTATTGGGACTTTTTGCATAATCTTTGTGGATTGTAATAGAGTAACAGAGGCCCTAAGGCAACTGAAAGAAGAACATGAGACGTAATTTTCAGAAGATTCTTTTTTTAAAAAAAATTGTTTAAATAATGATTGGAAGACTGTAGTGACAGGGTACAGATTGGCCTATCTACAAAATAGGCTTTGTTTAATTATGCCATCTTTAGAAACACATTATAGCATAATGGGAAAAGATGTGTAAAGTACTTGGATTCAGGAAAGTGAGGCCTCTCCTGATGAACATAGTAATATCTCTTTCTCCTTTTTGTTTATCCTCTTTCTCTGTTATTTTTCTTATTAATAGATGGTGTTATTTTGTTTGTTTTGACTATTCCCCACTAGAAAGTGAGCTCTTCAAAAGCAGCTCAAAGATGCTTAGATAGACATAGGATGGCAGAATCTTGGAGACATCATACCCATTGTCCTGGAATGAATGGTTTAACAAACATTAAGTGATTATCGCATGCTTGTTATTAACTCATCTGCCTTAATGTGTCAGACTAACTAGAAGGATCTATAAATCCAGGGTAGATAACTGATAGGCATTAAAAGTAGAGAGAAAAAGAGTCTGTATTCTTGTATAGACATGACTATGGTGAGTACAAGGAAATATTGTAAGATACCCTAGTTCTTTGGTGACTTGTAACTGTACAAACAAATGTACTATAACTGGATAGTACTATCATCTTTTTTATATTAATTCCGGCATTTGCCAAGCTTTGCCTAAGAAGCTTTATCCCTACTTCCATGTTCTTACCTCTAGTTTGAATGTTGTCTTTTGTGACTCATATTTTCTGTTTCTGATTCTTTTTTCTTAATTTAAATGTGTGGTAAGAAAAAGATGGCTGCAAATTTCACTTACAATTTTCCTCTAATTTTTTAGTGTTATGTTCTGTGCGCACTGATGTTGAGTGGTCATGTTAAGCAAAATTAAGGTATTTATCAGATTGATTACTTAAAGCACTTCTCCACTGGGGCTGTGGATTAGAATTTCTTAGGAAATTTAAAATTTACTGATTGAATCCCATTTCAGATCTATTAAATAATCATTTCTTGGTTGGGGCACCTGGGTATTAAAAATTCCGCTTAGTGATTTTATGCAAGTACACAGTTAAAAACCACCATTAGAGACCATCTCAAGCCACTAAGGCAGATCAGTATTTTTTTATTTTTATTTTATTTTATTATTTTTTATTTTTTAAATTTCAGATCAGTATTTTTTTTAAAAAAATCATTTTAATGCCTTTATGTGCTTTCTTCAAATCCTACGTTGACTTTTCCTTTTATTCAAGAGTTAACTCAACAATGAAGCTTGACATTTAGGATCTACACGTGGCCGCCCTAAATTTACCCTAACAATTCTTTTTGAGAGCTGTTTCTATTAGACTGAGATTATTATAATTTAACACTGCTTTCAGTCACTTTCCTTCCTTCCTTCCTTCCTTCCTTCCTTCCTTCCTTCCTTCCTTCCTTCCTTCCTTCTTTCTTTCTTTCTTTCTTTCTTTCTTTCTTTCTTTCTTTCTTTCTTTCTTTCTTTCTTTCTTTCTTTCTTTCCTTCCTTTCTTTCTTTCTTTCTTTCTTTCTTCTTTCTTTCTTTCTTCTTCTTTCTTTCCTCCTTTCTTTCTTTCCTTTCTTTCTTTCTTCCTTTCTTTCTTTCTTTTCTTCCTTTCTTTCTTTCTTTCTTTCTTTCTTTCTTTCTTTCTTTCTTTCTTTCTTTCTTTCTTTCCTTCTTTCCTCCTTTCTTTCCTTCTTTCTTTCCTCCTTCCTTCCTTCCTTCTTCTTCTTCTTTCTTTCTTTCTTTCTTTCCTTTCTTTCTTTTCTTTCTTTCTTTCTTTCTTTCTTTCTTTCTTTCTTTCTTCTTTCTTTCTTTCCTTCTTTCCTCCTTTCTTTCCTTCTTTCCTCCTTTCTTTCTTTCCTTCTTTCTTTCCTCCTTCCTTCCTTCCTTCCTTCTTTCTTTCTTTCTTTCTTTCTTTCTTTCTTTCTTTCTTTTTTCTTTCTTTCTTTCTTTCTTTCTTTCTTTCCTTCTTTCCTCCTTTCTTTCCTTCTTTCCTCCTTTCTTTCTTTCTTTCCTTCTTTCCTCCTTCCTTCCTTCCTTCTTTCTTTCTTTCTTTCTTTCTTTCTTTCTTTCTTTCTTTCTTTCTTTCTTTCTTTCTTTCTTTCTTTCTTTCTTTCTTTCTTTCTTCCTTCCTTTTCTTTCCTTTTCTTTTTGGGTCACACCCAGTGATGCACAGGGTTATTCCTGGCTCATGCACTCAGGAATTACTCCTGGTGGTGCTCAGAGGGCCATATGGGATGCTGAGAATCGAACCTGGGTCGGTCACCTCGTGCAAGGCAAACGCCCTACCCACTGTGCTATTGCTCCAGCCCTCACTTATCTTTCTTTCTTTCTTTTTTTTTTATTCAATAGAGGTAAGCATTTATTCCTTGAGGTTCTAAATTCTACGTTACATAATCCCTCTGTAGAATATAGGAGACTTAACTTCTGCCATTGCTAAGCAGAAATTTTCATTATTAGTGTCCGCACACCAGTCATGTCCTGATAGTCAAGTATGGCAGCATAATTGCATGTCATTTCTATCAGAACTTAAGACTAATATGCAGGTATATTGATCTCACATGCCAATGACTCAAGCACTCACTTATCTTTCTTAAGATGATTTAGAATGCCCTGTTTTCTTCTTCTTTCTTTGATCACTGTAACAACTTTCCCCCTCTAAATTCTACTTTAAAAGTCACACTGTTTCTGTAGACATTTTTTAGTAATCTCAGGTAGAATTCATCTACCTTCTTTGAATTTAAAGAACACTTATGTGCTTTGCTTTGTTACTAATATCAGACCATATGTATCTTCATTTATTTTTCACATCTACTTCTTGATGGCAGATTGTGTCTATGTGTGTTCTACTACCACCCAATTACTAGAATGTTGTGTTGGACATAGTGTATGCTGAGCTACCCACCTGCTTCTGATTTTGAGAAAATAAATGGATGTACATTTAAAAAAAAGTTTATTAAAATCCATGACTGTTTTTGGTGTATATTAAGCCAGTCTTAAGTTAGTTACCATTAAATATGGAGCTTCCTAATAATCCTGGACTCCATATTTGAGTCTTGACAGACTATCTCTTATTTTCAACCTTTTGTTGTTGTTGTTGTTTTAATGATAACACAGAACTCAGAGATGTCAAGCTAGCTTTCTCCCATGTAATGTTTGCCCAGAATAGTGATTGCTGAGAGACAGTTCTGTACTGGTCTCCCGCATGTTGTAGCTGTCTTACAAACCGAGGTACTAACTGCTTGTCTTTTTTCTATCTTTTCCAAGAATGTTTATGTAATGAGCAGCCTTGGCGGATGAAGAGATCATTTCTCTCCAGAGCATACATAATAAAGGTTGGCTTATTGTTAAGTGTAATTTAAGTAGTATCTTTTTCTAGAACATAGCTTATCACTGCTTTTCGAAAGCAAAGGATAGGCATGTTTTTGCTCATTATAAAAGTTGTTCTCTACATGAAGGATAAAAATCTTGGAATTTTTACAGTTCTGGAATGTAAAAAGCCACCTTCAGTCCTGCAAAATAGGCTCTTCTACAAATAACTTTTAAAATCAATATAAATTAAGTCTGGGTTTTTGGAAAGTTACCTGAATGAGGCTAGAATTCAGGTTTATTAGAACTGTATACTATGCTCTCAGATTCCTTCCTTTTTATTCCCCTATGAAACTAAATTTATTAGGTTATGGGACTATTATTCTGAGATTCTGGGTGATGATTTAACAGTGATTTCTTTTTCTCTTTTCCAAAATAAAAGCATTGCTATTTTATATGAATGAAGCTATACTGACAAGCATTTTGATTTATTTAAGATTAAAGTTTGATATATATTATCTTCAAAACAGAAAAGGTGGAATTTGGGAGAATTGTTTTTATTTGCCTGATATGACTAGTTTTAATAAAATGTAAGTTAACAAACTTCATAAGTCATAAAACTGTTGAGATAGTGACAAATATTTAGGAAAGAGAAATTGTGGTTAGGACATTGTTGAAGTTTTAAATGGTCTAGGGAAGTTCTCACTGAGGTGACTTGAAGAACTGAAATGAGTTAGGAGACTATAGGGAAAGATTTTCAGGTAGAGGGAACAGCATGTACAGACCATGCAGCAAAGGGTACTTGTATAAGACTTTGAGAATGGCTATAATGTTTTGAAGACTTAGAATAAAAAATTATAGTGTTGCCAGCTTCAAAGAAAATATTTCTTTGCTTGAAGAAAGGTATTTCTTCTTTAAAAAAATAATTTTGAGGGTCAAAGAGATAGTATATTGGGTAAGATGCTTGCCTTGCATGCGCCCAACCCATGTTCCAGCCCTGGCACCACATATTGTCCCTTGAAACCTACCATAGTTGATCTCTGCGCACAGATCCAGAAGTGATTCTTAGTATTGCTAGGTGTGAGCCAAAAACAAACAAATAATTTTGAAACTGTTGATTAGATAGCTTCTCAGTGTTTCATTGACAGATTTTGTAAGTTCCCCCTTTTAGCAGTCAACATGAATCAACTATGAAAAACATCATTGTGCTTAAAGATATTTAGTAGCTGTTAAACTTTATGATTTATTATGTAATTCTAAATGGATTGCAGTTCTTGTATAAGTGAGGAGTTGAATATATAAGGAGGATCACTGTTGAAGTGAGAGGACTGAGGCAGCCAGGAAGAATCAAAGATAGCATGTAGCACTGCACTGTAGCACTGTTGTCCTGTTGTTCATCAGTTTGCTTGAGCGGGCACCAGTAATGTCTCCATTGTGTGAGACTTGCTACTGTTTTTAGCATATCAAATACGTCACAGGTAGCTTGCCAGGTTCTGCTGTGTGGGCAGGATACTGTCAGTAGCTTGCTAGGCTCTGAGAGGGATGGAGGAATTGAACCCAGTTCGGCCGTGTGCAAGGCAAGTGCCCTACCTGCTGGCTATCACTCCAGTCCACTAAGATAGGATATCAACTAAAATCTCTTCGGTCAAAGTCATTAATTATCCATTGTTACTAAATTTTTATTAAAAATTTAAAAAAATTCTTACTGATCTTGAAAACTTAGCACTATATCATAACTTCATTGAAACAGCCTGTAAAAACACTATCTGTTTATAAGATTTATTTTTCCTTGGGTTTCTACCTTGGCTACTTGTGCTTTTCACTCTCCTTTTTCTCTGTTTTGTTTCAGTTACTGTCAGTATGTTAGCTTTCTTTTTGTTGTTATTGTTTTTGTTTTTGTTTTTTGGGTAACACTCAGTGATGCTCAGGGGTTACTCCTGGCTCTTCACTCAGGAATTACTCCTGGCAGTGCTTGGAGGACCATATGGGATGCTGGGGATTGAGCCCAGGTCCACCGTGTGCAAGGCTACTGTGTTGTACAGCTCTGTCTGCTGTACTATCATTCTGGCCCCTGTATATTAACTTTCATATCAGAATTTCTAATCTAAATTCCACTCCTGTGCTTGAAACAATTGTAGTATGTTAACTTCTAACATACCTAGTTTAATGGCCATTATACATTTCAGATTCCGGTACCTAAAAACTACTTCATATCTTTAGCTCACAAAGAAAAGATGGCTTTGATTTTTTTTCTTTTCTTTCTTGTTTTTTTAAAGTAAGTAGTATCCTTTTCTACTTGGTTATGTGTATGCCCATTGTCAAAATCCATCATCATCATCATCATCATCATCATCATCATCATCATCATCATCATCATCATCACATTGATTGTCAAATTTCTCCAGCGGTCTCAATAACATCTCCACTCGTCCTAGCCCTGAGATTTTAGAAACCTCTCTTTACTTGTCCTTTCCAATAGTGCTGCATTGGAGGCTCTTTCAGGGTCAGGGGAATGAGACCCATTATTGTTACTGTTTTGGCATATGAATACACCATAGGGAGTTTTCGAGGCTCTCCCATATCAAAATCCATCATGGATATATTCCTGTAGTACATAAAGTTGGGATTTTGATATTCTCAGAAACACATAGACCTTATATCCATGGAGTATTATCAGTAAGAGCATATATACTCTGGACAGACGTACAGAGTTGGGGGCTTTTATCAGGCTACATATGGGAGAATTCAAGGAAGCTGTAAGTTTTACTTTCAATTGGGAATTATCAAGAAGTGAGGATGATACTAAATAGGTATGTCTTATTTGGGAGGTAAGAAAGAGGTAAGATAACGGGCTAAAGCTAAAATTGTAATTGATAAAGAAGCTTCATACTCATATGAGCTGGGATTGTGTGTGTGTGTGTGTGTGTGTGGTATAGACATCTTGCTCTTATATGTTCTCAGATGGACACTGACTGATTTGATTTTCTCTCACTTCTGTTGTGGTTACAGAAGACTTTATGAATTCCAAAGTTTGTGTACCTAATATGCCCTACCCACTGTATTATCGCTCCAGCCCCAGTATTTATATGATCTTAAGCAAGGTAAATTACCTGTATTGATAGGATCTCTGCATTTTACAGATTTAAGTGGAATGTAATAGTACCAACTTCAAACAGTTGGTAGTTCCTGGTATTTGTAACCAATTTCCCTCCCTCCCTTCCTTCCTTCTTCCCTTTCTTTCTCCCCCCTCTCCCTTTGGACAGATCACACATCTCAGAACCTTTGTTCTTTTATTTTATTTTTTTGCAATTTTTATCTATTTTATTTTTGTAAAGTAGTTCACAATATTCAAACACCAATCCCCCAACCAAGCACCTTCCCACTCTATAAAAGGGAAGTGTTTGAAGGTTGTTGTATTTAATTATGGAGCCATTTAAGCCTGTAAGAGAATACAAACAGGTATGTTAAGACCAAATGTGTGCTACTTTCGGTATTTAAGTGGGCTAGAGTATAAGAACATTCTTGGTCGTTTTCTCCAGGATATTCTGCGTCGCTCTCTTCCAGAAGCTTTAGTTTATAGTCTTTGGATCTTGGTCATTTATGAGATCACATGGCACCCAGGGGGCAGTGTGTGGGTGTGACTACAAAGCTACTGGAAAACTGGAGAGCTGGGGGGGAGGAGGCCCAGTCCCACTCCAAGCGGTTTTGGAGATCTCAGTCATGGGTCCCACATACCAGGGTTTTTCTGCCAAGAACCTCAGTTCTTATTATGACTTTATAGGAATGGTATATGAATCAAAAACTGGGGCATTTAAAATATTTTTTATTTTCAATATTTTTAGAGCATTAAAAAGCCATTTATGATTGATATTTCAGACATACAGTATTCCAACATCCATCCCTCCACCAGCTTACATTTCTCAGCATCAGTATCTCCAGGATCCCTCCCATCAACCCCCACTCCCCACTCTTTGCCTGCCTCTTTGGCAAGCACTTTTCTGTCTCTCTCTCTCTTTTCTCTCTGTCTCTCCCTCCTCCCTCCCTCTCTCTCCCCCTCTCCCCCCTCTTAGACATAGTGTTTTGCAATATTGGTACTGAAAGGTTATCAAGAATATTCCTTACCTAATTTTTAACCCTCATATCTTGTCCAGTGTGATTATTCCCAGCTCTTATTGTCATAGCGGTCTCTTTAATCTTACCTACTCTCGGCTCCATACCTGCTTGTAGTTAGATCCAACCATTGACCAGTCCTCCTAACTCTTGTTTACTCTGGCCAAGGATATTACTCTTCTAAATATATATATATATATATATATATATATATATATACATATATGTATACACACACATATATATTTATGTACCACAAATGAATGCAGTCATTTTATATCTGTCCCTTTACTTCTGACTCATTTTATTCAGCGTGATACTCATGTCCATACATTTATAGGCAAATTTCATGACTTCATTTTTCCTGACAGCTGCATAGTATTCCATTGTGTAGATGTGCCATAGTTTCTTAATCTATTTGTCTGTTCTTGGGCACTCAGGTTATTTCCAGATTCTGCCTATTGTGAATAGTGCTGCAGTGAACATAGGGTTACAGGTGGTGTTTCTGCTGTTTATTTTGGCCCCCAGCATATATTCCCAGAAGTGGTATTTCTGGGTCACATTGGAACTCATTTCTATTTTTTTGAGAAATGTCCATATTGTTTTCCAAAAGACTGGAACAGTTGGCATTCCCATCAACAGTGAAAGAGAGTCCCTTTCTTCCCACATCCATGCCAGCACTGATTGCTCTTGTTCTTATGGATGTGTGACAGTCTCTGTGGTATGAGATGATATCTCATTGTTTTGATCTGCATCTCCCTGATGATTAGTGATGAAGAGCATTTTTTCACGTGCCTTTTGGCCACTCAAATTTCTTCTTTGAGAAAGTTTTTGTTCATTTTATCGCCTTTTCATTTCTGATTTGGTTTATTAGGGTTCTCCCTCTCTCTTTCTTTGTGAGTCTTGCCAGTGCTTTATCAATCTTGTCTGTTTTTTCAAAGAACCAGCTCTTCGTATCGATCTTCTGAATTTTTTTTGGGAATCCAGCTCATTGATTTCTGTTCTAAGTTTTATTATTTCTTTCCTCCTGCCTAGGTTGAGCTCCTTTTGTTGATCATTTTTTAAGAGCTGTGAAATCAAGTCATTTTTGTGGGCCCTTTTTCCTTCCTGAGAAATGCTTGCAGAGCTATACATTTTCCCCTTAACACTGCGTTAGCAGTGTCCCACAAGTTCTGGAAGCTCCTGTCTTCATTCTTATTTATTTCCAGGATCTTTTCATTTCTTCATTGATTTCCTTTCTGATCCACTCATTCAACTTTGAGCTGTTTAATTTCCAGGTATTTGATTTGATTCTCCGTTTCTGTGTGTGATTAATTTCTATCGTTAGTGCATCGTGGTCTGAAAAGATGGTTGATACAATTTCTGTCTTCTTGATTCTATTGAGGTATGTTTTATGTCCCAATGCATGATCTATCTTGGAAAATATTCTATGTGCACTAGAAAAGAGTGTGTATTCAGCTTTGGGAGGATGTATAGACCTATTAGCCCTCTCTCTCCCTCTTCTTACTTCAGAGCCAGTACTTCCTTGATGAGTTTTAGTAATTGTTGATCTACCAAGAGGTTATAAGGCGGTGTTGAAGTCTCCACCTACTATTATTTGCTACCAGTGTCCTCCTTGAAATCTTTCAGCAATTGTTTTAAGTATTTTGCTGGCCCCTCTTTGGGTGTGTATATGTTTAGGAATGTGATTTCTTCCTGATGTACGTATCCCTTGATTATTAAAAAATGCCCTTTACTATCCCTTCTAATCTTTTTTTCATCCTGAAATCTATGTTGTTGGATACTAGTACTAGTATGGCATTCTCGGCTTTTGAGAGAGTTGTTTGCTTGAAGGATCGTTTTCTATCCTTTGACTTTGAGTCGGTGTTTGACTGTTCAGATGTGTTTTTTGTAGGCAGCAGAATGTTTGGTTCAGTTTCGTTTTTTTTTTTTTTTAATTTTAATCCATTTTGCCACTCTGTCTCCTAATTGGTGAATTTAGTCCATTGACATTGAAAGAGATTATTGTCATGTGGTTTGTGTCATCTCTCTGTAGAGGTTTGTTGTGCTTGTAGGAGTTTGTCTTGTTTTACAGTAGCCCCCGCAGTCCCTCATTTACAGTTGGTTTTGAGTTTATGAAGTTCCTGAGCTGTTGTTTATCCATGAAATAGGGTGTTGTTCCTTTGAATCTGAGTGAGAGTCTATCCGGAGAGTCTATCCAGATAAAGTATTCTTGATGAGGCATTCATTTCACAGAGCTTTTTCACTATATCCCACCACTGTCTTTGGGCTCAGATGGTTTCTTCTGATAAGTCTACTGTAAATCTAAGGGATGCTCCTTTGTATGGGATTTCCTTCTTTGACCTTGCTGCTTGTAGTATTTATATCTGTGGTATTCATCTTTCTGATTTTGATATGTCTTGGAGTCTTTTTAAGAGGGTCTCTTTTAGGTGGTACCCTTCGGGCTTCTTGGATCTGAATGTCTGCATTCTCCAGCTTTGGGAACTTCTCAGCAATGATATCTTCAACTGTTACTACTTCATTGGAATTGCCTTCCTCTCCTTCTGATACTCCAATAATTCTTATGTTGTTCCTCTTGAATTCATCCCCGAGGTCTCTCATTCACCCTATCACTATTTTGAGGTCTTTTCCATTATATATTGTTGCCTGTATGCTTTCTGCACCTCATCTTCAAGCTCACTGATTCTGTCTTTGGCTGTTGTCATTCTGCTGTTGAGGGCACCCACTGAGTTTTTATTTCATCTACTGAATCCTTTATTAGTGACATTTCTGTTTGTAGCTTTCTTAGTTTTGCTCTTATTTCTTCCTGCATTTTATTGGTTGTTCCACTGTTTTTTTCATATCCTCCTTTAATTTACTGGATGCCTGTTCCACCATTTCTTTGAGCTCATTGAACAGCCTCAACATTTCGTCTCTGAATTCTTTATCAGAGAGATGGTATTTGTGGGTATTTCCTGTTGACGCTTCAGGACTCTTTTTCTTCATCATGGGATCTCCATGGTTTCTTCATGTTGCTGTGATAGTATGGAGGTGGGTACCTCCAGTTCACTATTAGTGACCCCCTCTTGCTGCAAGGGAGGATTCTAGATGGGCTCAGTCTATGGTGGTCTCCTTTTTCCCCCTTTAAGAATACTAACTCTTTGGTGCTCCTCTGTGCTTTATGTGAGGCCTCTAGGACAGCTTCAGGTGATATGTTTTTTTACATTAGGCTTGTTCAGATTCTTGTGTTCACCATTATTTTGATGAGTTTTGAGAGTATTTTGATTGGAATAGACTAGTTACCGAACTAATGTGTTTGGGATGGCCAGGCTGTCCTCGTCAGAATTAGCTAATAGAGGTTGAGATATGAGTTCAGAGCGCTGGAAAAGGGGAAAGTAACTGCTGTCCTGGAGGCCACGCTCCTGCCACCTCTGTACCTGTGGGGGAGGGCCTGCTTTGGTGCTTGTTCAGGGTTAGCAGTTCACTTCTGGTGCATTCCTGAGACTTGCAGTGTCCCCTTTGGCTTAGGTGCTCAGAGGGCACCTCGGCTGAGAAGGGGTTCTTCAGATTCCCTGGGTCTGCTTGCTGGGCATCAAAACCGGGAGCATTTTAAATAGAAAACATACAAATAAACTCAGCATTAATGTCTCTATGTGATTTGAGTTTGCTACAGATAAAAGACTGATTGGGTTAATGTTTGGGAGCAGATTATGTAGGGTCTTTATTATTAGGATGAGAAATTTAGATTTGAAGCCTTAGACTTTTAAAAAATTCAGCTATCAGACTTATTTTGTTTTTATGGGGTGCTGGGGATTGAACCTGCGACAGCTGTGTGCAAGGCAAGCACCTTACCCTTATAAGGTACACTTGCTGCAGCCCCAGCTTTATTTTTTTTTTAATAAGAATTTTATTTTATTGAATCACCATGTGGAAAATTACAATGCTTTCAGGCTTAAGTCTTAGTCATACAATGCTGAAACAACCATCCCTTCACCTGTGCCCATATCCCACCACCAAAAAAAAAAAAAACCACAATACACCTCCCATCCCGCCCACCCCCGCACCCCCCCACCCCGCTTTGTAACTGATAATTTTCACTTTACTTTCTATTTACTTTGGTTACATTCAATATTTCAACACTAACCTCACCATTATTGTTAGGAACACCCCACTAGAGTCAGACCTGTTGTGAAGAGAAATGAGGCGGCCGCACGGTTTTTGGATTTCTGTACTTTAACAACTAAGTCCAGGGAGATTTCTTCCGGATGTTGGATCATTGCAAGCTTGTAAACCCCATCTGTGGTCGTCATAATATGGCAGTCCCCACACCCTTCATCCCCCGGGAAGGGACAGGCGAGAGAGAGAAATACCTTTCCCCTCCTGGGCGGGCATGGGGTCGTGGCTTAGTTCTCAGGCTGGAGACATTCTGCAAGTAGCTGCCCATGTCGAAAGTGGTTTAGCAGGGTCTGGATTCACGCTCGTGCAGCTGTGGAGGGGCCGCACACGCGTGCGGCCCCCGGGATCACATCTCGGCAGTGGCAGGAGGGGCCGGTGCCTCCCCCCCAGCTTTATTTTTAATTTTATTATTTTGATATTAGGGCCACATCTGGCAGTTCCCAGAGCTGACTCCTGACTCTGTACACAGGAATCACTCTTGGTAGGGCTCAGGGGACCATATGTGGTGTCAGGGATTGAATAGTAGGTAAGGTGTCAGAGCCTTACCTACTATACCAGATAGACTTCATTTTTATTGAAAAATTTGTGTTAATAATTGTAAGCCGAACATTATAAACTATATATAGATAAATATGTCTAGGTGAACTAAGGAGGTCATCCTAAGTACACAGCTTTAGAATTTGATGGCAGTAAGTTAATATAATTTCTCAGGAAGTATAAGTTCCCATAATTTTGATCCATATACATAAAATATGAAAAGAAAGCTGTTGTAAAGAGTACAGTTTTTGTGGTAAATCATAAATAATTTGTTTCTATAGAAAAAATGTAAAACATAGTAGAAATGTAATTAAAAACTTGTTGTAATTCTGGGTGAAATTATTTGGAAGTGCATTAAAATGATAGAGATTAAAATGGATAGAGAAGTGTATAGTTATGTGAAAAATATGTCAAGTGCTAATTATAGAATCTAGATGGTGACACATGGATATTCATTAAAACATTTCATATGTTTTTGTGTATTTGAAGGTTTTACTAATATTGGGGGAGAAAATGATCCGTAACTGTTTTCTAAAGACTGTTCTTGAGGTCTTGAGGATTTCACTTCCCTGACTTGAGACGTCATTTTGTTTTCTACATAGGAACTTTCCGTTGTACCTTTTGCAAAACAGAAGTAGAAGAAGATGAATCAGCAATGCCCAAAAAAGATGCACGCACACTTTTGGCAAGGTTTAATGAGCAAATTGAGCCCATTTACGAATTGCTACGAGAGACAGAAGATGTGAATCTAGCCTATGAAATACTTGAGCCAGAACCCACAGAAATACCAGCCCTAAAACAGAGGTAAGTGAAGAGCTTGTGCTCTTACCTGAAACTCTTTTATGCTCACCCTTCTTCTAACTGCTTAAACTTTGGAGAGCAGTAAGTGTGCCCAGGAGTAGGTATGTAATTTATCAGGAATCCTAAGACTATAATCTTACACAGAGTCTCCACTCTGCCACAGTTGTCTTACTAACTTAAGCCTGTGATGAAATTTGTGGAGAACAGTGTGGGCCTTAGGCAAAAAATCTTAAAATAGTCAAATTCGATTTTAAATACTCTCTTTGCTTAGGCCTACTGCAACTCATTTAATTGTTAGCTGAATTAAATTGGTTGTGCCTCTTGGGGAATCTTTGATTTTTTCCTAGCCAATTTCTAAGAACAGGGTTTTTTTTTTTAAGAAATAAAGTTGTTTCTATGACTCCCTGTTTTTATTACCATACAACCTAATAATTGAATGGTAGAGGAAACCTTAGTTTTCCATTGCATAAAAAGTAGTTTATATTCTACGTATGCAAATTTCATGACTTCATGTTTTCTGACAGCTACGTAGTATTCCATTGTGTAGATATACCAGAGTGTCTTTAGCCAGTCATCTGTTTTCGGGCACTCTGGTTTTTTCCATATTGTGGCTCTGGTAAACAGTGCGGCAGTGAACATGGAAATGCAGATGTCATCTCTACTATACCTTTTTGCCTCTCCGGGATATATTCCCAGGAGTGGTATTGCTGGGTCAAATGGGAGCTCAATTTCTAACTTTTTGAGAATCGTCCATATTGTTTTCCAAAAGGGCTGAACCAGTCAGCATTCCCACCAGCATTGAAGGAGAGTCCCTTTCTCACCACATCCATGCCAACACTGGTTGCTTTTGTTTTTTGGGATGTGGGCCAGTCTCAGTGGTGTGAGATGATATCGCATTGTTGTTTTGATCTGCATCTCCCTGATGATTAGTGATGTTGAACATTTTCTCATGTGCCTCTCAGCCATTCGGATTTCTTCTTTGGGAAAGTTTCTGTTCATTTCATCACCCCATTTTTTGATCGGGTTGGCAGTTTTCTTCTTGTGGAGTTCAACCAGTGCATTGTATATCCTTTGTTATCAACCCTTTATCGGATGGGTACTGCATAAATATCCTTTCCCATTCTGTAGATTGTCTTTGTATTTTGGTCACTGTTTCTTTTGAGGTGCAGAAGCTTCTTAGTTTGAGATAGTCCCATTTATTTATCTCTGATTTTACGTGCTTGGCCAGTGGCGTGTCAGCTTTGAAGATACCGTTGGCTTCAATGTCGTGGAGGGTTTTGCTGACCTTGTCTTCAGTGTACCTTAGGGATTCTGGTCTGATGTTGAGGTCTTTAATCCGTTTTGATCTGACTTTTGTACATGGTGATAGGTGGAGGTCTAAGCCAATTTTTTTTGCATGTAGCCGTCCAGTTTTGCCAGCACAATTTGTTAAACATGCTTTCTTTGCTCCACTTCACATTTCTTGCTCCCTTATCAAAGATTAGATGATCATATATTTGGGGGTGTGTGTCAGAGTATTCAACCCTGTTGCATTGGTCTGCAGCTCTGCCTTTGTTCCAGTACCATGCTGTTTTAATGATTACTGCTTTGTAGTAGAGTTGGAAGTTGGGAGGTTGATTCCTCCCATTTTCTTTTTCCCAAGAATTGCTTTAGCTATTCGTGGGGGCTTATTGTTCCATATGAATTTCAGGAGCGCTTGCTACATTTGCATATAAGTGGATCAACATGGAAAGTATTATGCTGAGTGAAATGAGTCAGAAAGAAAGAGACAGACATAGAAAGATTGCACTTATATGTGGAATATAAAGTAGTTGAGAGGTACAAGCTTACAGTGTTGCGATTTCTGGCAGATATTTCTCTGGGCTTAGTTACTAAAATACATAAATCCCAAACTGTGCGGCTGCTAGTGCGGCCTCCTGACCTCATATCTCTTCATTCTCAGCAATGGAAAACAAATTATCAAATGCTTTCTTTTCAGCAGGTTGACTTTAGGGGGGAGAAACTCCAAATCAATAATAGTGAATTTTTTGTTGAAATATTGAATGTAATCAAAGTAAAGTGAAATTTACCAGTTATACATGTGGGGTGGGGGGATGGGGAGGTGGGGGGGAGGGGGGAGGTATACCGTGATTCTTGGTGGTCGAATATGTGTACTGGTGAAGGGATGGGTGTTTGAGCATTGTATAACTGAGACTTAAACCTGAAAGCTTTGTAACTTTCCACATGGTGATTCAATAAAAGAATGAAAAAAAAAGTAGTTTATATTCTATACTGGAAAGCATAAAATAAAATGGGATGAGGGAGTCCTCTTCCTAACCATTTTCTTTTTCTTTCTCACTGTCAAGTTGAGAACTTAAGAGTTTTTATCCATCTGATTCCTTCCATAGACCCCAGCTATCTAATTTTGAGACTACTGTTTTTAGAAGTACTATTGGTATTTGCTCCTCTGTTTCTGATATTACAGAAGAGGCAGTTTGGGGGCAGTCTTGAGCAAAATGATTTTTTTTTTATTCTCGTTGTAGTAGTAACAATAATCTAATACTTGATTCTCTACAAGTAACTGTAAATTCTTTTGTATCAGGATGGAGAATTGCCACCGAAGTAGTGTTAACAGTAAGAAAAACTTGTCTAGCATATCCAGGAATATTGAGGTGTATCATACCTCAGAGTTAATTTTATAAATCACCTATATCCCCAAGGATCTAGTTTTTGCCTAGACTGGATGCAGTCTGTTGGTTATTCTACTGGTACCATGAGGGAGGTAGCTTAAGATGACCTTGTCTTTCTAGTTAACAAATATAGATGGAAATGCTTAAATGCAGAAAAAAAAGATTGCTGCATCTAAAAAAATTATTTATTTCTGTGTTGCAATACTATTATTAATGGCATCTCCTAGACATAATTCTGACACCATGTCCATCACCAGTGTAACTGTCTGCCTCTTCATTCATTTATCTTCCTCTCACCTGCTTCCCCCCTAACTTAATTTTGTGTCGGTTTCCCAATTAAATTGCCTTTTCTGTTCTTTGTTGCTGTCTCCTCACTGTGTATCTTAAAGTACCACATATGAGAGAGATTGTTCTGTATCTCATGTCCCACTTTAAAACAAATAAGGCTTTCTCAGAAGACCTTAATCCTACTCTGTCCTTACTGTCTTATGGACCTGGAATTTATGTGCTTATTTCTAAGCAAGCATCTAGCAAAAGATGCAAGATTATGTGATTGGTGCTTAGATTAGTTAAGGTTTACCACTTAGAGGTGGCTGGAGCGATAGCACAGCAGTTGGGCATTCGCCTCTCACACGGCCGACCCGATTCCTCCACCCCTTTTGGAGAGCCCGAGCCTGGCAAGCTACCCGTGCGTATTGGATATGCCAAAAACAGTAACAATAAGTCTCTCGATGAAAGACGTTACTGGTGCCCGCTCAAACAAATTGTTGAGCAACGGGATGACAGTGACAGTGACAGTGATTTAGAGGTGGAGAAATTCCTTGAGTTTATTGAAACAAGTGAATATCAGAATTTGAATTAAATAAGTAGAAGAGAGAAGCCACAATTGATAAACAACATATTTCATCCATATGACAGGTAGCCTTAAATTTTGATACTGGCCATTTGATGTCTTACCAAGATTCCACTTTCCTTTTAGTTTTTGGACTACACTCGTTAGTACTCAGGCTACTCCTGGCTTTGTGCTAAGATACTGCTTCTGGCAGTGCTTGGGAACCTTGTGATGCCTGGGATTGAACTTGAGTTCTGTGTATGCACAACATACGTGTATCTATTGCAGTAGCACAGTGGGTAGTGTGTGTGCCTTGCACACAGCTGACCTGGGTTCGATTGTTCTGTCCCTCTCGGAGAGCCCAACAAGCTACTGAGAGTATCCCGCCCACACAGCAGAGCCTGGCAAGCTACCCATGCATATTCAATATGCCAAAATCAGTAACAGCAAATTTCACAATGGAGATGTTACTGGTGCCTGCTCATGCAAGTCGATAAACAACGGTGCTACAGTGCTACAATATTTAAAGTTTCAGGCATATCTTGTTCTAATACCAAACCCTCCACCAATGTCTCCAATTTTCTTCCTGCCCAGCGGTCCCACCCAGCTTGCCTCTTTGGTTTTCTTTTTTTTTTGAATTGTAAAATTCTCCTTATATTTTATTGTTAAAAATATTTTTTAATGTATTTATTTTTAATTAGTGAATCACCATGAGGGTACAGTTACAGATTTATACATTTTTGTGCTCATGTTACCCCCATACAAAGTTTGAGAACCCATCCCTTCACCATTGCCCATTCTCCACCACAGGTAAACCCAACAGCCCTCCTACCCTCCCCAATCCCGTCTCCCCCACCCCACCCTGCCACTGTGGCAGGGCATTTCCTTTTGTTCTCTCTCTCCCACTAGGTGTTGTGGTTCGCAATAGAGGTGTTGAGTGGCCACTGTGTTCAGTCTCTAGACTACATTCAGCCCGCATCACCCTTCCCCCGCATGGCCTCCGACCTCATTATACTTGGTGATCCCTTCTCTGAGTTGCCCTCTCCCCAGAATGTGAGGCCAGCTTCCAAGCCATGGAGTCAACCTCCTGGTACTTATTTCTACTATTCTTCTATTCTTGGGTGTTGGTCTCCTACTCTGTTATTCTACATTCCACAGATGAGTGCAATCTTTCTATGTCTGTCTTTCTCTTTCTGACTCATTTCACTTAGCATGATACTTTCCATGCCGATCCACTTATACGCAAATTTCATGACCTCCTTTTTTCTAACAGCTGCATAGTATTCCATTGTATAGATGTACCAAAGTTTCTTCAACCAGTCATCTGTTCTAGGGCACTCATGTTTTTTCCAGATTCTGGCTATTGTAACCAGTGCTGCAATGAACATATAAGTGCAGATGTCATTTCGACTATACTTTTAGCTTCTCTGGGATATATTCCCAGCAGTGGTATTGCTGGGTCAAATGGGAGCTCAATATCTAATTTTTTGAGAATTGTCCAAAAGGGCTGAACCAGTCGGCATTCCCACCAGCAGTGTAGAAGGGTCCCTTTCTCCCCACATCCTCTCCAACAGCGGTTGCTTTTGTTCTTTTGGATGTGTCCAGCTTGCCTCTTTGGCAAGTACTTTCCCCCTTTGTCCTAGTGGCCCCATCTGTAACATATCCACTCATCCCCACCCCATAGCAAGCTTCTTACTGAGGACCAGTTTCTCCTCTCATTGTTTCTAATGCCATTGGACATTTGATAGTCTTACGTGAGGTGATTTTTTTTCTGTCACCCTTTATTATATTTTTTAATTATTTTTAAAATTTTTTTCTTTTATTAATGCATCACCGTGGGGGTACAGATACAGGTTTACATATTCTCATGCTTGTGTTTCAGTCATATACAGCTTGAGTATCTATCCCTCCACCAGTGCCCGTCCTCCCCTGATGACCCCATCATCCCTTCCACCCACTTGCTCCCCATCCCCCTCCCTACCTCGCCTCTTTGGCAGGACATTTTTCTATGTTCCCTCTCTCCCTTTGGGTGTTGTGGTTAGCAATGGAGGTCTTGGGTGGCCAATGTGTTCGGTCTATAGTCTGTTCTGAGCACTCCTCTCCCATCCCGAGCGGGTCCTCCCACCACATTTTCCTTTGTCTGTCTGAGCTGCCCTTTCCCCCAGCATGTGAGGCTGGTCTCCAAGACATGGAGCAAATCTAGTACTTATTTCTGCTATTCTTGGGTGTTAGTCCTCCATTCCGTTGTTTTATATTCCACAGATGAGTGCAATTCTTCTATATCTGTCTCTCTCTTTCTGACTCATTTCACTTAGCATGATACTTTCCATGTTGGTCCACTTGTATGCAAAGTTCATGAGTTCATCTTTTCTGACAGCTGCATAGTATTCCATGGTGTAGATGTACTAAAGATTCTTTAGCCAGTCATCTGTTCTTGGGCATTCGGGTTTTTTCCAGATTTTGGCTATCGCAAACAGTGCTGCGATGAACATACATGTGCAGATGTCATTTCGACTAAATCTTTTTGCCTCTCTGGGATATGTTCCCAGAAGAGGTATTGCTGGGTCAAATGGAAGCTCAGTTTCTAGTTTTTTGAGGAGCGACCATATTGTTTTCCAGAAGGGTTGAACCAGTCGGCATTCCCACCAGCAGTGTAGGAGGGTCCATTTCTCCCTACATTCACACCAACAGCGGTTGCTTCTGTTCTTTTGGATGTGTGCCAGTCTCTGTGGTGTGAGGTGGTATCTCATAGTTGTTTTGATCTGCATCTCCCTGATGATTAGTGATGATGAGCATTTTTTATGTGCCTTTTGGCTACTCAAATTTCTTCCTTGAGAAAGTTTCTGTTCATTTCTTCGCCCCATTTTCTGATGGGACTGGATGTTTTCTTCTTGTAGAGTTCAACCAGTGCCTTATATACCCTTGATATCAACCCCTTATATCAGATGGGTATTGGGTAAATATCCTTTCCCATTCTGTAGATTGCCTTTGTGTTTGGGTCACTGTGTCTTTTGCGATGCAGAAACTTCTTAGTTTAATATAGTCCCATTTGTTTATTTCTGTTTCTACTTGATTGCTTAGTTCCGTGTCATCTTTGAAGATACCTTTGGCTTCAATGTCATGGAGGGTTTTTCCGACCTTGTCTTCAATGTACCTTATGGATTGTGGTCTGATGTTGAGGTCTTTAATCCATTTTGATCTGACTTTTGTGCATGGTGTCAGGTCAAGGTCTAAGCCCATTTTTTTGCGTGTGGTTGATCAGTTATGTTGTTTTTTAATTTTTAAATTTTATTTTTATAATGTTGTTCACAATAATTGTTTACATTGAATATTTCAACACCATTCTCACTACCATTACACCTTGCCACCACCATTATTTTGAATTTTACCACCACCACCCAAGCCTGCTTCATAGGTAGATGCTAAATAATGTTTTTTTTTATTGCTTGTTAGTATGAGATATTGCGTGGCTGCTTTTGTGGTCACACACTCCTTGAATTCTAAAATTTTTTAATATTTGGGGTCTGGAGTTATCTCTGCAGCATGCTGCTTTCTTCCGAGCTTCATTTGTAAGTCTCTAATGCACTTAAAAATAAGTGCCATTGATGCACTTAAATGGCCTGCTTTTGATGTCTTTCAAGATTTATTTATGGGTCTCTAAAAAGAGGCCGATAAATGAGCTTGTATAGTTGAGCTGGTGGTGGTTTGTAGGTATAATTCCCACGTACCTAGTTTTTGGCCATTTAATTTCTTGGGAAACTTGATCCAAGTTGTTGGGGTCTAGCCAAAGGCACAGCAGCAATTTTTGAGTATCAGGAAGCCTGAAGGCACCATCAGGCTGCTGATGCACTCGCCTCAGAGGTCCTTTTTTTTTTTTTTTATCTCATATATGAGAAAAATCATTCTGAGTCTGTACCTCTGCCTCTGACTGATTTCACTCAAAATGACCTTTTTCTGTCCACTTAATAACTCCAACTCACATAGCGGCTTATAAGCTTGATTTTATTATTAAAATAAACAATCTAATCCAGTAGATTATTTCATTTTAAAATATGCTTTGACTTTCTGTTTACCTTATCACACTGTGAGTGATTCTTGATTTTCTTCTTTCAGTTATAGTATGTTCATGTTTATCAAGAGTTAGTGCTCTCTCACTAAAACAGCATTTATTCACCACTACCCCTGGCATTCTGATTTATGTTCTACCACAGTCCACCTCCCACTTCACTATATTTAGATAGGTTTGACTTCATCCCCCAAACAAACCTGAATGGGGTACATTGACTCCAGAGCCCTGACCAGCTAACTATATTGTGTCACCTGCCTCATTCTCATTGGGAATGATAATGACTCCATGGAACACGAAGAATCAGAAAGTAGGGAAACCATGATCAGAAAATAGCTTTGTCAGTATGGAAGAAAGAGGAAAATGAAGGCAAGCAAAATAAATAGTCTATCAGATCTATCAGGATATCCATATCCTTAGAGCAGTTAGCCAGAACAAAGGACAGTGCTTCAGTGTAGTTAAGAGATAAGACCTTTAAACCTAGATTAGAAGGTGTTACATGGCTGAGATGACCTCAACAAATACTCCACAAACTCAACTGCCTGGATTTAACATTCTGGAAGTGGTACTGATTTAGCCTTCTCTACTGAGGCTAAACTATAGGACCTGTGTGAGTGCTTACCAGTTCTGTAATATCATCCTGAGTACAAGAGAACATTAATATAATGATAATAGTGCTCAGAGACAATAGTGTTCACTATTTTATAGTGAAAATAGTTTTATTCTTTAAAAATAAGTGAGATTATTGTTATTTACCTGTCATCAATTAAATTCTAGCTTATCCTTAGATCAGAAAACAAACATTACCTTTATAGAACTGTTAGTAGACCTAACCCAAGAGCTGGATAATTCTAGATGTTAAGCAAATCATTTAAACTTTTATCTTTCTTAAATAGAATTCTTTGACAGTAACCTCTTCCCTTTTTGTCATCTCTTATTTAATACTTCACGAATCATGAATCACGAAATCCCGTTAATCACTAATTTCTCAGGCGGGCTCAGTAACATCTCATTTTGTCCTTTCCCTGAGATCTTAGAAGTCTATCTCGACTCGGCCCTCCTAATGATGTTGCACTGGGGGGGCTCTTCAGGGTCAGGGGAATGAGATCCAGCTTGTTACTGGATTTAGCATATGAATACACCATGGGAAGCTTGCAAAGCTGTCCCATGTGGGCAGGAAACTCTCAGAAGATTGCCAGTTTCTCCCAGAGGGAGAAGTAGGCTAAGGATATCGCGCAAGCTTGCTTTTAAGTCTCTCTCTGGATGTTGGTCTTTGATGGGATTACACACACCTGGGTTCCTCTACCGGTATCTTCATGCATGAGGCCTGTCCGAACGTGTGGAGAGGGGCCTCCAGCATGACTGTAGCTAGGTTTTCGTGGTCTTAGGGGCTGGGAGCTCTGCTCGGGGTGGGGAGGTAAGCTGGAGCCCATCCCCTCCGAGGGGCCCCGGGGAAGACAGCCAGGCGTGCAGGCAAGTGACTCTCTGCATCACTCTCTTCTGAGAGCTTGCTTTTAACTGTCTCTCTGGATTTGGCCATTGATGGGATTACACACACCTGGGTTCCTCTGCCGGTACCTTCATGCATGAGGCCTGTCTGAACGTGTGGCTAATACTTGCCTTAAGAAATCTTTAAAAAAAATAGTTTTAAAACAATATTCCTCCCTTCCTCCTAAGAATTTTTAAAGTTTGGATTCCTTATATCACATAAAGAGATTCAAAACTCAATAGTCACTTCTGTCATCTTTATGTAAAATGTATGTATTCTCTTTATAGAAGAAATTTAAATATGCAGAAGTAAGAACTAAGATATCATTCATATAGATTTGATCAAATCTGTCCTACCTTAAATTGGAATACAACCAATCTTGAGGTTTCAGTAATGGAGTACTGAAAATAAAGACCTAAAATGTAGTTTTATGGTAACATTTAATTGTTATTTAATTGTTCTTTTCCTCTGCTCTTTTCATTCTTACTCCAGTTTTAAAAGCATGCTAACCAACAGAAGATAGTATTAAAAAGTTTATGCCAAAGAAAGATTATATACATTATACATTATATGTCAAAGTTCTATATAAAAACAGTACTTTCAGAAAAGAATGGGTGTATCTATCTTAAAGTCTGGATGGGGGCTGGAGCAATAGCACAGCGGGTAGGGCGTTTGCCTTGCATGAGGCCGACCCGGGTTCGGTTCCCAGCATCCCATATGGTCCCCTGAGCACCACCAGGGGTAATTTCTGTGTGCAGAGCCAGGAGTGACCCCTGTGCATCGCCGGGTGTAACCCCAAAAAATAAAAGCAAAAAAAGTGTGTCTGGATGAAGGCACAGCAGGTAAGGACAAGGATAAACTAGAGAATAATTGAGTGGGTAAAGAGACAGAAAAGCACATAGCACAGAAAGATGTGTTTGGGAGTAGAGAGGTATATAAAGTAATATCAGTGCAAGATAATGTCATTGAAGACATAAAAATGATATTAAAAGAAGTCATGGTTATGACTGACTGAGAGAGGAAAAGACTGAGAGTGTAGGCAGAGTGAAAAAATCACTGACACAGATGAGGCCAAGAAAGAACAGAAGAGGAAAGGGAATGCTTGAAACAGACTGAAAAAGCCAGTATATGCCAGAATAAAAGTATGCAGATTGTTAGAGTAAAGTGACAATGGTAACACATAGACTTTAACAAGACATTGTGTAGCAGATAGATTCCCTGTATCACTACTGTATCCCTATAAGCACTGTCATCCCGTTGCTTATCAATTTGCTCAAGGGGGCACCAGTAGGTCTCTAATTGATTTTTTTTTTTTAAATATGGACTGGATCGATAGCACAGCAGGTAGGGTTTGCCTTGCATGCTGCCGACCTATGTTAGATTCCTCCATCCCTCTCGGAGAGCCCGACAAGCTACTAAGAGTATCTCACCCGCATGGCAGAGCCTGGCAAGCTACCCCTGGCGTATTCGATATGTCAAAAACAGTAGCATCAAGTCTCACAATGGAGACGTTACTGGTGCCCGCTTGAGCAAATCGATGAGCAGCAGGATGACAGTGATACTGTTTATTTACTTTATCATTAGTTTCAATATTGAAGAATTTCAAGATGGAATTCACTTTGCACCTTCATGTGTATGTAATGTTACCATTCCTACCATTGAAGTTTCTATCCTCTAGAGCATAGTTTTTTTTTTCGATTTCAATAATACCTTTTATTTAACCTGAGTGTGAAACATTTTAACAAATTACCAGTATTAAAATTATTAAGATGTTTGACACTTTACTTTTTGACAAGTCTTTGAGACTCGATATACATGTGACAGTGAGCACATTTTGCTTTAATATAACTCCCCTTAACTGCTTGCAAGTCACATCTGTAGCAGCATTGGACAAACACAGCTTTCAAGTGTGTCTGAACCACCTTATCTCTGTCTGCTTCCAGGGTTGTGTTTCTCTCTCCTGCAGAATCACCTGGAGACTTCTGGGAAGGGTTGATCTCCATGAACTTTTCCCTACTTCATGAATTACTCTGTATGATATTAGTTCATTAATGTATGTACCTTCCCCCTTCATTTTATTTTGTGAAAGCACCATGATTTACTGTTATTCATAGTTGGGTTTTAGACATACAATGTTCTATCACTGATCCTGCCACCAGGTTTATCTTCCATCCACCAGTGTTCCCAGGTTCCTTCACATCCCAATCCCAGCCTTCCATCTCAACAGGCACCTTTTTAAAGTTTATTTCAATTTTGGTCTCATGGTTTCAGTGCTGTTGACTCTGTGCTTTGGTTGTTTAGCCCTGTCATGCCTTAACAACACTGATGTACATTGATTGATCCTTGCCCCTGTTGCTTCACATCTGTCTTTTCTTCTCCTGCTCTCCTCTCATTATATTTCCTTCTCCCTGTATATTTGGACCAAGGGTGATGTAGGCATCTCCCCTTTAAACCATTGCATTTCCTCATCCAATTACTCTAAACACCACATATAAGTGATACCATCTTTTCTTCTTCTAGCTTATGTCATTTAACATATCTTTCAGTTCCATCCATGTTGCAGCAAATTGCTTGATTTTATCATTCCTTACTGTTGCATAGTATTCCATTCGGTATATATACCATATCTTTATGATCTGCTGATTTGTCTTTGACATTTGGAATCAATATTCCAAATCTTAGTGACTATACTGAGTGCTGCAGTGAATAATGGTATACATATGTAATTTTGAATGAATATTTTTCTGTGCTAGGGGTAAATCCCCTAGTGGAATTGCTGGGTCATATGGAAGCTCAATTTTAAGTTTACTGAGAACCCTCTATAACGTTTTCCAGAGGGGTTGAATTGCACAATATTCCCACCAGCTGTGGGTGAGAGTTTCTTTTTCACTACATCTGCATCAACACAGATTGTTCTCATTAGTTTCTATGCTACGTTTATTTCCTTCTCTCTATCTTCTTTATCACTGGAGCCATAGCACAGTGGGTAGGGCATTTGCCTTGCACACGGCTGACCGGAGTTAGATTCCTCTGTCCTTCTCCGAGAGCCTGGCAAGCTACTGAGAGTATCCCACCCACACGGCAGCGCCTGGCAAGCTACCCGTGGCACACTCATATGCCAAAAACAGTAACAAGTCTCACAATGGAGACACTACATTACAGTCAAGCAAATCAATGAACAATGGGAGGACAGTGTGACAGTGTATGCTGTCACTAAGTATACTTATGTGGACTTTTTCTTCCTTTTCTAAGTTCTTGAAGAATGTTGTCTGAATTTGAATACGGATTGTATTGACTCTATGTAGTAGTTTAGGTAGGATAGTCATTTTGACAATATTGATTCTCCCAATCAAAGAAAATGGAATAGTTTTCCATTTCCAACTGTCTTCTAGTCACATTGCTTTATTGGTTTATTGTTTTTAGTACTCTTTTTTTGTGGACTATTGGGTTTTCATGTCATTTGCAAATAGAGATAATTGACTTCTTTTCCAGTTTCTACCTCTTTGATTTCCTCTTTTTGTCATTCCAATTGCTGTTGCTAGGATTTCTAATACAATGTTGAATTTGAGTGGAGATAGTGAACACCCTTTCTTGCTACCTAATCTCACTGGGAATGCTTTCAGTTTTTCACCATTATGAATAGTATTTGCTATGGTCTTTTTATAGATAGCCTTACCTATCTTGAGGAAGATCCCTTCTATTCCTATTTGTTGACTTTTTTTTTTAATCATAAGTGGATGTTGGATTGTCTAAGACGCTTTCTCTGCATCAATTTGATATGATCATATGATTTTTTTCCATTCCTTTTACTGATGTGGTGTATTATGTTAATTGATTTATGTATGTTGAACTATTCTTGCATCCTGGGATAAATCTCACTTGATTGTGGTGTATGGTTTTTTGGTATTCTGTTGGATTGTGTTTGCTAAGATTTTGTTGAGGATTTTCTGTTCATCAGAGAGATTGATTTGAAGTTTTCTGTCAGCTTTGGATATCAGTGTACTGTTAACTTCATAGAAAGCATTAGGAAGGATTCCTGTTTTGGGAGATTACATGTTTCTAAGAATCTGTTCATTCCTTCTATTTTCTATTTTCTTCTAAGTTCTCCAATTTAACAGAGCTGAGTTGTTCATAGTAAGCTGGCACTTGGATTTCTGAGACTTCTGTTGTAATTTCTCCCTTTTTGTTCGAATCCTATTTATTTGAGTACTTTCTTAATGTTTTCCTTGTGAGTCTTGCCAAAGGTTTGTCTTATTTTTTGAAAAACAGCTTCTGATTTCATTATTGTTTTGTTTGTTTGCTTTTTGTTTTTGGTATCTTGGTTTCTAATTGTTGATTTCTACTCTGGTTTTTGTTATTTTCTTCCTTCTAATGGTATTTGGATTCATTTGTTGTTGATCTTTCAGATGTTTGAGATGTGCAATTAGGTTGTTGATTTTATCTTTTTCTTCTTTCCTAATGTAGGCCTTTATTACTATAAGTTTCTCTTTAAGTGCTGCTTTCCTTTTGTCTTTTAGATTTTGATAACTTGTTTCTTTATTATCATTAATCTCAATGACTTTTTATCTCTTACTTGATTTCCTCTTTGATCCAGCTGCTATTTAATCGTGTTCTGTGTTGTTCAGTCACACAGTGTTAGGATTTCTCCACGTCTTCTTTTTATGATTAATTTTTATCTCAGTGGCATTTTTGGTCTGATAGGATGCTTGGTAAGATTTTGATGTTTGTGAATTTATGTAGGTTTGTCTTTTGCCCTCATATATGATCTATACCAGAGAATATTCCATGTACACTAGAGATGAATGTGTATACAGCTTTTTGAGACGGCCCCATGTATATTCATTAGTCCCGTCTTCTAGTTCTTCATTTAGTGCCATTATGTCTTTAGTGACACTGTAGCTTGTTGATCTGTTGAGTGGGAACAGTGGGCATGTTAAAGTGCCCCACTACTGTTGTGTTTCTGTTAGGTGTCAGAGATCTCAATATAACTTCCAAATATTAGGTGCCAGAGATCTTGATGGAACCTCCAAATGTTAAGTTGGCCACAAACCTAAGCTCAGTCACCAACTGAAACACAGACACAGGACAGATATTTCAAGGTTTTATTCACATACCAAAACATACACATACAAGGGACTCAGTGCTGTGGGCATTCATACAAGACATTCAGCACTGAGGGTCCGCAAGCCTAAGAAACTTGAACTACAATTGCCCTCCAGTGAGAGGTTATTAAGCCCTTTGCCTTCCTGCATGGGTGTATGCCTGCATATCTGGATGCCCCCTACCAATGCATTCTCACAGCCTTGAGCAAGCAAGCTGAGGGTACAGAAGAGAAACAGCTGAGCAGTAAATACAACTTGTTGCCTTTACTTGAATCATCCCTGTTTTCTGTGGTCAGATGTCTGGTCGTTTATGTTCGTGCCCTTGGAGTCTGGCATGTTTTTCTTACTAGGTTGCAAATTCATGACCCTGAGGTACAAAAATGGAGTCTGACTTTCCAAAATGAACTTGCCGTCATCCTTTTATTTCCACCCATGTTTCTTTAGGTTTGTGAGCAAAAGCCTTATAACCATTGCTGATTCCACATTTGGTGCATATGTTTACTGAAAGTTAGTACTATTGTTCTCGTAACCACTAAGTAGTGTCCCTTCCTATCTGTAATTACTTTCTTTAGATTGAATGCTATTTTTTCTGGGTATGGCTGTCACAGCTTACTTATCCCCATCCCACCCCCATTGGCTCGTCTAATTGTTTTCCATCCTTTTGCCCTGAGCCTGTGTCTATCCTGTGATTTTTAGATGTGTTTCCTGTATGCAGTAAATGGATGGATTTTATTTCCTGATTCATCCTGACACTTTGTGCCTTTTGATGGGAAAGTTTAGTCCATTGACATTCAGGCATGTCTTATTGATTTAAAGGGCTGTGTGACCCTTTAACTGTATGAGGTTGGTACTTCTGCAGTTGGCTATCTGGTTTATATAAGTGATTTTTCAGTGGTTCATCCTGGACCGGTTTAGTTATCACAAGCTCTTGTTTGTCTGAGAATATTTTTATTCTCATCTAAATGAGAGCTTTTCAGGTAGTGGACTCTAGGTTGAAAGGTTTTTTTAATTCAAAAACTTGAGTATGTCATTCCACTAGTTTCATGCATGTACCATCACTTCATGTGGGAGATCTGTTGTGATTCTTAGATTATTTCTCTTATATTTAAGGTTTTTCTTCTCTCTTACTGCTTTAAGAAGTTTGTCTCTTTGGTTTTTGCCATCTTGGTTATTCATGTGTATCCTCATGTTGATCTGCTTGAGTCTAGTTTGCTTGGTACTCTTCTGGCCTCTTGATCTGTGCAGCTGCCTCCTCCTGAGAATGGGGGAAGTATTCAGCATTTATCTTTCTCACCACTTATTCTTCCCCTTTCCCTTTCCCCTCATCTTCTGGTATTCCTATAGTTTGGGGATTATTATTCTTATCTTTGTTCATTAAGTACCTTATATCTTCTTTCATTCTTCTTGTTTCTCTTTTTTTACTTCCTTGCTAATGCTGGCCTGTGTTTTGTCTTGAAGTTATTCTGTGTGGTTCTCCCCCTGTGAGATTCTGCTGCTATGGCTTCCTCTTTAGCTCTTTTAATTCCATATATATGGAATCTCTCGTCCCCTGAAAAGGTTCTTTGAGCTGGTTGAGTTTCTCATCTAGTGGTTGCTTAATTTCACTGGCAAGTGCTTGCTTAATTTCCGTTGGCAGTGCAGTGAGTTTTCATTTTAGGTCCTCATCAACCAGTTTCAGGCATTTTGATGTGCTTGGGGACTTGCCTGGGTTTCTGTCCCCAACTGCCAGTGCAACTGAGCTCCTTGGTTTCTCCATTGTTCTCAAATGTTGTAGGTGTTAATCATGGGAGGTTAGATTCCCAGTTAATTGAGAACTGATCTGTTGCATTGTTTATAGTAGACAGCTACTAGTACTAGTTCTGCTTTTCAGTTTATTTTTCTTAATATGCCACGCACCGAAAATTGTCAGCTACTTACTGAGTAGAATAAATTGAGATTTAAGAGTATATGGTGGGGGGGGTGTTGCGCCTTGGGCAGGAAGTCATACCCCAGTGGCCCAAATATAAGAGATGTATGTAGTAATTTATTTGCTATCTTTCACATGATTTTGGGTTTAGAGTACAGACTGATGTCAGGTGGTACTAATTCCTGGCCTAGGGGCATACTCTTTATGCTTACTAGTTTCTTTCTTATCTTACATATGAGAGATATCTACTGTGTATGTGTGTGTGAGTGGTGACATCTCCATATATATAGATGAATTGGATTCCACAAAAACTGAAATTTTTATTTGATAAAGTAAATTTTTTTCAGAAACTAAATATTTCCTTTTTAGAGGTATATGAATTTAAAGAATGTTATGGATAATTTGTGCTAATGCATTTTAAATTTTATATGAAATAGTAAATCCTGCAAATGTAAAATTTAGTAAGAAAATTAAGAAAATTTAAGGGAGAAAATCTGGATAAGCTTATAAAAGTATAAAGTGTGTTTTATCCTACAAGAGGTAATAGTGGCTCTATATTTTTTTTTGCTTTTTTCGGTCACACCTGGCTATGCACAGGGGTTACTCCTGGCTCTGCACTCAGGAATCACTCCTGGCGGTGCTCAGGGGACCATATGGGATGCTGGGAATTGAACCCGGGTTGGCCAAGTGCAAGGCACACGCCTTCCCCGCTGTGCTATCGCTCCAGCCCCAAGTGTTTACATTTATATGTAAAAGATTGTAATAAAAATCTTGTTGTAAAAGAACTTGATCAGATATAGAATGTTAAATATAAATGAGACATTACTTTGCTTTTGAAAGTATATAAGATCCCAAGTAAATTAGAAGACACATTTTTCTTACTCTAAACTGTAGAGGGCAACCATAAGTGCCATGAGTGAGTGCTGTACTCAATGCCACATACTGGGATATTTGTGTTGTTCTTTAGAGAAGCTATTCTAGCACTTCTTACAAAACTGGTTTTAAGGCTGTGAATTCTCTAGTAGTTTATAATACCAGGAGGTTGGCTCCATGACTTGGAAGCTAGCCTCACACGCTGGGGGAAAGTCATCCCAGATAGAGAAGGGAACACCAAGTAAAATGTGATTGGAAATCCCGAGCGGGGAGGGAGATGCACGCTGAAAGTAGACTAGAGACTGTACATGATGGCCACTCAATACCCCTATTGCAAACCACGACACCCAAAAGGAGAGAGAGAACAAATTGGAATGCTCTGCCACAGAGGCAGAGTGGGGTGTAGGGGATGGGATAGGGGGTGGGAGGGATACTGGGTTCATAAATGGTGGAGAATGGACACTGGTGGAGGGATGGGCTCTTGAACTTTGCATGAGGGTAAAACAAGCACGAAAATGTGTGAATCTGTAACTGTACCCTCACTGTGACTCACTAATTAAAAAATCAATAAATTACAAAAAAAAAAAGGCTGTGAATTCTCTAAGCCTTTACCTGTCCTTGAAGCTCTGTGTCATTCCTTCAAATTTGAATGATAATGTAACTGGATAAAGTATTCTTCATGGTTTGCATTTCTTTATACTATATCCCTCCATTCCCTTCTGGCAAATACAGTCTCTCATTGGGTAGATGTGCTATGAATGCAAGTTTTCTTTTTGATCTTGAAGCTTGCTTGCTTGCTTGCTTTTCCTTCCTTCCTCCCTCCCTCCCTCCCTCCTTCCTTCCTCCCTTTCTTCCTTCCCTCCTTCCTTCCTCCCTCCCTCCCTCCTTCCTTCCTCCCTTTCTTCCTTCCCTCCTCCTTCCTTCCTCCCTTTCTTCCTTCCCTCCTTCCTTCCTCCCTTTCTTCCTTCCCTCCTTCCTTCCTCCCTTTCTTCCTTCCCTCCTTCCTTCCTCCCTTTCTTCCTTCCCTCCTTCCTTCCTCCCTTTCTTCCTTCCCTCCTTCCTTCCTTCCTTCCTTCCTTCCTTCCTTCCTTCCTTCCTTCCTTCCTTCCTTCCTTCCTTCCTCCTTCCTTCCTCCCTTTCTTCCTTCCTTCCTTCCTCCCTCCCTTCCTCCCTCCCTCCCTTCCTTCCTCCCTCCCTCCCTCCCTCCGTCCCTCCCTCCCTCCTTCCCTCCTTCCTTCCTTCCTTCCTTCCTTCCTTTCTTCCTTCCTTCCTTCCTTCCTTCCTTCCTTCCTTCCTTCCTTCCTTCCTTCCTTCCTCCTTCCTTCCTTCCTTCCTTCCTTCCTCCTTACTTCCTTCCTCCCTCCCTCCTTCCTTCCTCCCTCCCTCCTCCCTCCCTCCCTCCCTCCTTCCTTCCTTCCTTCCTTCCTTCCTTCCTTCCTTCCTTCCTTCCTTCCTCCTTGCCCTCCCTACCTGTCTTTACCTCTGTTTCCTTCCTTCTTTTCTTCATTCCTTCCTTTCATATTTCTCATCACTAGTGTCCCCAGTTTTCCTCCTTCTGCACCCCACCCTCAGTCCCAGTTTTCCTCCTTCTGCACCCTACCCTCAGTCAGTCTTCATAGCAGACCCTCTTTCTCCTCTTCCTCCTCCTTCTCTTCCCTCCTCTTCCTTCTTCCTTCTTCTCTTTCTTCCTTTTTCTTACTTCTTTCTTCTTCCTCCTCTCCTCCTCTTCCTTCTTTCTTCTTCCTCCTCTCCTTCCTTCTTCTTTCTTCTTTCTTGTTCTTTCTTCTTTCTCCTCTTCCTCCTTCCCCCATCCTCTTTTTGGGCATTATGGTTTGCAGTACAGGTATTGAAAGGTTGTCATATATATCGCTTTACCTACTTTCAGCATTCAGTTCTTGTCCAAATGACAGATCATTTCTTTCTATTGTTGTCATTGTTGTCCCTTCTCTATCCTAACTGCCCTCTCCCCCTACCCCAAATTTTGGCAAGCTTCCAACTGTGGACCAGTTCTCCTTTTCCTCATTTTTGCTGTCCTCGGGTAATAGTCTCATACTATGCTTTTTGTATCCTACAAATGAGTGCTATCATTCTGTGTCTCCCTCTCCTTCTGATTCATTTCCTTCAGCATCTGCTTCATTTCATTCAGCATGATATTCTCCATGTCCATTCATTTATAAGCAGATTTCATGACTTCATTTCTCTTGGTGGCTGCATAGTATTCCATTGTATAGATGTATCATAGTTTGTCTATCCAGTCACATGTTCTCAGGCACTCAGGTTGTTTCCAGTTTCAGGCTATTGTGAATAATGCTGCAATGAATATAAAACTGCAGATAGCATTTCTGCTATGTGTTTTTTGGTCCCTAGGATATATTACCACTCCTGGTATTCCTGGGTCACATGGAAGCTCAATTTCTATTTTTCTGATGTATGCTCATATTTTTTTTGCAAAATTGCTGAACCAGTCAGCATTACCACCAACAATGAAAAAGAATCCCGTCTCCCTGCATCCGTACCAGCACTGGTTGTGCTTCTTCTTTTTGATATATGCCAGTCTCTATGGTGTGACATGATATCTCAATGTTGTCTTGATTTTCATCTCCCAGATTATTAGTGACATAGAGCATTTCTTCATGTGCCTTTTGGTTATTTGTATTTCTTCTCTGAGGAAGTTTCTGTTCATTTCTTCTCCCCATTTTTTAAATGGGGTTGTAGGTTTTTTTCTTGAAAAGTTCTACTAGTGCCTTATATATCTTGTATATAAACCCCTTATCAGATGGGTATTGAGTAAATAATTATTCCCAGTCATGGGCTGTCTCTGTATCTTGGTCACTGTTTCTTTTGAGGTGCAGAAGCTTCTTAGTTTAATGTAGTCCTATTTGTTTATCTTAGCTTACACTTGCTTGGTCAGTGATGCTTCATCTTTGAAGATGCCTTTAACTTCATTGTCATGGAGGGTTCTGCCTACATTTCCTCCATGAATCTTCTGGATTCAGTTTTAATACTGAGTCTTTAATCCATTTTGATTTGACTTTTTGTGCATAGTGCTGACTTTTTGTTAGAAGTGTGAGTTCAAATTTTTTGCATGTAGCTGCCCAGTTTTCTCAGCATCATTAATGAAGAGGCTTTCCTTGATCCACTTTATATTACTTCCCCACTTATCAAAGATTAAATGATCACACATCTGAGGATTTGGGCAGGATATTTAACTTTTCATTGGTCTGCAGCCTGCCTTTATTCCAATACTATCCTGTTTTAATTACTACCGAGTTGTAGTACAGTTTATTCAGGGGAGTTTCTTCCCCTGCTAGCTGCTACCTTCCTGCTCTGAAAACTGCTCCCACCAGCTGCCTAACCTGACTAGTCTGTTTATGCTGCGACACCTTGGTCCCTTTGTATTTGATTGCCTATATTCCTAAACTTTGGGGAAAATATTTCTAAATCCTAAACTCTGGGAAATTCATAACAATGATTTTTTTTTTAACCAATTGTTCTTTATCAAATTTGCCTTCCCGGCTCTCAGTGACTTTGATAATTCTTACATTGTTCCTCTTGAGTTTATCCCATAGTTCTCTGGTGTGTTATTTATTTCTTTTTAGACTTTTACTTTTGTTCTGTTATTTTCTAGAGGTTTCCTCCATCTCATCTATGTGCTTCTTGATCTTTTCCTCAGCTTCTTCTATTCTACTGCTTAGAGCTTTTAATGAGTTTATTTATATCACCTACCATACATTGGTTTTCGGTGTTCCTGCTGTGATAAGGATTAATCTTTGTAACTTGGACTCCCTGGGAGACTCTGAGGGAGCAGCTGGGAACAGCTCTTGTCCTTCTCTGCTGTTTCCATCCCATTGACAGGAAGTGTAACTGGGAGTACTGTGAAATTTGCTGACAACTTGTAATATTTAAGTAACTACCTTTCCATATGTCTTTCTTTTCTGATGACCCTGACTTTAATTTTTCTTTTCTGTCCTCTAATTTTTTTATATAGCAAGGACCGGGTAGCAACTACTGCTGGAGCTGCTGGCCTGGCAGGTGGGCACCACCGGGAAGCTTGGACCACCAAAGGTCCCTCTTATGAGGACTTGTACACTCAGAATGTTGTCATTAACATGGATGACCAAGATGAACTTCATCGAACCTCACTAGAGGGGAAATCCGCCAAAGAGAGACCCATTTGGTTAAGAGAGAGCACTGTCCAAGGGGCGTATAGTTCTGAAGAGATGAAAGAAGGTAAAAGTGAAATTAATAAAATTAACATGTCCTAAGTTTTGTAGAAAACATGAGAGATTTTCTGGGCAATATTATTCGTACTAGTAAAGTACTATATATCTGTTTCATAAAACAGTTACATTATAGCACGAAGCAAGAATTGGAGAAATAATCCTTTAAACCAACCATTATATTTGTATTACATTTCAGCTTTGTGGAAATAAAAAATAGCTTGCCTTTTAAATCACTAGTTTTAGATTTCAGAAATTTATCTTTTGATATTCTTAAAGAAGTGATGTTGTGTTTGAAGTAGACAAACTTACCTTTTAATTTTTGTTCACTTTGCTTTCCTGTGATGTTTGTTTTGATTTTTTTCTACATGCCATATTTGAGTGAAATATTTCAATATTTGTCTTTCTCTAACTTAATATAATGCCCTCCAGTTCCTTGAGAGTTGCATCAAAGATTTTATCTTTTCTTATAGCTGCATAATATAATAACTCAAATCATAAAACTAATAAGTGGGGTTGTCAGAATTTGAGTTAAGAAGTCAGGTTCCAAACACTTCCAGTGCTTTTCTATATATTTTAAACATTGGTATACCAATGTCTATACATTTTAATGTTTATACATTTTAATAATATATTTTCAGAATTACATAATCTAAATTTCTTGTGATGTACATAGAAAATGAAGAAGCATATAGAAGGAACATGCTAGACATGTAGTAAGAAAATCTCTGAACCTGGATTCTTTTTTTTGTTTGTTTTAATAGAGAGTTCAAAGTACACTTAGTTTGCTTTATGTAAATAAAACTTCTCGTTATTCAGTCATCTATCAAATATTTGTTTAGTGATGGGCACACTGTTCTGGGTACATGGCAGATATCACTGAATAAAAAGAGATAAATATTGTGTGGAGAGCCTACAGCCTGGGGGAGGGGAAGACAATGGCAATGACATGAATTATTCTTTATGTTGGAAAATAAATGCTGAGAGAAAACCATGGGAACTGTAAAAGGAATCGGAAGGCATTTGTGTAAAGAAATGGTGAAAGGGAATTAGCTGTATGAATACCTAGAGGGATAATATTCCTGGCAGATGTAAACAGACCCTGAGAAGTCCCTGAAATACAAGTGTGTGTAGTGTGTACAAAGAATACAGTGGAAGAAACTGGCTTTTAAGGAATGGGCAAAAGGTAGAGGGAAGTAGGTGGAGAAAAAGTTATTAAAGTTTAGAGACTAACTTGCCCCAGGGTGAGGTATATGGAAGAACCCAGATTCAGATCCACACTATAGTTTTTCTATAGTCCATGTATTTTACCATTGTGTCTTCAGTTTCATTTTGTGGAATTCATTTTAAATGTTATAGACAACTCAAAAAATCGAACCAGTAAAGTGTGCCGTACCTTATTCTATTTAAATGTATTAAGATAATATATTTTTAATACTTATAAAGGCAGGTCTTTAAGAATATTAATTGATGGGTTTTTTTCTTTTAGGTGGCATAGATATAGACACATTTCAGGACCGTGATGAAGGACGTGCAGGGCTGGATGATAACGAGGAGGTCATGCGAGCACTGCTTATTCACGAGAAAAAGACCCCCTCTGCCACAGGTGGCTCAGTGGGGGCAGCTGCTCCTGTCTCTGCTGGCAATGGCAGTGACTCAGAGAGTGAGACCAGTGAGTCAGACGACGACTCCCCACCCCGTCCAGCAGCTGTGGCTGCACATCATCGGGAGGAAGATGAGGAGGAGGATGATGAATTCGAGGAAGTAGCAGATGACCCTGTTGTCATGGTGGCTGGACGTTCCTTCTCCTATAGCGAAGTGAGCCAGAGGCCGGAGCTGGTAGCCCAGATGACACCAGAGGAGAAGGATGCATATATAGCAATGGGACAGAGAATGTTTCAGGACCTCTTTGAGTGAGCTTTCACTATTTTTTCCTCTTTTCTCTAATACTCATTTCCAAAAAAAATTCCTACCTTTGATGAAAAGTTTTAGTGACTTGCTGCCCTTCTTAATGTAAAATGACTTAATCTTGTGCAAAAGAAGATTTAATTTTTTTATACCAAAACTTTCCATAAAGTAGGTTAACTAGAATTTTCTTTTCTACAATTAACCAACAGTATTAACATTTTGGTGTATTTTCTTATCTAGTATTTTTTCTTTACTTTTAAAGACAACTTTTTACCTGCTGAAATGAGGTAAAGAAGTCTGTAAGTTTATTCTCCCAGTCTCTCTGCCAAAGCCCCCTAGGATAGCTTACAGTAAACCGTTCACTAATCTCTTCCAAGCAAGCATTTCAAAGAGTTGCTTATATTATCAACCAAAGAACTTTTGCCATAGGCAAATCATTGATAACAGAAGAAAAATCTTAAAACTTCATATCATTTTCCAGTTAAGGATGGAACCAGTATATAAGGGAGTTGGGAGTGTATTTGGGAAAGAAATGGATATGACTAAATTTCATGATTAATGTATAAGCTAAATTTATATCTTTAGACCTGACCAGACTAGAGATTCTGTTCTGTTTAATGGCTTTTGGTTAGATGTGGAGGCTAGAAAATGGAAAATATACTTGATAAATTAATGGACATAGGACATCTTGAAGAGTAGAGAGCATGGAAGCTATGAATTTTAGAATTTCTGGAGTTGTGCTGACATGGAAATGCTTTATGTAAAACTGAGTCTGGTCACTGTCTTCCTTGTTCCCCTAATACAAACCTCTTGCCAAAGTAATAAAATTTGTTTAATGAGGCCATCCCAACAGAAATCAATCTATATAAGTTCCTTCCTCCCTCTCACTCTTAAAATCTCTCATGTCACTGAAGGCCTTCTTTGTTTCTCTCCGTTTAGTCATGGCATTTCAGAGTGAATCCATTATGTTGTTGAACTTTGTAATATCAAGGAACTTAGTTTATGTTTGATTCTGATTTTAGTGTTATATTATTCACTAAGGTTGAACATTAAAAATAAATACTGTAAAGGGTCTGTGTGTTTTTGTAATATTTTTTCTTGCACTATAATTTTTGTTGTACATGTTTGAAAGTATAGGCTTTTCTAGAGTACCTTAGACTTGTATGAAGGGATATTTTGTTGATCTAAGTTGTAGAATATTGATGAAACATTACTTTATTTGACCTTAAAAGTAAGCATAATTTTATTCGAAATATATCTCAGTGAGATGAGTATGAGGGTAATTAAACTTTAAACTTTTTTTTCAATCTTTTACATTTTTGTTTTGAATTTCAAAGTTGCTTGTATTTTTTTTTAACTGAAGTAACAGTTTATAAGATATATGTTTTGGGTAAATATATAATTCAGCCACCACATATACTCATTATGATTGCCACCAAAAATCTAGTTTCTATCCTCAACCAAAATTTATACTGACTGGAATATATAATATATAGCACTGTAATATCTATGAATATTAGCTGTATTAATAATGTTTCAGACATTTTTATTAGTCGTATTTTAAATAATAAGTGCCGTTTCATTGGTTTAAACATTTTCAGTTAATAAATTCCCTTGAAGGATGTCTTTTAGAATATGGATGGAAATTCAAATGATGATGCTAAGCAAAATAAGGAAAAAAATAATTATGGGATAGTTTTTCTAAGTGAACTAACCATGACAATGTTAACTTAGACTGAAAAAATATGTTGATTATGTAAGGGAGTGAGGAAAGGATGTGGGAGGTAGAGGATGTCAATTTTATAGTGTCATTGGCCCTAGAATTTAGTGGAAGTGTGGCAAGGTAGAGGTGTGAAGCTGAACTCCTGAAACTTACACAATTTTATTTTAAAATAAAATAGCTTAATATATCAACATTTAGTTAAGCGTGGGAGGGGGCTGAGGAGGGGGAGAAGAATGTCTAATTTTAGGAGCCAAAGAGATAGTTCAAGATAAGGGACTCGCCTTACCAACCCCACTTTAACCCTAGCACCACATATGGTACCCTTGGAACCATCAGGAGTCACTTAGGAGCATAGAGACAGAAATGGCCCCAAGGGCACCACTGGCTGTGACCCATCTTTCCCCCATTTCCCCATGAAAGGAATTTTGGGGGAGCTGGAGCCATAGTACAGCAGGTAGGGTGTTTGCTTTGCACACAGTTGACCTAGGTTCAACCCTTAGCACCACATGCGGTTCCTTAAGGCTTGTCAGGAATGATCCCTGAGCACAGAGTTAAGAGTAATTCCTGAACACTGCCTTTGTGGCCCCAAAACAACCAAAAAATAAAAGTATATGTTTTAGGGGCAGGAGATAAAATAGTACAGGTTATTCTTTTGTGTCTGTGTTTGGGGGAGGGGGTTGTTGTTTTTTTGTTTTGTTTTTGCTTTTTGGGTCACACCTGGCAATGCACAGGGTTTATCCTGGCTAATGCACTCAGGAGTTACTCCTGGCGGTGCTCAGGGGACCATATGAGACACTGGGAATCAAACCTGGGTCGGCCGCATGCAAGGCAGACGACCTACCCGTTGTGCTATCGCTCCAGCCCCAGTACAGGTTATTCTTAACATAGGTTCAGTTCCAGGGACCATATGGTCCCCCAAGCATGGGGTGGGTGAATTCTGGAAGCCTCTCAGTACTATCCAGGGGGCCTTGGATAATCTGTCATCACAGTGCCCTAGTAGCATTGAATCCATAAGCTCTTGCATTCAACCAATGGGGTGGGGGGCGCTTAAGTTTCCTTAGCACTGTGTGGAAACCCAAGCACACAGTCCCCACCTCCCTGGCCCCCACCAGAAATGTCTTTTCTCTTAGGGCTGGGAAGATAGTTCAAATGATTGGAGCACATGCCTCGCATATGTGATGTCCCAAGTTCAATTTCCAGCTCCACATGCTTCATCCTCACTGCTTCATCCTCACATGCTTCATCCTCACTGGGAAGAAGATCCCTGGTGGCTCCTGAGCACTGCAGGAGGGACCCTACCCCAGCACTGGCAGGCTCAGGTGACTGCATCAGGACCCATGTGAGAGTAGCTGAGGATCTCTCCAGGGACTCTGGACTTGTCCGCCCTCCATCCCTGCAGAGAGAATGAATTTAAAATTTGTACCTTACAGACATGAGACTATTAAACTTTTATTTATTTATTTTTATTCTTTTATTGAATCACCATGTGGAAAGTTACAAAGCTTTCAGGTTTAAGAGACTATTAAACTTTTAAACATTTAAACTTCGATAGTTCTAGGAAGAAGTTCATTTAAGTAAAATGGTGATCAGATGTTTCAAAATGTAACTGTGGGTGAACTTTCAGCTCTATTTCAGTGAAGAATGTTTCTCCTATTCTTGAGTTTAACTTGCTTGTTTTAGACTCCTAACTGCTCTTATATTCTTTGACATTATCTACCAGTATCTTAAAGAATAATCTAGACTACTTATTTTTTTCATTCCCTCTTGCAGCCTAGGTTTTGCCTGCCTTATTAGAGCACTGAAACAGCCTTCTCTAGTTCTAACTGTCCAACCTATAACCTTTGTTCATCAATTTCTTACTGCTCTTCTACATTTGATGGTATTAGCCCACCCAGTCTTCTTGAAATATTATTTTTAGCCGCCTACCTGGTTCTCATTACATTCTTCTCCAACCATTTTTTTCTTAGTCTTCATTCTTTATCTCCTCCTGTACTAATTTTGAAGGCATATGTCTAGATTTGTCTTTCCCCCTTTTGTGTATATGTAATTTGCATTATGAAAATTATTGAGCAAAGATGAAATATAAATAAATATATTCATTGCAGAAATCTTTGAAATAAAATACAGAAAAAAATATATGTTAAGGATTCATTACATTATTTTTCTATGGACCCATTTAGCCATAAAAGGAACATATTGATAGAAAAGCATATTTGTTACGTGTTTATAGAAGGTTTCTTTTTTTTCCAGTGTGTGTATGCAAAAAAATGTAGCTAACATATAATACAATGTGTCAGACACTAAGTGCTTTACTTGTTGACTCTCTCTAATCCTTTATAACAAACTTGTGAAGTGATATATGTAATTATTTATGTAGTTATGTATTACAATTATGTGTTACATATATTATTAGGTGTGAGAATATAGTTGTCTTAATGTGTTACAATGAAAAAGATATTCCTATTTTGGAAAAAAAATGAAATGGACATTTAAAAACATATATAGAAAAATACCTGGTAGAGTTAAAGAACCAAAAGAAAAACAGAAATTACAGAATGACAAAAATCAAGCTTTTCATGTTAGTCATAGGATCTTTTTTTCCTGTGCATTTGAAAATTCTGGTTTCATCATTTCCTTAGATAAACGTCTCTGAATTTATATGAAAAATTATCAATGTATAACTGTATCACTGTCATCCCATTGTTCATCGATTTACTTGAGTGGGCACTAGTAACATCTCCATTCGTCCTAGTCCTGAGATTTTAGCAGCCTCTCCTTACTTGTCTTTCCTAACGCTGCCGTATTGGAGGCTCTTTCAGGGTCAGGGGGATGAAAAAGTATAGGAAAATATAATTTAATATGTAAATCTAGGGCAGAGAGAAAGTACAGAGATTAGGCCCCTTGCCTTGCATGTGACTATGGCCACAACAGTGGTACAAATCCTGATCCTGTATATAGTTCTTGAAGCATTGCCAGTGTGACCTCTGACTATAGAGCCAGGTACAGCCCCTGAGCACTGCTGAATGTGCACTGTACCGCCACCCACCTAAAAAAGATTCCATCCTCTGGACCAGAGAAATAGTACAGGGTGTAATGGTGAGTTTAAGGTGATTGCCTTCCATACCACTGACCCTGTTCAATTCCTAGCACTGCAGATGATCCCCTGAGCACTGCCAGGAGTGATGCCAGTGCTGCTAGATGTGGCCCTAAAGCCAAAATAAATAAGTAAATTTCCTCACTAGATAACCTTTAAAAATATGTGAATCTTCCCATATTATCCCCATATTTTAATAATACCTGGCTCAAAAGAGTTTGAAGTGCTTTGATTAGACTCTGGCTTCTCTCTTTTAAGTGGCACAATAATTTGAGAAAAGCCAGTCAGTAAGAGAATGCCCTAAAATGGGAACCCTGCCAGTTTTTAGCCCTGATCTTCTATTAAGGGTTAACTCACACCTGGTCCAGCATGTAGTCAGTATCTGTTGACCTCATGATGGCTAGAGTAGTCATTCAGCACCCGTGATAAAGAGAACATTGTGTGAGTTTGGCTATGTTAGTATAACTCAAGTATTAGCTACTCAGTTGCCTGAATCTTTGCATGATCTTTTAAGACTTGGATAGAACTTTTTAATATATACATCATGGAATATATCTTTTAGTATCATTTCCTTTTTTTTTTTTTGGTGTGGGAGAAGAATAGTACAGAAGGTTGGTAATTTATGTCTTCCTGTGCTGCCTCTCTGTTCTGCCTTCTCCACCTACTTCGGCACCACCGACTCCAACTTCCACATGTGCAGGGAACAGGTACTGAAAATGGCCTTAGCCCATCACTGCCATAGTCAAGGAATATAAGGATGAATGGGTACACCTGTTCTTAAAGAAGCTCTTTGCCAGCCTCACAGTTTCATCCCTTGTAGAAGCCTGCCTCCAAATCTTGCAAAAACTTCACCTTCTTTTTCCTTCTTATCATCTTTTTCTTTCCAAAGACCTTGTATAAAATATTTTCTAATATGTCTCTATGTATTAGAAAATAATAACTTAGTTCTTTATTCCTAAGTAGTCACTATTGTAGCCAAATCATCTATCAAAATGTTTCCTTCCCCTCTTTTAAGAGTCAGCATATGACTTTCAAAGGAATTTTTTTCCTCTTCCCATTACACTAAAATTTTTTATTTGGTGTACTTTTGTCAAAAGTAAGGTATTAAATGGACAGTTGTGAGCTTAAGTCATCCAGAATGTTATATATGGTGAAAAACTGCCTTGTTTTGTCTGCTGTTGAAATCTTTTTCTGATATAGATACCTTTTTACCCACAAACACCTGAACAAATATTAAATTTGTTTAAAAGAAAAGATCCAATTTGACATGGCTTAAAGTCAAAAGAAAGCTAGGTTCTACTCTTAGCTCCGGAACTAGACATTTGTACTCTGACATTGTTATCTAATGTAATTTCTTGGTATTTATTTCTCAACTGTAAATGAAAGAGAATTTTTTCAAGGTCTCAATGATTTTCTTGTGCTGTAATGTTTTTAGCATTAAGAGGCAAATAATACATTTTTAAAATAAGGCCAAATAACAACAACAACAACCCAAAAAAATTCTGTGGTAGGCTAGCTACATCAATTCAGAAAAGGGGAAGGTAATTTTAATTGAGAGGAGCAAGCTAATTAGGTTTCTTCTGACTTGCCAAGGTATTCATTTCTAATCTATATGACTGTGGGAATAATTGAATGTTTTTATTCTGGATTCAGAATCCAAAGTGTATGTAATGTTGCTCATCATTACACCATTGGAACCCTGAGGGGTTTTGAAAGACCCCTATTGTTTTGAAAGAATTGTTTTGTATCTGGAAAGCAATTAATTTTCTTTCTCACCAATTGGTTTTACAGTAGATTCTTAGGACCACAGAAGAAAGTCTTATATATGTACTTTCCTGTTTTCTATTTAGAGAAAGTGAAAAATGATTCTCTAAAAGAAAAAATCATTAGAATTTTGAAATTGGCGTAATTCCATCTTCTAGTTGTTTAAAATTTTGTTTCCACCAAAGCTCTTTCATATGTTTCTCTAGTGGATCTTGTTACTATCACTTTAAAATATCAAAAGTATCTTTTAGAAAATGAGAAAAAATTTTAGAAGAAAACTGGAAAAACTATACAGAACAATTATTACTGTGGGTGTTTGCCTTAAACGTGGCTGACCCAGTTTTAATCCGCAGCATCCCATATGGTCCCCCCAAGCACCACCAGGAATAACTCCTGAGAGCAAAGCCGGGAGTGACCCCTGAACATCACTGAGGGTGGCCCCAAAACCAAAACAACAGACAATAAAAAAGCAAACTAAACAAGGTAAGTACAAATACTTTTAAAATGTAAAGCTAGGGCCCGAGGAATAGTGCAGGTAGGGCAAATGCCTTGTATGCAGCTGACCTGGGTTTGATCTGAAATCCTATATGGTCCCCTGAGTACTGCAAAGAATAATTCCTGAATGCAGAGCCAGGAATAACCTCTGAGCACCATCAGGTGGCTCAAAAGAGCCCCTCCCCCTGCAAAAAAAAAAATCTTTCCCCAAAAACAAAAATCATGTGAAACTGAAGGGATTAAAAAGGGGTAAGAGCCAAGACAAGTTTTTTGTGTTTTGTTTTGGAGGCACACCTGGTGGTGCTCAGGGCTTACTACTGGCTCTGCACTAACGGATCACTCCTGGTGGGCTCAGGACTATATGGAGTTCTGGGAATCAAACCCCAGTCAGCAGTGTAAGGTAAGCGCCTTACCTATTGTGTTAGATCTGGCTTTATCTGTCTTTCCTCCCTGTAAAAAACTATGCACACTGAGGGGCGTGTGCACTCGAGGGCTCTCTGGGCGGCTCTGTCTCACGGCCCACGTTCGTTACTCTGGAACCGCTGTGTATGGGCTGGATCTGGACGGCTGTTCGCCAAGGACAGGCGAAGGAAAAACGAGGACCAAGCTGGTTGTTGATTAGTTACCGTTTATTCGATCTTCCATCTTTCTCATCACCCACATTCCTGGCTCCATCCTCTCTCTGGATCTACCTCTTGAGCTCTCCCTTTTTCTCTCTCCCCCTTGCCCCTAGGCTACACACAGCCAGGTAGCAAAATCATCATAAGAAACCCCTTCCTGAGGACAGGTTCAAAGGGAACACAAACTAGGGGCATTCCAAAGGCCTTTCTGACTGCCAGTAGGCAAAATACCTCTTAAACGGTTTCTCTCCTCTCCTTAGTCCAAACACTAATTAACATCTTAATCCTAGTTATTTTTGTATGGACATTGCAAGAGATACATTGAGGCTTGCACAGCTGCTCTCCTGGCAACATCTTGCCACAGACTCAGACTACAGCACTCAGGCCAGATTAATCATTCCTAACCCTACCAGGGTCCAAATCTAGCTATCACTATTTGGATCATGACAGCATTTGTCTATGACCAAGCTCTTAACTTACAGTTAAGCATTAGGCACTTTGGCCAGGCCCATCTTGATGCCACAGTAGCACACAACTCACCACTTGCCCTGAGTCCATCCCGTCCCTTGTCGGGACCCTGCTTTTGGGGGTGCTAGGAAGTAAGGGCAGCTGAGGCTTAGGTGGAGAGAACAGATGCCCAGGAGGAAAATATCATGTAGAGTCAAATGACTCCCAGGTTACAAAAGCATAGCATTTGCTAAGTCTTCTGTGTCCATACAAAAAGGACATTGCTCTGAATAAACTATGCAAAGGACTCAAGGAGAAGAGAAAAACAATATTTACAAGTCAACAGAACACTAAGAAAGAAGCTACAAGTACACACAGAAGAATGGGAGCACTGTGATAGGAGTAACCCAATAAACCTAAATTACCTGAGGCTATGTTATCCTGCACCTCCCTTTCTCCCTCCCTTCCTCCCTCCCTCCCTTCCTTCCTCCCTCCCTCCTCCCTTCCTCCCTTCCTTCCTTCCTTCCTTCCTTCCTAAAAAAAAGATAGAAACAAAATAGCTTCTCTTAAAAAAGAACTTCTTTCCTATTCTCGTTGCAAAGCAAAGTAGGCCTAGTACACAACTGACCCAGTTTCAGCAATCAAGCCATATTTCCCATCACAAAAGTATGTCATCATCCACTTATGTTAATAAATAAGCCTGAGAAATTAGTCTGGAAATAAGGCTGATGACAGAGCCTAATGTGCCTTGAATAATGTTAAAGTATAAGGGGTCAGCAGTTTTCTAAAAATGCATTGATTTCTTAAATCTATTAATTATTTTTAAATGCATCTAATAAAATTATGTATAGTGAATAAAAAAAAAACACTCTCCACATAGCCCACCACATCTCACCACACCCCAAAGTAGCCATTATCCATAGATTTTTTTTTTATCTCATAAAAAAATCTGGAATAGTCCCAGATTTTTCCCAGGCCTTTAGAACATATGCTTCACCTTTTAAAAATAAGAACTAAAGGTTGAATCACATAGTTGTATGATAGTTTATGTAATAATTTTCTTACTGGATGGCATTGTTAGTGTCTAGTTTTTCTACTAATAAACTGTTATAAATGAATTATCCTCATATTTTCATTTTGAGTATTTCTATAGGATAATCATAAGAGGGAAAAAGCTTATCAGAGGGCATATCCATTTAAAACAGAAAGATATTGTGAAATTACTCTTCAAAAAGATTGTCGGGGGAGCTGGAGCTATAGCACAGTGGGCAGGGCGTTTGCCTTGCATGCAGCCAACCTGGGTTCGATATCCAGCATCCCATCTGGTCCCCTGAGCACCACCAGGAGTAATTCCTGAGTGCAGAGCCAGGAGTAACCCCTGAGCACCGCCAGGTGTGACCCCAAAAGCAAAATATATATATAGTTGGAAAATATTTGACTTTACATTATAGTGCATTATAGTATTGACATTTGGAATTTAAACCTGATTTGTTTGTTTGTTTGTTTGGGGGACATACCTGGCAGTGCTCGGGGCTTACTCCTGGCTCTTGGCTCAGGGATCACTCTTAGTGGGCTCGAGAAAGTCATGTGGGTGCTGGGGATTGAACCCCCAGCTTGGCCTCATGCAAAGCACACACCTTGCCTGCCATACTATCTCTCCAGTCTCTAAACTGGGATTTCTTTGTGAGTAATTTGTTCTAAAAGAACTCTAAAAGTCCAGAGGAGGAAACAGTCTTAAGACACATTGGGGAAGTAAATGAATGGATTTGGTGACTTTGGAAAAGCCAGTCAGTACCTTGGATGAAGTTTTGGTTTCTGACTTTGTTCTGATTCTCTTCAACTAGAACAAGAGGAAGCACGGGTTCTCCTTTTCCTTTAGCTTCCTGTTTCACTAAATAGCTCCACCACTTCACCCAGATGTATAATAGTTGGTCACCCTTTTATTTAGTTTCTCATCTCACATCTATCATTAAGTCCCATCATCTTTAAAAGACAATATATCATAAAATTAAATTCTGAAGATAGAATTGACAGAATTTGATGATAAGTCAAAAAAATCTAAATCAACTTATTCTCACTACTTCTATACTACTACCTCATCCCGTCACAGTAGTTCTTACATTAGCTGCATTACATTAGCCTGGGCAGCAGATTCCCAGTTGGTCTCCCCAGTTGCAGGTGTTTTTGCTGTTTGGAGAGGGGAGGGGAAGACAGTGGAAGGGAGTAATGCTCAAAGGGTCCAGGAACTATTCCTGGTGACACTTAGCTGAGTCAGATGGTTTAGTGCTGAGATCCAGGATGTGATCCTGCCCAGGCCCAATGCTGGGGTCCCCCAGGGCCATCCTGGTAATGTTTGGGGACCTCCAGGTCTATATGCAGAGGAGCTTGATGACCCTGAAGTACTGGGAACAGAACTAGGGCCTCTTGTGTGCTAGGTATGTACTTCAGCCCTGAAGCCCTGGACTTGAGTATGAACTGTCTTCCTGCTCCCCACCCCCTTCATTCTTTTTTTTCTTGGGGGGGGGTCATACCCGATGAGGCACAGGGGTTACTCCTGGCTCTGCACTCAGGAATTACTCCTGGCAGTGCTCAGGGAATTATATGGAATGCTGGGAATCGAACCCTGTTGGCCATATGCAAGGCAATTGCCCTACCTGCTGTGCTACCACTCTAGCCCACACCCCCTTCATTCTTTTTTTTTAAAATGTATTCTTTTATTGAATCACCATGTGGAAAGTTACAAAGCTTTCAGGTTTAAGTCCCAGTTATACAATACTCGAACACCCATCCCTTCACCAGTGCACATATTCCACCACTAAGAATCACACTATACCTCCCGCCGCCCCCCCCACCTCTCCAGCCCCCAACCCCACCTGTGTAACTGATAAATTTCACTTTACTTTCACTTTACTTTGATTACATTCAATATTTCAACAAAAAAACCCTATTATTATTTGGAGTTCCCCCTTCATTCTTAAACTCACCCCACCATTTGACCATTTCATATACAGGAATTTTTAACAAAACGCAAATCAGATGATCTCATTCTTCCACCCTCTGCCCTCTTAGAAAAACATCTAAACTCCTTACCTTACTCCATAGGCCTGAAGTGGTTTGGTTCTTGGGTCCCATTATGACCGTATCTATCTTCAATTTTCCTTATTAGTTATGCTAACCCATTTGGACATTGTTCCTGGCTTGAAAATAGCTAAATTTTTTCATGCCTTAGTTCTTTTCCCTGAGTTCTCTGCCTACAACACTCTTTCTCCTTGTCCTATTATTTTTATCCTATTATCTTCCTACTTTGTCCCTATTATTTTATTTCAGCTTTAATAACACCCTCTTTAAAAACACAAAACAAACAAACAAAAACCATTGTCTACCCAATCTAGTCTCTTCTCTCCTTCATATTTTCTGTTTTATTTTCTTTAAAGCAAAATCACCATTTGAAAATGAATTTATTTAGGGGGCAGAGAGATACAGAGGGTATGGCACACAACTGAACCAGGTTCCATCCCTGGCATCCCATATTGTTCCCTGAATGCAGAGCCAGGAGTAAACCCTGAGCACAGCTGAGTGTGGCCAAAAAAACAATTAAAAAAAGAAAGAAAATGAACTTGTTTATTTCTTAAATTCATCAGAAATTTATTTCTTAAATTCATCATTTTAAAAGGAGCAGAGGCTCCTTTTAAAAAGACTCTTAGCTCTCTGAAGCAGGATATGAGCATGCAAAATTAATTTTGTCATTTAGGAAGCTCTAACTGTTGGAAGGAGCAATGGCCAGATGAATTGGCACTAGTAGAGCATAGCCTTGTCTTCATCAAGTCTCATCATTTTGTTTGCGGCTGAATTATAAATATATAAGGCTTTAGTTAATTATGTTCACTTACGGTTCATGGTACCTAGGGCTGTGTCTACAGGACTAACAGTAGAGGGTGCCAGAATATAGCTTCTTCGGCATAGCCAATGAGAGCTTCAATTCTGTGGAGCCATTAGCTTTAATGTTCAGAGAAAAAGGAATTTAGGATGGATGGTTAAATAGGAACGTTGGTGGAAGGAAGTTGAAATCGGTCATGAGATAGGTGTTGGAAAATTGTATACTTGTAATTCAACTATGAGTAACTTTGTAAATCAAGGTGCCTAAATAAAAAGAAATGATTGAAAAAAAAAAGGAATTTAGAGATTACTTTATCCAGGAATACACAGACCAATAAGACAGCCACTAGCTATAAGTTCCTATTAAGTATTTCAAATATGTCTTGTACAGGGGGTCAGAAATGTGACTCAATGGTATAACACGTGCCTCATGTGTATGAAGTCCTGGGTTCACTTATGTCAGGGTCCCAAAAGAAATAAAGCAAAAAATATCCACTCCAAACAGAGATATGTATACATACATACCAAATTTTGAAAACTTGCTATGGGAATAAAGAACATAAAATTCCGAATTAATTTTTATATTGATTATGTATTAGAACTTATATTCTAGGTATGCTTGCTTAGAAGAAATATACTACTAAAAATAATTTCAGAGGCTGGGAGACAGTAATAGAACACATATCTAACATGAAGCAGATATCTAAATGAATGTGAGTTTTATCCCAGCCCTGCATTAAAACCTGCCCTCCCCCATCTACCCAGGGCTGATGGGTGTGGCCCTGATAGTCTCCTGAGCACTGAACAGGGCTGCATTGTCTACAAAAAAGAAAGAATAATTGAAAAATAATTTGATCTTTTATTTTGTGCTTCTATGTGGCCATTAGAGAATTTTAAATTGCACAGATGGGTTATGTTTCTACTGGAAAACACTGATCTAGGGCATTTTCTGAAAATACTGCAGTTCAATGTATTCTAGTCTTTGTGATTATTTACATTCACTCGTAGACATGTTTTTAAATTCAGTTATCACTCTCCTGCCCTTCCCCACTCTATTGGAAGGATAGGATTTATTATTCTTGTAGGCTCAGTATTCTTGGGACAGAGATTTTTCTTCTGGTTTAATGTTTTCCCCTTTGGGATGGGATTGGTTGGACTGAGGTATACTGTTGTTCTCCTGAAGTAGAATGAAATGTAGGAGTAATGACAGTAAAGATCTGGAAAGTTCTTGGCTACTGAGATCAATGTTGAGAGTGCTGCTGACTCCTGGATGACTAAGGAACCCCAGGACACTGGCAAGCTGGGCTGCAGGGAGGAGCTAAGCCCAATCCAAATCACAAGGGAGTTGGAATCCAAAGTGTTGCTCTATTGCAAGAAATTGATACTTAGTGTAAGTGAAATGGCTTGTGTATTTATAGTTCATACCCATCCCTCACTGGAATGTAAACTCCATGAAGGAAGACTCTCTATCTTGTTCAGTGCAGTATTCTGATTCATATTCCTGTCTCAATGTCTCTTACATAGTAAGTAGTCAGTAATATATAATGAATGTATAAAAAATTATGTCAGTTTCTTAAGTTAGAAATAAATAATGGCTTTTATATAAATGAATGTTATTTTGAATTTTTACTGTTACTTGTATACTTAATGTTTGTGGTACTAGTTTTATTAATTATTTTTTTTGTTTGGACTACTTTCAGATGGTGATTATTGATCTGCGTAGCAGAGAGCATTTTTTTCCAGCAGCTGGTGAAACCTCTTACCCAAAAGTACATTTAACATATATGAAATCCAAGGCTTGTGTGTGAATTTGTTCTCTTGGTCCAATTGAAGCTCATTCTTTAAAGAAAAAAATTTAAAGATCAAAAGTATGCTATTTTTTCAATGAGGGGGGTTATTTACTTATAATAAAATTTGGTGATCTCATGATTGCCTTCAAGCTCTCAAAAGACCCAGCTTTCTTTCTACAGGTGAATGCCAGCTGAATCAGTATCCCTCACCTTTCTTTTTTATTGTAGAATTGGTAAAAATCACATAACTAAATTAACCATTTAAAAGTGAACAATTTAGGTGCATTTAGTACTTTCATAATAATGTGCCACCATCATTTCTATTCTACTCCAAAACATTTTCTTCAAGAAAAAGCCTAATACACATTAAATAGCTCCTTACATAGCCCTTAGCCCTTGGCAACCATCAGTTTTTTTCTGTCTTATGAATTTACCTATTCTGGATAGTTTAAAAGAATAAGAATATTCAACTTGAGACCTATTGTGTCCAACTTCCTTCACTTAACATGATATTCAAAGTTCATCCACTTTGTATTATGTAATTAGTACTTAATTCTTTTTATGGTTGAATAAGATTCAGTTATGTGTACATACCATAATGAATTTATCTATTAAACAGCTTTAATATCTATAAAGCAGCTTTAATTTCTCTATCAATAGTTTAAACATTTAAGCTATTCCCATATTTTTGTCATAGTGAATAATGCTGCAATGAACATTTAGTACCTTTTATTAATTGTGGGGGATATGTATCAAGATATAGGCTTGATGGGTCATATAATTCTATTTGGTATTTATTTTTGTAGTAATACTCTCATCACTATGTGCAATAGCTATTGTCATTCAGTGGGGTGTAGACAGGACCTTGTTAACCAAGATGTCTGTTTTGGATGTGAGATTCAACAGAGGGTTGAACTTTAGGGTTGGTAACCAGACAACCCTTCCTGGCAGCAATGACAGAGGACAGTAATAGTAGGCATGCACCTGGGTTTAATTCAAGAACCATGGATTTTCTTTTTCTGAAGGAATTCACTCTCTGAGTTATCCTTTACTTCCATTTTGGAAATTCAGATACTTATGTCTCAACCTAGCCTTCCAGCACCCTAACGTGAAACTTTGATATTTATGCTCTGTTTCTCTACCACATCATTAGGGCTTTAAGTCACATGTTTGCTAATGTCTTCACTTTGTTAAGGACAAGGTGAGTAAGCTTGGAAGTCTGCCAGTGTCAAGGGTGGTGGTGATAGGAATTGTTAGAATCAAGAGTGGATGGATCCAGAACTAAATTGCTTCTTGCAAGTATTTGCTCAGTATGAAGTCAACTTTAATCAACCCTATTCCATCAGCTTCAAAACCCGGAGGCTGGCAGCTTTTCATTTCAGGGTAGCGACCTACCTGGGAGGTCTAAAGAATGATTTTGATAATGTTCCAAGAGAATCCTTCCCTGCTGTTATGTGCAGTGCTCAGGTATAATATGAATGTAGGAGGGCAGAAAAAAAGGCAAGTTAGGGTGGGCCTTTATGTTTAGTGGGTGGGAGGAGAGGACCTACCATGCTGAGTATGTCAGTCACATTTCACATCTCTTTGACAGGCTGTAACTTTTAGTAACTTTAGTAATTTCTTTGCTGCTTTTTCCAATGATATTATTAAACTGTAAAATTATGTTAGGGTAATGATTATCTTTGACCATTTTTCTGCATTAGTCTAGTTTTTTCAAGACTAATACTGTCACTGTCACTGTCATCCCGTTGCTCATCAATTTGCTTGAGCGGGCACCAGTAACATCTCCATCTTGAGACTTGTTGTTACTGTTTTTGGCATACCGAATACACCATGGGTAGCTTGCCAGGCTCTGCCATGCAGGCGACATACTCTTGGTAGCTTGCCAGGCACTCTGAGAGGGGCAGAGGAATCAAACTCGGGTTGGCCGCATGCAAGGCAAATGCCCTACCTCTGTGCTATCGCTCCAGCCCCAAGACTAATACAATCCTTTCTTTTCCCACATTCTTCCTTTCTGGGCCCAACAGTTGAAAAATAAAGTAGATACCTAGAAAAGAACTAACTGGACTGAACTATCTGTGATAGTGCCTGCTTTGGCCTTCTAAACTACTATTTATCAGAGACTGTATTGGGCCATTCAGGAATTCTTAAACATATTCTCATATTTTGGCATCTATAGCAGCCCGTTTCATTATACTCCCTCAAGTATACTTGGTAAGGCTATCTCTTTTTTTTTATTGAATCACCGTGAGATATAGTTACAAAGCTCTCATAATTGGATGCCTTACAATGTTCCAATACACATCCCTCCACCAGTGTACATTTCCCACCACCAATACCTCCCATATCCCTCCTCCTCCTGCCACCTTCCACTCTCCCCAGCCTACCTTTATAGCAAGCACTTCTCTGTCTGTCTGTCCGTCCATCTGTTTGTCTCTCTGTCTCTGTTTCTGTCTCTGTATCTCTGTCTCTCTCTCTCCTCTTTTTGGGCCTCATGGTTTGCAGTACTAGTACTCAGACGTCATCATGTTTGGTCCTTTACCCACTTTCTGCACATATCTCCCATCCAGAGAAATCCTTTCCAACCATCATTATCATAGTGGTCCCTTATCTATCCCAATTGGTCCCCCAGCCCTTTAGGCAGGCTTCCAATTGTGGACTAATTCTCCTGGCCCTTGTTTCTACTGTCCTTGGGTGTTAGTTTCACACTATGTTTTTTCATATCCCACAAGTGAGTGCAGTCATTCTATGTCTGTCCTCTCCTTCTGACTTATTTCACCCAGCATTATACTCTCCATGTACATCCATTTATAAACAAATTTTATGACTTTACTTTTTTTTCTAACAGCTGTATAGTATTCCACTGTGTAGATGTACCATAGTTTGTTCTCTGGTGCTCAGGTTGTTTCCAGATTCTGGCTATTGTGAACAGTGCTGCAATGAACACACAAGTTCAGATGTCATTTCTGCTGTGTATTTGCATCCTGAGGGTATATTCCCAGAAGTGGTGTTGCTAGGTCATATGGAAGCTCGATTTCTACCTTTTTGAAGAATGTCCATATTCTTTTCAAAAAGGCTAGACCAGTTGTCATTCACAAGGAATGAGAACATGGAACGAGAGTCCCTTTCTTCTTTCATCCAAACCAGCACTAGTTGTTCTTATTCTTTTTGATGTGTGCCAGTCTCTGTGATATAAGATGATGTCTCATTGTTGTTTTAATTTTCATCTCCCTGATGATTATAAACATGGAGCATTTTTTCATGTGCCTTTTGGCTATTTGTATTTCTTTTTTGAGGAAGTTTCTGTTAATTTCTTCTCTCCATTTTTTGATGGGGTTGGAGGTTTTTTTCATGGGTAAGTCCACTTTTAAACTTATCTGTCTCTGGTAAGTACTTCTGTCTGCCTGTAAACCTTACTTTATTTTCTTACCCACTCTGCTTTGTGTGCTGTTCTGCACAATCATTATTTCTGTAATAAGCAGAAACTTACTCTAAACTTACTTCCTATGATGTACATTGGAAATTGGTAGTTTTATGTGCATCACCAATAATTTTCATTTCTCCACAAACCGCATTCACATGTGACTCATCTGGAACTGATGTTAGTCACTGTGATTGACTCATAGAAGAGCATATAATTGAGGCCAGGCAATGGGGGGATTTCACTAAAATAAGAAAAAGGCTCTTTTCATGAGGGTGACAAAACTGGTAACTGCTGGTAACAATCCTTATCATTATTTGAGAGCAACGTCTCTGAAAAGTAAACAAACACAGAAGGAAGAAGATGTAAGATGAGAGAGCTTTCTTACTATAGTACTTGCATACCTGAATCCTGCCACAATTAAGTCGTTTTACTCTTGCAGTTATTTCTACTAAGAGAGTTAATAAATTTAAAAAATTAATATTCCCTCTGATCAACATCAGTGTAATAATCCAATGGGTATATTTATCTAGGTTTCATGATCTATTTAGGTGCTCATCTCATCTTCATTTGAAGTCCTGAGGAATGTAGAGGAGGTATCTCCTTTCTTTCCCTAAAGAGACAAGTTTTTAAAAAAATTATGCTGCTTTACCCACATATTTACATTCACTGCTGGCACTCAAATTCAAATGATCTAGAAGAGTTATTTCTTCTATGTTGCTTCCCTTGAGTAGAAACATGTTTTTAATGTAAACTCCTCTCCATGGAGACCTCTTCCTATGGGTCCAGTGGGAGAGAAAGCCTCAAACATATTTCAGTATCTCCTTTCGGATTGGTTCTCTTCTATTTTCCTTCATCAAGGTACCAATTTTTGTCTGTACTTCTTGACACAACTCTTTATTACTGTTACAGGTTACGTCTCAAAGATATGATAATCTAGTTTAATAATATTATTAATTCTGTGTGACATTATAAAATGTGGTCCTTGTACCATATGAGAACTCGTTTCTTGACTTCAGTTTCTCAACTGTTTTCAGTTTTTCAGTTTTTTAACCTTCCAAAGGTTTTTAACAAAGCAACACCGAATCATCTATTCTATATACAAATCTTTCCGATCTGTTTTCTATGCTCCCAAGTCTGGTGTACAGCTTGTAGCAGCATAGATACCACTAATCTACTGTTTGTTTTCACCTTAGTCCATCCAATTATGCAGATCTCTTGGGTTTCTACTTTCCTATGGCGGATGCTTCTCCCTCAGTCTTAGCTGATCTGTTCATGATCTTCCTTTCTCCATTTCTTTGAAATCTGAGATCATTTTGCCTTAATACAACTTCCTTAAGAAATGGTTTTAGTTGCCTAGTCAGTATGCATTGCTCCCTTCCTAATAGTTTCTGTTTATTGCTAAGGGATCTTATTCCCAAAGAATTATATGCGAAGTTCTATACAATTGGTCCTGACTGAGCCAAGAACAGTTGTGTTATTTGATGCTATTAACAAATATTCTAGTTCTCCTAGATACATAAAAGGATTTTATTTTCTAGCTGGTTGAAACCATGCAAGCATGTGGTTTGCTTTAGCCAATGCAATGTGAGTAGAAGCAATACATGTAATTCTCATGAAGACCTTTAAAGTCAGTGTATAATTCACCATATTCCCTTTCTCTCCTGCATTGATGATGAAATGTGTGTCAAGATAAAGCCTCTGGCTGGATCCAATGACTACAGTTGTTGAGCTCTCCCTGCGATATACACTGGTATGGAGTGAGAACAATAAAAAGATTTTGTGTGTGTGTGGGGGGCAGAGTGATAGTATAGTGGATAGGGCATTTGTCTTGCACATAGCTGACCTGGGTTCAATCCCTGGCATCCCATGTGGCCCCCCGAGCATGGCCAGGAAGAATTTCTGAGTACAGAGCCAGGAGTAAAGCCTGAGCATTGCCGGGTGTGGCCCAGAAAGAAAAAAAAATTTTTTTGCTTGTTTTTGTTTTGAGGTCGCACCCAGCTGTGTTCAGGACATACCTCTGGATTTGTGCTTAGGAATTACTCCTGGAGGTGCTAGGGAAATCACATGGGATTCCAGGAATCAACCCTGAGTTGGCTGGGTAGAAATACACTGTACCCACTATACTCTCTCTCCAGTCTCCAAGAAAAAGAATTTCTTCTTCTCAAATTAATTCACTACCACCAAGATTTTTGGTTGGCTGCTAACTGCAGTTAGAGTACTAACCAATATACAACTCCTATTTGATTATGAGCAGTAAGCAGTTCGTGTTATTCCTTGGTCAAGATTAGGTGAGAAAGGGCCTTGTGGTTGTTGGTATACTGCAATGAGAAGAGAATTTTGTTAGGACTTTGAGGAAAAACATTTTGTCAGTTTAAAGACATGGATATTTCTCTGGTTGTCTTGTCTAAATGTCTTGGGATCACTGGGATCTTCCTTGTACCATACAAGGATAATGCCAACAAATAGTACCAAAGGAATAACAAAGAAGCAAAGCTAAAGTTCTGATTGAATCACAACCAGTCATGTATCCTACTTCTGGAATTTTCCCATTACAAACAGCAACTGACCCCCTTTACTGTATAAAATAGGTTTTCTGTTGCTTACCACCAAAAGAAACCTGACAACTGCAACTTCTTTTCAGTTGTTATCTTTACTTCCCACTCTTACATTTAATCTCAGAGAAATAATAACTATTTGGTATCCATCTTCTAGAGGAAACTGATTTACTATATGTCTTGCACTATGCTAAGTGCTTTCCAGAAAGAGATTATTATTTCATTTTAGAGCAGCAAATAAATGTGTGCACTTAAAAGCAGCAATCTTATTTATATTTTTTTACACAATAGTGATTTGGTTCAAAGTGGGTGCTCCAAAAATAATGATTAAATGAACAAATAAAAATTGAACCTTACCTTTAAAGAGCTTATAGGATTACTGACTTATCCAGATCTCAAAAACATGGAAGATTTGGGACAAACACAAAAAAATACTGTAAAGTACTAAAAAAATGAAAATCCAAAAGGTGTAATATAACCTTATAAAAAGGTTATGATAATATATCATTATTGCTTGAACATTGAAAATAAAAGACTTTTGGAAAAGGTCAAAATACTTGAGCTAAAAACATCAGATGTGCATAGTAGGAAAGAATATCTTTTAAAGTTAGAACAAGAGTGATAACAACAGCATGGTGTCAAGTAGTTATGTGGGATATGAGGAACTTTTGATAGATATAGCTTAGGTCCTCAATATTATATCTTTCATTTTTTATTTATGAAAGATAATAGCCATTTTTCTTGAAATGTCAGGTGTACGATTAATATAACTGAGGTACGACCACTGCCTGTTCTGCAGTTTACTTGGTCAGATCCCTTGCACATCAAAGGAAGTCAAATATGTTCTTGAAATTACATCGACAAACATTTTGCATAATTTATCTCCAGAGAAAGAAGATTCCCAGGATCTGTCTGCTAACCATTCTCCTTTATAGCTCTCTTATCTCAAAACTGAGCACAGACTGACACATAGTAGTTGCTTGTTAAGTACTTGTTTTATTTCAAATTATCTGTTTGGAGAAGAACTTATTTTCCTGGTGAGGCTGGTTTTTCAGTACATCAACACTTCATCAAACCTCTGTCAGATCCGATTCTCAATAGGGTATCTTAAATACATGCTATTAAAATACCTAAATAGAAATCCCATCTGTTTGAATAGACAAAGCCCGATGAATCAGCTGAAGAGGTGGGAGGCTGATCCAGCCAGACATGAACTGATGCAGTGGGAATCAGGGAGCTCTGTCTCCTTTTGGCACCCCAGAGTGTTCACAACAGAATACACAGATTCACAAAAGGACAATGGGATCAACTAGCTAGCAAAACATACAAACGGAGGCATCCACAGAATGCTGTCTGTGGTCTAATTAATAGAAGTTTGATTGGAACCCCTTGTCCCTAGCAGTGAATCATGCTGGGGCGTCTGCCAGCACAGAAAGAGAACCCCAGGAATATGTCCATTTCATATCATAATTCTGGTATTTCCGGGATCTAGATTTTGCTTTTATATTGTAAAAGGAATTTTAAAAGATTTATTTTGGGATCTGTCATTGGTTCAGTCATCAGGGACTTACAGACTTAAGGTAAAATTCAGTGTTAGAAAAAATGTTAAGGAAGCTGCACTTTCCTAAGAGGGATTTTGCACAAACATCCATTTCTTTTTTTTGTTTATAATTTATTGAATTTTTAATTAGTGAGTCACAGTGAGGGTACAGTTACAGATTCACATATTTTCATGCTTGTTTTACCCTCATGCAATGTTTGAGAGCCCATCCCTCCACTAGTGTCCATTCTTCACCACTTATGAACCCAGTATCCCTCCCACCCCTCCTATCCCATACCCCCACCCCACTCTGCCTCTGTGGCAGAGCATTCCAATTTCTTCTCTCTCTTTCCTTTTGGGTGTCGTGGTTTGCAATAGGGGTATTGAGTGGCCATCATGTACAGTCTCTAGTCTACTTTCAGCGTGCATCTCCCTCCTCACTCGGGATTTCCAATCACATTTTACTTGGTGTTCCCTTCCCTATCTGGGATGACTTTCCCCCAGCATGTGAGGCTAGCTTCCAAGCCATGGAGACAACCTCCTGGTATTATAAACTACTATTCTTGGGTATTAGTCTCCTACTCTGCCATTTTATATTCCACAGATGAGTGCAATCTTTCTATGTCTGTCCCTCTCTTTCTGGCTCATTTCACTTAGCATGATACTTTCCATGTTGATCCACTTATGTGAAAAGTTCATGACTTCATTTTTTCTAACAGCTGCATAGTATTCCATTGTATAGATGTACCAAAGTTTCTTCAACCAGTCGTCTGTTCTTAGGCACTCGGGTTTTTTTCCAGATTCTGGCTATTGTAAACAGTGCCGCAATGAATATATAAGTGCAGATGTCATTTAGACTGTACTTTTTTGCCTCTCCAGGATATATTCCCAGAAGTGGTATTGCTGGATCAAATGGAAGCTCAATTTCTAATTTTTTGAGAAGTGTCCATATTGTTTTCCAAAGGGGCTGGAACAGTCGGCATTCCCACCAGCAGTATAGAAGGGAAGAGCTTAGTATAGAGCTTAGAGCTCTTCTGTACACAGGATTATATACCTAGTCTCAAGGGCTATTATTCCATAAGATCAGCTTTTGCTTTGTGGCACTTGTGTTGATTGCCATAGTCTTTTTTTATTTCTTAGTCAGCCTCTTTAGCCTCATATAAATATGTTAGGTATTTATAAATGTAAAAGAAGGGAGGAAGAGAAGGAAGGAATATTGTTAACAGGACTGGAGTGTGTGACTTGCAGTAGTTCTTGAGTTCAATCCCTGACATCACATGATTTCCAAGCCCCAGTGATTCCCCTCTCTCCACATCCTCTCCAACAGCAGTTGCTTTTTTCTTTTGGATGTGTGCCATTCTCTGTGGTGTGAGGTGGTATCTCATAGTTGTTTTGATCTGCGTCTCCCTGATGATTAGTGATGCAGAGCATTTTTTCATGTACCTTTTAGCCATTCATATCTCTTTCTTGGAAAAGTTTTTGTTTATTTCTTGGGCCATTTTCTGATGGGGTTGGATGTTTTCTTCTTGTAGAGTTCAACTAGTGCTTTGTACACCCTTTATATAAATCCTTTATCAATGGGTATTGGGTGAATATCCTTTCCCACTTGTAGATTGCCTTTGTATTCTGGTCCCTATGTCTTTTGCGGTGCAGAAACTTCTTAGTTTAGTGTAGTCCGATTTGTTTATCTCTGTTTTTACTTGATTGCTTAGTTCCATGTCATCTTTGAAGATATCTTTATCTTCAATATCGTGGAGGGTTTTGCCGACCTTGTCTTCAATGTACCTTATGGACTGTGGTCTGATGTTGAGGTCTTTAATCCATTTTGATCTGACTTTTGTGCATGGTGTCAAGTCAAGGTCTAAGCCCATTCTTTTGCATATGGTTTTTCAGTTATGCCAGCACCATTTGTTGAAGTGGCTTTCCTTACTCCACTTCACTTTTCTTGCCCCCTTATCAAAGATTAGATGATCATACATTTGGGGTTGTGTGTTGGGGTATTCCACTCTGTTCCATTGGTCTGCGGCTCTGCTTTTGTTCCAGTACCATGCTGTTTTAATTGTTACCGCTTTGTAGTAAATACAAACATCTATTTCTGTTAAGATGTTATCAAGCCCATATTTCTAAATAGTCTTGGCTGCCAGTATTATAACCATAGTCAGTTTTTCAACAATCTCCCTTCTACCAACTTCCTTCAGCTATCCTGGGTATGGAATGTACTCTGATGTTGTAATTAAAGAAGGAAAAGATTTGAGGATCATTTTATTATAACCAAATGCTTGTTAAAAATGATCTTTGCTGAGTTGAAAAATTTCTCAAAGGCCCGGAGCACATGTCTTAAGTTTGGTCCTCAGGACTTTTTATAAGGCCTTCAGACACTGCTGGGTGTAACCCTGGTGGAACCCAAGCACTTCTGGCCGGAGCACTGAATTGTCAGAACTGCATGGTCAGGTCAAGTGTCACTAAAAGTTTCCCCCAGATCCCAAGTACTGCCGTGGAGCCTCCTGAAAGTTCCCAATGATCTTTCCTTAGCTCTTGAAAGATTTAGCAAACATGGCCTGGGATATGATAGACATCCAATAAATAATCTGTTTGGCGTAATTGAATCAATTCTCTATTCTGTTGGGCCAAAAATATGATGTGTTATCACTGTTCTGACACATACTCTGCTCTGCTGTCAATATCCTCCTACGAATCTGTGTCCTTAATGCAGCTACTAGTACTATTCTATCCACTCAGATGTTTCTGTCACCCCTATAGGGTTTTGTGTGGGGTATTTTCATAAAATAAGAGAAGTGAGAAGAACAATGTAGAAAAGTCTTAGCTGTGCCATTTATTTTGAATCTGAGGAAAGTGCATTTAGATATCTTTGAAATAATAAATTAGAATAGTAATAATAATAAGTGTTTGATTTACCACCCAGGATTATGTGTCCAATGAGCTATATATATGTATACATTTGACTTTTTATTATCAGATCTCACCCTTCTTCCCAGTTCATTCACTCAGTAAAGCACATAACATAACTATCTAGTAGGTTTTTCATAATAAGCCCTGGGAAATGGGCTCATTCTCACCACTCTTCCCCAGGAGGGCTAGCTGGCTGGCTTCCTAGGACCTGAATGGAACTCTCATGAATTTACAAGGGTAGGCTCAGGGTCAAGCCCTCAGCTTTGCAGCATCAGGAATTTGATCTTGGCAGAGCCTGAGTTGCTCAGACTTGGAGATGCTGACTCATACTAACCCACAAGAGACTGATATATAATCAGACCACCAGTTTATTAATTTACAGTGGGAAACATTTGGCCTTATCTGCCTCCTTTTATCCCTGTGGGCCTGTTGCAAGGGAAGAGAGATCATCAGAAGTTCACTCAGTGAACAAGAAACTTTGACAAGGGTTGCTTGATGATTCAGATGTTGAATAACTTCAAGCTTTGCTCATCTGGGACTTGTAGCACCTCAATAGAAATCTACTCTCCAGATGACTTTGTTGTTCCTGGCACTTTGGCAAGGATCTGGCTGTAGAATCCTGATTGCTTGAACCAGCGTGTTTCAGGTATGCTTGTCAGATTGTCACAGTGGGGATCCAAGAGCCGGTCTTCTGACTCAAGTGGTGCAGATTGCCACAAGATCTTCAGGATGATTTATAAAGCAATGCAGATAGTTTGGTTTTATTAGAAATTCTCATGTATTGGATTATGGAAGAGTTTAGAGATCAATGTTTATAGAGATCCTAAGTTATTACCAGCTAGTTTTGGGGAACCACTAGTATCAAAGTTTAATTTAGCGGGGCTGGAGTGATAACACAGCAGGTAGGGCGTTTGCCTTGCACGCGGCCGACCCGAGTTCGAATCCCAGCATCCCATATGGTCCCTTGAGCACCGCCAGGGGTAATTCTTGAGTGCAGAGCCAGGAGTAACCCCTGTGCATCGCCAGATGTGACCCAAAAAGCAAAAAAAAAAGTTTAATTTAGCTAAAAATCTATACTGTTGCTTTAAGATGACTTTGGATATTCTAGTCTGATCCATTATGGATTATTATATAGATTAGCTCTCAGAACAGAACATTTTCCCTTAGTCCTCAAGAGTCAATCATTAAATCTTTGAGGCAAATTTCTCTCCCTTCTTTCCACTCTCCCTTTATTTCCTTTATTTGGGGTGTGAACTCCAAGCTGAGTTTAGGGAGCCTAGGAATCACAAACCACTTTTGGTGATTTTCGACCCAGTTTTGCAGACCTGAAAGTTTAGAGCTTGGGCCTAGTGGTGCTAGAAATCACTGGGGCTTGGAAATCATGTGATGTCAGGGATTGAACTCAAGAACTACTGCAAGTCACACACTCCAGTCCTGTTAACAATATTCCTTCCTTCTCTTCCTCCCTTCTTTTACATTTATAAATACCTAACATATTTATATGAGGCTAAAGAGGCTGACTAAGAAATAAAAAAAAGACTATGGCAATCAACACAAGTGCCACAAAGCAAAAGCTGATCTTATGGAATAATAGCCCTTGAGACTAGATATATAATCCTGTGTACAGAAGAGCTCTAAGCCAGCCAACAAAGCCAAGGCCTGCCATTGTGCAGTATAAAGACAATTTCCCTGCATCTTGGCATTCTTCCTCAATAAATGTCTAGGAAACAACCTTATTCACAAATACCCTTCAGGGAAACTTCAAATAACATGTCTCCACCACATTTACGACAGTGAAAACAGCTGTCTTTCCTTAAAATATGGTTTCCATCTCATTATCACCTGCCAGTCTCTGGCTTTGTGTGGAACACCAAAAAAAATCAGAAGAATCAAGTGACAATCATATCTGGAGGGTACCAGTATGTGATGGGCATCTAGATATTATTACCAGACATTATTATTATATGTTACCAAGCTTATTCCTCTATATGTGATACACTGTATATATTATAAAACCAAAGCTCATTAGTTCCATAGAAAATAGTTTGTAAAACCATTTTCTACATGAAGATTTGAGACTCAAATGGTTTAAGTAAAGGCATTACTGGTGGTAGGTGGTGAAGTTTGAATCCAAGTCCACTCAGTTTCAAGGTCTAAGGGTTCTTTACATATTCCCTACAACTAAGTAAACTGTATTTTGAAGTGGGAGTTTCACGCTTAAGATTCTATCATGCTATGCATATGTATTTAAAGATAATATAATTTCTCTATACAGTATTTTGTTTGTATATAAATATGTGATTTTTTTCTTTTCTAAATTCTACAATGACAATGATCACACTCTTATATTAAAATATACTTGCATCTAAGTCTGCATTTGGTTATATGATTACTATATATGATTACCTCTGGAGGAGAAAGGCAATCAGTGGAAACAGGATTAGAAGTCGGGGAATTACAATTCTTGATTGATAGACCTGGCTCTGTCATCTGTTTACTGTGTGCCTTTCTCTTACCTTGTTCTCAGTTTCCTAATTTGCAAGAGAAAGGATTCAATTAGATCTCTAGGATGCTGAGATCTCAGTAATGACAACTGTTATTATGTTTTTTAATTAGTTTAGATCAAAGCAAGAAATTGAATACCAGAAAAAGAAAGGTGAACATATGTGCAAATTTATATGTATTTTTATATGTTTATTGAACATGTTGTAGATGTCAGAGACTGCATTACCAGTTTACAAATATATTTTTATCTTCCTCTCAGAGGAAGAAAGAGAGAAATAATTTGCCCAGAATCCCTTGGCTGGTAGGTAGAAAGCCCACTGCAAAATTCAAGTCTCATTCTAGAATCAGCATCCAAACACAGTCCTACTTTATGCTTTCCTGCTTTACAGTTCCACTCTGATGATTATGTAGGGCATTTCTAAAGACCTGCTTGAGATTGTCTGATTTGGAATATGAGAAAACAGGAGCAGATTTTTCCTAAGCTTACAAATGACACAAAGTATAAGTAAGTCAGAATTTAAAACTGTCTAGGCACTTGGATTGTCTTAATTCAGTAAGACTAAATGTTTCCAAAATAATTTCAGATGTCTATATTTAGGGTAACAAATAAAATCAATTGTTCAAGATGGAGGAGATTATCTAGTTTATTCTTATGAACAAGCTGAGGACTTTAACTACAAGTTGAATATTTGCCAAAAGTATGATGTGTCTGTTGGAAAGGAAAAAAAAATCTTTGCATGAAAGGAAGAGAAGTGGATACTACAGGCCTCACTGCAGTGACTGTAGTTAGACCACACCAAAATCATAGGTTCTAAAGTAGGTCTCCATACTTCTTAGGTCATATTGATCAATCAGAACAAGACAAATGAGAGCTGGAAATTCAAAAAGCTGACAGAAGTGTTCTATGTAATTTGTTTATGGAACAGAATTTGGAGAAGAAAACCAATTAAAGGAACAGCAGATCATTATATGCAAATATATCGAAGGCAGAATACTTTTTTCTTCCTTGTCAAAATACAGAGATAGACAAGTTTAAAAAGGCATATTCAGTTCAACATAAGAACTAAACTGGGCCACACCCATAGTGCTCGAGGTTTACTCTTGGCTGTGTGCTCAGGGATCACTGAACTATTCAATAGCTGAGTGCTCCAGAAACGGAGTTAATGATTCTAGCTGCTAGAAATCCTGCACTATTGCTTCCTTGGATGAGACTTTTACACTGGGTAGAGGTAACATGAGGAAACAATTGATTGATTTATGTTCTTAAGGTCAAAAGAACCACTGTTGTCTTTGTTTACACCTGATTTGTGTAAAACAATTAAAACAATTTGGTTTGCCAGACTGGGTTAATCTAATTTCACCTGATATTTGCTAAATTTTCTTGAGTCTTGATTTGGGAGCCATCAGCATCATTGGAGGACCAGTCTTAAGGACAAAAGTCCTGAGACTTTCTCAGCAGGACTTCTACCTGAGTCCATAAGAATTCTTCCCAGAGTTACGCTCAAAATTTTTTTATGTTCAGTCATTTCTTTAAAATCAGAAGGACTCACTGTACTTTCTGAGTATTGTTTAGATAATTCCTTCTGCTGCAGAAATATTTTTTATTATTTCACATATTGTCCTAGTTCTCAAAGTTTCACCTGGAAATTCCTTGAGGTTTTTTCTCGTTGCTTTTAGAAATGATAAGAAAATATTTTATAGTTTGAAATTTTAATAATTACTACGGGTTGGAGTGATATCACAGCAGGTAGGGCGTTTTCCTTGCATGAGGCCAACCAGGGTTTGATTCCTCTGTCCCTCTCGAAAAGCTCGGCAAGCTACTGAGAGTATCTTGCCCACATGGCAGAGCCTGGCAAGCTCCCCATGACGTATTCGGTATGCCAAAAACAGTAACAACAAGTCTCACAATGGAGATGTTACTGTGCCCTCTTGAGCAAATTGATGAGCAACGGGATGACAGTGATACAGTGACAGAATTATTATTACATTTTTAAAGGAGATTAAGAAATTAACAGGAAGTTTTTGTTCTGAGGCTTCATGTGCAGTGAAACCAATATCAGATTTTTTTCCCACAAGGTATATCTGTTTAGTCCTGAAGAGACTGATGAATACATCCCCTCTTTATCTGTTACTTTATAGCTATGCACTAGGAAAATAGGCATTCTCATTCTTAGAACCCTTGATTCAGAAATTCAGGAGAATTTGAGTTCTATTATTTTAATTGGAAAATACAACCTTGGCTTCAGAATCTCTTGCAATAAAATATTATAACAATAATCTAAGAATTACAATAATTAGAGATGCAGTGACAATAATGGCAGTAAACACCACTAAAATTAAGGCAAAGCTATACTACTTAGTAATTTACTTTTTTTCCTTCTTGTTTGCACTCACAGGTTGGTTATTTTAGGCTAGTTTGAAGGTTATTAAATTCATCCAATATGTAAACCTGAACCCTGATGTTTGCAGATCCTGTGTGTTACTAGAATAATAATTCAATTAAAAAGGTTGCAGGGTAACACCAATTAAATGAAATAAAGGTCTCTCTATTTTTATTACTAATCTTTGGGGAGAAATTTTCACAGAACCAGAAACTTCGTCATTAGACACCTATGGGTAGAGTTTCAGCTGGCTCTAATCAGCCTTGATTATCCCTTGCTGGAGACTAGTTAGTTTGATAGATATTGTTAGAAGGGGAACAAAAAACGAAGGTGGAAAATTTTAAATAAAATTTTCTTGAACAGGGGGCAGAGCAATAGTACAATGGGTAAGGCACTTGCCTTGCATGTGGCCAACCCAAATTTGACCCTTGACATCCCATATGGTCCCAACACAGCCATATGACAATCTGAACATCCCATATGAGCACCACCAGGAGTAATTCCTGAGTGAAAGCCAGGAGTAACCACTGAGGACCACCAGGCATGGCTCCCTGCTTCAAACAAAACAAACAAAACAAAAACCCCAAAGAAAATATTTATTTCTTGAGCAGAACCATGGGTTTTCCACAAAGAAAGTTCACATATAGATCATCTTTAATCATTTGGTAGTAAATTAGCCTAGGTGACCTCTGTTGGGACAAAACTGTAGCACTGTTGTCCCGTTGTTCATCCATTTGTTCAAGTGGGCATCAGTAATGTCTCCATTGTGAGACTTTTTGTTACTGTTTTTGGCATATCAAATATGCCACAGGGAGATTGCCAGGCTCTGCAGAGCGGGCGAGATACTCTCGGTAGCTTGCCGGTCTCTCCAAGAGGAACAGAGGAATCGAACCTGGGTCAGCCATGTGTAAGGCAAACACCCTACCCACTGTGCTATTGCTCCAGTCCAAAACTAAATAGGAAAAAGGTTAGAAGTGAGGGAAGTGGGTTCTGAAAGGAGCAGAAGCTTTCTGGCTATAGTCAGACCTTCTTGGGGAATGCCACTGAAACAGCAAGAGTAAGAAGCAAAAAAGCCAGCACTAGAGACATAGCCAAGCCTAAAGAATCTGAAGAGTAAAGCTATGGCCTCACCACAGCATCAGTGCAGGAAGATTGGGTGCTTAGTACTGGGAAATTCCAAATTGCCCAAAGATCCAGACTGAAAGAAACGTTTAGGATTTACTAAGATGGCATGCAAAAGGAAGCATTCCAATGTGTGTGGAAACATTTCAGGGTTACTTCACTTCAAGATCAACAAGTAATTTTCTGCTTCATATAAAAAAACTATGATGAAAATATTACAGATAAGATGAAAATATACTTTTCCCTTAAATAGCAAAGTTGCTTGTTCAGTGTTTGTGTAATGGCACAACAATGCCATTATTCTTTCAGATGCCAGTATCTTTAGTATCTTTAGCCTATAGCGCATATCTTCAAGATTGCACCATAATCACAGTGGGTTTCTGCAACACCAGCTATCACATCAGCCATACAAGTAAGAGGAAGGAAGGAACAGGAAGAACTAATGTTTTCTTGCCAATGGACTCAGCCAGTTTTCTTTAAATTATATTCCCAGCAACATTTCCACTTGTGATTTCTGCTTACATCTTTTCACCAAATCTTTTTCAGATGACCAATCTTAATTAAAATAGAGGCTGTGGAAATATAGTTTAAAAGTTTGGCACTGAGTTCCCTTAAAGAAAATTGGAGTTCTTTGGATAAGATAATAGTCATTATGGATATTAAGTAAGCAATTAATAGCCTCTCCCACAGCCATAAAATAAGAGAAAAATTATTTGCAACTCCCAATTATGTGGTAGGTGATATTCTAGATGTCCTGGCATTCTCTCAATATCTTTCATAGATTTCAAGAAGGAGCAAGACAGTTTATTGAAGGCTGATTTCAATACTAGGCTTGAGTTAAGTCAGGCTAGAGGTAAGCCTAATATCATTTTATGTCTTTAAGATCAAAGTGATCTTTCTATCTCAAAGATAGAAAACTGTATTAGAAAAGTATGCCTGTGAGTACTTCTAAAAAGAATACCATAAAGATGACAATAGAGGATGAGTGACAGAATAAGGACATCTCCAGTCTTTTGTTAATGTATTTGTCTTGTTAAAATGTTTTCCTTTTAAGAGAATTTTTTCTGCTGAATTCTTTTTTCCTATTTTTAAGATTCCTTGTAGAGAGATGGCGTTTGGGCCAGCCTATTTAAAGTGAGACATATGCCCAATGTGTAAGCTAGGCCAAAGGCTTAAAAATGTGTTTAGGAAACAAACCAGGACATTTGAGATCATGCTTGTATAAACATATTGTGTGTGTGTGTGTGTGTGTGTGTGTGTGTGCGCGCGCGCGCCTGTGTGTGTCACTTTGAATCCATGTCATAGGCAAGCCATAATGAGCTGGAAAAGTTCCCCAGGGATGAAAATTCAAAGGAAAGAGAGCTTTTTCAGGAAAGTTACTAAAAAGTAGGCAGCACCATAAAAGGCCTGTGGTAGGCGGACATGGGTGTAGGTCTTCAACCATTCCTGCCTGGATATAGCCAGCTGCGTAATCCTCAGGGAATAAGCCCATTTGACTTGGTTTTCTTTTCTTTTCTTTTCTTTTCTTTTCTTTTCTTTTCTTTTCTTTTCTTTTCTTTTCTTTTCTTTTCTTTTCTTTTCTTTTCTTTTCCTTTCCTTTCTTTTCTCTTCTTTTCTCTTTTCTTTTTTCTTCTCTTTTCTTTCCATTTTTTAATTTTTTTAATTTTTTAATTTTTGATTTATTTTTGCCTTTTGGGACCATACCTGGGGATATTTAAGGTTTGTTGCTCAGGGTTCACTTTTGGCAGTGCTGAGAGGACTATATGCTGTGTTGGAATTGACCTTGATATAATAGCATAAAAAGCAAGTTATTTGACCCCTGTAATATGTCTCCAGCCCTTTAATTGGTCCTTATCTATAAAAATAATTAGACAAGATAAGCATTAAAATTATTTGTGATCCAAAATGGTTTCATTTCCTATAATTATTGAGCAAAGAGAGGAAATGATGAAATACATTTGTAGGAAAGTTAAAGAGGAATGAAAATAAGCAAGTAGCCTAACTTTGTTTTTTTTTTTTTTTTTTTTTTTTTTTTTTGGTTTTTGGGTCACACCCGGCGATGCACAGGGGTTACTCCTGGCTCTTCACTCAGGAATTACCCCTGGCGGTGCTCAGGGGACCATGTGGGACACTGGGATTCGAACCTGGGTCGGCCGCGTGCAAGGCAAACGCCCTACCCGCTGTGCTATTGCTCCAGCCCCAAGTAGCCTAACTTTGTGAAGGGACTTCACCAAGAGTAAAATATCTTGGAAGAGGCATATGGAAATGAGGAAACCATTTGGGGCTATCTAGGTACATCCTGGTTACATGGTGCTTCTTCAGATTGGAAAACGAACCATACCCCCCTGATGAACTAAATGTGCCGATTACAGTTCTAACACCAGAAGGGAATTCTTGTGCACTTGGTTCCAGCCACCCAGTTAAAATTCCTAAGAAACAGAATTACTGTATAGCTGTCCAAGTCAGTAAAATGCACTAATTCTCTTAGATTTTAAATGCAATTACTTTAGGTAGCATAAATTCCACAGTAGTTCTAGTTCTTGCTTAAGTTTTTCTTAATGGCTATTCCTCCTAACATTCCAGTCCTTTTCTCTTTAAACTTTCACCAATCTTTCCCTCATTGAATTGTGGAACATTTAGTGATCAGTTTATGTTACTCCTTGAATACTTTTCAATTGTAAAAGTGTATATATATTTTAAGTAGGAAATTTAAGAATGTATGTCTTCGTTTGTGCACTTGACCATGCAAAAGATTGATGTGATCTTTCTAAAATATTTTCCTGGAAAATGCCATAATTTGATAAACAACTCTAATGACATTATTTTTAAATGCAAATAAAGCCTTGAATGCTGAAAAGAAAGGCATTTTTCTCCTAGTACTATCACACTGATTACAATTATTTTGTTATAATAGCTTTTCTCAAACAAGGCTTTGCTTCTTCTTCCCGGAACCAGCAACTTGAGGATAAGGAAATAAATTATGTTTTGGAGGGTGGGGAGAGAGCTTATAGGAAAGTCACGGAGCAGAATATTAAGGAAAAGGAAGCTGTTGCATAGAAATTCATACTCTTCTCCATCAACGTGCCATTAGTGCCTCCTGTACTCCACTACTGGTCCCTGAGAAATCAGGACTGCTTTAATAAATTTAGGCTATTCTAAGGTTTCTGTCCCAAGTGTGTTTTCATTTTCAGCACATAGTACTGACATCATGTCAGTACTTTTGAAATCTCATTCACTGTGCTGAAGTCTCTTGCCCCTATTCCTTTACTTCACTTTCCAGAGAAAGCAGTACATTTCTATCTAAAGTTAATTAATATATTTTATATCTTTCAAAGTTTCTTGGAGTCCATACTTCTGGCAACTTTGAAGGAAAAGGCTTTGGAAGTAGTGTTTATCAGGCCCAACTTAATTCATCACTGAAGACTTTCAAGAAATTTTAAAGAGAGTAAAACTTGATTGAAGTTTTCTTCTTTGTCTGCTAGAGACGCAATGCGGGTCTCAGTGAAGGAGGTTCCATCCTTGTTGAGATCTGGATGGCACTTGAAGATTGTGTGTGAGTATGTGTGTGTGTGTGTGTGTGTGTGTGTGTGTGTGTGTGTGTGTATGTGTGTGTTGGGGGTGGAGGGTGCCAATGATTGGGAATTCAATTCTCCTCACCACTCACATCCCAGATCTCATGCACTAAGGTTTCCTAAGACCAAGAAGGGCTATGCAAAACTTCCTAAAAATATCTAGTAAACTTTTCTTTTCCCCTTTTGCCTGCCTCCTTTTCTTTTCTTCTCTCTACCCAATCTCTCCCTCTAGAGAAAACTTCATCTTCTAAAGCCATTTGTGTTCCATTTGTTTTTTAATGCCTTTCTCCTTTTCTCAACATGTGGGACAAGGTAGGCTTAATAATCAGCTTCCAGGCATTCTTTTTCCTTTTAAGCTTAGGAGACTGGGTGACTCTCATAATTCAATATTACAAAATAGGAATTTAAAACCCTACTTTATAGAGATTGTGATAATTAAATGAGGAAAGATATGTAAAGTTCTTAAAATAGTGACTGTGAGGGTAAGACAGGGTTATAAGGCTTATAAGGCACTTGCCTTGCATATGGTCAAACTGGGTTTGTTTCTGGTTCTGCATATGGTTGCTGGAGAATTACCGGGGTATTCCCTGATCACAGAGCCAGCAGTAACCTCTGAGCACCATTATGTGTGGCTGCAAAGCAATAAACAAACAGAAAACAATAGTGGCTGTGAAAGGTAAGTGCCAAAATATTTTTGGTTTATATTATTTTTAACATTGTTTTCCTTGCATGTCGCATGTATATTTTGTTTTCCAAAATTTTTTAAATTTACATTTGCTTTTATTCTTCATCCTAAACAATCTGCATTGGCCATTTTCAACTAATTTTTCTTAATAGAATAAAATTTAAAAAGCCAAGAGAGTTAAGCTTTGAAATCCAAGTTAGTATTCTACATATTCTTTTAAAAGTGCTGTTACCTCAAAAATCCTTGTTTTCTAGGGATCTAAAATAGATAAAAGTAACATTAAAAGTACACAATAACAAGAGCAGGGGCCTACCATTGAGGCCAAAAGATTGATGGAATGTAGGCACCATCAGTCTAGACTGAGTAGGCTGTGAGGGCTCAAGCAGAGTATAAAGAGAGAAAACAACATGGGTAGAGATCAGGAAAGAACATTAAGGTGGGCATCAACTGAACTGTGGTTTGGAGCAGAATTGTATAGCTATTCAGAGAATAAAGCAAGTACTGGGATACTTTTTTGTTCAACATATTGTCATTATAATATTGATAAACAATAGGAAATGACCTTATTTGAGGACCAGCTTAATATTGTTACAGTGAAGCAGTGTCTATAATAGAGCAAAGGAATGAGGGGGCCACAGTGATGCTAAGGCCTTGGTATTTCCAAGGTGTAAGTCTTCTAATGGACTATCTTTATTACTAAGTCTCTCTTGATTTGTCCAGGCCTTTGACAGGTCTGCATTGCAGTCTGAGACTCTTAGCAAATTCTGCCTCCTCTGTCTTTAATCTTTCTCAGATACTAACCATAATAAATCTCATGTATATCTAATTCTGATTCAATTGACACAGAGCACGTATCACCAACTGATATATTTGTGTGTGAGAGAGAGATATCTAATTAACCAAGGTTACGCATTAAAAATTCATGCAGGAGAAGCAACTTTTCCTCTCAAAACTATACCTTTATTTATCTTACAAATCACAGAAAACCTCAAAAAATATTTGCAGCAACAAAGTAAAGAACAATGATGACTTGCATTAACTCACTAAACTTGGGAGAGAGGCATATTCTCTGTCATTTGAAAAGTGAGGCAACTTAAAAAGAGAAGTTAACTTGCCCATATTTGAATCTGGAGTTCTGAATTTCTACTTAATTATTTCCATGAGCAGATAAAAGGGGATCAGAATGACTCTTGACGTGGGGTTTTATTTGGTTGGTTAATTGGCTTTTCTGAATCTCCTTGGCAGTACTTAGTGGGGGTCCATGGGCTACTCCCAATACTTGACTTGGCTGTGGGTAGGCTTGTGCTAAAGCCCCGCAGTGTTGGAGGCCACTAGGGTTATAGCCAGTGGTGCTTGGGGACCATGCTGTACTAGAAATTGAACTGAGAGGTTATTAAATACAAAGCATATGCTTCATCCATTTGAGCTATATTCTCCAGACAACCTTGATATACTTATGTTTATTATGCTAGGTCCCTTTTTCTCCCAGTTTTATTTTATTTTATTATTTTAAATTAAAATTTACTTAATTATTAATTTTATAAAGTTGTCCATGATGATTTATTACATTTAATATTCCAACACCAATCCCACCACCATTGTACCTTCCTATACTAGGTCCTTTTATACCAAATATAATGAACTTGATTTAAAAAATGATCCAGGACCCTCTGCGCCTAAAGACTTTGACTCCAGAGACCTAACACTTTCGGGCATCCAGCGCAGCTTCTAATAACAATGCACTGGGACTGCAAACTGGGCTTCAGCCCTGTGCTGCCCGGGGGTGGAGTTTTTTCCTCCCCACCCTGTCTTCCTGCACGGAAACCGGCGGCGGCGGCGGCAAAACAGCAGAGGCAGCAACTGCATGGCAGGCGCCATCTTTGAGAATCCTAACCCAGAGGTATTCGATTTCTACACTCGGGGCTCCCAGGGACTCATGGGAAGGGGGTGTAACTGGCACGCCCTCGGCCCAGATAAATTCGGAGCTGCTGAGAGGGAAACAGACCCTCTGCGCCTAAAGACTTTGACTCCAGAGACCTAACACTTTCGGGCATCCAGCGCAGCTTCTAATAACAATGCACTGGGACTGCAAACTGGGATATGCAATTTCTGGTAGAATTTTCCCTGGACTTTATACAGAATTCCAAAACCGCGTGGACGCTGCTGCATCCGCGCAACTTAATATCTATAATTGTCAGCTATGTGAAACGGTTCCTTTTGAACAGGTCTGACTTGGGGGGAGGGACTCCAAATAATAACAGTAAGTTTTTGTTGAAATATTGAAGGTTATTAATGTAGCAGCTACCTCTCTGGACTGTGAACTAAGCAAAAGCCCCACGCCGGCCGTTGCGGCGTGGCATACACCATACTATGAGGTGCAGGATGGGGGATGAGGGTGAAAAAGAAAAAAAAAAGGGAAAAGGAAAAAGAAAAAAAAAGAAGAAGAATAGTTATGTACTTGTAGCAGTGGGGCTCCATATCTCTTCATTCCCAGCAATGGAAAGCTAATTATCAAATGCTTCCTTGGTAGTAGGTCTGTGTCTCTTGGATGGAAACTCCAACAACTATAGTGAGTTTTGTGTTGAAATATGGAATGTAATCAAGGTAAAGAGCAAATGAAGTGAAATTCATTAGTTATACAGTAGGGGGTAGGGGGTAGGGGGTGGGGGCGGGGGGTATACTGGGCTTTTTGGTGGTGGACTATGGGCACTGGTGAAGGGATGGGTGTTTGAATATTGTATAACTGAGACATAAACCTGAGAACTTTGTAACTTTCCACATGGTGATTTAATAAAAAGTTTAAAAAATAATAAAAAAAATAAAAAAATAAAAAATGATCCAAATTACTTTGGGGGTTATTTTTATTAGTTCAAATTACTGTGGAAAAACAAACAAATAGAAGATACTCAGTTCATATATAATAAGCTAGATGGGCAGTAGAGGACAGAGAAGATGTTTTAAAAGTGAAATGAGGCAATTCCATAGATTATCAAGAGAAATCAATTCCCAGAATTCTCTGCTCACACCTCTCCTCCCCTGTCTAAGATATGTCCTTGGTCAAATTTCTATTCATATTGCAAAGAGAAATCAGAGTATTTGAGAGCCAATTACGTCCTCTAGTTTTCAGAGTTCCTCTTGCTTGTATTGCACCTGATAGATCTAGGAATGAATTGCTGCTGCTAAACTGAAAAAAAAAATTAGCTAAATAATTTTGTAGAGAATTTGACTTCCTAAGAGGAAATACAATGTGCTCATGTAGACAAGGGGGAAGTAAAACCATATCACCTGACTTACACGCTTCAGGACTAAGGATCCAGACTAAGGACTTTCATTTTTGCTTCCTAGAAGTAAGGTGTAACTTTGCTTCAGATTGACGCAACCACCATTTGCTGGAGTGCAGCCCAGGAGGATGACGATGACTAGGAGATTCTAGAATATCTGTACTATGCAAGAGTCAGTATTTTCTAGACAAGTCTGACTTTAGACAGTAAGATACACTCACTGGAAAAAGGAAATATAATTGTTTGATTACAGAGTCAGCCAACCTAGTTGTATCTTATTGACGGAAAATCTAACCAAATTCGAGTTTTCCTATACTGTTTTCTTATGTTTCTAATTTTAAATAGCATGAAGTACATACTGCTTTGTTCAAGAAGTTTATGCCAAGTTCAGACATGTGTTATTTTCACCTTTTAAATATTGACAAGGAGGCCAACACAGGTCCGGCCAAAGGTCAGATCACATCAGTACCAGGACTGTCTTTCTTTACAAGGATTGGAGGAACTCTGGCTTGGAGAGATCCACCAGGTATTCCTAGTTCTCTCCCATTTGCTGGCCCTCTCTGGTGCTTGACAGTCTGCCAAAAAGCAGTGCTGCAACTCTTAGTGCCTATCATTATTCTGGCTGGCAAGAAGGCCTTGCTGGGTTTGGAGAGGGTCGGGGCAGATGGCCAGCAAGTAGAGGAAAAAAGTCCCGGGTAAATGCATCAAAACAGTGCTGAGAGCAAAATTCTGGCTATGGACTGAGGATTGGCAAGAAGGCCAAATAGCTCTGTTCAAGGTTAGAGCCATGAGGACATTCTCAAGTTGGAAATTGAAATCAATTCTTCTTTCCTTTCAGCCTGGCAGCTACATTTGGTGGGTGCATAGCAGGCTGAGACACTAAGAGAAAGTTCAGTAGGCAGAAGCAGTAAATGACAAAAGTATTTGGATGTGGAGGAGATTGTTTTTGCTGAAAAGGTATAGTCAGTCCAGTGCCTATGAAAGTGATCATGGAAACATCTAGTGGACCCTTGTTTTCATCATGATTCATTTTTTATAACATAGTTTTTCTTTTCTTTTCATCCTCCTTCCTGCCTGTATTTGAATATTGTGGTTCACAAAGCTGTTCATAATACAGTTGTTATGGGCGTTCAATGTTCCAACACCAACACTGAGGAAGGACCTGAGTGTCCTTCCCTCAACCATTGTCCCCATTTTCCCAAACACACTTTCAAGCCTGCTACCTTAAGCAGGCATAATTTTATTTGTGCTGCTTGTTACAACTTAATGGCTAATGAAATTATAAAAAATACTCCAGTAAAAGAAGATTTGTGCAAATTATTATATCTTGCCGTGGGGCCATCAAGTCCTTGTCTGAGGATTTACTAAGCTGTTTGTTTCTAATTGATCCTTCTTTGTTATCATTTTTGTTTGTTGAGCTTAGTTGGTATCCGTGTTACTTTCCCATCTAATTTGGTGTGCTCCTATAGGAATGTAAGTATTGTGGAATATTGAGATCCAGAAACTTCAGGATCTACAGAAGTGAGCCAAAATGAGTTGACAGGGCCACAGCTGTGGGATGTGGATGTGCCTACCAGGGCTTTCAGATGTATGGGATGGGATTGAGGGGAGGCTGGCCACCCCCACTCTGAGAACACCGCAGAGCTCTCATCTGAAAAACCAATGTATCTGAAACTTTCAAGGTTTGGTGTCTCTGCAAAGATTAGTTGTGAAGCAGTGGGGTTGGGCTATTGGTGTGGTGGCAGTTGTGGGGTGTGGGTGCAACTGCTGGGTCTGGGCAGCCCCACCCCTCCAGAGGGTGCCCCACAGTTTTAAGTCAGGAGGCTGGTGTAGCCATGAATTTTAGCAGCTTGGCTGGCATCTTTTTTGAGATTTAGTCATGAATCTGTAGAGCAGAGGTAGTGGGTGAGTGACATGGTGGCGGCTGTGATTTTTAAGTTTCTAGACTTTTAAATCTAGAAATAATAAGGCACTGTGACTATGGGGCCTGTTTTAATGAAAGTGGAGTTAAGAAGAAATTCTTTCTTTATAATGTTTAAAATTCAGACAACAAAGCTGCTGTACTTCTTACCAGAATCAGTTCCTGCCAAGACAGTGTTTTCAGATCGATGGAGCACAGGGAAGGGAGGTGGGAGAGAAATGGAAAAAAGCCCTTTATTCTCTTCTGCTTCCTGCTTGGGGAAGCGCGGAAAGGTGAATGTAACAGAGGATGGAGTGTGGGACAAGGGAAACTGTACAATGAAGAAAGTATCATAGAATATAACTGAAGACAGAGGGCAAAGAAGAGCCTTTATCTTGAAAATTTTCAGTGATATAGACATATTTTCATATGCATATAGTTTAGGACTATCTACAAATAAAGTGAAAAGGGAATGGGAGAAAATAATACAATACCCTGAATAAGTGTGTAGGGGCAGTTTTACAGCATCTGTAGTAGAGAAATCAAGAGAAAAGATGTAGTCGGAAGCTAGTAGTCTGCTTTTCTCACCTTTAAACTCAACCACTTATTGAATATCTAGCTATAAGGTATCAGGCATTATGCTGGGCACTGGCTATTTAGAAGCTCACCAGATGAAAGTTGTGGCACAAAGGAATTAATATCCTAGAAGAGGAGATATACGTGTCTACAGGTAATCTCAGATTGAGACATAAAGGTCCAGAAAGGTAGCTCAGCAGTAGAACACTAATTAGCTTTGCATATAGGAGTCCCTGGCTCAATCCCTGGTACCACCAAACAACAACCAACAACCCAAAACAAAAAAGACAATATGGCAGATCAATAGCAGTATGATACAGAAGAGACAGATCACAGAAACCTTCATGGGTGAGGTTTCATTTGAACTAGAATTTGAAAGTAATCTTGTCTAATTTTGGTTCTGTGTATTTATGTTTTGTTTATTTGAATAGGTAAGTTAACTAATTTTACAAAGTTAATCTGGGCCAGAGTGATAGTACAGCAAGTAGTGTGCAACACCTGCCAACCTGGGTTCGAACCCCAGCATACTATATGGTCCTTCAAGCCCCATCAGGAGTGATCCCTGATGCAGAGCCAGGAGTAGTCCCAGAACATCACTGTGTGTGGCCCCCAAACAAAAACAAAAAACCTATTTTTTTTGACATTTTTAAAATAAATTTATTTATTTTTAATTAATGAATCACCATGAGGGTACAGTTACGGATTTATACACATCTGTGCTTATGCTTCCCCCATACAAAGTTCGGGAACCCATCCCTTCACCAGTGCCCATACTCCACCACCAGTAAACCCAGCATCCCTCCCATCCTCCCCAATCCCATCTCCCCCCACCCCACCCTGTCACTGTGGCAGGGCATTCCCTTCTGTTCTCTCCCTCTAATTAGCTATTGTGGTTTGCAATAAAGGTGTTGAGTGGCCACTTTGCTCAGTCTCAAGCCCTCATTCAGCCCGCAACTCCCTTCTCCCACATGGCCTTCGACTACATTATAGTTGGTGATCCCTTCTCTGAGTTGCCCTTTCCCCAGAATGTGAGGCCAGCCTCCTAGCCATGGAGTCAACCTCCTGGTAGTTGTTTCTACAATTCTTGGGTGTTAGTCTCCCACTCTGTTATTCTATATGTCATAGATGAGTGCAATCTTTCTATGTCTGTCTCTCTCTTTCTGACTCATTTCACTTAGCATGAAACTTTTCATGCCGATCCACTTAAATAAAAAATTTGTGACCTCCTCAAAAAAACTATTTTTAAAAAAACAACAGCAACATATATGTCATAATTCCTTAGGGTATATTATTATCAGAACTAGGTAAGGTCCGCATTTAATTGCTCTTAGAATGTCTTTCTCAAATGTTTTAACCAGAGGTCAGCAAATGTTTTCTGTAAAGGCCTAGTTAGTAAATATTGTCAGCTTTGCAAGGCCACATGGTCTGTGCTGCATTTACCCAGGCACAGCTTAATCATTACATAGATCAATCTTCTCTTCCTTAGCAACAACTGTGGCAAAGCTGCTCTGGAAACAGGATTTCCAGAGCTCTATCCTGAAATGTGATATAGATTGCTAATTGTTAGCCTCAATATTTATTCTTCTGTTTCCTTAGTAATTTAACCCCTAATGTTTATCTAGACAACAGCTACCCAGAGGATAGACATTTCCCAGTCTCCTTTTGCTGAGTATGAACAGGTGATTAAGTTTTAGCAGATGTTACATAAATAGAAATGTCGTGCAGCACCTTCCAGGAAACCACTTTAAAAGGCAGCTAGTGGGCTTAGAGAATAGTTCAGTGACTTAGAATACCTGCTTTGCAAGCAATGCCCAAAGAATACCTGCTTTTCGAGTAGAAATGCCCGAGTTCAGTTCCCAGTACTGTTCGATGTACCAAGTGTGGTCCTGCAGCTCTGATGCTGGGTCCTGGCAGATCTGCTGTCTGCGAACCCTAGCAGTACAAGCAATTCCATCTGCATCATGGCCAAGGGTCTATAAACCCCATCATCAAAAATGAAGTACAAGCACCACAGGCAGAAAGTGTGACCTCTGGTGATTATGTGTATGAGCCTTCCACCAAGCCCTATTACAACCAAAATGAATATGAGCACCCTGACTACAGAGTGAACACTGAGAAAGCTAGTGCACAAGGACCACAGCTGAAGAAGTGCAACCTCAGTGAGCACCAGGGGTAAGCACCACAAGATGTGCAAGCCCCTGCAATACTACAACTAAATGTGTGAACACCACAGTCAGCCATATGTGTCACCCTAGTTACTGAAACAACATTGGCAATAACAATGGGGGGTAGGCAAGGAAGGGGAGTGGGAATATAAATTTATGTAAAAAGGCAGTGATTGACTGTCTTCTCCCCTTCTTTGTTCCTTTACCCATTGTGCTCCTAGAAAAAAAATTACGTGATGATTGGATTCTAGCTACCCTCTTGGGATCCTGAAAACAGGGACTTTGTCATGAAGATAGCCTGGGAAACTTTCTTCTAAGTAATGAAGAAAAAAGGTCTACGTTATTGTAGTCACAGTTATTTTCAGCCATATGTAAACCTAATGAATATATTTAGATGCATTCATATTTTATTTTATTTTTAGCAAGTATATACATTTTATTAAAAGGAGTCATGAGAATAACCCTCTTTTCTTTTTTTTATTAGTTTATTTTTAATTAGAGAGTCATCGTGAGGGTACAGTTACAGATCCATACATCTTTGTGCTCATGTTTCCCCCATACAAAGTTCGATAACCCATCCCTTCACCAGTGCCCATTCTCCACCACCAGTAAACCCAACATCCCTCCCCGCCTCCCCAGTCCCATCTCCCCCCACCCCACCCTGCCACTATGGCAGGGAATTCCCTTTTGTTCTCTCTCTCTGATTAGGTGTTGTGGTTTGCAATAAAGGTGTTGAGTGGCCATTGTGTTCAGTCTCTAGTCTGTATTTGGCCCGCATCACCCTTCCCCCACATGACCTCCGACCACATTTTACTTGGTGGTCCCTTCCCTGAGTTACCCAGAATGAGAGACCAGCCTCAAGCCATGGAGACAACCTCCTGGTATTTATTTCTACTATTCTTGGGCGTTATTCTTATAGTTAACATTAAGAGAAATTATTGTCATGGGATTTTGTGCCATTTTTCTGTAGGGTTTGTTGTTCTTATAGGTCTTTTTCCTTGTCTTATAGTAGCCCTTTGAGGCCTTCTTTTAAATTTGGTCTTGAGTCTATGAAGTTCCTGAGCTGTTGCTTGTCCATGAAATAGTGTATGGTTCCTTCAAGTTTAACTGAGAGTTTAGCCGGGTAGAGTATTCTTGGTGAGACATTCATTTCATTAAGTTTTTTCACTATATCCCACCATTGTCTTCGGGCTTGGAGGGTTTCTTCTGATAGATCTGCTGTGAATCTAAGGGGTGCGCCTTTGTGTATGATCTCCTTCTTTGATCTTGCTGCTTGCAGTATTGTGTCTCTATCCACGGCATCCATCATTCTGACTATGATATGCCTTGGGGATTTTCTATTTGGGTCCCTTTTAGCTGGCACCCTTTGGACTCCTTGTATCTGGATGTCCGCATTCTCTAGCTCTGGAAATTTTTTAGCAATGATGTCTTTAATGGTGCTTTTTTCATTGTGATTGGTTCCGTATGGTTCCGGCACTCCCATGATTCTTATGTTGTTTCTCCTGAGGTCATCCCCTAGGACTCTAACTTGCTCTAGAGCCAATTTGAGGTCTTTTGCCATTATTTGTTGTTGCCTATATGCTTTGTGCAGCTCATCTTCAAGCTCACTGATTCTGTCTTCGGCTGTAGTCATTCTACTATTGAGGGCTCCTATGGAGTTTTTAATTTCATCTACTGATTCTTTTAGTTATGTGACTTCTGTTCATAGCTTTGAAATTTCTGCTCTCATTTCTTCCTGGATTATCTTGGTGGAGCGTTCCAATGCTGCATCCATATCCTCCCTTAATTTATTGGATGTTCGTTCCATAGTTTCTTTGAGTTCGTGAACCATCCTCACAATTTCCTCTCTGAATTCTTTATCTGAGAGGAGGATGTATTTCTGGGAGGTCGCTGCTGAGGTTAGTGAGATATTTTCTTGGCTCTCTCCTGGTGGTGGGGATTTTCTCTGTTTCTTCATGTTGTTATGGGCTTTACTATCTGGAGCTCTCGTTAGCTTGGGAGGAACCTCAACTGAAGATTTGGGGCTATGCTCCTTTGACAAAGGACATTTGTGTGCAAGTTGCAGTGTTCATTGACAGTTTTCCTGAAGTTAGGATAGGCTGGGTTAGTTGAGTATTAACATATAGTAACTAAGATGATCAGGGAGTTCTTCGGAGGAATGAATTCTATCAATTGTGGCCAAAGGACAATGCACGGAATGGTAAAAAAAATAACTGCAGTCGTGTTAGAGGCCTGTGCTCTGGAAAGAGGCCACGCCCACTTTTGAGGCCACGCCCTCTAATGAGAGGGCACGCCCCTAATCAGCGGAGTGGGGATTGGTCAGGATCTGATGGCGGCTGTGGAAAGGTGCCAGGTGGGGGCTTCAGGACAAGCCCCAAGCCGAGGGGACAGGGGGCGGGGAGGGGGCTTCCGCATTCATATTTTAAACAAGAACATTTTGGGTGCTTGAGCAATAGTACAATGGATAGGACATTTGTCTTGCATGCGGCCAACCTAGGTTCAATCCCCTGCATTCCATATGGTCCCTCGAGGACTGCCAGGAGTGATTTCTGCGTGCAGAGCCAGGAGTAACCCCTGAGTATCGCTGGTGTGACCCCAAAATAAATAAATACATATTGAAAAATGAATAAATAACATTTTGATAAGAAGAGAAAATATTTAGATAAATTTTAATATAATTCTTAAAACAATAATTAAAGTATCATTTTTAAATTGCTGAATATTTATGATCATTGCATACACCAGGATACTTACATGTATAATCAAATATTTGAATTTATTGAAAAATTGTACTACAAGTTGTAAATATTTATTATTTTATATTGCAAAAAATATATAAATAATTTATTGTAAATTATTTATATTCATATAAATATAAATAATTCATATTTATTATGAATTAAAGTAACAAGCGAAGGTAACTGAGAAACATTTACTTTTTTCATTTAATTACCTTGGTATACACAGTTTCAAAGTAACAACTGATTGGGAGAAACATTTACTTACTAATACATTGAATTATCCTGTGATCTGGTGCCTGCCTGGTTTTCTCAGCAACAATTACTAAAGCAATAGGACAAAGGTCATGTTATATTATCAGGATAAATCAACAGCTCAGGACACTGCACAGAAATAGTACCTCCCAGAAGAGCTGAGGGTGTACATCTTTTCTGGTTCATCTGCAACTTACTTATACATTGGGTTTGTAATCTGCAGTAATTCCTCCCTCTACACCAAAGTTGCATACTATGGCCAGATCTTACAGGTGACAGATACATGTAGGACCACAGAAATCCTTAGGATCTACTTATACTCTCAATTTTTTGGAGATGGGCTTGTCTTTTGCTGTGTCACATACACTACATGGGTCTGTACAGTGCTGGGAGTTCCCGTGAGGGGAACCTTTGGGAGCAGTCTGCTTTAGCCTTAATACAGGACTATACTATATTTGTTGTACTATATATAAAACAACACTATAATTTGTTGTTCCTCTTTTGCATTTGGTGGTGGTGTTTCCTACCATGTTTATTTGTAAAACACACGAAAGACGCCAAAATTTTATATCCTGGTTCTGTTTTTATTTCTCTACCTCTAGCTAGGCAACCGGAAGCAACACTTGTCCATTTCCTATTGTGCTTTTACTTAAAAAAATAGACCATTATCCTTTTTTTAAAAAAAATTTTATTAGTGAATCACCATGAGGTACAGTTACAGACTTACAAACTTCCATGCTTGCGTTTCAGTCATACAATGGTCGAGCGCTCATCCCTCCACCAATGGTCTCAGCATCTCTCCCACCATCCCCACCCCATCTTCCCCCCACCACACCCCACATCTGTGCCACGGCATTCCCTTTAGACCACTATTCTTTGCGTTCCTTAGAAATGTTTGAATTTGGTGGCTATCAAATTCCTGAAATATTTTTGAATGTTGGGGATGTACAAGTTATCTCAACCCTCTTCATCTAAGAAATCTGTGTATCTTTCTGGCCTTATCTCCTCAGGTCTTGCATGTCCTCTTTCTTTTATACTAAGATCAGGAGATGCTACTTCTCCCTACCTTGATAGACCAGAACAAGTGGCACACTAACTTGTTATCCCATTCCTGGTATAAACTTTAAAATTTTTTCATAAGGAACAAATGAGGGTGTCTATGCTAAGAATATATTTGGACTGCAACTGAGCTTGCAAATCTGGTGGGAGCCAAAGCAATTGCAGACACTGGCTTCTTTCTCCAACCCTCTGAGACATATGGCTTCTCTAAATAATGTCTCAACATTTTTTCCTCGTCTCTCTTTTCTGGTTGACATTCTCGTCACTCATTCACCAAAAATTTAGTTATCAGTTACCATCGGCAGCATATTGCTCCAGACAACAATGCAGCAGTTGAATAAAACAAAATTATATAGTTCAAACTTGGAGGGAAGAGTCAGGGAATAAACAGATTATAAATGTGTAATGTCAAGGAGTAGTAAGTTCCATGAAGAAATAAAAACCAGCATAAGAAGATAGAGCCTGGTTTGTTCTATTCTAGAGAGGACAATTGGAGAAAACCTCTTTGAGGAGTTTAAACTTGAGTACAGGCCTGAATGAATTGAGAATGGGAGTCAAGGAAGAGAGGGGACCTTGCAGAGCAAACAGGAAATGCTGAGACCTTAAGACAGAATGTGCTTGTTTTTTGGAGGACCAAGGTTACATCAGAATTTAAGGATATCTGAGGATTGAGAGCATGTGAAAATTCAGATTACAGAGTCAGAAAGAGGCCAGATTACATAGGGTAGATTACTGTTATGATCTAATTTACATTGTAAAAGTGTATTCAGGCTCTGGTGTGGAAACCAGACTGTAGGGGAATAGGAATAGATACAGAGAAGCCATTTATGAAACTGGTATGGCAACCCATAAAAGAGATAACAGCTTGGGCTAGCATACCGTGCTGGAGTAGCAGGAAATATATAGATTGCAATAAATTTTAAAGAAACCGGTTGCTGCATTCTATATTGAATTGGATGGGGGGAGAAATCAAAGATACTATCTTTTCCTTGGCCAGACACCCAGATGGTGTTCATGTTCTGAGAAGGAAAACAATGGAGAAAGAGCAGGTATAAGTAGGGATTTCAAAATATTGATTATTTAATTTTACCCTCTTATAGATGAATTTATTTTAACCTTTGAAGTATCTGTTAATTTTTTTCTTTTTGGTCACACTTGGCAATGCACAGGGGTTACTCCTGGATCTGCACTCAGGAATTACTCCTGGCAGTGCACAGGGGACCTTATGGGATGCTGGGAATTGAACCCGGGTTGGCTGCGTGCAAGGCAAATGCTCTACCCGCTGTGCTATCGCTCCAGCCCCAGTATCTGCTAATTTTAAATAACATGTCTATAGAATTTAAAGAAAAACAGTAATCTGAGTATGTCAACTGATAATCTTGTTGCACAACTTCAAGTATAATTTGGAATGAGTCACAAGTTTTGTGATCTGTAGCAAGTTAGCAATAAAATACAGTGACATATTAATAGAAAATTTCAGACTTACATTTGCTATATATCAGGCATTTTTAAAAGTATTTTAAATTATATTAACTTAATCCTTAAAAAAATCTAGAATTATACAGGAATAGAAAGGCTTCTGAGTTACCTTAGATCACACAGCTAGATCACACAGCTCGAGGTAAAGCTGGCGTAGAAGCTAGGGCCTTTGTTCTTAGCATTATCCCCTACTGCTTTATGTGGTTTTGCCCTTTAGTTTATTAATATGATAATAATTATCATTGATTATTGATCAGTTTGTTTCTGTCAAGTTAATCAAGCATACTCTGGTTTATTTCAACTTAGTAGTGATATTCAACTCAGTTTTCTAATGTTTTGTTGAGTTTCATTCTATAATCATAAAGGGATATTAGTCTAATTTTCTTTCATTTCTTGGTTCATTTTTATGTTAAGATACTATTGGTTTGATTAAATCAATGGAGAAGTATATTCCTCCTCTTTATTTTTTTAAGATTTTCAAAGTAATTCATTAGGAAGTAGTATATAAAATGTAATGAGTATTCCACATGGTGTACTTTCACTTTCTTAAAGAAATAACTAAAGAGTCTGGGGACATAACTCTGATCAGGGACATATGCCTTGCATGTGCAGGGACTCAAGTTTGTTTTCAAAACTTTTCTATCGTCTCCTATTTTCTACAGTGTTTCTTAATTTTATTTTGGAGCTCCTTGATCTATTCCTCAGCTTCTTTTATTCTGCTGCTCAGATCCTTTGTTGAGTTGTATTTTTTTTTCTTAAGAACACCTACCATAGTTTTGGCTTCTGTCATTTCTGATTGTAATTTTCTCATTTCAACTTTTTTATGCTTTGCTGACTACCTGAGTCATTGTTTCTTTGAGTTCAGTAAACATCATCAACATGGTGTCACTAACGTCATTCTCTGACAATTTACAGATCTGTTTGGTGCTGGCTGAGTCTTCCATGTTGTTGTTTTTCACTCATTGAACTGGGTGGGCTTCTAGAAATCTTCCCCATTTATTTTCTTGTACTCCTACTGTCCACAAGGTGAATCTTTGTAGTTAGCACCCCTCGAAGTCTCTGAGGAATTAGGCCTGGAGTTGCTCTTTTCCTTTCCTGTCTGTTTTCTCCTAGTGACAGTAAGCATAATTGTGAACAGTAGAAGATTTAATGAGTAGAGCTGAACTTGATAGTAAACTCACCTGAAAATAAGGGGGAGCAATAAGAGATTCAGAAGATTTGGAGCTGGGTTTACTTATACAGCAGAGGGCAGGCGTGGAGACTGCCAGGACCCAGTCAGAAGGTATTGGGCCTTGGTTCCTAAAAGTTCCAGAGATGTCCACAGGGACTTTAATTTTACCTGGGAGGATGGGGAAAAAGTGACGGTTCAGAAAATATGGAGTTGTACCTATTGATATCCCCTTATATTTTAAAGAATATGTGATTGACTGAAAGATGGGACTTTCTTTTGGGGAAGTTTTTCAATAACTAGTTAAATCTATTATAGGTTTATAAGAATTTTTCTATTTCTTTATGAGTCATTTTGTTAGACAGTGCCTCTCTTGCAATTTGTATTTTACCATTCATTCAGTGTGTTTTACTCTCATACTATTTATTTAAAATCCTTTTTATTTGGAGGTCAGGAAGATAGTATAGCAGATCAAGTGCTTGCCTTACATGTGACTGACCAGGGTTCACTCCCCAGCATTCCCTATGGTCCCCTGAGTCCACCAGGAGTGATTCCTGAATGCACAGCCAGGAGTAAGCTCTGAGCACCAAAGGGTGTGACCCAAAGCACAATAATCAATAAAATGAAATGTATTTTATTTCTGTAAGGTTAATGATCAAGGTCTTATTTCTGATTTTAGTAATTCATTTTAGAAATATGTATTAAAAATCAAGAGAAAGATAGTTTTTCCCTTTTGATCAATTAAACAAAAGCTTTGACAATTCTCTTTATTTTTGCTCTATTGCTTATTATACTTTTCATTCTGCTTGCTTTAGGTTGAGATCACTCTTTTTCTAGTCTCTTAAAGTAAATTAGGTTACTTATTTATTATTTTTTTAGTTTTGCTGAAGTATAATTAATAGATATAATTGTGATACAAAATTTATGGCATGATTATTTGATATAGCTATTCATTGTAAAAAGATTTTCATAATCAAATAACTGACACATCCGATCACCTTACATTTTTAATTCTTTTTGAAGAGAAATAAATTTATTTGCTTCTTTTAACATATTTTAATTATGCAATAGAGTGTTATCTACCATAATTACTAGATTATATAATGTATCATTAGGTTTTATTTATCTAATTGCTTCAAGCTGGACTTTTGTACTAACTTCTCCCCCATATATGCCAATCTCAGGATCTAGACCCCAACATTTTGTTCTGTGTTTCTATGTGTTTGAATTTTTTAGGAAATTATTTATTCATGGGGAGAGATTGGGGACTCCTAGTTCTGTGATTATAAGTGACTTTTGGCAGTGCTTAAGGGACCGTATGTGACACTGGAGATTTGAGCTAAGGTTGCAACCAGTGTGGTTGTGCAAGACAAGTGCTTTACCTCCTATACTATCTCTGTTTCTATATGTTTGAATTTTTAAAAAATACTTCTATTACAAGTGATATTGTATGGTATGTTTATCTTTGTCTGACTTATTTCATTTAGCTATCTGCATGGCAGAGCCTGGCAAGCTGCCATGGTGTATTCGATATGCTAAAAAACAGTAACAAGTCTCACAATGGAGACGTTACTGGTGCCTGCTCAAGCAAATCAATGAACAAGGGGATGACAGTGCTACTATTTCCTTTACCTTAAACCTCTGCAGATTAATTCATATTGTTGCAAATTCATACTATTGTTATAGGATGTCTTTCTTTCTATGTTTGAATAACACTATATTATTACTAACAAAATATAATATATATTATATATAATGGACCAATTCTTTAACCATTCATTGTTCGATGTTCACCTAAGTGTTTCTATAACTTTGCTACAGGAAGAAGTGCTTTAATGATTATTGGTCTACAGATATTTCTTCAAGATAATGTTTTTGTGTCCTTTGATTGTATACCCAGATACAGGATTATTGGCTCATATGGTAGTTTGATACTTAATTCGCTTGGAAACCTCTATACTGTTTTCCATATTGTCTGCACTAATTTATATTCATACATAGTGCACAAGGGTTCCCTTTTCCCCACTTTCTTTCCAGAATTTATTAACTCTTACTTCTTTCCAAACTGATGAAAAGTAGTATCTCCTTGTGGTCACATTTGTATGTGTATATCCAGTTTCTCCAGTATCAACATCATTTACTGAAGAGACTATCCTTTATTCATTGTATGTTCTTGGCACCATTGCCAACAATTAATTTGCCATGTATAAATATTCTGTTTCATTCTTTTTTATTGATCTAGCTCTCAATTTTAATTCCAACTATGATTACTCTTTGATTATACACTTTTTTAATTAAAATGTCTTCATAATATAGTTTGAACTCAGGAAGTGTGATGCCGGCAACTTTTTCTTTCTCAAAATTGTTTTAACTTGGCTAGGGACATAGCTTAATGATACAGAGTATATGCCCTGTGTTTATCTTCTAGCTCATACAAAAAAGGTTACTTTGGGGACTAGAAAAATCACATAAAAGTCTGGAATGCATGCTTTGCATTCACTAAATTCCTCAAGCACTGCTGGGTGACCCTGGTGACCCCCAGTACAAGGCCCCCCGAGCAAAGCTGCATTACCCACTTTGAGCACAAAACATTGTTGGCCCACATGGCCAAGACAAACACCACTAGAAGTGGTCCTAGATTCCTCGAGCACTGCTTAGGAGGCCTTCCCCCAAAGAATTGCTCTATTTGTGTTTCCATATAAGTTTTAGGGTATATTTTCTGTGAAAATAATTTTTTCTGTGAAAAATGCCATTGGAATTTTGATAGAGATTTTATTGGATAAGCATATTGTTTTGGATAGTATGGACATTTAGACAATATTAATTTTTATTTATTAAGACAAAATACCTTTTAATTTTTAACATATTCTTCAGCTTATTTTATTAATTTTTACAGTTTTCAGTGTACATTGTTTAAATTTATTCCTAAATGTATTCTTATTTTTTGATGCTATTGTAAATAGGCTACATTGTAATTTATCTTCCTTACTGCTACTGATAAGACAACTTACAACTTATTTTTATGTATTTTTTTATTAAAAAACTATTATTTGGGATGGAGCAATAGCACAGTGGGTAGGGCGTTTGCCTTGAACGTGGCCGACCTGGTTTCGATTCCAAGCATCCCATATGATCCCCTAAGCAACACCAGGGGTAATTCTCGAATGCAGAGCTAGGAGTAATCCCTGTACCTTGCCGGGTGTGACCCAAAAAGCAAAAAAACAAAAAACACCCCAAAAATCTTTGATTTACAAAGTTATTGATAGTTGAGTTTTAGACATATAATATTTCAAAACGAATCCCCCACCAGTGTCACCTATGTTTCCATATTTCCTCCTCACCCTATTCCCACCTGTCAACTTGACAGGCACACTACAAAGTTACAGTGGTTGTTGCTTAGATGTTTTCAGTTCTGTTGAAATCTGTATTTTGGATATATGGTGATACCCTTCACTCATATCATGGGTATAACTGAATCCCCGATGCCTGTTCACCCATTACTTCCCATTCTCTTCTTCCTCCCTTGATTTCTTTCCATCTATGTCCTTTTCCTGTCTAAACTCTGGGGTCAAGAGTGAACTTGGCATCCTCCCCTTTACATTTCCTCTAGTATTTCCATTTCATCTAGTATTCTATATACCATAGATAAGTGAGATCATCCTGTGCTTGCATGTAGGCTTATACTTCTTCTTCTGGGTTATTTAACTCAACATGATATCTTCAAGTTCCAACCAGACTGCAGCAAATTTTATGATTTTGTTATTTCTTGCAGTTGCAAAGTATTCTATTGTGTATTTATACCACATCTTCATAATCCATTCATCTGTCATTTGATACCTGGATTGATTCCATATCTTATATATTGTACTGAGTGCAGCAATGAACGATGATGTGTCTATGTCCTTTAGAGAGAGTGTTTTTATGTCTCGTGGGTAGATAGCCCAAAGTGGAATTGCGGGGTAATATGGCAGTTCCATTCTAAGTTTACTGAGAACTCTTCATACTCTTTTCCACAAGGGTTATACCAGACAACATTCCCACTAGCAGTGGATTAGAGTTCCTTTTGCACCACATCCCCGCCAACACAGATTGTTCCTACTATTTTTGATATGTGCCATTCTCACTGGTGTGAGATGGTATCTCATTGTCATCTTGATTTGGATTTCTCTTATGATAAGTGATGCTGAGAATTTTTTTTAATGTGCCTACTGGCCATCTGCCTGTCTTCTTCTGAGAAATTTCTATTCATTTTCTCTCCCTATTTTTTGATAGAGCTTTGAATTTTTTATATTGATATTTGTGAATACTTTATATATCCTGGATATCAAACCTTTATCTGATGCATTGAATGCAAATATTTTCCCCAGTCAGTTAGCTGTCTTTTAGTTTTAGCCTGTGTTTCTTTTGCCATGCAGAAGCTCTTTAATTTTATATAGACCCTTTTGTTTATTTTTGGTTGTGTTGCTTTTGCCAGTGGTATCAGATCATTGAAGGCATCTTTGAGGTCCAAATCTAGAAGTGTCTGTCTATATTTTCTTCAATGTACTTTATAGTTTCTGTCAGATCTCAAGATCTTTGATTCACTTTGAATTTGAATTGACTTTTGTGTGAAGTGTAAGATGAGGATCCAGCTTTAATTTCTTACACATGTTTATCCAATTTTCCCAGAACCATTTATTCAACAAGTTATACTTAATCCATTTTATGTTCTCAGCTACTTTATTAAAAATTAACTGCTCATATACATGGGGTTTTGTCATAGTGTATTAGATTCTGAGCTGTTGATTAGAAGGTCTATCTTTATTCTAGTACCATGCAATTTTGATTACTATAACTTCATCATACAGTTAAAATTAGGTAATGAAATACCTCCCAATTTTTATTTTTCAGCATTACTTTGGCGATTCGTGTTCTTTTCTGATTCCATACAAACTTTATTATTGACTTTTCTAAATCCTGGAAGCATGGTGGCTGAATTTGGATGGGGATTGCATTGAATCTGTATAATTAGATACAGATTAGATAGTCATTTTAATAATATGTATTCTTCTGATCCATTAATATTGGATATTTTTCCATTACCTAATGTCCTCTTTTCTTTAATAAGTAGTATAGATTTCCTACATATTTTGTCAAGCTGATTCCTAGATATACTTGATGTTTTTAGATACTATTTTAAATGAAATAGACTTCTTGTTTGCTTTATCCTCTGATTTATTCTTTGTATATAAGAATGCAACAAATTTCCATGTACTGACTTTAAGCTTACCACTTGCTGTATTAATGTATTGTTTCTAGGAATTTTTTGGAGGGACTCTTTAGAGTATTCTATGTACATCATCATATTATCTGCAAATAGTGATAATTTGACTTCCTTTTTTTTCTATTTAAATCCCTTTCATTTGTTTTTCTTGCCTTATTGCTGTAGTAAGGACTTCTAATACTATGTTAGATAGAAGTGGAGAGAGTGGACATCTTTCCCTTGTACTTTTTCTCAAAGGGAATTCTTTCAGTTTTTCACAAGTAAGCATGATACTGGTTATGGACATTAGTGTTTTGAGAAAGGTTCCTTCCACCCCTATTTTGTTGAGGTCTTTTATTTTTAATCATGAATGGATGTTGGATATTGTCAGAGGCTTTCTCTACATCAATTGATTTGATCATATGATTTTTATCTTTCCTTTTATTAATGCAGTATATTATGTTAATTGATTTGCATATGTTGAAACACCCTTGTATCCCACTTAATTGGGGTGTGGGATTTTTTATATGATGTTGGACTCAGATAGCTAATATTTTGTTAAGAATATTTGCATCAATATTCATCAAGGAGATTGATCTGAAATTTTCTTCTCTGGAAAGGTCTCTGTAAGCTATGGGTATTATTGTAATGTTAGCTTCACAAGAAGGTGTTAGGAAGGATTCCCCTATCTTCAATATTTTGGAAGAGCTTAAGGAATATAGGCAGTACATCTTTGAAGGTTTGATAGAGTTCACCAGTGAACCCATCTGTACTGGGACTTTTGTTCTTGGGGAGATTCTTAAACACTGTCTCAATTTCCTTGTTTGTAATTGGTCTTTTTTTAGGCTTTCTACTTCCTTGTCTTTCTCTACCTTAAGAGCATAAAGTTGTTCATAGCAACCTCTCATTATATTTTTAATTTCTGAAGGATTCATTGTAATTTCTCCTCTTTTATCACTGATTCAATTTATTTTAACATTTTTTTCTCTTTTTTCCCCTCATGAGTATAGCAAAAGATTTATCTATCTTACTAATTTTTTTGAAGAACCAACTCCTGGTTTCATTGATTCTTTGAATTGTTTTCTTGGTTTCTATGTTGTTTATTTCTGCTCTAGTTTTTATTATAAGTATTATATTATCACATCATCAGCAAGCATAATTTCCAATTTGGATACCTTTGATATTTCAGTTTTCTTAATGCCTCTGTACTATGTTGAATAAAAGACACAAACCTGAGCATTTCTCTCTTGCTTTAGCCTTATAGAAAAATCCTTTAGCTTGTCATCATTGAGTGTAACCTGCAACAGAGATTAGAGAAATGTACTGAACAGAAAATGTCTAACTAGCACCATTGTAGTGGCTCAGAGATGTGAGCTAATGCTCTAGTGTTGCTTTTGAGGTTTCCTCAGAGAGACCCTAGTAGGTCTTTCAACCCTTTTCCTTTACTGGTCACATTCCCTCTTTTCAGCTCCTCACAACTTTAGTCCCATTTATACTTCCAAGCATTTTTATGCTGTAATTTGTTTTGTATCTCACAGAGAAATTTCCCTGGGCTTGTTTCTAATCAATTAAAAGTTTGCACCATCACCCAATTACAGGCTCAGAGCAAACAAGCACCTTGACTGTTGTCAGTGATCACATAGTTCCCTACAATTGAACTGCCCTATTCTGTTATTTCAGGTTATTTTAAGAAGTCTCCAATTTTTAAGATTTCTCTTGGTTGATTCCAAAGTATGTATCAATTACTGCTGCTTTCCTTGACACTCTTCTTAATAGTCTTGAACTGCAATTCATTGCTGAATGGATTGCAAGAAAGCCTGATAAGAAACAAAAATGCTGCCACACTTCCATAATTCACTCTGGAAGAAATCATTTTTTTTAACTCTGAGAACTCTTTAAACAACATCAAACTGATTTTTCTAGAGAGGGAATGGGTGAACAAGTGGTCTAAGAAACGCAAGTCCTACTTAGAGGATCTAGCACCTCACTTTCGAATGTGGGAGTGGTTGGCACTCATTTTCTTAATGGCTTCAGCCAGAGACAGTCTCATTTTTAACAACTTTTTACACACGTCTGGTACTTTCTGAAATATTGCATGACTCTTGCACGAAACACTAACCTAACGTGTGTGTGAGTGCTAGTTTTTATTAGTTTTAGAGGTTGCATCATATGCTTTCCAATCTGTTCTAGGCTTCGCAAAGGCCCAAGGCCAAAAAAGTTTTAGCCTCACTTATGAACTCTAAAATTTAGACTGTTGGGTCTACATGAAAAACATCATGAAAAAAATTGAATAATTGAAAAACAGCCTCAGGTGTGTTAGGTAGGAGGTGTATTTTTATTGTGTGGCAAATTTTACTTGTATATCTTGAGGCATTATTTTTGTAACACAGCTTATAAAGGCAGCAGAAGGTAGTTCTGAGTTTATTACTTATGTGTTGGTGGAGTGAGAAAGAACAATTTCTAATTTCTGCCAGTAAAATTCTTTTCCATTCCTGTCTGTTGAGTTTGTTCTGGCAGTAATCATATCCTCCCTCCCTTTTTCTACCCCCAGTCTTAACAGAGATACATTTGTGCTCATGCTAAATAGATGTAGAAAAAGCAGAAAACTCCTTTTTTGGGAACCATAATTTTTTCTTCTTAAATTCAGAAATTAGGATTGAGTGGCCTATACATTTAATTATCTTCTCTGCTATAGAGAGGAGAGAGAGTATTAAGATAGATGAAGAGTTAAATGTGGTGATACATTTTAGCACTTTGTATCCTTTTAGCCCTAATACATTATTTTCTCTCCATTATCTAACTATTCATTGGCTTACTTCTTTCTTGAAGCTTCTTTTGGTGGGGTGGTGGTGGTAGGTGACATTCAGCTTGAATTAAAGAATATGCTCACTGTATATTAAAAATAAATGAATGAATTTGTTTTTGTGGAGATCTAAGGATACCATAAATATTATGGGTTTTAAAGGACATCATATAAGTGTTGTTTGATCAGAGAAATGTCTTGGTATATAAATCTGAGATCAAGTGGCCATGAAGTTTGAGGCATACTACAAAATAGATGTACTTCTGGTTAATGTTAATTGTATATAGTTTCAACCCAAGCAAGATAGTTTGGTCCACATTTTGTGGTCCCAAGGTAATTTTAAATGTCTAGAAGAGTAATGAGTTGACACTTACAATCTTTGGAGCAAAGAAGTAAATATTTGGGTTGTATTTTACATTTTTTCTAGCTAATACATAAAAATAAACATCTCTCTGGGATTTACCACACCAACAAAGTTATTAATAGTCACTCATCTTTTATAGTTTATAAAGAGTTTTATTTTATTTGTTTATATATTTATTTATTTATTGCTTTTTGGGTCACACCTGACATTGCACAGGGGTTACTTCTTGCTCTGCACCCAGGAATTAGTCCTGGTGGTGTTTGGGGGATCATATGGGATGCTGAGAATTGAACCCGAATTCTTCAGCGTGCAAGGCAAACACCCTACCCGCTGAGCTATCGCTCCAGCCCTGATAAGGAGTTTTAAAGAAGATAATTAGAAGCTTTTGGGAACCCCCATAAATATGCCTGACTCTTTACCATGGAGATATTCACTCTAATCTAAGTAACATTACTCTAAGATATTCACTTAATCTGGATATGTTAATATCACAACAGCCACATTACAAAAGCTTAGCAGTGTTTTCCCATAGATAACTTTCCATCACTTCCTTGTAATTCTATGTGTTTGAAATACTTTTTATCCTCTTTCACCTTCTTTTTTGGTTTTATTTTTTGTTATTCTATTTTTCTCTCACTTTATTTTCCATGTATATGTGAGATAGATTTTCATATAAATGAGAAAAATTTCATATACACACATATATGTCTCAAGAGTTTTCCTTTTTTCTATTTGTTCTACCACAATACACTTTAGATATCTTCACCTTACACATAAATTATTACCACTCAGTTCTCAGTTTTAGGGAGCCTATCAATGTTAGGTACTTTGCTCTTAAATATGTTCCACTACCCCTGGCCAGTTTTTGATACATCATTTCTCATACTGATCTAGTTGACAGTGACTCACCAAATTACATCCACATCCTTATTCTGGCCCAGCGTATGCCTGCCCTCTCCCAGATATGTAGTCTCTTCCGTTGTTAGCTGAGACAGACTCTTCTGTGACCTTTACCTCCAGGGTTCTATTTATAAGATTCTTTTATTTGAAATTTTCTCACTTCCATTTAAAATATTTACACATTCATTGTTATATTGATTTGGGGCCACACCCCTTGGTGCTCAGGGTTTACTTCTGACTTTGTGATCAGGAATCACTCCTGCTGGTGCTTGAGGGAGCAGATGTGCTGCCACAAACTAAACCCTAGTCATCTGTGTGCAAGGCAAGCTGTCTCTCTGGTAAATTTTTTTTTTTAATTTTTGGGTCACACCCAGAGATGCTCAGGGGTCACTCCTCGCTCTGCACTCAGGAATTACCCCTGACCGTGCTCAGGGGACCATATGGGATGCTGGGAATCGAACCCGGGTCAGCTGCGTACAAGGAAAACGCCCTACCTGCTGTGCTATCACTCCAGCCCCTGGTCAATTTATTTTTAAAATTAAGATATCCAAGGCTCAGAGAAGTGGAATGATTTTTCTGAGGTTGAACTTCAAGCAACTGAGCTAACTTAAATCTATTTTTCAGATCCACAAGATAGTGTCTTCATTTTTCTTAGCTTGATCTGAATCTGAAATTGCTTGTTTCAGATTCAGATTAATATAGGATGGAATCCATAGGTGAAAACTCAGATTGCATTTGTGGAGCACCTGCTGACAAGAAGATATCCCATCTGGGGCTCTTAAAACTGTCTCCCTTAAACTGAACCTCAGCCATGTCAAATAAGTTATTTTACATATTCAGCCAAATTAAAATGTAAAATTTTGCAAATTTTTAAATAGCTTTTAACATCTGTAATACTTAGAGAAAACTTAAAAAATTAACTTAAGGAAAAAGGTAGTAGAATGCCTACAATTTGTGTTAAAGTTATTAAAATTCTCTGTTCAATTTAAAAATTTAAAATTCAATTTAAAATTCAGTCATAAGGGCATTGTTGTATCCAAACCAAGTTGTCCTAGGTTTGCACCCAAAGTTCTAGCACTGGAATTTTTATAATTCTAAAAATGGGATCAGATCGCATATGCTCAAGCTGAGCAAGCTACTAGGATGCCAATAGCATGTTTGTATAAAATTTTGATTGTAGATTTCATATGCAAATAGGACTTCTGGGGTTCTGGTTAGTGTTGCTTTTAAATGAGGAGATGGCCTTTAGATAGAAAGGCTATCAAAGATTATTAGGCTATCTAGAGACTTCCCTGAGCCCCTTAGAGTACATAGATCTGGATTTGTGATCTGGCTGATAATTTGCAGTATAATCAACATGTCTGTTTCCATCTGCATTTCCTTCTCTAATGAGGATGGTAACAACTGTCTTTTTTCATTCTTTCAGGGGCATCAAAGGACTAAGGATGTTGTAAATATTATTCAAAGAGAATTTATATTTTATTATGTAAAAAACTCATACATAGGGTCTGGAGCAATAGTTATAGTGGATAGGGTGCTTGCCTTGCCTGTGGCTGACCTGGGTTTGATCCCTGGAAATTCATATAGTCCGCTGAACCCTGCCAGTAGTAATTTCTGAGTATGGAGCTAGGGGTAAGTCCTGAGCACTGCTGGGTGTGCCCCCCACAAATAACACTTCATATATATGTCTACATATATATAATAACATATATATGTATATGTAATATAGATAGCACAGTGGGTAGGGCATTTGCCTTGCTTGTGGCTGACCCGAGTACAATTCCTCCATCCCTCTTGGAGAGTCAGAGAGCATGGCAAGCTACCAACAGTATCTGTCCTGCATGGCAGAGCCTGGCAAGCTACCCTTGGCTTATTCGATATGCCAAAAAACAACGTCTCACAATGGAGACGTTAACTGGTGCCCTCTCGAGCAAATCGATGAAAAATGGGACGACAGTGCTACAGTGCAGTGCTATAATGACATTGTGGCAATAGCTGAATTTTATTACAGTTAAAGATAATAAGCAGTTTTTGTTGTGTATCTAGACATCTCCATTATTTGCTATTACACAATGGCTTTACCTGAAAAGTCATATTATTGGGTGGGTTGGAGGAAACACATCAAACTTGATTCAAAGTAGCAAAACTTAATGGCCTTTCCTTATAGATATATCAGGTAAATTTGAAATTAGACAGCTGCAAAATCTGCTTCTGGAGTGGTGTTTTTTCTTGGATTTTAACATTTCAGTTCCAAAGGCCAATTGCTAAGAGTACCAGAGACATTTCAACCTCATTCCAAACACTACAACCTACAACAAACAGCAAATGATTTCTGTGATGAACATAATAACTATTCCCCATTGTCTTCCCTGTAAGAGAATATCCCACATTGCCCCAATTCAGATATCACAGACTTCTTCTTTTATTAATTTGGCATTAATAAAATGTTAAATATTAACATATAAAGTGTTAAATATTCTTTCTAATTGTACATTGGTTGGATGTTGAGGAATATTCAAAAATTAATAGGACAAAGTCTCTTTCCACTGGGAATTCATAATCAAGCAATCACTATTTCTCAGTACCATAATTTGTATTTCATGTCTTATAATTGAATTTTTTTTGAAACTTTGCACATAAAATGGTGTATAAAATTTCATTATAAGTGGTTGAAAGACTTGGATATTGATTGCTGGCTCTGCAATTGACCACCTTATTTGAACTTGGCAAGTTATTTTACTTTTCTGGTGTCAATGTCATACTCTGTAAAATCCCAAGATTTAAAGACCTACTCATTCTTTAATTAGAGACCAGCGATTATAAGAAGAACTACTTTAAGCTGAATATTGCCAAGTTACTTGGTGTTTTTAGTGACCTAAAAAGACATATTCTTGACTCCTTTCTTACATTTTTTAGGGGAGAAAAAGAGACAATGAACAGCATAATAAGTAATATAGTATGGAGCGATAGCACAGCAGGTAGGGCGTTTGCCTTGCAGGCGGCCGACCCAGATTAGATTTCTTCGTCCCTTTCGGAGAGCCCGGCAAGCTATAGAGAGTATCCCGCCCTCATGGCAGAGCCTGGAAAGCTACCTGTGGCATATTCGATATGCCAAAGACAGTAACAAGTCTCACAATGGAGACGTTACTGGTGCCCACTTGAGCAAATCAATAAACAACAGGATGGCAGTGCTATAGTGCTATAGTATATTGGAAAATTATAGAGCTGCAAAGTAAGAAGCTCAATGGAAGAGGAAATTAAGAAAGTAGAATGGCAAAGACCTGCAACTTATATATTCAGTGGTCAGGTGAGACCAATAAAGTGACATTTAAGCAAAGCTTTGACAATACTCACTACAGTGTTTCCTCAGAATGTTTTATTTACACTTTATCATAAGAGGAATAAATAGAGAAATACTGGAGCAAACACCACAGTAATAGCTGAAACTTTCTTTGCTTTTTTTCCTTTCCTTTCTTTGTAATTTATGTTAGATATGTCATCTAGAACTTCTCAATTTAATACAGTTATAAGCCATATATAATTATTAGACTCTTACAATTTAGCTATTACAAAATTGAGATGTTTTCTGAGTGTGAAATGAAAACCAGCTTTCAAAAAGATATCTCATTTGTTATTTCTTTGCTTTCATGTTGAAATGATAATATTGTATATATGTCATATTAAATGTTTTTGGCTTTTTGTTGTTGCTGTATTTAGGACTGTATCCAGTGATACTCCCTCCGCCCCTCTCGGAGAGTCTGGCAAGCTATCAAGAGGGCAAGCTACCCGTGGTGTATTGGATATGCCAAACACAGTATCAATAAGTCTCACAATGAGAGACGTTACTGGTGTCTGCTCGAACAAATCGATGAGCAACGGCATGACAGTGACAGTTTCTAAACAGGTCATTTTGATTTCTATATTATGCTTATTGGTGAATTATTTCTCTCATATTTATTCTGTATTTAATGATAGAAAATATTAGCTGTCAGAAACGATAAATAAGGTTAATTCCTAGGTAAGATCAGAACTATTTATTTAAACGACAATACACATGCAGGTCAACAAATAGTGAAGTAAAGCCAAGATAAAATATACCTACCTTGTGCTTGTGTTCGTTTGCTTGAGGAAGTCAGGAAATAGCTTGGGAAAAATTTAACACAGACGTTTACACAATCCACTTTCTAGAATCCTGAGTTTCCCCGAATTGTGTTTTTAGGATCATTCTAAAACTAAGGATAATGCTGAGATTGGTAAATTGCCTTTCCTGGTGCAGGCAAAGAACCAAATCTTCCAGCTCTTAGAGTTTTCTATTATTTTGTGATCATTCCTCAAGGGTAGCAATAAATTCTTATTGAATGACTAGTGAGTCCACAATCTCCCTTAGGAGCTTGTTTCAGTATTTCGTCCTTATTCTTTATAACAAGCTACAAAAAGTTATAAAGAAACTTTTACTTGTATATAACTAAAATAATATATTTTATGTGATGCTAGTTGCCCACTTATTATTTATTTAATTCCATGAAGAAAAGCTGCAAGGGCTAATATTTTTTTAAAAATTCAAATATATAAGAAGTTTGAAAGGAATTTATCCCTGTCTTCCTGTATGCAAATCACTTATCAGCTTTGTGTTTTACATTTTAAGCCTCTAAGTCAGCTATTTTAGTTATCTCTTTTGAATTTTGTAGTTTTCTTGATTTTTCATTTATCAAGGCCAAGGTCATTATCAATATTTTTTCTTTCACTACTTTTACCAAGTAGATGTATTCCTGAACCTGCATTATAAATGCCATAAGTCATGGCTCTACTGAAATATATGTTTCAGTATGGTGCCAATTGAAATCAGCTTCATTAAAGACTAATAGTTTTTATAGTCTCTTCTATAAAGAGAAGAAACAAAGCATATGAGATTATGAGGAAGTCAGCAATTAAAACTCACAAAGATAGAAGATAGAAGTCACCAAACAACACGAAAGAAGAAAAACAGACAAAATTTTTGTTTGTTTGTTTTTTGGCATTAGGGCCATACCCATTTATTTGTGTTCAGGGATCACTCCTGGCAGAGCTATTATTCATCTTGATATCTCCAGGTCTCACTTCAGGTCTTGGAATTATTAATCAGTAGATTAATGAATGAGATAATTATCTAATGAGATAATTATCTAATGAGATAAATAAATCAAGAAATTTGTATGTTTAAGAGGAAAAATAAGGGGCTGGAGCGATAGCACAGCGGGTAGGGCGTTTGCCTTGCATGCGGCCGACCCGGGTTCGAATCCCAGCATCCCATATGGTCCCCTGAGCACGGCCAGGGGAAATTCCTGAGTGCAGAGCCAGGAGTAACCCCTGTGCATTGCTGGGTGTGACCCAAAAAGCAAAAAAAAAAAAAAGGAAAAATAAGTGGCAATATCAATATTTCAAAGTAAAGTGCTACTTTATTTCTTACTAAAGCACTACAAATAATCTATTTTATGTATAATTTAATACTACACTGTAAAATATTAAATCATAGCAAAATCCACCAAGTTTTATATTAATTAATTTGCAAGAAAAATATCTTTAGATGGTTTTCAATTGCAAGAGTGCAAATATTTATCCATCATTGTCCCAAGGTCGCTTCTTATCCCCATTTACTCCCCTGGCAGCCAGTTTTAAGTCCTGACGGAAATTTATCAGGGGCTGTTTCCACTGGGCATTGTCTCTTGCCTTGCTTTGTTTATTTCTTTATACTCTACATATGAGTGAGATTACCTAGCATTTGTCTTTAGTTTTCTTTCCCCTTTCACACAGCATTACACTTTCCAGTTTTACCCAATTTGAAATGAAAATGAACACAGGTATGCATATTTCCTTATGAATGAATGTGGTTTTTTTTGTGCATTCTTATAATTTATGCCCAGTAGTTGAATCACTGAATTGCTCGGAAGCTATACTTTTAATTTTTTTGAGAAATCTCATACTGTTTTCTATAAAGGCTGAAAGGGACTACAATCCTTTGTCAATTTCAGTCAGCACAGACTTGATCCTTGGAACCCCATGACCTCTTAAGCACTGCCAGAGGTGATTCCTGAGAACAGAGACAGGAGTAAGTCCTAATTACTATTGGGTATAGTCCTGAATTAACAACAAAAAACCAAAAATATAACATATATATAATATTATCATTTCAACAAGAAATGATGAATGAATGAATGAATGAATGAGGTTTCCTTTTCTTTCCAGACCCACAAACACTGATTGTTTCCAGACTTCTTATTATAAGAGAGAAATTCTCTATCTCTGAAAAGCAAGAATTAACCCAAAAAATTACGAATGAATATTGAATTTGATTTTTCAGATCTCTTTGTTTTACATACTTGGAAATCTATTGGTATGAGCTGGATAGCATTCCTCTCATGAGATGATGACACTTGTTTTCTTTTTGTCCCCTACTTTCTCTGTTTCTCTACCTTCAATTTGCATATTTTATTTGCTTTTGTTTTGTTTTGTTTTGTTTTTTGGACCACACCCAGCGATGCTCAGGATTTACTCCTGGCTTTGTGCTCAGGAATCACTCCTGGTGGGGCTTAGGGGATCATATATGGTGCCAGAGATCAAACCCAGGTTGGTTGCATGTAGGGCAAGTGCCCTACCCGCTATACTATCTCTCTGGCCCAAACTTGTACATCTTCTTTCACTAATTTAATCTCTAGCTCTGTGTGTGTGTGTGTGTGTGTGTGTGTGTGTGTGTGTGTGTGTGTAGACAATCACAACCCAGTCACCTATCTCTTGGCATCTCACCAATGTATAGCCTTAGTTTACTTGTACTTACATACACTTTTTTCCCCTGATCTTTGAGCTTCCAACTTGATGTCTTATGAGACTCAGCATGAATCCCAGTATACTCACCCTTATCTTGGGTCACTAAATGTCAGGAAACTTCAAATGCTTCCTTCGATTTCCAGAAGAGTTCTGTGTTCCCTTGCTTTTCCTTCTGTAATTATTGCCATTTTTGGAGATCCACTTCCCTCTAACTTAGTTACAAAATGGAGCAGACTCCTTAGCCCTCCAGTATTGTAATATCTTAAAACCTGCAGTCCCTATTGATTTTAAAGTTGTGCATCATAATTGTTTTAGAAAAGCTTTTTTTATTACTATTTATAGTAAAATTATAAATAAGAGGGTGTTATAGAAGTTAATGTTACTAAAATTCCCCTGCCACCTTTTCAAAAAGGGTGTAAACTGGGTGCCTCTGAGAGTATAAACTGGATGCCCAGAATTTTCTTTCTGTGGCCAAAGCTCTACTTTTTTTTCTGGATGCCTCATATATGCCATAATTTGATTTTTTCCTGGTTCTCTATAACTGGATTCACTATCTCATGACTCTGGTTGACTCTCTTGCCTATTCTAATATACCCAGTTCACCATTTTATTTTCTCTAAGGAACAAAGGAACCAGGAGTCCTGTTCATTCAAGAGCAGTATTTCAGATTTCTATTTTTTGGGAAATATGCATTTCTGTAAAAGTTAACCCACTGTTTAACTGTGCTGATTTCTTTGCATATGAAATTCCCTTTTAATTTTCCCCCAATAGTTTGCTAGTTCCTTCAGAGAATTTATTTCTGAGCTCAGATAACACCTTCAAAAGACCATGGCTAAGAAGTTTTCATATTCCTATTTAAATTTGTTTGGGTTGTTTATTTTCATTTTAATAATAAGTTTTAGGAACTGGAGAGATAGTACAGCAGGTAGGGAAATTTTTTTTAATTTATTTTATTCTTTAATTAGTGAATCACCATGAGGGTACAGATACAGATTCACACATTTTCAAGCTTGTTTTCCCCTCATACAATGTTCACAAACACATCCCTCCACCAGTGCCCATCCTCCACCACCAATAAACCCAGTATCCCTCCCACCCCCCAATTCCCATCTCCCCTCCACCCCACTCTGCCTCTGTGGCAGGGTATTCCCTTTTGATCTCTCTATCTCCAATTGGGTGTTGTGGCTTGCAATAGGGGTATTGAGTGGCCACTGTGTTCAGTCTCTAGTCTACTTTCAGCATGCATCTCCTTTCCTGCACGGGATCTCCAACCACATTTTACTTGGTCTTCCTTTCTATATCTGAGCTGCCTTTTTCCCCAGCATGTGAGACCAGCTTCCAAGCCATGGAGCCAACCTACTGGTACTTATTTCGCAGATAGGTAACATTTTGTGCATGTGGTTGATCTGAGTTTGGACCTTACCACCCCATATGACCCCCCAGATCCTGCCAGGAGTGATCCCTGAGCACAGATCTAGGAGTAATCCCTAAGCACTTATGAGTGTAGCACAAAACCAAAAAATTTTTAGAAACACATTTTTCTTATATATTTATTTTCTAATTTTTCCTGTTCACTATTCTATAAAGTCCATAATGACATGCTGCTAATTTAAATATATAAACGGATATTTAAAGAATTACATATTTAAATAGAGGAATATTTAAGGGATTATTCAATATGAATATATTTGATACATTATGGTAAAACTTGGTCAGTGGATACTTGAATTTGATTTAAACTTGATAGGAGATAAATAACCAGAACTGACACAACCAAACCATGTGATGCTCTTTGAAGGCAAAATTTTGAGTTGGAATAACTGAATAGGAAGTCTACAGAGCCATGAATGTTTTTGTAATTCTAGAAACTTCTGATATGTTTCAAGGCTAATAAGCAATCAAGTATGGTTGGTTCTTTAACCTAGTTTTCGCTGAAATCCCTCCAGAGACCATCAAGCATGATCAATTATTGGATTAACAGAGGATTAGTGTTGTCTTCTGCTTCAAATAGTTTGAAAAGCTGATGTAAGGCATTCAGATTTACTTAGCTTGTCCCTTGAGAGATTATCCTTATTTCCTCTGTCTTTAACTTATTTGCTTTAGCTCTTATATATGACTGGAAAGATTATCACTATTGATTTTTCTTTTTCTTCAGTATAGTTGAAAAACAGATGTAAGTATTCTAGTTATTGCAAGAAGTGAATGGGGAGAACTAGCCCCATGGTATGATTAGGGAATAGAAAGATACGATTTTAGAACAATTAAATACATGATTAAAGCTTCCTGAAACAGCACTGAGGAAAATCAAAATCATTTTCTGCATTGGTTATAAGAAGAGAAAATAGGAGCACACACAGAAAATAGGACTCACAGTCGTTGTTCTTAGAGGGCATCAATGGATTTTTGACTATTTAAGTATAATAAATCTTAGAAAAGCAAATAAGTTTTGTGTAAAAGATCAAGACATATATGAATATAGGTAACTGTAACTGTAAGAAGGGACAAAGGGAAACTTGTTCTTTGTGTGCACATAAAAAAGTAAAGTTCCTGGAACAGGAGAGATGGGATAGCACTTGCATGCAGTCAACATGCAGTTCAATCCCCAGAATCCCATATAGTACCCTGAGCACTGTCAGTAGTAGTTCCTGAGTGTAGACCCAAGAGTAACCTCTGAGCATAACATGGTATACAAATTCCTGCCTACCACCCTACACCCTCCCATTGCCAAAGTTCTTTGGTTTTTGTTTTTTTAAAATTTTATTGAATCACCATGAGATAGTTACAGCTTTTATGTTTAGGTTCCAATCACACAATGATCAAACACCCATCCCTCCACCAGTGCACATTCCCCACCACAAATATCCCCGGTATATCCCCCTTTCCCACCCTCCCCCTGCCTCCATGGCAGACAATATTCCCCATACTCTCTCTCTGCTTTTAGGCATTATGGCTTGCAGCCCAAAGTTCTTTGCCTGGAAAAGAAAATTATCAGAATTCAAAAAATACTTGGTAGAACTAAAACAATTCTGTGCAGACCAAATATGTATAACAACAGTTATGTTCTTGGGATATACTCATTAGAAGGACACACACATATATTTATATGTAATCACAAAAACCATGTACTTGAATATGTATATATATAAGCACTATTTATGAAATTGTCAAAATAATGGGGCCAGAGCAATAGCTCTGCAGGTAGCATGTTTGATTGCACCTGGCCAACCTGGATTCGATCCCTGGCATCCCATGTCAGGAGTAATTCCTGAGTGGAGAGCCAGGAGTAACCCCTGAGAATTGCTGGGTATAACCCCAAAAGTCAATAAATAAATAAAATTAAAATAAAAAATTGTCAAACTGAAAACTATCTAGATGTACAATAAATGAAAGGAAACATAAATTGTGATATATTTAAATAATAAAATCCTAATATGGGGAATTCGGATCTAAAATTGTATATGACAATATAAAAAACTTCACAAACATAATAATACTAAATAAAATAAAACAGAATACATATGATATACTTTAAACATAAAATATTATGCAAATATATGCTATTAGACATTGCTGTTAGAAATTAGGTTGGAGAGATGTTACTCTTAAAGTAGAGACTAGAAGTAGGCATAGAGGTCTGGGGTTCCTGTAATGCTATTAATAGTTTTTCTTGATTTGGGTATTGGTTAAAGGGCTCTATTCAATTTGCAGAAATTTATCAAGTCATGTACTTAAAATAGATATATTGTTCTATACTTTGTGTTGTATCTTAATTTTTGAAAAGAATTCTCTGTGGTGTCCTAGTATTCTCTATTAACTGTTAACTAATTTACTCTCTTTTCTCCGTACTGTCTATCATTTGGGTTGAAATTTTCAAAGAGAAATAAGAAGTAGTGATTTAAATGACTAAACCCCATTGAAGAGTGAAAAGCAAAGAAAAATAAAAAGGGAAGGCAGAAAAGCAAGAGAGAGTTTTTAAATAAAAAGAAAAGAAATCCTATCACTTAGCCTCATATTTTGTCATTCCCTTCTGGTGACTGAGTTTCTAGACCTTCTCTCTTAGATAGCTACCATTTACCCACAAACTGTCCACAGAAAACCACAAAGGATCACAGAACAATCAAACTTTACAAAGTCTGGGGCTCTGTCAGGAATGCATGATTGTACAGAGAAAGGAAAATGGAAACAAAGTGAGACCAAGATGAGAGGAGAAGCAGGGAAGTTACCATTCTCAGTTCAACTATTTTGAATGATTTATTTCAATGGAAACTTTAGGAATACACCTGATAAAAATATTAGGTTTTAATTTTCAAGTCAAATATTTAAACCACATTATTTAATATATAAATCCCCACATTGTTTAAGTCTAATAATAAGCATAACCAGTATTATGATGTTTTTTCAGTATCATGATCAAATTTTATTTTTCTTCTTTTTCCAATATATTCCTATAAATGAATTTTTATTCTCAAAAATTTCAATGGGAGGCTGGAGTGATAGCACAGCAGGTAGGGAGTCTGTCTTGCATGCGGCCAACCCGGGTTCAATCCCCAGCATCCCATATGGTCCTCCGAGCACCACCAGGAGTAATTTCTGAGTACAGAGCCAGGAGTAACCCTGTGCATCACTAGGTGTTCCCAAAAAGAAAAAAAAATTCAATGACCTGTAGAAGAGGCCATTGTAGAAGAAAACAAAAATTTCCTGACAAGATCCTTTTGAGTGGCTATAACCTGACCTGGCATAGATCAGTGAATTAAGTCACAAAATAAAAAGATAAGAGTCAAAGAATGTGATTTTAGATATCAGTGATGTATGAAGATGATATGTGATGGTTCTTATCTGGCATGAGATACTTACATAAGAACTTCTAAATGCAAAATCCCTATTGGCTCTTTTGTCTATAGGATACCATCTTAAGAAACACGAAGCGAGATGGACAGGCTAGGAGCAAAAAACATGACTCTGCAGGAAGCTATTTCCTGCAGGCAAGCCAGCTGGAGGTGGTTTCCAGCACACTCTGCATGCCTCTAATGCTTGGCTCCTACCACAGGTCAGACCAGAGGTGGGCATTGTTTTCCGAACCACTGCCAGTTAATCTCCCCCACCATAACCCATAAGATCCACAAACTGGTCTCTTATATGGAACTCTCACCAGGGCAGCCTGACTACCCCAACCACATTAGGCCAATAGTCCATTAGCCCCTACTACAATTAGCATTTCCCTAGAACACACAAAACTAACAGCAAACACAAGAAACAATACAACCCTCATTGAAAAGTAATAGTAAGTTCAGGCCAAAGAATACATTCCCAGAATCAACACAAGAAATTCCACACAAATATACAGGGACACCAAATTAGAAGATCAATATCCTTGATGGGGAAAAAAGAGACCACCACCCAGCAAGCGTCCCCCGAGTACCCCCTGACTCTGATGGGGCATGGGAGCATTGATAGTGCATTGGAAGGAACCACCTCCAGACTACACAAGCACTGTGGGGAAACAGTGTAGAAACCCACCCACCATGAGGAGTGGATGAAGATAGGAGCTCTGAAGCTTCAACAAGGTATCCCCATGGACATAATCTCCCTGATAAGCAATTCAGAGACAAAATGGTGAAGGAATTCAGAGACAAAACAGTGGAATTAATATCTAGTAAAATGCAGAAGAATATGAGAGAAACAGTGGTACGGATAGCCAATAAAATACAGGAGGATGTGAAAGCAGAAATAAGAAAATTATGAGCAGAAATGTCATTAATATAAATTCTGTATACGAAAGGTAAAACTCAGTGGATACCCTTCACTGTAGAGTAAAAACCACCAGAATGATCAAGTCTTTATCCAGAAATAAAGTATCCACATGAAATTTGTTACTATTTTCCAATGAACTAGGGAAAAAAAAACATTCAGAAGTTAAATGAAGTCCCAGTGGTCTATGGGCCAATATAGGAAAAACTGCAATGATCATCAGATGCCAATTTCTCTTTCTTATAGATGAGAAAGCATAGAAGAAATAGTTTGTTCAGGCTAGAGCCTAGAATGCAGTTGAGGTCACATACTGGTTCTAATCTTGGCACTGCTTATGGATCATGAGCATAGCCAGGGGTGACCACTGAGCACAGAATCAGGTATGGCTTCCTAATAACACCATATGTGTCCCTGCCAATATCCTCCAAACTCTGCGAAAATAAAAAGAGCCAGATGAAAGAGCTCATTCGAGATTAGTTGGTTAGTTGATTAACAGAAGATAACATGATATTCCTGGATAATCACTGTCACTGTCACTGTATCACTGTCATCCCATTGTTCATTGATTACTTGAGCGGAAGCCAGTGATGTCTTCATTTGTCCCTGTTGCATGCTAGTAGTAGCCCAATGGTGTCTGCTTGCTCCAGGAACATGAAGAGCACATTATTGCTACTGTTACTGTTTGTGGTATATCAAATATGTCACTTGCAGCTTGCCAGGATCTGCTGTGCAGGCGGGATATCCTGGGGCCCATTAAGCACATATATAAGAGAATACAAGCAAGTTTGTTAAAACCAAACACATGCATGCTGCTTTAAGTATATCAGTGGGCTAGAGTATTAGAAATCGCTCCAGGAAAAATTACGTTGCTCTCTTCTGGGAGCTTTGTTTTATAGTGTCTGGATCTTGGCCATTGATGGTATTACACGTCACCAGGGGCAGTTTGTGGGTGTGACTGCCAGGCTACTTGGAAAAACTGGGGATCTGGGTGGAGGAGGCCCAGTTCTGATCCGAGCAGGCTTGGAGATCTCAGCTCCAGGTCCTGCACACATGGGTTCCTCTGTCGGTTCCTTCATGGGTGAGGCTCATCTGAGCATGTGGAGAATGGCCTTGAGCATGTCTGTGGCTGGGTTCTGGAGGTTTTTGGCTGCTGGGGCTCTGCTTGGGGCAGGGAGGGAAACTCAACCCGCCCCCCTCCAAGGGGGCCATGGTGAAGATAGCCTGGCATGGGGGCAAGAGAGAGCGATGCAGAATCTCCTGGATAACACATGATGCAAATCATCATATTTTTACAAATGTGGTTTTGTTTAATTTCAGGGCATAAAAGAATATTAAACTAATTTCAGTTTTAAATTTTTAGATAAAATCATAGCTGAACTGGCAGTACACATTATAGACTCTACCCTCTCACCCCCAGAAAACAGCGAGGGTGTCAGGGGTAGAGGGAAAAATTTGTTTTTTGAAAAATTGTGTATTCCTATAGGTAGTGCTAAGAGAAGTAACCATAGCAGTAAAACCAAAACTGTCAGTTAATAAAATAGTTGGAGGGCTGGGAGAGAAGGAACAATGGGCCAGATATGACATAGGGATAGTTTTTGGACACTTCAGTGACAGGGATGTGCAGTAGCTTTGTACATGAATATCAGAAAGTTGAATATACTGTGACCCTCTTACCTAACCAATAATAAAATAAAAAAAATTTCCTATGAAAATATCTTTTATGTCTCTCAATATTTCTTCACTTACCTTTTCCCAGACATTTTTCAATATCTCTGTATGTAATTACATTTACTTGTTCATTTTTATTTCTAGGTTCAACTGGAAGATGATTTGAAAATAATTACATGGATAAAGATATCCACAGATTAACTTTGCACTACTTAAAAGACCGTTAGAATTGAAATAAAATTCTTATATAAATTTTTCCCACTGTCTACTTCTTTTTGAATATTTTAGTGCAGAACATCATTCCAATTTTTAAAAAATAAATTATTTTATCCTCCTCAGTCCTGAGTAATTGCAGAAATTTAACTTTTAGTAAATAAATATTTGTTAGATAAGCAATTTGTCCCACAAAAACTTGAAAATAACACTAATTTTTCTCCAGGGAAAAAGCCAAAGCATTTCCAGGGGAAGAGCTATAGCATCAGTGATGGAGGAAAGCACTCAGATGTGGTGTTGAGCATTTTATGCATGTAATATCATCATAGACAGTATTAATATAGACAACAGTAACAAAAATAAGAATATGAAAGTATGAAGTAAAACTAGGGTACCATGAGGCAGGAGTAATTGTACATCTTTTACAATTTACAAGGAATTTTGACACAAAGAAACTGTATCACTGTATCACTGTCATCCCATTGTTCATCGATTTACTCGAGCGGGCACCAGTAACGTCTCCATTTGTCCCAGCCCTGAGATTTTAGCAGCCTCTCCTTACTTGTTTTTCCCAACGATTGGAGGATCAGGGTCAGGGGAATGAGACCTGTTATTGTTACTGTATTTGGCATATCGAATACATCACGGGGACCTTGCCAGGCTCTTCCGTGCAGGCGGGATACTCTCCATAGCTTGCCGGGCTCTCCTAGAGGCATATATATATATATAGGCATATATAGGCATATATATGTATATATATACATATATGCAAAAGGGTGTGGCTGGAGAGGGGAGGGAAGGATGTTAAAGCTCTCATGATGATGTGTCTAGGAATATGTTCACTCATGCGTGAGGCTTGGCCCGAGCATGAGGACACAAAGAAACAATCTATAAAACTGTGAGAAGTCAGGGGAAATATTATTCTCACTTCACAGATAAGGAAAAGTGACACTAAGGCAGGTAAAGGTATTTGTGCACAGTCACATAGCAATTTAGTGGATGACCTGAAATTAGATTTTTGTTCTTTAAGCTAAAGCTTTATCATGGCTACCACTACTACTTCTACTACCTTCTTCTTCCTCATTGTTTCCTACCCACTTATTACTCCCTCATTCTCTTCTTCTGCACAATACTTCTAAGGAGAACTGTTCAAAAAATACACTCAGGAAGACATGTTGAATTAAGAATTCTGGCTGTACAAGCCTCCACACTCCTACCCAAGTGAAAAAATTCTGGCAAGACCATCTGTTTAGTCAAGCATGTGCCTGATGGCTGTGGGAGGATCGACAACTGTACCACCATGGATTCAGGCCCCAGAGAGTAAATATTGAAACATGTGTTTGTTTCTGTACATGTGCCTCAGGGCTCAGTGATGGGCACATTTGAAAAATCTAAATAATAATAGTGATGGTGATGTTGCCAGCCCTAGTACTACAGTAGTACCTGAGCTTCACTTGGAAGAGTGCTATGGACATGATCATGATTTAACATCCTGTTCCAGTCACACAATGTCTCCAACAAGTGACACACATTGTAATCGGTTGTTCATGTTCGCTCCCTTTTTCATACTTTAAATTCAAGGCGTTTCATACTTTAAATTCTAGACATTGAGAATCTTTATAGATTTCAGTTTTCTTTAAAAAATGTTTTTTTTAATTTTTAAAATTAAAAAAAAATTTTATTGAATCACCGTGAGATAGTTACAAGCTTTCATGTTTGGGTTACAATCTCACAATGATCAAACACCCATCTCTCCACAAGTGCACATTCCCCACCACCAATATCTGTGGTATACCCCGCCTTTCCCACCCTCCCCCTGCCTCTATGGCCCCAAAATAGAGCTAGAGTATGGGGAATATTGTCTTTAAAAAAAATTAAATTTCATAAGGTAGTTCACAATATTTGATTACATTTAATATTCAAACACCAATCCCGCCACCATTACACCTTCCCACCACCAAATTTGGGATATTTCCATCTCAAGCCCCAATCTCTGTCCCAAAGCACAACTGAAATAATGTATTTTGTATTGTCTGTTATGGAGAACCGCCGACAATGCTACAAAAAGTATTCATATAGGAAACAGTATGAAGATTGTTCTATTTTGGCAGGGGCCATTAAGACATTCTTTAGGATATCACTAACATGTTGTTAAAGGTTGAGTGATGTGAACTTTCGTGTATATACATGAAAATATGTACATGTGCATATATATATTTCCCCCTATGATTTGTTGCTACTATCTGAACCTCATCAAATGTGGTGGTGTGGTACTTATGGAGAATGGGTGGAAAGTGTCCTATGATGTGTTGCGTGGCCGGGAATGCGGCCACGCGGTCCAAAGGAGCGTGTGGGGAGCGGCCTGGAGTGTGGCGACTTTTGGGTCCTGGAAGTTTTTGGCTGCCAAGGCTGAGTCCCTTGGGTTGGGAAGGTCTCTCACCTGCCCCCCACTAGGGCACCCCCAGTGAAACTGCCTGGCGTGGAATCCAGTGGCATGGCTATGGCAGACTTCATGTTATGCTCCCTTCCAGGAGAAAGCCGTGTGATCTGGACAGCGATCCATGACAAGACTATCTCTAGATTTCAGTTTTCAATTAAAAACTTTTTTTGATCTGAGTAATGTAGAAAATAGTTAAAAAGGTAAAATATCAGACTAATGAAATTTAGAAGTTCTGTGTCCACTGTTCCCTCCTCATATCCAGGTATTTCTATTCAAAGGCAATTATGTCCATATCACTCAGTAGAATTTAATGTAACTTTTTTTTTAGACTTTTGTAGACTTTTGGAAGTATTTCTTCAGTAGATTCCAGTGTATTAAGAAAACCAATAACTCTAATCGTATTTAAAATATTTTGTGTTTTAATATTTTTTCTTTTATCTCTGTTTTCATCAAGTCTTGATGCCTGAGTCATTTTATACTTTTTCCTTCCAATGTCTGTCTACTATTTCTCATTTGCTAGTTTTTCACAGCTTGGTTTTCCAAACCTTTGGTTACATTTAAATTTTTATCATATCTTTATTTTCAAAAGTTCTCTTTATTTCTAATTTTTCTTCCTTCTCTATTTTTGCTGTATTGATGTATTAACTTCTCCCTACCCTCACATGTAGTAAGCTATGAGTTTTGTTGGGGGCAAGGGGGTGGAAATATTTTCTTCTTGCTTTTTTTTTTTTTGCTTCTGTTTTCTATATTAAATATTTATTTCAAATGCCTGGCAGTTTTTGCCTGACCATTCATATGCTAGAACTATGAACAATGAAGTTCAATTTGTTGGAACAGCGACTGTGAAGGGTGATAGATGAGTCAAATAGCTTTTTCAATAAAAGCCCCCAATGCTGGTATTAAATAATTGTTTTCTCTGGAGTTAATTTCTACAGAGCACGATTCCTAATCTTTATTTGGGGCCAGTCTGCTGGTTTCTTTTAGAGGAGAAAGACTAAAGAAAAGGAGTCCACCTATTCAACATGTGGCCTTTCATTTATTTCCCTATTTTCAGCTCTAACATTCACTGCTCCTCTTTGATCCTAATATCCTCTATTTTCAGTCTCCCTCATCCATGTTTTAAAGGAAATAAAACTCTAGTTCTATGAAAGTATAAATAAACACACCCAGGAGTTTTTAACATTGGTCATTTTGATTTTAATCAGTTCCCTGTGATTAACTTGGTTTCTGCACCTGTCTCCAAAATTTTATTCTTTCAAGTGCTTAGCCATTCAGTTCTGTGAAAGAAACCACCAGACATCTGAGGATATCCCATTTTATAATATACATATATATATATGTTTTTTTCTTGTTGATGACTCCCTGCTCCACCAAGCTTTTTTTATCTTCAATTTAATAAAGTTGAAAAGTAAAAATTATCTTATTTTTAAGTATGAGCTATGAAGTTATGTACATGCCTAATTTCATATTTAACAGTGTCCCTAGCTTGCAATTACTTTTTTTCCACTCTGGGTTGTCTCATTTTTTGATGATGTCCATTGAAGGACAAAAGTGGTTTTGTGATGATGTCCAGCTTAATCTATTTTTTCTTTTGATATTAATGATTTTCTCTAAAAATTATCATAGAAACTACTTTGTAATTCAAGGTGAAGATTTACAGCTGCTTTTTTCTGAGTCTTCATAGGTTTCAAATGTATTGTTGGCTTTTGCATGTGAGTCTTTTGTAGACTTTGAGTTGTTTTGTATAAGAGATGTGTGATAAGGGAATCAAATGAGCATTCTTATCCAGTGAACCCAACCATCACTGATGTTAAAGCCTGAGAATGGCATGATTAATTTAAAAAAGTTAATAAAATAGTTATTTATCACCTTTTCTGAATATAGCATTGTATTAGTCATTATTAGATACAAGGCTGCTGTCCTCTTTTTTATTATTTCTTATTAATATGCATTGTATCACCGGCCTTTACATTTTTATTTATTAATGCTTATGTTACAGTGTCACATAGGAGAATACTCATAAACAAGTATTTAAAGTATGGTGGTATGTGTTTGTTTTTATTTTTGTGGTTGACTTGCATCTACTTTTTAATTTATTTTGAGTAAACTTGTTTAAGTGACTATTAAATCAGGGGAAAACAGATTGTATCAGGCAATAGATTAAGTGCCAGAGATACAAAGAAATATAAAACACAACTTTGTTTTTAAACAATTATTTTCTTTGAACTCACATACTAGGAGGAGAGAGCAGCACATTTGAAAGAGCTGTCAACCCACTATCCAAAACACTATCTTATCTCACATTAAATTATCACCAAGCCATAGCAGCAAAACTTACTAAATCATTATTTGTCCTTAAAAATTTTTTAACAAACTATTTGTCCTTTTTTCACTATAATCACTATTTGTCCTTTTAAAATCCTTTAATTTTGGAGAGAGAGGCACAGAATGTCCTCACCTGCACCAGGTTGTCTTCACCGGGCCACCTCAGAGGGGGGCGGGTTGAGTTTCCCTCCCTGCCCCAAGCAGAAACCCAGCAGCCAAAAACCTTCAGAACCCAACCACCACCATGCTCAAGGCCATTCTCCACACACTCGGATGAGCCTCACCCTTGAGGGGAGGAGCCTCACCCAAGACTGATGGGATGAACTTCACTCAAGAGCAGACCAGCAGGAAAACCCAGGTTTGTGGGAACCTGTGGCTAAGATCTCGAAGCCTGTTGGGATCTGGACTGGGCCTCCTGCCCCCAGCTCCTCAGTTTTCCAGTAGCTTGGAAGTCACACCACAAATTGTCGCCGGCAGCACCATGTAATCTCATCAATGGCCAAGACCCAGAGACTATAAATTAAAGCTCCCGGAAGAGAGTGCCACAGAATGTTCTGGAGCATGCCACATTTGTGTCCGTGAGACCTCTTATACTCCATCTTACTTACTTATCAAAAGTAGCCCACATTTGTTTGGTTTTAACATACTTGCTTGTATTCTATTATATTCATGCTTAAATGACTCCAGAATGAAATACAACCTTCACACATTTCCCTCTTATTGTGGTGGGAAGGTGCTCGGTGGTGGGACTGGTATTTGAATATTATCTGTAATGAACTATTGTAAACTACTTTTATGAAAATAAAATATGTAAAAACTCCTTTAATTTTAACCTTAATTAAGATAAATTATTTTATAAGCCTCCCAAATTGGTTCATGCTAGCATTGCCATTTCTTTATACATATGCTTACAAATCATTGTAAATAAATAATGTTTTTTTCTCTTTTGATGAGGTTCTAATAGAGACAGAGAGAGCTTACTCTCTTTTACAATGTGATTGTTCAAAAGTTATCAATTTTTGCTTTCTGCTGCTGCACGAGCATGATCCTGGAGGCCAACTTAACTACTTTGGAAACCAGCAGCTCGCAGAAATGCCTCTAGACTGTGAACTGAGCCACTGCCCCATGCGGTGCCAGGAAGGAAGGGTTTCTCTCTCTCAACCCTTCTTTTCCAGGCACAGCATGACGATCGCCGCTTTTTGAGCACAAAATGGAGGTACCAGCCAGCTGCTGCAGGACGCGTGGGAGATCCTGGGGGTGGGGCATACCGGCCCACCCTCTGCCGAGATTTAAGCGCAGTGGCCACACAAGCATGATCCCAGAGGCCAACTGAACTACTCTGGATACCAGCAGCTTGCAGAAATGCCTCTAGACTGTGAACTGAGCCACTGCCCCATGCGGCGCCAGGGGGATAGGGTTTCTCTCTCCAGCTTTTCCATCTTATGAAAAGCACCACAAAAGGGAAGTAAAAGCTTTCAGTGATGCAATTTCTGGCAGAATTTTCCCTGGACTTTATACAGAAATCCAAAACCGCGCAACCTAATGTCTCTTAATTGTCAGCAATGCGAAACGGTTCCTTTTTAGCAGGTCTGACTTTGGGGGGGAAACTCCAAACAATAATAGTGAGTTTTTTGTTGAAATATTGAAGGTAATCAAAGTAGCAGCCATGTCTCTAGACTGTGAACTAAACCATAGCCCCATGCCAGCCAAGGAGAGGAAATATCCTTCTTTCTTGTTTTTTTTTTTCCCTTTTCCGGGAGAAGCAGCGTGGCGTCCTCCATATTATGAGGTCTATTAAGCAGGTACGAATTCTGTGGCGTGGGAAGGAGAAAAAATATTAATTAATTAAAAAAATTATGTACTTGGAACAGCGGGACGCTTGGGCAGTCTCGGGCCGGGGCCGATAATGGCACACGCTCCGCTGAGATTCGACCTGGGTGGCCACACTTTTGTGCGGCCGCTTTTCTGCTGATCGACCAGGATCCGGAGGCCAACTAGACTACTGTTGGTCCCAGAAACTGCTTGCAGCCATATCCCTATACTGTGAACTAAGCCATAGCCACACACCAGCCGAGGACAGGAAATATCCTTCTTGCTTGGTTATTTTTTTTCCCTTTTTGGGGAGAAGCGGCGTGGTGTCCGCCATATTATGAGGACTATTAAGGAGGCACGAACTTGGTGGCGCAGGAAGGAGAAAAAGAAAAAAAGAGTTATGTACTTGGAACAGCGGGACTTCATATCTTTTTATTCTCAGCAATGGAAAACTAATTATCAAATGCTTCCTTGGCAGTAGGGCTGTCTTGTTTGGGGGGAAACTCCAAAACAATAGTGAGTTTTGTTTTTGTGTTGAAATATGGAATGTAATCAAGGTAAAGAGAAAATGAAGTGAAATTTATCAGTTACGCAGGCGGGGGTGGGGGGCGGGGAGTGGGAGGTATACTGGGGTTTTTGGTGGTGGAATATGGGCACTGGTGAAGGGATGGGTGTTTGAGTATTGTATAAGTGAGACATAAGCCTGAGAACTTTGTAACTTTCCACATGGCGTTTCAATAAAATAAATAACTTTGAAAAAAGTTATCAATTTTTAATTATCAGACTCATTTACTATTTTACCTATTAATAAAAACGTTAATATGTAACAGATATATGAAACTGATTTTTATTATTAATTTAGGTGGGAAAATGTGATCTTATATACATTATTTTTTTCTATTTTAGTAAATACTCACTTAATTATCTGCCATATACAACAGGGAGATATAGCACAAAACTAGGATTATCATGAGAACGAAGATACATTACAGGAGGTATAAAAAAAACCACAAAATCTTAATAAAAACTTTTTTTATCACTTGTTTCATGGAATGACAAGTGATACAAGTGAAAACCAAAATTGTAACGAAAATAATAGGTTAATATAATACTGTAATTTAATAAATACAAAGACTTTTGTTTTAAAGTACAGCATATATTTTTATGATCCAAAAAATGGCAAAAAATTATATTACTTTAGATTTCCTTATGCTAAAGTAAAAACACTCTTGGTGTGAAGTCTTGGTGAAATTTCTTAGTGTTTTGCTCACCTACCCTTTCAAATTCTCAGATCCTTGACTTGTCTTGATTATGTGGACTGTGGTCTGATTATACTATTTTCTAGTATCTAGCGTACCCAGGGCCCCTTGGAGGGGATGGGCTCCAGCTTCCCTCCCCGCCCGAGCAGAGCTCCTGGCGGCTGAAGACCACCGGAATCTAGCCACAGCCATGCTCAAGGCCCCTCTCCACACGTTTGGACAAGCCTCACACATGAAGGTACCAGCAGAGGAACCCAGGTGTGTGTAATCCCATCAACGGCCAACATCCAGAGAGTTAAAAGTAAGCTCCCAGAAGTGCGCAGCCGCAAAGCGGCCGCATGATATCTCACAACCTACTTCTTCCTCTGGGAGAAACTAGCAAGCTACTGTGAGTTTCCTGCCCACATGGGAGAGCCTTGCAAGCTTCCCATGGTGTATTCATATGTTAAAGCCACTCCAACGCAGCATCGTTGGGAAGGCCGAGTGGAGAGAGACTTCTAAAATCTCAAGGATAGGACAAACGGAGAGGTTACTGAGCCCGCTCGAGAAATTGACGATCAAAGGGATTTCGTGATTTGTGTGATTCATGAGCGTACCTGGAAAATTTATATTTCTTTATGGCTTAAAATATTCAGAATTCCATGAGTTTTCTCATTAGCCTGAGCTTATCATATGATTGGCCTTATTTTTAGGTATGACAAATGTAATTTACATGTGTTTCATTTTTGAATTTAGATTATTATACTCACATTCCAAATAATTTGATGACAAGCAATTGCTAATAAGTATGCCATTTATAAAGTTTGAAAATTTTTGTAGAGTGAGTTTGAATTTTTATGATAGTCTATGCATATTGTAAATGATGTAGAGAGCAGATGTCTATAAGGTTGCATCAATTAATTATGGCATTCAGGATATACTTTAAAGTTATTTTAGTTTTTGTTTTAAGAAATTTTTAATTGAGATCCAGACTCTATGCCAGACTGTCTTCACCAGGACAACTTGGAGGGGGGCAGGTTGAGTTCCTCTCTCCACCCCAACAGAGCCCTGGCAGCTAAAACCCTCCAGAACCAAATTGCCGCCATGCTCATAACTACTCTCCACAGGCTCAGACAAGCTTCACCCATGAGAGAGTCTGCAGAAAAATCTGTGTATGCAGGGAATCTCCAAGCTGCTCAGAGTGGGAATGGTATCCTACCCCCATCTCCCAAGTTCACCAGTAGCTTGGCAGTCACAGCCACAAAATGCCTCTGGCACCATTTAATCTCATCAATGGCCATGATCCAGAGACCCAGAAATAAAGCTCTCAGAGGAGACCAACACAGGACTCATCCATGAGTGAATCTGCTGTATAATTGTATTCTAAATTTTAGAGTTCCTGGAGTGCGAGGCTGTGATCTCTCAAACTCTACACCACCAATGTACTAAGAATTGCACACAACATTTGATGGGGTTTAACAAACATGTTAGTAATCTGTTATACAAGGGCTTAATGGATCCACGATGAAATACAACAACCTTCACACACTTTCCTCTAAGGAAATTTTATTGGACCATTTTTAGCAGATTATCAATAACAAGCAATACAAAATCAATTGCTTTGTTTTGCTTTGGGGGGCACGGTTTGGGATTTGGGAAGGAAACTTTTAAAATGGTGGTGGGAAGGTGCAATGGTGGTGAGATAGTTGTTTTAATATTAAATGTGAACAACTTTATAAAAATAAAATAAAATTAAAAAAATTAAAATAAAAACTTTTTTATTGATTAGGCTTTTTGACATAATTTTGCTAATTATGGTTTCCCATATACATAATTCCAATACTATGCCCATCACCACCAGTATACCCACCTCCTTTCTCCAAGGATCCCAGTTGTTCCCTTTCTAAACACACGCAGTGCACACACACACACACACACACACACACTTTATTGAGTGGTTTAGTTTTCTTGTGCTGCCATTAGCTCTTTATTGCTACTTTGCATGTATCTCTTTAAAGTTATTTTAAAACAAATTCATAAAATATAATTACTCCACCCCATATTCATCTACTTCTAAAATTACATAACCTTAGTAATATTCTCAAGGGAACCCAGCCTTAGTAGTTGGATTCCTATTAACAATCTTATTATAAGAAAATCCATAAAGTATAAATTCTTTTTTAACTCCAACCCCATCAATGCTCCCAGTTTATGATTAGAAATAAAATATTTGAAGTCTTTATCTTGATTTTCAAATCCAGTCAGAGTTGTTTTAGTGCTATTTTCTGTTTATCCATTTTGTTGTAATTTCACTGTTTATGCTGCACCATGATGAGAGGAATGCTATATATGAAATCATAATGAATTATTGTTGGCAGGAAGAAGAACAGCCAAAATAAGTGATTAAAAAGAGAATGAGGCAAGGTTCTAGTGGGGATCGGGTGTGGTGCTGCAGCTGTTACCTCAGCACGAGACTAGAGACCTGTTAATGCATGTGGGGGGAACACATGGTTTGCTTCCATCCTCGCAGAACCCCTATTTCCGCTCAGTTCTCTGATGATTCTAGTTCACAGTCCAGAAGGAACTGGCACAATATTTACTACCTGGAGGGATCAGAAATGAAGACCAAGACCCCTGTGGTGCCTTTGAACAAGTAAGCTTAGAAAGCCACAGAAGGGTGGACAGATTGGTAACAGCAGTGGGAGGTGGGTATGCCTTCTATAGCACGGTCCTAAGGGAATACTATCTGTGGAAAACTAAGAATAAGAGAGTAAGATCGCTGATAGGAAAAAAAATTTATTGCTTGGGTAGAGACTGATTAGAGACTGTAGTCCTGTGTTTCTATCTATTGTTCAGAGGACTGCTTAGGGAGAATGAGCACAAAGAAGCAATCATTCCCCTGTTGGAAATTATTTCTTGGTAATTTTCCTCCTTGGCATAGTGAGCCCCTCATTTTTTAGTATAAAGCACACATGCACCTGAACACAAAATGTCTTGGAAATTTCCCTAAGCAAACTTTCTGGGATCTGTGAGGTTCAAGCAATCAGTTGGAATTCCAGAACACTAGAATTAAAAATCCAGAAGAAATTATCAAAAAATAAATGAATAATAGTCCATTAGTGATAATTGCTGTTATGTTTTTAACATTTCTTAATCTAGTAGAGAACCATGTGTACAATTTGTAAGTGACATACTCAATGCCACGTGGTGGGAAGTTTCTCCAGTCCTTTAAAGGAGTTCTTTTAACACTTCTTGCAAAACTGGTTTTAAGGCTACAAATTCCCTAAACTGTTGTCTGTTTATGAAGTTCTGTATAATCCCTTCAATTTAAAATTTTAATCTAGCAGGATAGACTATTCTTGGTGAGGTTTTCATATCAATGAGTTTTTGTGTTATATCCTTTTGCATTCTTCTGCCTTGTAGTGTTTCATTTGATAGATCTGCTGTACATCTTGTAGGCTTTCCTTTGTAATTAGGGAGAATGGGCACATAGAAACAATCATTCCCCTGTTGAAAATTGTTTCTTGGTAATTTTCCAAGTTGCTTTTTGGTCTTGCTGCATTTAATATTTGCCTCTATTTTTTGGATTTTGTCTTTGTGATTATAATGTGCCTTGGTGTTTTCCTAATTACATCTATTTTCACTGGGATCTGTCAGGCTTTGGGATCTCAGTGCCTTTCATCCTTACTCTAAGAAGTTCTTTTTATCTTTTTTATTTTTTAATTGAATCACCATGAAACTACAAAGTTATTTATAACTGAGTTGAGACGGGAGAAACTTCCCATTTCATGGCATTGAATATGGCACTCACTAATGGTGCATATTTGTCACTACTAGATTAAGAAAGGCTAAAAACAGCAATTAATCATCACTAATGGACTTTTATTGATTTATTTCCAAATAATTCTATTTGCCATTCCTTTAAGTTTTATCGGATCAAGTAATATGAAATAAATTTGTTATATGCCTACCAAGTGGGCAGGGTGGGAGGGAACCTGAGGAGGCTGGGAGGAAACCTGGGGATACTGGTGGAGGGAAGGGGACATTAATAATAGGATTGATGTTGGAATGCTGTATTCCTGAAACAACTATTATGAAAAATTTGTAAGTCATGGTATATCAGTAAATATTCGTGAAAAAAAATAGAGAAGGAGACTTAGAGGTCATCCAGTTAGCTGTGTATACTCAACAGAATTGAGTGAATCATGAGTTTCATGAAGTTTGGCATCTGCTTGTGAAATTTACATGATGTCATTGCAATGCTGACAAAAGAGCAGCCTGGCTAAAGCCTACATTTGTGTGGGATGCTTCATCCACAGGAGCTAGCTGGTTAATTTGATGAGAAATTGGTTCTTTCTGACTCAGTGGAGTGGAGCATTAACACTCTTATCTAGTCTGGGCTTCTTTTTTTCTATCACTGTCACTGTCACTATGATTGCCAGAGCCTTGGTTTTCTTCCTTCCCTGCTCTGCCCCTTTCTATAGAACTGGCTAATTGATTCACTCTCCTCTCTTCTGCCCAGTTTTCTTCTCATAATACTCAAGTTCGGGAGACAATAGAGGCGTAGATAAAGTGTGTCATTTCTTAAAATGAGGGCTGATTGTCTATCTTCTCTCAACCTTAAAAATTCCCCCACCCCCCTTTTTTTTATCATGATCTCTCCATTCCCTGAGTCTCGTTCCTCATCAATACATGGAGAAGATTAGACAAAAAAAAGACCTATTTTGATTCAGATTTCAGTCTATTGATAAAAGCCTGAGACCAATCTAGATATTAAGAAGGAACTGCAGCAATTAAGAGCCAAAGAATATTTATATATGTTCATATATACATTGCTTTTTGGGTCACACCCAACGATGCTCAGGGGTTACTCCTGGCTCATGCACTCAGAAATTGCTCCTGGTGGTGCTCGGGGGACCATATGGGATGCTGGGAATTGAACCCAGGTCAACCGTGTGCAAGGCAAATGCCCTGCCCTCTGTACTATCGTTCCAGGCCCCAATATTTCTAAGAAGAGTGAAGATACAGAAGTCAGCATCCTTAAATTAAGCAGATCTTCCAGTCACAGAGACAATAAACCTGAAGTGGCAGGGTGGGTGTGAGGAAAGGCTCCTGTAGACTGTGAACCTTTCTCTTAAATCTGTGTGACAAAAATCCCTTTTCTTAACCAGAGTTCATGAAACTGAGAAACATATATGCACATATCAGAGTTAGGAACATTGAGAGAAACTAGAGATAGTAAATGACTGACACAAATACAAATCAGAAAAGGCACATTTTATTCTGTAGATAATTAAAGCAATGTTTGTCCATTAAATTTCCAGGCTAACAAGCAATCCTAATCTTTTCAATGAAACTCAAGAGTTGTGCTAATTTAAATACTCTACATTAAGAAGAAAAATGACCACAAATCCTGAATCAGTGATTTTTCAGCCATAGGTTCATATTGGAGTTATCTGAGGAATATTGATTTTTCTGATATTCTGATTTGAATGATCTGGAGTACTAACTGGGCATTGGGCAATTAAAAATTTGCCTCGTTAAATCTAAACTAAAAGTTAAGAAGGGAAACAATGTTACAAAATAAATCATCTGTAGTATGATGACTTTTCAGTGACTTAGATTTTCTTTGTTTTCCCTGCAAAGAAATGTTGTATAAATCAGCTTCTAACATTTTATAATTCTTTAGAAAGACTTAGTTTAGAAATGAAAGGTAGTTTCTCTTGGAAATGATGATGGCTAGGGACCCCCAGACTGTGAACTCTGGAGTCACAGTAGAATAGACAGAATATAATTAAATTCTTTGTATTTTGAAAACACAAAAGAAAATGCTACTGAATCTTTTTTTTTAATTGAATCACCATGTGGAAAGTTACAAAGCTTTCAGGCTTAAGTCTCAGTTACACAATGCTCGAACACCCATCCCTTCACCACTGCACATATTCCACCACCAAGAACCACAGTAAACCTCCCCCCGACCCACCCACCCTCCCATCCAGAATGCACAGCTGATAAATTTCACTTTACTTTCTCTTTACTTTGATTACATTCAAACAAAAAACTCACTATTATTGTTTGGAGTTTCCCCCCCAGAGTCGGACCAGCTGGAAAGGAAGCATTTGATAATTTGTTTTCCATTGTTGAGAATAAAGAGATATGAGGTCGTGCGGCCACAATAGCAGCCGTGAAGTCTTGGATTTCTGTATTTTAGTATTTTAGTAACTAAGTGTAGAGGAATTTCTGCCAGAAGTTGCATCATTGCTAGCTCGTGCCTCTCTGCTACTTTATATTCCACATATGAGTGCAATCTTTCTATGTCTGTCTCTTTCTTTCTGACTAATTTCACTCAACATGATACTTTCCATGTTGATCCACTTATATGCAAAGTTCATGACTTCATCTTTTCTAATAGCTGCATAGTATTCCATTGTGTAGATGTACCAAAGTACATCTTTAACCAGTCATCTGTTCTCAGGCACTCGGGTTTTTCCAGATTGTGACTATTGCAAACAGTGCTGCAATGAACATAGAAATGCAAATGTCATTTCTACTATACCTTTTTGCCTCTCCAGGGTATATTCCCAGGAGTAGTATTACTGGGTCAAATGGGAGCCCAATTTCTAATTTTTTGAGAATCGTCCGTATTGTTTTCCAAAAGGGCTGAACAAGTCGGCATTCCCACCAGCAGTGAAGAAGAGTCCCTTTTTCCCCACATCCGAGTCAACACCGGTTGCTTTTGTTTTTTTGGATGTCGGCCAGTCTCTGTGGTGTGACTTGGTATCTCATTGTTTTGATCTGCATCTCCCTGATGATTTGTGATGTCGAGCATTTTCTTATGTGCCTCTCAGCCATTCGGATTTCTTCTTTGGGGAAGTTTCTGTTCATTTCATCACCCCATTTTTTGATTGGGTCGGCAGTTTTCTTCTTGTGGAGTTCAACCAGTGCATTGTATATCCTTGATATCAACCCCCTATCAGATGGGTATTAGGTAAATATCCTTTCCCATTCTGTAGGCTGTCTTTGTACTTTGGTCACTGTATCTTTTGAGGTGCAGAAGCTTCTTAGTTTTAGGTAGTCCCATTTATTTATCTCTGTTTTCACTTGCTTGGCCAGTGGCGTGTCAGCTTTAAAGATACTGTTGGCTACAATGTTGTGGAGGGTTTTGCCAACTTTGTCTTCAATGTCCCTTATTGATTCTGGTCTGATGTTGAGGTCTTTAATCCATTTTGACCTGACTTTTGTACATGGTGATAGGTGGAGATCTGAGTCCATTTTTTTGCATATAGCTGTTCAGTCTGCTACTGAATATTTAGCTAAGGATCCTTGAGAGAGAAAAGGGACAGTGGTTCAGGTGATAGGTATCCCTATATATCTTGTGTCTTTGGTTTTACTGCTCTGTGCCTAGAATATCCTTTTTATACTGTTAACTTATTTGTAGCTTAAGTATCACCTTTTCTCCCTGTAATTTTTCCTGACCACTCAGGTATCACCAATCTCTCTTGCATTCCTAGAATATGGTATGCATATTTCTATTCCTACACTTGTCATATTGCATTTCAAATATTTGTTTACCACATATTTTTCTTTGTCACCTAGACTGTAAACTTTCCAACTTCTACGATTTTTATTTCATCTTTATGCATAAAATGTCAAGATTAATTGATTTATGGTAGAAACCTCATAAGTAGTCATGGAATTAATCATTAACAATAGATTGAGTTCAAAATCTTTTGGACAAACTAGCTCAAAATTCTAGCCTGTGAATGATAGGAGACTAGGTGGAATCAGGTTTATATTTTTGTTTGCTCATCTTTGTCTGTGCCCAGCCCTTCTCTTCTTTTTTTTCTGGGATTGTCTCTTTTATTTATTTATTTATTTATTTATTTATTTATTTTTTATTGAGTTACCATGTGGAAAGTTACAAAGTTTTCAGGTTTAAGTCTCAGTTATACAATGCTCGAACACTCATCCCTTCACCAGTGCACATATTCCACCACCAAGAATCACAGTATACCCCCCACCCCCCTCCTTCCCAACCTCCCACCCCGCCTGTGTAACTGATAAATTTCACTTTACTTTCACTTTGATTACATTCAATATTTCAACAAAACTCACTATTATTGTTTGGATTTTCTCCCCCCTAAAGTCGGACCTGCTGAAAAGGAAGCATTTGATAATTTGTTTTCCATTGCTGAGAATGAAGAGATATGAGGTCGAGTGACCGCACTAGTGGCCTCATGGTTTTGGGTTTCTGTATTTTAGTATTTTAGTAACTAAGTCCAGAGAAATATCTGCCAGAAATTGCATCACTGCAAACTTGTACTTCTCAGTTATATTATATTCCACATATGAGTGCAATCTTTCTATGTCTATCTCTTTCTTTCTGACTCAATTCACTCAACATGATACTTACTATGTTGATCCATTTATATGCAAATTTCATGATTTCATGTTTTCTGACAGCTACATAGTATTCCATTGTGTAGATGTACCAGAGTTTCTTTAACCAGTCATTTGTTTTGGGGCACTCTGTTTTTTTCCAGATTGTGGCTATTGTAAACAGTGCTTCAAGGAACATGGAAATGAAGATGCCCTCTCTACTATACCTTTTTGCCTCTCCGGGATATATTCCCAGGAGTCGTATTGCTGGGTCAAATGGAAGCTCAATTTCTAATTTTTTGAGAATCGTCCATATTGTTTTCCAAAAGGGCTGAACTAGTGGGCATTCCCACCAGCAGTGAAGAAGAGTCCCTTTCTCCCCACATCCATGCCAACACCGGTTGTTTTTGTTTTCTGGGATGTGCCAGCCCTTCTCTTCTATCCTGAAAATATTATGGAATTTTATTAGGCACACAGAATAAATAAAAATATAAAATGCAGAAATTTCTCAATATTCTTGCAGTAGTCTAAGCACCAAGTAAATGGGTAAGAGAATGGCTGTAGGTTAGGCTGGGAATACATCTGGAGCTATTGTGAGAAACTATGTTATGGGTGATATTTGGACCATACACAAAGACACTGTGAAGCTAGGGAGCTCTTACATCAAGGAAATGACAAAATTATATATCATTTAGAGAAGATTCAATCTGATCTGGTAAGTTTCTAGCTTATATATCATAGTGTGGCCAACTGGGGATACAAGGTAAGAAGTTACACTCAAAGTGAGAGATGGTGAAAGGTTATATTCTATACTTAATTCCAAATAATACTTATCCTTCCAAATGGATACATTCAAGTTCCAACTCCTAATACTTCAAAATGCAACTGTTGGGAGATAGTGTTTTTATGGCGTATTAGAATTAAAATCCATTTTTAGGGTTTGTCCTAGCCAAACGTGACTGGTGAACTTATAAGAAGAGAATATAAAGACATGCCATAGAGGAAAACCATGTAAATATACAGGGACAAAACAGTCAGTTGGAAGTTAAAGAGAAATGCTTTAAGGAATCATCTTTGCAGTCCACAAATCACCTCCTGCACCATGCAAGCTCATCTACTGACCTTGCTCCAGAAACTCATAAACAAATTCCAAAGAGATCAACCAACTTCCAAAAATCCTTTGGACACCTGTGCATGGCTAACATAGCTGGGGCAAGGTATGTATGTGGGTGGGGGTAATAGCCCACAGCCTGCCCAAACAGAAGCCCAGCAGCTGCTCACTCCTACCCTGCAAAATTGCTGCCATACCTCTGGCTCAACTTCATTGTCTAACCTCATCCAGAAATTAACTTGCTAAAAATTCGGGTAGGTTTTTTTTTTGATGACTGAAACTTTTTAGGCTTTCTCACAGTCTGGATGGACTACCTCCCATCACCTCCCTGTACTTCCCAAAGTCCTGGCAGTGACATCCATACCCTAAAGCCTCTGCCTAGTTAAAAATTTAACTCCAGCTGTACCTACTATCCAGTTAAAAATTCTAAACTTTCTGGAGTGTGCAGCTGCAAAGAATATCTTCAAACTCTATAACACCAGTTACAGCACTCCAAGTTGGATGGGATGTAACTTGGAAGTCAATCAAACTAATCAAACAGTTACACAGAATGCTTAGCCTGTAATAACATCTCAGTCATCCTTCATTCTAGGACTTAATGTCTCCATTGTGGGATACAACAATTTACACTAATTTTCTTCTAAGGAATTTTTTTATCATTCTGTTAACAATTTATTGTCAATAAGCAATATCAAATAAATTATTGTGGGTCTGCTATGGGAGCAGGCTTGAGGGGTGGTTGGGAAAACTGGAGACAATGGTGGAGGTAAGATAACAATGGTGGTGGGATTGGTGTTGGAATATTGAATGCCTATAACAACTCATCATGAACAAGTTTGTAAACTACAGTATTTATATAAGTGTAGGGGAGAAATTTACATAAGTAGGCCTTATCTAATTCAAGGAAACTCCAAAATACATCAGCACAGAATTTTAAAATTTTATTAAAAACAGGTAAGGCATAATTGTATTCTGGATATAGAACCATAAAGAATACTATATAGTCAGGACACCTAGATACCATTTATTCACCATCTGATGCTGGTTCTGTTCATGTAACTTGTGGTCAATCATCTGGACATAAATTCTGTTGACACTACAACATATTTATGACAATTATGGGTGAAGAATGAACTTCTAGACATTACAAGTCTTCTGGTTATTGTGATTATCATTGCAAGTACAATAACTTCATCTGTTCTGTAGATATCTTTAACCCACACATGTAAGATAGTAAAGGTAATGACTTTCTAAAAAAAATTAAAACCAAGATTTAAACCACTCCTTGCCCAGCCAAGAGGACTGATCCATGGTTGGAAGACTGTCTCAAGTGCTGGGGAAAAGGCAGTTGGGATAGAGAAGGTATCACTATGACAAAGATAGTTGGAAATAATCACTTTAGTTAAGAACAGTGTGCTGAAAATAGGTAAAAAACCAAAACTAAGCAGGATAATCTTAGTTCTCTTGCTTAGGGTGTCTCAGAACAATACTCAGGCCTATAGTTGTTTCCTTGGAACAAGGAGTGGTTTATTTATTTATTTTTATTGAATCACTGTGAGATACAGTTACACAGCTATTCATTGTTGGGTTTCAGTCAAGTGTTCCAACACCCATCCCTCCACCAGTGTACTTTTCCCACCACCAATGTACCCAGTTTCTCTCCCAACACCCTCTCCCAAGCCTGTTTCTATGGAAGCCACTTTCCTTCTCTTTTTTTCTCTCTCTCTCTCCATTTATCTATCTCTTTCTCTGTCTCACTCACATTCTCTCACTTTCTCTCTCTTTCTTTCTTGCTTTCTCTCTCTCTCTCACTATGGCTGTTCTCACTCTTTTTTGTTTGGGGCATTATAGATTATGGTTTAAATAATAGTTATTACAAAAAAGTTCATATTTATATACAAATAATCACTGTGACTCTCATCCCGTTGTTCATCAATTTGCTTGAGCGGGCACCGTTAATGTCTCCATTGTGAGACTTGTTACTGTTTTTGGCATATCGAATATGCCACAGGTAGCTTGCAAGGCTCTGCCATGCGGGCGAGATAATCTTGGTAGCCTGCCGGGCTCTCCAAGAGAGGGAGAGGAATCAAACCCAGGTCATCTGCATGCAAGGCAAACACCCTGCCACTGTGCTTTTACTCAAGCCCATACAAATAATAAACCACTTAATTGACTTAAATGACACCTGAACTCTTAGTATTTTCAGCTTTCAAGCTATTTTACTATTATTGGGGTTATTTATACTGTTTCTTGGCAGATAACAGCTGAACAACACTTCTTTTATCCTTGATCCTATCATTACCAAAGACGGTGATATAAAACACTGGCACATAGATAGCTATATATCACAATTTTTTCTACCTAAAGATTCAAACATTAAAAAACTAATTTTAAGTCATATCCTTTACATTATATAAGTATAGTTTATTTATTTTATTTTTTATAGTCCTTAAGAAAAGGACCGTAAAAAAAGGAATATGAAAAAAGGAATGTGAGAAGACATTTTTTCAGTCTCTGTAGATTCCTTCATGCGTGAGGCTCATCTGAACATGTGGAGAGGGGCCTTCAGTATGGCTGTGGCTGGGTACTGGAGGTCTTCAGTTGCCGGGGCTCTGCTCAGTATATGCCAACCCCCTCCTCCGAGGGGCCCCGGTGAAGACAGCCAGGCGTGGGGGCAAAAGACACTGCATTGCTCTCTTCTGGGAGGTTGGTTTCATAGTCTCTGGATGTTGGCCATTGATGGGATTACATGGCACTGGGGCAGTTTCTGGGTGTGACTGCCTAGATACTGAAAAATGGGGGATCTGGGCAGAAGAGGCCCAGTCCCGATCCAAGCAGGCTTGGAGATCTCAGTCCCAGGTCCCGCACACCTGGGTTCCTCTGCCAACATCTTATAGCCTAGTTCTCCCTTTTGGAGAACCTGGCAAACTACCAAGAGTTTTCCTGCCCACACAGGGGAGCTGGCAAGCTCCCCGTGGCATATTAATATGCCAAAACCAGTAACAATGATGGGTCTCATTCCCCTGACCCTGAAAGAGGCTCCAATGTGGCTCCGTTGGGAAGCAACAGTAAAGAGAGGCTGCTAAAATCCCAGGGCTAGGATGAATGGAGACGTTAATGGGCCCACTCGAGCAAATCGATGATCAACAGGATGATAGTGATGATAGTGTGATAGTGAAGGCATAATTATAACTATAATGAGATTCAAATATAAAATAAAATTTAGTGCACTATACATTAGATTCTAGAGTTGAGAACTTATGTAAATGACAATAAGCATTTTATTATATTGTATTAAAGAGTTTTATTTTCCTTATTTACATAGGTTAAAATCATATAGCAATTAAAAATTGACTGTTACTGATTTATATTCTGATTATTCTATTTGACATTTCTTGAAGTTTTGTTGGAACAAGTAACATAAAGTTAATTGTTTATGTGCCTAGGGGCAGGTTAGGGATGGGAGGGAAAATGGGTACATTGGGGAAGGAAAGGTCATACTAGTGGTGTTAGAACACTAAAGGCCTGAAAGGAGTATAAAATGAATAAGTTTGTAAATCACAATGTTTTTAATTTAAAAAATATTATCTTTGCTAACATGTTGATGTTAGAATTTCAGCCTACAGGTCTGGGAGAAAATAAGTTTTTGTTTTTTAAATCAATTAGTCTGTGCTACTTTATTATTGTAGCCCTATTAATATATACATTTTAAATTCATTTATTTTTAATTAGTGAATCACTGTGAGAGTACAGTTACAGATTTATACATTTTCGTGCTTATGTTTCCCTCATACAATGTTCAAGAACCCATTCCTTCACCAGTGCCCATTCTGCACCACCAATAAACCCAGCATCCCTCCCACCCTCCCCAATCTCATCTCCCCCCATCCCACCCTGCCACTGTGGCAGGGTATTCCCTTTTGTTCTCTCTCTCTAATCAGGTGTTGTGGTTTGCAAGAGGGGTGTTGAGTGGCCATTGTGTTCAGTCTCTAGTCTACATTCAGCATGCATCACCCTTCCCCTGCGTGGCCTCCAACAACATTTTACTTGGTCTTCCTTTCTTTATCTGAGCTGCCTTCTCCCCAGAATGTGAGGCCAGCTTCCAAGCCATGGAGTCAACCTCCTGGTACTAATTTCTACTATTCTTGGGTGTTAGTCTCCTACTCTGTTATTCTATATTCCACAGATGAGTACAATCTTTCTATGTCTGTCTCTCTGTTTCTGACTCATTTCACTTAGAATGATACTTTCAATGTTGATCCACTTATATGCAAAGTTCATGACCTCATTTTTCTTAATAGCTGCATAGTATTCCATTGTACAGATGTACCAAAGTTTCTTCAACCAGTCATCTGTCCTCGGGCACTCGGGTTTTTTGCAGATTCTGGCTATTGTAAATAGTGCTGCAATGGACATATAAGTGCAGATGTCATTTCGACTACACTTTTTAGCTTCTCTGGGATATATTCCCAGCAGTGGTATTGCTGGGTCAAATGGGACCTCAATTTCTAATTTTTTGAGAATTGTCCATATTGTTTCCCAAAAGGGCTGAACCAGTCGGCATTCCCACCAGCAGTGTAGAAGGGTCCCTTTCTCCCCACATCCTCTCAACAGACGTTGCCTTTGTTTTTTTGGATGTGTGCCAGTCTCTGTGGTGTGAGGTGGTATCTCATGGTTGTTTTGATCTGCATCATCCTGATGATTAGTGATGTAGAGCACTCTTTCATGTGCCTTTTGGCCATTCGTATCTCTTCCTTTGGAAAGTTTCTGTTCATTTCTTCGCTCCATTTTCTGATGGGGTTGGATGTTTTCTTCTTGTAGAGTTCAACAAGTGCCTTATATACCCTTGATATCAACCCCTTTTCTGATGGGTATTGGGTGAATATCCTTTAACATTCTGTAGATTGTCTTTGTATTCTGGTCACTGTATCTTTTGCGGTGCAGAAGCCTTTTAGTTTAATGTAGTCCCATCTGTTGATCTCTGTTTCTACTAGATTGCTTAGTTCCGTGTCATCTTTGAAGATACCTTTATCTTCAATATCGTGGAGAGTTTTGCCAACCTTGTCTTCAATGTACCTTATGGTTTGTGGTCTGATGTTGAGGTCTTTAATCCATTTTGATCTGACTGTTGTGCATGGTGTCAGGTCGAGGTCTAAGCCCATTCTTTTGCATGTGGTTGTCCAGTTGTGCCAGCACCATTGTTAAAGAGGCTTTCCTTGCTCCACTTCACATTTCTAGCCCCCTTATCAAAGATTAGATGATCATACATTTGGGGTTGTGTGTAGGGATATTCCACCCTGTTCCATTGGTCTTCAGCTCTACCTTTGTTTCAGTACCATGCTGTTTTAATTGTTACTGCTTTTTAATAAAGTTTGAGGTTGGGGAGGGTGATGCCTCCCATCATCTTTCCCCCAAGAACTGTTTTAGCTATGCGTAGGCATTTGTTGTTCCATATGAATTTTAGGATTGCTTGATCCATTTCTTTGAAGAATGTCATGGGTATCCTTATAGGGATCGCGTTGAATCTGTATAATGCTTTGGGGAGTATTGCCATTTTGACAACATTGATTCTCCCTATCCACGAGCAGGGTATATGTTTCCATTTCCTCATGTCCTCTTTTATTTCATGGAGTAGCGTTTTATAGTTTTCTTTGTAGAGGTCTTTTACTTCCTTGGTTAAGCTGATTTAGAGGTACTTGATTTTCTGGGGCACGATTGTGAATGGGATTGCTTTTTTCATGTCCCTTTCCTCTGCCTCATTGTTTGTGTATAGGAAGGCCATGGATTTTTGGGTATTGATTTTGTAGCCTGCAACTTTACTGTATAAGTCTATTGTTTCTAAGAGTTTCTTAGTAGAGGCTTTAGGCTTCTCTAGATATAGTATCATATAGTCTGCAAATAGTGAGAGTTTGATTTCTTCCTTTCCTATCTGGATGCCCTTAATCTCTTTTTCTTGTCTAACAGCTATCGCAAGCACTGCCAGTCTATATTGAACAGAAGTGGTGAGAGTGGGCATCCTTGTCTTGTGACTGATCTTAGAGGAAAGGCCCTTAGTTTTTCCCCACTGAGGATAATGTTTGCTGTAGACTTGAGGTTCAACTATCTTGAGGAAAGTTCCTCCAAAACCCATTTTGGTGAGGGTTTTCATCATGAATCGGTGTTGGATCATGTCAAATGTTTTCTCTGCATCTATTGATATGTGCATATGGTTTTTATCTTTACTTTTGTTGATATGATGGATTATGTTGATTGATTTCCGAATGTTAAACCATCCTTGCATCCCTGGGATGAATCCCACTCGGTCATGATGTATGATCTTTTTGATGAGTTGTTGGATCCTATTTGCTAATATTTTGTTGAGAATCTTCACATCGGTGTTCATCAGGGACATTGGTCTATAATTTTCTTTCTTAGTGGTGTCTTTGTTTGCTTTTGGTATTAGGGAGATGTGTGCTTCATAGAAACTGTTTGGGAGAGTTCCTGTTTTTTCAGTTTTTTGGAAAAGCTTGAGGAGAATTGGCAACAGATCTTCTTTAAATATTTGGAAGAATTCACCAGTGAATCCATCTGGAACTGGGCTTTTGTTTTTGGGGAGATTTTTGATTACAGTTTTAATCAGGTATTTCAAATCTTCTTTGTTCAGTATTGGGAGATTGTAGGAATTTAGGAATTCATCCATTTCTTTTAAGCTTTTAAGTTCTCTTGTTTCGTGGCATATATGCTTTTGAAGTAGTCTCTGATGATCTTTTGAATTTCATTGGTTTCTGTTGTGATGTCCCCTTTTCATTCCTGATTAAATTTTTAGGGTCCTCTCTCTCTCTTTCTTTGTGAATCTTGCTAGTGGTTTGTCAATCTTGTTTATTTTCTCAAAGAACCAGCTCTTGGTTTCATTGACCTTTCGGATTGTTTTCTGGGTTTCCATGTCGTTAATTTCTGCTCTAATTTTTATTATTTCTTTCCTTCGGTCTGGTTTGGGTTCCTTTTTCTGGTCCTTATCTAAGGTCTTGAGCTGTGAATTCAAGCTATCTATGTGGTACCTTTCTTCCTTCCTAAGGTATGCTTGCAGAGCTATAAATTTTCTCCTTAACACAGCTTTAGCTGTGTCCCATAGCGTTGGTAGCTTGTGTCTTCATTCTCATTTATTTCAAAGTATCTCTTGATTTCTTCTTTGATTTCCTTCCTGACCCACTTATTGTTCAACACTGAGCTGTTTAATTTCCAGGTGTTTCTTTTGATTCTTTGCATCTGTGTGTGTTTATCTTCTATCTTCAGTGCATCGTGGTCTGAGAAGATAGTTGATACAATTTCTATTTTTCTGATTTTATTGAGGTATGTTTTGTGACCCAGTACATGGTCTATTTTGGAAAATGTTCCGTGTGCACTGGAAAAGAATGTGCATTCTTTTTTTTTGGGGGGGGGTGTAAAGCCCTGTATAGGTCTATTAGGCCTCTCTCTTCTATTTCTTCCTTCAGAGTTCGTGTTTCCTTGCTGACTTTTGTTCTTGTTGATCTATCCAGAGGTGATAGGGCAGTGTTGAGGTCTCCAACTACTATTGTGCTGTTAGTGATGTCCTCCTTAAAGTCTTTAGGAGTTGTTTTAAGCATTTAGCCAGTCTCTAATTAGGTGCATATACGTTTAAGAGTGTGATTTCTTCCTGTTGCACATATCCCTTGATAAATAGGAAGTGACCTTCGTTGTCCCTCCTAATATTTTTCAACTGAAATCTATGTTGTTGAATACTAGTATTGCACCTCAGCTTTTTTGAGGGACTTGTTTGCTTGCAGGATTGTTTTCCACCCTTTGACTTTGAGTCTGTGTTTGCTCTGACTGTTCAGTTGTGTTTCTTGCAGGCAGCAGAATGTTGGGTTTAGTTTCCAAATCCATTTTGCCACTCTATGTCTCTTAATTGGTGATTTAGGCCATTGACATTGAGAGAGATTATTGTCATGGGGTTTTGTGTCGTCTTTCTGTGGGTTTTTTTTTTCTTGTGGGGTTCTTCCTTGACTTAAAATAGCCCCTTTAGTCCTTCTTTTAAGTTTGGTTTTGAGTCTATGAAGTTCCTGAACTGTTGTTTATCCAAGAAATAGTGTATGGTTCCTTCGAGTTTGAGTGAGAGTTTAGCCGGATAAAGTATTCTTGGTGCGGCATTCATTTCGTTGAGTATTTTCACTATGTCCCACCATTGTCTTCAGACTTAGAGGGTTTCCTCTGATAGGTCTGCTGAAAATCTGAGGGGTGCTCCTTTGGATGTGATTTCCTTCTTTGACCTTGTTGCTTGCAGAATTGACTCCAAGGTATGTCACTGACTATGATATACCTTGGGGTCATTTTATTCGGGTCTCTTTTTGCTTGTACTCTTCTGACTCCTTGGATCTGGATGTCTGCCTTCTCCAGCTCTGGGAATTTCTTAGCAATGATGTCTTTAACTGTGTTTTTTTCATTGGGATTACTTCCCTGTGTTTCTGGTACTCCAGTGATTCTTATGTTGTTCCTCTTGAAATCATCCCCAAGGACTCTGATTCATTCTATAGCCATTTTGAGGTCTTTTGCCATTATTTGTTGTTTTCTGTAAGCTTTCTGCAGCTCATCTTCAAGGTCACTGATTCTGTCTTCGGCTGTAGTCATTCTACTGTTGAGGGCATCTACTTAGATTTTTAATTCATCTGCCGAATCCTTTATTTGTGTGACTTCTGTTCGTAGCTTTGTGACATCTGTTCATAGCTTTGAAATTTCTGATCTCATTTCTTCCTGCATTTTCTTGGTTGACTGTTCCAAAGCATCATTTATATCCTCCCTTAATTTATTGGATGTCTGTTCCATGGTTGCTTTGAGTACATCGACTCTCTTCAAGATTTCTTCTCTGAATGGGGCTGGAGAGATAGCACAGCGGGTAGGGCGTTTGCCTTGCACGCGGCCGACCCGGGTTCAAATCCCAGCATCCCATATGGTCCCCTGAGCACGGCCAGGGGTGATTCTTGAGTGCAGAGCCAGGAGTAACCCCTGTGCATCGCCAGGTGTGACCCAAAAAGCAAAAAAAAAAAAAAAAAAAGATTTCTTCTCTGAATTCTTTTTCTGAGAGGTCCTGTATGTGGGTAGACCCTGTGGAGATTTCTGGAATCTTTTCTTCATCTTCTCTTCATTGAGGGGATTTTCACTGTTTCTTCATATTATTATGGAAGTCTAGAGTTGTAGCCTTCTAGTTGTTTAGCCCTATTCCCTCTTTCTGCAGAGGGGATTCTGTTTGTGCTACGTTGATGATGGTGGCTTTGTTCCAATTCCAGAATACTTCCTTACTCTCAGGTGCTCCTCTTGGTTTATGTGGGAACTCTAGTGATGACTTAAGGCTATGCTGTCTTTATGAGGAGTTTGTGCAGATTCTATTGTTCACTGACAGCTTTTGTGAAGTTCAAGTCAGCTAAAGGACTATTTGGCAAAAAAATGATTTAGGTGGCCAGGGTGATTTTCGAAGAAATAGTTTATAGAGTGTATGATATAAGAAAAATTACAACTGTGGCTGCATAAGCGGCCGCCACTCCGGCAAGTGGCCACGCCTCCTTTTGAGGCCACGCCCTCTGAAATACAGGCCACACACCCAGTAATCTCTTGGGGCATAGGGCGGGATAGGCAGGGTCCTCATTGTGAGTACCTGATTGACAGTTGGGCATTACAGAGGAGTGGAGAGGCGTGTTCACGCAGCACAGGGGGTTGGGGGGATTCTAGGGGAGCCCCCGATGCCCAGGAACGGGTGGGAGAGTGTTCCTCGGGTCGGTAGGTGGAGTCCCGATCACCCTATTAATTAATATATTGATAAACTCTTGGGATATATTCATTTCTAAGTGAAGGGCTACTGTTTTCTATTATTTTTCATGACTAGATAACCTATGGTTTGGTGCAATTAAAGTTCAGAGAACAGATATTTTATTATACAATGTCGGGCTAAATATTAAATTAATCACTGTAGCACTGTCATCCCGTTGTTCATCAATTTGCTTGAGCGGGCACCAGTAACAGCTCCATTTGTCCTAGCCCTGAGATTTTAGCAGCCTCTCTTTACTAATCCTTCCAATGGAGGCTCTTTCAGGGTCAGGGGAATGAGATCCATCAGTTACTGTTTTTGGCATATCGAGTACACCACAGGGAGCTTGTCAGGCTCTGCCGTGATTAATATTATCTTATAAATGTTGTATAACAAATTAGGGTTTGAACAAATAATATAAAACATTAAAATCTCTGAATATTAGTTTCTATACATTGTGATACATGAATGAATATTATATGAATTTTTAATGAATAAAAATTGATAAGCCACCTTTGCCTATTGACCAGAGATAGTTATCTGACTTCAAGAGAGTCAATTTATAGGTTAAGCAGACTAAGATTCTATTTCACTCAATCTTTCCTCATTTGAACCAAAAAAGTCTAGAGGTTGAGAGTATTGGGAACTAAGCAATCTCATGGTAGAATTACATATTACAATTTGCGAAGGACTGCTGATGAGGTTTCTTGACTCTGTTCTTCCAAGGCCTTTCCTTTAGTTTGTTGGACATTTTTATTGTTATTAATATCATTAGTTTTTGCTGTTGTTGTTGGGGGTCGGGTGGGAAAGCAAACGAGGGGGTGCTCAGGGATTACTCCTGCCTCTGTACACAGGAATCACACCTGGCAGTGCTTGGGTGACCGTATGGGGCACCATGGATAGAACTCTGGTCAGCTGCATACAAGAAGTGCCTTAGCTGCTGTACTATCTCTTCGCCATCATTTGGCGCTGTACTCAGGGATCACTCCTGGCAGGGCTCCAGGGACCATATGGGGTGCCAAAGATTGACCTCAGATCAGCCACATGCAAGGTGAACTTGATGCCCTACTTGATGTACTCTCTAGTCCCTTTTCTTGAACTATTTTAAATGGATTTCTTTCTCTTCTCTGCAACCAAATGTCCTCTAATACAAAGGGTTAATGAATTCTAATGTTGATATAAATCCTTAACGCCTATACCCAATTATCTCTACACATGTATCCTAAAATGCATATGATTTCACATATCATTTTATTCTCTAGAATAGAGGATAGAATTTATAGGGTATAGAGGAGATAGAATAAAGAAATAAAAGTTAAAGTATATATTTTCATGATTTATGTGATTCCAGGAGCTCTCTTTAAAATTTTCTTAAAATAATATTTTCATAGATATATATGAGTGGTATATATGAATACATACATATGCCAAATATACCAGGATGATGGAAGGGGTGTTGCTTGGAAAATAAAGAAGGCAGAGAATATGGAATTGAAGCATGAAGTTTCATGATATACATAGAAAGCAAACAATTTTAAACTTACTCCAATAATACTAAATATACTAAAATATATGCATGAAACATGAACATTGCCTTTTACCAAGAAACTAAATAGATGTCTAAATTTTCCATTTTCTTCAGCAATTTTAAATAGTATGAATAATAAATCAAAAAGCCTTATTTAAATATATTATTTTAATTAAGGAAGATTTTGTAACTTTCTAAATTCCTATATGTAAGTATTTAAAACATTCTTAATTCACTGAAACTACTTGGTGAGGTGATTTGGGAGGGTGACTCCCTTTTCTTTTCTCTCTAACTCAGTCTTGTCACTTGACTGTTGTATTTTTTGTTGAGGCATTGCCATAGGTTCCAGCTATGGTCCAGATTCCTTGTAAAATAGTTTAGGAAGAATTTTTGAGTTTAGTGGAAAATTTATAGACAGGAACCTGCACTCATGATTAGGATCTGAAATGATATTCTAAGCTAATGGGGTGTGACCCTCTGAGGAAAAGCTCTTGTCACTTTCCTTTCAATAACCAGGTGCTCTGACATCTCAGAATAACCACTGGTTCTCATTAGGAGACAGAAGCCAGGTGAGAAGACCCTACCCTCCTTCTCAGCATCTGTGACAGAGAAAAATAATTAGAAATTAAAGATTTAGGGATCAATCCAGGGGGCATAAAATATGGAAGTCAGGTTGGCTTACACAGAAGAACAATAACTGTTTAAGGAAACAATGGTTGGTCTGTTTTTTTTATCCTGTATTTTAATTTTTTTTTTGCTTTTTGGTTCATACCCATTGATGCACAGGGATTACTCCTGGCTCTGTGCTCAGAAATTACCCCTGGCAGTGCTCAGGGGACCATATGGGATGCTGGGAATTGAACCCAGGTAGGCTGCGTGCAAGGCAAATGCCCTGCCCACTGTGCTATCGCTCCTGCCCCCTTTAATTTTTTAAATTAATTTTTTAAACTAAAGCACTGTGGTTTACCAAGTTATTTATAGATGGGTTTTAGACATACAATGTTCCAGCACTGATCCCAACACACAGTGCCAACTTCCTTCCTCCAGTGTTCCATGCTCCCTCCCATACCTCTAAAACCCTCCTTCCTGCCCTCTTGACACTCACCTTAAGATTGGTTGTTAGAGTTTGGGTCTCATGATTACACTGCTGTTTACTGTATGGTTTGGATATTTAACTCTATCATTCCTTAATGCCACCGAAATACCTGAATCCCCTTTTGACTACTCATCTGTCTTCTTCCCCGCTCCTCCATTCTATTTCTTTCCTTCTCCTCCCTATACCCTGGGGTTAACTGTGATCTGGGCATTTCGTCCTTTAAACCATTGCATTTCTTTATCCAGTTATTCTAGATACCACATATAAATGCATCATCCTGTGTTTATCTTTTTTCTTCTGCCCTTCTGCTTCGTTTGACATATCTTCCAGTTAAGGATGTTTGATTTTTTTTTTTTTTGCTTTCTGGGTCACACCTGGTGATGCACAGGGGTTACTCCTGGCTCATGCACTCAGGAATTACTCCGGGGACCATATGGGTTGCTGGGAATCAAACCCGGGTTGGCCACAATCAAGGTAAACACCCTACCCGCTGTGCTATTGCCCCAGTCCAAGGATGTTTGATCTTTTAGGGCATAAGTTCCGAAGCCAGGTTCCTGGGCTCCAAAGTCAATATGCTGTTTCTTGATTGCTCCAACTTCTAATTTCCTTATTTGGATAGGCATATAATGGTACATAATGTGTTTTGCAGGAATGGTAATATGTGTAAAATGATTTTATTCTACCTAATGTGTAATAATTAGAAAAATAAAATTCTTTACTTAGAGAAAAGATAGGTAGTGAGGAATCAGGGCCAGGGTCAGCAGCTCATGTCTCTCCTTGGTGGCTATGGATGCATCTAACACAACCTCATTTTCCCCTTGCTCCTATCACAGACTTAACCTATGAAATTCTGGCTCTTTGGGACCAAAACATAATAAAATGAAAGATTTGAAAAGTCCTCACATTGCAAAGAACAGCTGTGCCTTTCTCCTTCTCTAGCTTATTTTTGTTCTCATGAAGGCCACTCTAGATACTGAGATTAAAAGAAACGCTACTTTCCCCGCTCAAAACAAAACACAAATAATCAACAAAATAAACCTAACCATCTTTCTCAGTATTTAAGTGGCAGCAACAGAATATCTGGCTAGCTGACTGCTGTGTGCTGGCTCCTCTCCACCCCCACCCATCACCTCCCTAGTTTTGGCTTCCAGACTCAGACTTCTCTGCATAACAGCAGAGGGTGTGCTCAGCAGCTCTGCCAATGACTGATGGGCCTGTAACAGCCCCCACAGAGAAGGCCAGGCTGTGATGCAGACCTCAAAGCACATTTGGAGGCTACTGCTTCTCTGCTGCCAGTAGCAAAATCAGATTTTGTATTTTGTTAGTGGTGGTAACTCTGTGGTCACTTTTTGGAATAATAATTTTTCTTGTCAACCTCTTCCCACCTACCTTATATCTTCACTCTAATATCTTTTAGCATTCATTTCACTTAGCTTGGTTAATTATGAATTATTTCAATGTATTTGAATCTAAAATCCTCTCTAATGTATTGGATGCACAAAACTTAGTTATGAATCTTTGGGGGAGGGTTTCTCTCATGGTTGAGACTATACAAAGGAACTCCTTTAGAATACAAATCCAAAGCTTCTACTTCGAGTGAGGGTAATAAACTGGCCTGTGCATTCTATTCTTACTTCATTCATTCTCTATAGTTCCCTAGTATGATCATGAGTGCAAGTCTTTCTGGAACCTGGAACCCTGAACTTTCAGGAATATGTCTGATATCTCTCACTAGTTTATGATGAAATTAAGTTGTTTTATCTGTACTGTATATATATATAGCATATACATATGTACTATAAAACATAGTACATATCTGCACTATGTTTTTACAAAGCACTCATTTCAGTTACTTATTGTGACTTAGGTATTCATAAGTACTAAATGAACCAGAATATTAAGGTTCAAAAAAGTGGCTCTGTCATTGCTGTGGCAACAATGAATGTTAGAGAGAGAAGAGCTGGCACCCCATTTGAACAAAACTCTGCTTTATGGTTTTTGCATATTTGTTTTCATGATGAATATTCTATTTGCCTATGAAGTCCATTCTCTATCCACCCCCATTATGCTCTTTATTTCCAGGTAGGTGACTCATATGAACTCTGTCTTCTGAACTCTGTCTTCTGGGTTTTTTACCCCACAGATTTCCAATGGTATCAGCCAATGGGAGAATCAGCAAGATATTAGAGAGAGAAGCAGTACATTTATTCCTCTGATTTCTTCCTTCTTGGTTGTGGTTTGGCATTGGTGATATTCCTCCTTTGACATTCCTCAGTGCTAATCAAGCACTTCTCTTCTGTAGCTAGAGTTCTTTACGGACTCCGGTAATCACTTGCACTATTCCCTGGTTCTTCAGGTTTAGGGATGCTCATGTCACCCCACAATGACCAGCTCTTTGGTATCTTCACTTCCCTTTGGTATTTTCTCTTTATTTCATACAGACCCTAGTGAGTAGTCCCTACATTAAACCCTCTTTACTAATCTTTTTGGGTATTCCATTTGAATTTGAATTTTCCACAACCTGTGACTGATCTAGTATTTAATGGAAAGATTTTGTATGATTAAAAAGTTGTACTGCTAAATAAAATGCAAAAAACCCAACAACCCTGGATCAATAAGCAGCACTATAAGTACACATGTCACATTCTTTTTGAAAACAAATTACTCAAGTTGTATGAAGCAATGTCTTAAAAACATTGATTTAGATGATATTTCTCACAGAAACAAAAGTTTCTATTAAGGATGATATCTAATTCAGCACTACATTTAGCTACTAGAGGTTAAAGGCTCTGAAATCAGATATAGATTTTAACTTAATCCTGAAACTTACTATATATACTTACTATACAATATATATTTATATATATGCACAACATACATGTTTTGTAATATAGGAATATATAAATTCAATGTTTTCAAAATATTGTTACTACATGATGCCCATCACCAAAGGGCCAAAATCCCTCAACCAGCTTATTTCTCCTCAATTCTACCTCTTTTAAAGTTTGAGTTTGGTCCACATCTGATAGTTTCCAGGAGTTACTCCCAGCTCAGTGCCTGAGGCTCATTCTATCATTGGTGACACATTGGTGGTTAATATTTGAGGGATCCTATGGTGTCAAGTATTAATCCAGGTCTTCTGTATGTAAAGTTTGTACTTCCCACCAGTTGAGTTATTTCTCCAGCTTCATCTTCACCTTTTTAAAAAATTGAATCACACCAAGATACAGAATTACGGAGCGTTCATAGTCGGGTTTCAGTCATACAGTGCTCCAACACCCATCCTCCACTAGTGCATATACATATTTCCCATCACCATTGTCCCCAGTTTTCCTCCTGCCACCTCCCCACCAGCCTGTTTCTATGGCAAGCACTTTCATTCTCTCTCTTTATCTCTCTTCCCTTTTGGGCATTATGGTTTGCAATACAGATACTGAGAGATTATCCTGTTTGTTCCTTTACCTATTTTCAGCCTGCAGTTCTTATCCAAAGTGATCATTTCTAATATCTTTGTCATACTTTACCTTTGCCCTTTGACTCTCTTCTTCCTTCCTCCCTAGAAACCTCAGTTCTGTGGTCAGAACCCAAGGGCATGTTTTCTTTTGGCTTTATTCCCTTGCTTATGGAGAATATTTTTCCATTTCCTTGTATATTCTTGTATTTCTTTTAATATTGAATTATAGTTTCTAATAAAGCAATCTTTATCTTTTGTTAAGTTTATTTGTAAGCACTTGTTATATTTTTAATAAAGTTGCTATGATGATTTGTTATATCCAACATTCCAATCCCAATCCCACCACCATTACACCTTCCCACCACCATTATTTCCAATTTTCCCAATCATCCTTCAAACCTGCCCCTATATCAGGCCCTGAATAATTTATTTTATGTTGCTTGTTATAAAAAATTAGCTAAAAATGATTTAAAAATTGTAGAGTTTGAGGTGTCATGCAGCTGCAAATGCAATCATGTGTTCCAGCAATTCAAAAACTTTGAATAGGGTAATACAACTTTTTTAGTTAAATTAAAGTTAAAGTTAACTAGACAGTGACAATGAGTATCCCAAATGACTCAGCCTGTTGCAGGGTCTGGAAGTATCTCTGCAATTTGTTGGTCTCTTTTGAGATTCATATATGAATCTCTGGATCATGGTCAGAGAATAAACTTATTTGGTGCCAGAGGCAGTTCATGGGCATGACTGCCAGGCTTCCAGAAGAACAGGGAGATGGGAGAGGTAACCCATCCCCGAATTCATGAAAGCTTATAGATTTCAGTCACAAAGCCCACATACCTGAGTTTTTCAACAGATTCATTTCTGGATGAGGCTGCCCCAAGCCTGTGGAGTCTGGCTGTGAGCCTGGTGGCAATTGGCATGTGGAGATTTTCAGCTGCTAGGGCTCTGTTTGGACAGGTGCTGGGCTCACCCACCGCCACCCCTTTGGGGTGCTCTGGATGACTTAGCCTGGTACAGGGTCTGGTCTGGAAGCATCTCTGCGAGCAATTTTTAAATGTTATTTTAATGCTATTATAAAATGGGATTGTTTTTTAAAAATGTATTTCTCATGTAGTTCTTCTTATATATATAAGCTATATATATTATATAGCTTATATATATATAGCTTATATATATAAAAGCTTAGTTAAACTATATATATGTTTTTATATATATGAGTTTAACTAAGCTTTTTAATTGTTATTTATTGTGCAAAAATAAACAGTCAGAAGTGATAGTAGTGTGAAAATCTAAAGTATGGATGAGGACACATCACACCCAACCTACTTTTTTTCTGAAAATTTCACGTGTTGAAATCAGACTTTTATCGAAGATACATGTAAATAACCATTCATTATGTGCCAGCAGTGAGATGGTGGTGCCATCAATTCAGTTAAGTATGTAAAAGGCAGATAAAGGAGAAATTTACAGTTGTTGAAACTCTCTCTTAAAGATTGGCTCAAATGTCAGCACTCAAATGTCAGCTTATGACTTAACAGGAAAAAAGTAAATTAAAAATATTCAGAAGTTTGGAGCTGGAATGATAGTACAGGGGATAGGGCACAAGGGTACTTGCCTTGTACTCAGCCAACCCGGGTTTGATCCTCAGCATCCAATATGGCCCCCTCAGCCCACCAGGAATGACCTTTGAGTGCAGAGCCAAGACTAAGACCTGCACACTGATGGATGTGCCGCCGCACCACCAACACAAATATTTAGAACTTTGTTTCTCTTGTTTCCTGGGTTTTGGGTCACACTTAGCAGTGTTCAGAGCTGACTCCTGTGATCAGAGTTGAGAACTCACCTCCAGTGCTTAGGGTGCTGGGATTGAACTGGGGCCAAAAACATGCGAGGGAAACACTTTGACTCCTATATGAGCTCTTTGGTCTTGTGAACTTTTTCTTTATAACCTTTCAGTACCTGTATTAATGCCCAAAATGGGAGAGAGAGGAAGATAAAGGGAGAGAGGGAAGGAGAGAGAGGAGGGAGGAAGGGAGAGAAAGAGAGAGAGACACAGAGACAGAGAGAGACAGAGAGAGGGAATGAAGAAAAGAGTCTGCCATAGAGGAGGGCTGTAGGGTTGGTGGTGGGAGGAAAACTGGGGACATTGGTTGTGAGAAATGTACACTGGTGAAGAAGAATGGGTGTTGGAAGATTGTAATTGTTTAAATTACAATCACAGTAATTCAATAAAAATAATTAAATGAAAAAAAGGAGTTATGTGTAGAGCAGCAGCCATAGTACAGTGGGAGGGCATTTGCCTTGCATGCATCTGACCCAGATTCAATCCCGGCATCCCATATGATCCCCTGAGTACTGGCAGGAATAATTCCTGAGCTCAGAGCCAGAAGTAACCCCTGAGCAGCTCCAGGTGTCTTATCTTCCCCCAAAAAAGAACAGTTATGTATCCACCAGCTGAGTTCATGGCTAAATTTTTTGGTATAGAAGCAGTGTGAGAGTTGAATAAGTTTGAAAAGAACTGAGATAAGAGGTCTTTGCTCTCCGTGGTATTAAAGAAGGTTATTAGAGTGACAACATAATAAGACCACGATGGGCTGTTTGGTGAAGAATTTATTTTAAGATTTGAATGGTTTTAATATAGAATTCAAGGAGTTGGAAGGTACATAGAAGAAAAAAGTATGGAGAAGAAAAGTGTAAGAGCTTTTGCTATGTTTTAGGCTTAAGTTGTCATTTTGAGATTTCTATAAAGATTTAAATTTATTTTAAATTATCACAGTCACTGTTTGATACATTATTATTCAATACATCACTTTTAAATTATTACTATAACTTTCATACATGACCATTCCATTGAACAATATGCTGAAGCAGATTTTGGTGTGATCTTCCTGTTTTTCAGATAGGTAAACTGAGGATCTGTGATGTAACATACTTCGAATTGAGTGAAGTAGTTAGTAAATAATGGATTTGGGGGTTCAAACTTGTGTTTCTTGTCTATAAATCTGGCATTATTTTTATTACCTCAGATGGTAACAAAGAGTACTGTAAATGAACAGAATATAATTTTCTCTAAATTTATAGTGGTAACAAAGAGTACTGGTAACAAAGAGTACTGTAAATGAACAGAATATAATTTTCTCTAAATTTATAGTGTCTCACAAGACACTTTTAATGACATTTAAATAGGTAAGGGATTGGTACTTTGTCTAAAGGGATCATTATAGATTTTGTAACTGGGAACATTATTTTAGACTGAAACTGGAATAACGAAAGGTTTGTAAGCAAAAGGCACTTAGATTTGCTGCAGGCAATGAAAATAAACTCTTGGGTGGGGGCTATTAAAGAGGGCTTGAGGCTAAGCATATGTCTTCAGAGTTGGATACAGATGGAAGAGGAATGAAAGCAAACTTGCCACAGACCATCAGAAAATTATATTCTGTAAGTGATTTTTTAATGCCTGTGTACTTTGTGTTTATTTCCTTTTCTCCACCTTCCCTTACTATTTAATAGAGTTGTGCTGGAAGTTTCAGATTGCCTATGCCATACCAAAGTGAATAAAGGAAAAAGATTTGGTCTTATTTGGATTTGAACTTACTTGGATTTGAACAAAATTTAATGTCCATAGGATTAAAAACGGAGAACCCTATGGAAAGGTGAGTCTTTCCTCTGGGCAATAACAGTCATTTCCTTCTCTTTACTTAGTAATCCCCTTTCCTTGGAAAAATTGTTGGAATGACATATCTATTCCTTTCACAGAGACAGTATCATGACATGTTTTGTGTAAAAGAATTAAAAGAGCAAGCAAAAATCAGTTTTTGATGGGAACTGAACCCACTAGATAGAACATAAGAAATTATTTTATGAAAACTGAATTAAGTTATATTTATACTAAAACTGTTAAAAGTAAAGAAATATATGGAATTAGGCTTTACTCATATCTGGTTCTTACACTTTCCAAATTTAATAGAAATATGTTTTAGTCAAAACATTGTGCAATGTCTTGTATCAAGTAATACAATACAGTTATCAGCTGCCAAAATAAAATAAATTTTATGATATCTTTCTGTATTTTTAAGCTGAGGAAAATAGAATTTAGGATATTGTTTGCTTATAGACTTTTAATTAAAAAACTAAGGGAATTTTGCTCTTCTGCTAATAAACAGGTCTTGTAGCCTGGGGATAAGAAATATTTGCAACAAACATCTTTGTGACTGGAATGAGGAACCATATAGTCCTAATTTTCAATCAATATACAGACAGAAAGCAAAAGTGATGATGGAGACGAAAGAAGTAGAAGGAAAGATAATAAATACATTTAGTTAGAATATTTTTTTTATGATTTGTGAATAAATTAAAGAAACACTGATAATAATTCAGGTATATATGAATGGAAACACTGTTTATTATATTTAAACATTAGCATATTTTTTTAGCTTATATGAGTTGTCATTAAAGTTCTGTTTGCCTGCTGTTATGATTATTGGCTGAAACTTGCCAGTGAAGTGAAGCCTGTAGGATCAGATTTGTTTACAGTTAAATCTGTTGGGACACATCTCTATATTGGTATCTGCAGCAGGTTGATATTTACATGAAAAACAAAAACCAATGATTTTTCTTTTTCTTTGTTCCACCCCTTAGTAGAATAGTGAAACCAATTTTTGCATGTATAAGAAGGATTTTATACAGATGTTTTTTGTTTTGTTTTGTTTGGGGGCCATATTCAGTGGTACTCAAGGCCTCTCCTGACTCTATCTCAGCGATCACTCCTGGAAAACTTCATAGGAACATGAAGCTTTGAGTGTCAGGGATGGGATCTGTGTCAGTTACATGAGAGACAAATGCCATATATGATGTATTATCTCTTTAGTATCCATGAAAAATTTTAATTTTAACAAGAAGAAATGATTCAAGAATAATGTCAGTTAAAAGATACCGTTGCAATACTACTAGTCTGATAAACGCATTTTAATATGTAAGAAGTATGCTTTTGTTGTTGTGTTTTTTTTTTTTCTTTTTGGGTCACACCTGGCGATGCACAGGGGTTACTCCTGGCTCTGCACTCAGGAATTATTCCTGGCGGTGCTCAGGGGACATAAGGGATACTGGAAATCTAACCCAGGTTGGCCGCGTGCAAGGCAAATGCCCTACCCGCTGTGCTATTGCTCCAGCCCCCAGAAGTATGTTTTGTTTTTTTTTTTTAACGGAATTCTGGATATTAAAAAAAAAAAGGAAATATCTTGTGCTGGAGTAATAGTGGTGAGGGTACAGCTCCTGCTTGCCTATGCTTGACCCAGGTTTGATCCCTGGTACCCAAGCCTTCCAGGAATGATCCCTGAGTGCAGAGCCAGGAATAATCTGTGGCCAAAAATCAACAACAAAAAATGAGACGAGCTGCTTTTCCCACTATTCTATCACCAGATGTTCTGATTTTGCAGTGAGCACACAGAAAGCTCAATTAACTTCCTTGACTAACCAAATATTTAAAACAAGTAAGTACACAAAAGCCCTTCAGCAGCAGTCATTTGTAGGCAAGGTGACCACAGAGAATCGATAAATAAATAGACCAAGCACTTACAAGAAGAATATATGTGCCATGGTCCTTTGTTCCTTACCAAAAGTCCATCTGACTGGCCTCCTGTTCCTAAATTTCCCTTATCCAGATGGGTGTTCCTTCCCCAAATAACTTGAAGGCTCTGCTATCTTCCTGGTTTTGGATTCTTACTTAATTCATTGGTTTGAGATCAAGTCAGGTTTATTGATGACTTCTCTTTAATCCTGGTGACCCAGATGTACCTGCCTGTGTTCATTTACTGTTTCCTCACTAGGCCAGTTGTTGGATTCCCCTCTTGGCACTGTTCCTGAACCATCTGGGCGATGCTGCCCTATTGGTTATACATCCAGGGCCTCTCTTTGAGGAGAGAGCTTCACAGAGATTTCCTTAGAGGCAAAATACTGTGCCAAAAGGGGTGCCACCCCCTGTAATTTGTGATCATTACTCCTCTACTATGAGCAGTTGCCTTGGCTCAGGTCTGTTTGCCTTGCTAGGAGGTTATGTTAATTTAGTTACCTGCCACATTTTGTTTCACCCATTGCAAATCTTCCATGGCTCATAGTCTCCCCAGGGATTCTTACAATTCTTCATGACTGTGTTAAACTTCTTCTTTGTGCTACACTTCCCCTGCATTATTTCCCAGTCTATAACTGTCCTCCCCACTCTCTAGCAGTTCCTCTCCCCTGTATCTGGCCTCTGGTATTGGGAATAAGGGTTGTTGATTATTGTTTGATGATCTGTCTGCAACCCATTCCTCCTCTATCAGCCGACGTATGTCTATCGGCCACTGAATGCAACAGGGACCCCATCACCTCAGGACTCTGATTCAGACAGCCAGTGACTAAGCTTCTTGCCAATTTCTTCAGTTCTTATGGTTTTTTTCCTGACATTTGTTAGTGTTTTTATAATAAAATCCCACAAGTAGGTCCTTTAACAGTAGAAATATATTGTCTTACAGCTCCAAAGACTAGAAATTCAAGGTCAAAGTTCTAATGGAACTAGATTCTCTCAGAACTGAGAATCTCTTCCATGTGTCTCCTGTTACTCTGGTGAGTTGTTGGCAACCTTTAGTATTCCTTGACTTGCAACTCCAACGTACACTGCCTTTATGTACACTGTCCCTGAGTGTGCATGTTTTTCTCTTCATTTGGTATTCTTCTGATAAGAACAACAACCTTTTGGTTTGGAGCCCACCTTACACCAATTAATTTATTTGAAACTTAGCATAGACATGTATTAGGTGCAGCATTGTAACATGCACTAACTTTTATATAGGCTTTAAAGTCAGGTCAGATCGCAAATTCTGGTTTTGCCACATTTTAGTTATATCACGTTTTTATATTTTTGGTTTTGCGGTCACATCCAGTGATACCTAAGGCTTACTCTTGGATTTGCTCAGAAATTACTCCTCCCAGTACTCATGGAACCATATGGGATACCCATGATAGTACCTGGGTCAGGTCTGTGCAAAGCAAGCACATAATCTGCTGTACTACTTCTCCAGCCCCATTACTTTTAAGCTCTCAAAATATTATCATTTATTTCTAACAAGTTTTACTTTCCTACCACATGCTTTTTTAAAGTAAGGCTTATTTTGAAGTCTGAATACAAACAAGTAATGGAATTTTGAGAGAAAGAATTCTGCTGTCAAAAGACTCTACATATCATGTTCAAAATCTGATTTATCGTATCATTAAAGGTAGAGTTGAAAGTCACCAAAAGATCTTTAGAGAAATGAAAGTTTTAACATATCTATGAACTACTGGGTTGTTCAAAACTAAAATTTTTCTTATTTGAAAAAGAAGCAAGGATAAAGCTAATATTGAAGTGAACTAAAACTTTGTAGTAAAACTTGTTAGATATAAATGATAATATTTTTGAGATCTTGAAACTATTTCTAGAAATAATATTTGTTAATGATCTTTATGTACTCAGAAAAATAGGATAAAACCATCATGGCAGTACCTTATGAATTTAAATGCAAAGCTGCAAATTCCAGAATATTTTTAAACCACAGTACTTAGCAATCACTTATCTGAATCATAAACTGAAGTTTTAGTAGATATTCATCAACTAAATGATGGATTAAACTAACCCTAAATATATTTTAAGATTCAAAATGTATTTCTAATTTTAAAAAGCACATTAGTAAAAGATTTTATGAAGAAACAGGAGTCACTATCATTAGTCAATTCCTTATGCTGAAATTTTCTTAAATCCCAAGTTCATAAAAGAGAAACATGGAGGCTGCCCTATGATCACATTTTATAGAATCAGGCAAGAGATTTATTATCTTGGGAGGGACATACCAATGTATAATTTCAGTTATAATGAGTTTAATTATGGTAGGTGTGAGTCATAAGACAATGTTAGCTATAAGACAGTGTTAGTTATAAGATAATGTTTGTTATAAGACAAACATTCTTCAAAGCCTAGGGAAAGTTCCAGAATAGAAGTGGAATATGTGGGAGAAATTAATACTTCCCTCCTGGGAGGAGCCAGATGCCAAGTTTAGACATGCTGGAGAACCAAGTATGACAGCACAAGTGGAAGGGTGGAGAGCCTGGAGCATTTAGTCTGTCACTAAATCTTGCCCAAACAATAGGTAGCCCATCAAAATAGATAATGGGATTATTGGTCAGGGTGAGAGATGGCCCCAGATATAAGGAGGTCCCCAGCCTACTACTACTCGCTCTCTGCACTTCTCTCTCAATCCCTTGCAGACTGCAGGATGGGATAGGGTTTATGCACCCAGACAGAAGGCCAAGTACAGGCAAGCCTCATCAACCCTGACAGGGGCTGAATACAGGAAGGGCTCAGATGCCCAGTAAAGTTCAGATTCAGTCAGGGCTTGGATGCCCAGACAGGGACAGATACTAAACACAGGAGCCTCACCCACACACACCAAGTCTGTGGTCAGAGACTAGGAAAGTCAGGACAGGGTGACAAACTGCAAGGGACAGTTGAGAGCAGTCTTGCATCAGGTAGAGAGCACAGGGATCTTGCTTACAAAACAAAGTGGTGGCATGCTGAAGATTAAAGAAAGATAGGGACCAGAAATCAGGGTATCATTGGGGTACAGTTTGGGAAAGGCCCAGGGACGCAATTTCAGACCAGGAAAGCATACATGGGATGCAGGGATGGGATCTGGCCATTAGTCACTGGAGGCGAGTAGCCTGAGTGGGATGAGACTGGGACATTGTCCACAGGATGGGATAGTGCCAAGGACAGGATCATTGATGTTGTACACAAGAAGAGGAGAAGCCTGGATTTTGAGGGAGGGGTCTATCTTCTTAACTCTAATGCTTAGTCTTCTAGTTTTGTATTCAAAAATTTAACACAATTTGCAAGAACCCACTAGCACAGGAAAATCCACTTTCATGTTAACAACACCAAAATAAATGTGATGCATATAAAATGAAATTTATAAAGCAATAAGAATATCTGGGCACCTATATGAGAGATGAATGATGAAACAGGACTAAGAATGTATGGCATCACTAAGGATTACTGAAAAGGAACAGAACATACAATGAAACTTCTGAATCCATTAGGCAGCTACTTCTTAAAAAGAGCTTGTGGATATGACCTAACTTCCACATGTCAGTTAAGACTTTCTATCTATCATTATTAAAGTGATCAGGTCTGACCGTGTGGACAAGAGTGTGAACTGAGTGATCAAAATCCTTCTCCTTTGATATGGTGATGTCAGGTGGTAGACTCCAGAACACAGTCTAAGACTCTGCCAAACAAATATGTTCTGAAATATGCTAGAAGGCCTTTTCACAGCAAGACAATAGCTCTAGACACCTCTTATTTTGTGCTTGACTAACATGTCCTAGACACTTTCTAAGCTCATGACAAGATTAAACACTCACTCCAAACCAGGGTATAACTGATTCATAATGAATCAGAAAATTGTTTCAATTTGGGCAACCCCATAATCTAAAAATTTTATTAAATGGGAAGATGAATGTGTTGGTCCGGAGGTTCATTGATTTAAAGAAGGCCTTTGATTCTGTTGAGACTGAAGGGTCATTGAAGCCCTAGCCAAACAGGGTGTTCAAACTTAATACATCAGGATACTCCGTGATCTGTATTTAGGATTCACCACCAGAATCTCACCATTCTACAAAGAAGTGATCGTCGATGTAAAGAGAAGGGGTCGGCAAGGTGACACCATTTCACTGAAACTCTTCAGTGCCACCCTCGAGAACATCATGTGATGACTGAAATGGGAAGGAATGGGAGTGAAGATAGATGGTTGGCAACTATACCATCTCCGCTTCGCTGATGACATCATTCTCATAACACCAAATACCAACCAAGCAGCACGAATGCTGGCCAACTTCGACCGTGAGTGTGGAGAGGGCAGACTATAGCTAAATCTCACAAAAACAATGTTCATGAGTAACGAACTAGTTCCTGATGTTCCATTTGCCTTCAACGTAATGAATATCTCCAAGTGCAGCAGTTATGTGTGCCTAGGTCGAGAACTCAACATGAAAAATAACCTGGCACCTGAACTGCACAGGAGGAAGAGAGCAGCATGGAATGCATTCAAGAGCATCAAAGAAGTGGTTAAGAAGACAAAGAACCTCCAGGGCACATCTTTTTGACTCCACTGTTCTTCCTGCACTAACATATGCCTTAGAGACCTGGGCCCTATGAAAACAGGATGAGACCGCTATTCGGGTCTCCCAAAGAGGAATTGAAAGAGCTATGCTTGAAGTATCATCTTTCACTCAAATGAGAGAAGGAATCTGGAGTTCCGACCTCCATCAATGATCAAGAATCAGGGATGCTGTCTCATTTGCCAAGGCATCGAAAATCAGATGGGCCGGACACATAATGCAATTTAGAGATGACCGCTGGACTAGCGCTGTCACCAAATGGATTCCACGGGATGTCAAAAGACCGCATAGCCATCTTCCAGCTATGGGGCAATCCTCGTGGCTCTTGTATCTACTGCCCTTGGGTGTCAGCCTCATGTGATGTTACTCTATACTCCACAATTGAGTACAGTCCTTCTATGTCTGTCCCTCTCTTTCTGACTCATTTCACTTAGCATAATACTATCCATGACTATCAATTTATAAGCAAATTTCATGACTTCATCTCTCCTAACAGCTGCATAGTATTCTATTGTGTAAATGTACCAAAGTTTCTTTAACCAGTCATCTGTTCTAGGGCACTTGTGTTGTTTCCAGATTTTGGCTATATTTTTGAACAGTGCTGCAATGAACTTATAGGTACAGATGCCATTTCTACTGTGCTTTTTTGCATCCTCGGGATCAAGACTGCTTCATGAGTGGAGGGGAGAAGGCAAATGGAATAGAGAAGGGATCACTAAGAAAATGATGGCTGAAGGAATCAGTCGGGATGGGAGATGTGTGCCGAAAGTAGATAATGGACCAAAGATAATGACCTCTCAGTGTCAGCGTTGCAAGCCATAATGCCCCAAAGTAGAGAGTATGGAGAATATTGTCTACCATGGAGGCAGGGAGAGGGTGCGAAAGGGGAGTGAGGTATACCGGAGATATTGGTGGTGGCGAATGTGCACTGGTGGAGGGTTGGGTATTTGATCATTGTGTGATTGTAAACCAAACATGAAGTTTTGTAATTATTCCACAGTAATTCAATAAAATTAAAAAAAAGACCACTTGACTGCCCACCTATGAGATGGTCAGACTTCTTCGTCGGAACCCTGAATAAATGCTTTGAGGCTCTTTGTGTTCCTGGAGCAAGCAGATGCCATTGGGCTACACTAGTACGTGACAGGGACAAATGGAGACATTACTGGCTCCCACCCGAGCAAATCAAAGATCAACGGGATCACAAGTGACAAGTGGGAAAAAGATCTCAGGTCCATATTCAATTAGGAATTTCTTAATTCATCTGTCTTGATTTATGTTATGATATCTGGCAAGTGTCCTTGGATGAGAAGCCAAGTCCTCAACTGCATTTATAACTATAAATGAAATATATTTGTGTGATATCTTGCTCTTTGGGTTTGGAATACCTTAACTTCATTTTAAAGATTGGGTTCTTATATAAAATAACAGTGCTTGCACTACCTTGCCTAGTAACAAATATATCTAGTTTGAAAGAATATCTGAATCATTGCAAGTTAGTGCTACTTACATCCAGAAACCAAATTATGTGAATTCTATCTTTTATTCCAAATCAATTCACACCTTTCCTTAAGTCTTGTGGTGACATTCTTCTTGTTTAGGGTTCTTCACATGCACTATTGAAACAGTTCACTGATTGTTCTTCAGTCTTGTTTGCTCTCATTTTACCCAAATTATTTTTTAAACCACAGAAATATATTATTTTTCATTTTTTAAACATCTGAACTGATCATTCATTTTGCTGAGCAAAACCTTTAATAATACCTCACTGTATTAGAGATAAAACTCATATTCCCTAAAATGATCTACAAAGATATTTATGACTTGCTCATCATTCATTTTTATTTATATATTCCAGTCTTCTGAGTTTTCCTTTATAATCATTCCTCTCTTTATAATAATTCTGTTATTTTCATTTCTCTTCTCTTATCCTTCATTTTTTTTTATTAATAATCCCTACTTCTCCACCTGTCTTTTTGAGCAGTACTACTTGTGCTCAGCAAAACTTACATTTCCCTGAACTGAGTTTCTTAGTCTTGCTTGCAGTTAGATGTAATGGTAAAACCCAGAAAAAATGTGCAATTGATTTGTACTGTGAAAATTTTTCCATAAGACCATGCAACGAGTAAACCTTGGTATATTTCCCCATTTATCATCAAACTGGAAAGGAATAAGAAAACTCTGAGCAAGACAGAGCCTAAGAAGATGGTGTCCTGAATTTTTAACTATAACATGAACAAAAAGTAGGTCATTAATGTATTAAGCTACCAAGAAACTGGAGATTTTTTTCCAGAAGCTGGAATTATTTTTATTAAGCAATCATCTTGTTTTTAATTTTAAATTTCCCTGGGAAAACTTATTAAAATTTCTATCTTCTTTGTTCTACTGTGAACTCACTGTTATCATATTTATTATTGTATCATTAATTCTTACTGTTCTCTGTACATAACACATGAACAATAAGAAATATTTATTCTATGTTAAATTAATACTTTTTGTATTAAAACTTAAAAAATTCAAATTTGAGTTTTTAGAGGCTAAGCAAATGTAATTCTATTTTTTATAGTTTAGAGAGAAAACTATGAATAGCTGGAAAATTATTATGCCCATGCAAACAAACATCTTCAAAGATCAAATTAGCATCTTGGGATAAGAATACAAAGTGCCCCACTTTTGCACTCTAGTCAATTTGCTTTTGCTTTTAAGAGATAAGCCATGATCAGGATACCTGTAATATAAGGTTTCCAGAAGCCTTTGAAAGGCTAAAATGTACTCTAAGTTTTCATGCTACTATTCCAAACCCAGTCAAAGAATCAGCTGACAAGTTAAGTAATAAGTGAAGCACCTTTGTTACCTCACCACAGGTGGTATTCATCTAATATAAAAAATGTTGACAAGAGAAACTTATTTAACCTATAGAGTATCAATAAAGTAAGTTAAACTTCATGGGTAAATTAGATCTGTGTCTTTTGGTCAAAGTCTTATTTTTCCTATTTTTATTTGTTTTTAATTACCAAGTTGTCTTTCTTAAGCTGTGACAGATTTAACAGTGGCTTATAGAAATTAAACTGGAAGTGACAGTATAAGTAAATTTTCAGAAAGGAAGGGAAGGAGAGAAAGAAATTATATTCTAAAATATTCTCTGTGACTGGAAATCATTATGTTTTTAAAATTTCATGGATCTTCCTCAACTTGCAGATATCATATTTTAACTAAAATTAATTATTTAATGAGTAAATAAGGGATAGGGAACAATGTTATAAAAGAATACAGAAAACATATTTAATATTATTTACTTAAGAAAAACATGATTACCAGACTACCCTAAATCAATTTTTTGTTATACTTTTTCCTTGTTAACAGAAACCTGACAATATTTTCAGTTCCAGGTGATGGAACATGATTGATAAGCCAATTTTGTTTTCCTTTGCTAGTCCTGCTGCTCAGTGTGGCCTTGTCATGCAATCTAACCAATTAGGTTTAAGATATATATGTATATTATGTATATATATAGTTGTTTTTAGGTAAAGATTTTTTATTGATCAAAGATGAACATATGTTGCTGGTACTATTCTCTTCTTATTCCTGCCCATTATCCAATCCCGCTATATCTACACTGACTGCGAGTATGGAGTCTAAAGGCTTACAAACTATTTTGTTATTATGAGTTGATACAAGTTAGTATAAAATCTGATATACATTAGTGATAGAGCAAAAAAATAGTGGGGAATGGCTTGGAGGCTGGTCTCTCATTCTGGGCAACTCAGAGAAGGGAACACCAAGTAAAATGTGGTCGGAGGTCATGCGGGGGAAGGGTGATGCGTGCCGAATATAGACTAGGGACTGAACACAATGGCCACTGAACACCTTTATTGCAAACCACAACACCTAATCAGAGAGAGAGATCAAAAGGGAATACCCTGCCATAGTGGCAGTGTGGGGTGGGGGGAGACGGGACTGGGGAGGGTGGGAGAGATGCTGGGTTTACTGGTGGTAGGGAATGGGCACTGGTGAAGGGATGGGTTCTTGAACTTTGTATGGGGAAAACACGAGCACAAAAATGTATAAAACTGTAACTGTACCCTCACGTTGATTCACTAATTAAAAATAAATAATTAAAAAAATAGGGGGGAAAAGGTTTTTTGCATTGTTGAACAGATGAACCAATACGACCAGATACACACCTGTTGACTCTTTATGTCAAATACTTAAAATATGTAATACCAAAAAAACCTTTTTTTAAGATCTTCATTATTTAGTTTTTCAAAACATTAAAAAACAGTAAAAATACATATTGCAACATATGTAAACTTCTGTTAGATTCCAATGCTAAAATAGTCTGAACTACAAAACATATTTATTTGGATTTCACCTTAAGGGTAGCACTGCACTGTGGCATTGTAGTCCCGTTGTTCATCAATTTGCTTGAGCGGGAATCAGTAACATCTCTGTTGTGAGACTTGTTGTTACTGCTTTTGGCATATTGAATATGCCATGGGTAACTTGCCAGGCTCTGCTGTACAGGCGGGATACTCTCGGTAGCTTGCCGGGATCCATGAGAGGGACAGAGGAATTGAACCCCGGTCGGCTGCGTGCAAGGCAAATGCCCTACCCACTGTGCTATTGCTCCAGTCTGCCTTAAGGATCTTGATATACTGAGTTTTAACGCCCTGTTTGGCTAGGGCTTCGATGACCGCTTCAGTCTCAACAGAATCAAAGGCCTTCTTGAAATTGATGAACACTAGACAGAGCAGCATCTTGAACTCTCACAAAACTTCAATGAGTTTGGTCACTGTGTGGATATGGTCGATTGTGCTGAATCCTTTCCAGAACCTGGCTTGCTCGTATGGTTGTCCTTCGTCTAGTGTTCTGCCTATCCTATTCAGGATGACACAAGTGAACAACTTGTAGACGACAGACAACAGGCAGATTGGGCGATAGTTGCCGATGTTGTGGATGTCTCCCTTCTTGTACAACAGAACGGTCCTGCTGGCTTTCCATTGGGATGGAACGTTGCATATGGACAGGTAGCATGTGAAGAGCTGAGCCAGTGTATTGATAAGTACTGGCAGCAAATTCTTCAGGTGTTCGGGTCTGACCTTGTCTGGATTGGGTGCTGTACACGTCTTTACCGACAAAATGGCTTGTCTGATTTCAGAAGGGAGGACATTGGGAACGACATATGCATCCTGTGGAACTTGATATGTGGGCCGGTGGACGTGGCTGTCGAAGAGATCCGAGTAGAAGTGAATAATCCTCTCCATTGCTCTTCTGAAGATGTGATAGATCCATCAGGACGTCGGAGGGCAGTCATCTTGGTCTTGTAGTTGGCGAAGGACAGGCGAGCGTTGCAAATACTTTTCCCGGCTCCTGCGCAATGGCGAACACTACTACTCATCTCTCTTTGAGGTCTTCCTTTATCGCTTCTCTGCACAGCTTTGCGAGCTCAGACATTAGCTTGTGATTGCCTGAGGCTCATGCCAAACCACATTGGGGAATGAGCTTGAGAGTTTCTGAAGACAGGCGTCTGTGGCTTTCCCACTCTCGGCAGTCCTCTTGCAGTCATGGAGGTGCCGAACCAGTCGATTATAGATTGTATTCCTCGTTGATATTGTCAACGACGGCATCTTCCCACGTTGCTGCAATATTGCTAAAGAGCTCTCAGTTGGTGGTCATTCTGGGAGTTCTCTTCTTAGATTTAAACTTTGCAGTCAAATACGCTACAGGTAGCTTGCCAGGCTCTGCCATGCAGGCAGGATATTCTCAGTAGCTTGCCAGGCCCTCCAAGAGGGACAGAGGAATCAAACCCGGGTCAGCCACATGCAAGACAAACACCCCACCTGCTGTGCTATCGCTCCAGTCCAAAATACCTTATACTTGAATAAAATATAAGTCATATAATCCCAGTACACACAGAAAAATCATCTGACAAAATTTTGCATTCTTTTGTTATAAAAACTCTCAATAATTCCAGTATGAAGAAATGAACCTTCGACATTGGGACATATTAAAGAATAAAAAGAATGAACCAGTATAGAAGAAATGAGCCTCAACATGATAAAGACCATGCATGGCAAAACCACTGTTAACATAAAAATTAATGGCAAGACTTAGAGAAATTTTCTGGTCAGATTAGGAATGAGATAATAGCTTGCTTTCTCCACTGTTACTCAAATAATTTCAAAAGTTCTGGCTGGAACAATCAATGAAAAATGAAAGAAAACGAAAGAAAAGAAGAGAAAGCATCCACATTGCAAAGGAAGAAGTAAAATTTCCTTTGTTTACAAATGACATAGAATTATATATTGAAAATCATAAAGACCACATCAGTACAGTGTTAGAATGAATAATAAATCCAGTGGAGTTCATGCCCAATAAATAGCAGTACTCCTACATTAAAAAAAAAATAATCCAACTGGTAAAAGGATGGGTGTTGGTATATTACATGACTGGAACACCGCTGCCCTCCCCCACCAATTGAATACAGCAGTAGTATAGTGCAACTTAACATAAAAATTACATTTATTTACACCAAGAACAAACTGTAAACAAAACAGTCCATTTTTAAAAGCACCAACAATAATAAAATGCTTAAGCATAAGTTTGATTTTTAATCCTTAATTCTTTTTTTATTAATTTATTTATTTTTAATTAGTGAATCACCATGAGGGTACAGTTACAGATTTATACACTTTTGTGCTTTGTTATCCCATACAAAGTTTGAGAACCCATCCCTTCACCAGTGCCCATTCTCCACCACAGGTAAACCCAACATCCCTCCTACCTTCCCCAATCTCATCTCTCCCCACCCCACCCTGCCACTGTGGCAGGGCATTTCCTTTTGTTCTCTCTCTCTCTCTCTCTCTCTCTCTCTCTCTCTCTCTCTCTAATTAGGTGTTGTGGTTCACAATAGAGGTGTTGAGTGGCCACTGTGTTCAGCCTCTAGTCTACCTTCAGCCCGCATCACCCTTCCCCCCGCATGGCCTCCAACCACATTATACTTGGTGATCCCTTCTCTGAGTTGCCCTCTCCCCAGAATGTGAGGCCAGCTTCCAAGCCATGGAGTCAACCTCCTGGTACTTATTTCTATTATTCTTCGATTCTTGGGTGTTAGTCTCAAACTCTGTAATTCTATATTCCACAGATGAGTGCAATCTTTCTATGTCTGTCTTTCTCTTTCTGACTCATTTCACTTAGCATGATACTTTCCATGCCAATCCACTTATACGCAAAATTCATGACCTCCTTTTTTCTAACAGCTGCATAGTATTCCATTGTATAGATGTACCAAAGTTTCTTTAACCAGTCATCTGTTCTAGGGCACTTGGGTTTTTTCCAGATTCTGGCTATTGTAAACAGTGCTGCAATAAACATATAAGTGCAGATGTCGTTTCGACTATACTTTTTAGCTTCTCTGGGATATATCCCCAGCAGTGGTATTGCAGGGTCAAATGGGAGCTCAATATCTAATTTTTGAGAATCGTCCATATTGTTTTCCAGAAGGGCTGAACCAGTCAGCATTCCCACCAGCAGTTTAGAAGGGTCCCTTTCTCCCCACATCCTCTCCAACAGCGGTTGCTTTTGTTCTTTTGGATGTGTGCTAGTCTCTGTGGTGTGAGGAGGTATCTCATAGTCGTTTTCATCTGCATCTTCCTGATGATTAGTGATGTAGAGCACTTTTTCATGTGCCTTTTGGCCATTCGTATCTCTTCTTTGGTAAAGTTTCTGTTCATTTCTTCACCCCATTTTCTGATGGGGTTGGATGTTTTCTTCTTGTAGAGTTCAACCAGTGCTTTATATACCATTGATATCAACCCCTTTTCTGATGGGTATTGTGTAAATATCCTTTCCCATTCTGTAGATAGTCTTTGTATTCTGGTCACTGTATCTTTTGCGATGCAGAAGCTTTTTAGTTTAATGTAGTCCCATCTGTTGATCTCTGTTTCTAATAGATTGCTTAGTTCCGTGTCATCTTTGAAGATACCTTTATCTTCAGTATCGTGGAGAGTTTTGCCGACCTTGTCTTCAATGAATCTTATGGTTTGTGGTCTGATGTTGAGGTCTTTAATCCATTTTGATCTGACTGTTGTGCATGGTGTCAGGTCGAGGTCTAAGCCCATTCTTTTGCATGTGGTTGTCCAGTTGTGCCAGCACCATTTGTTAAAGAGGCTTTCCTTGCTCCACTTCACATCTCTTGCCCCCTTATCAAAGATTAGATGATCATACATTTGGGGTTGTGTGTAGGGATATTCCACCCTGTTCCATTGGTCTTTGGCTCTACCTTTGTTCCAGTACCATGCTGTTTTAATTGTTACTGCTTTGTAATAAAGTTTGAGGTTGGGGAGGGTGATGCCTCCCATCATCTTTTCCCCAAGAATTGTTTTAGCTATGCGTAGGAATTTGTTGTTCCATATGAATTTTAGGATTGCTTGATCCATTTCTTTGAAGAATGTCATGGGTATCCTTATAGGGATCGCGTTGAATCTGTATAATGCTTTGGGGAGTATTGCCATTTTGACAACATTGATTCTCCCTATCCACGAGCAGGGTATATGTTTCCATTTCCTCATGTCCTCTTTTATTTCATGGAGTAGCGTTTTATAGTTTTCTTTGTAGAAGTCTTTAACTTCCTTGGTTAAGCTGATTTAGAGGTACTTGACTTTCTGGGGCACGATTGTGAATGGGATTGCTTTTTTCATGTCCCTTTCCTCTGCCTCATTGTTTGTGTATAGGAAGGCCATGGATTTTTGGGTATTGATTTTGTAGCCTGCAACTTTACTGTATAAGTCTATTGTTTCTAAGAGTTTCTTAGTAGAGGCTTTAGGCTTCTCTAGATATAGTATCATATAGTCTGCAAATAGTGAGAGTTTGATTTCTTCCTTTCCTATCTGGATGCCCTTAATCTCTTTTTCTTGTCTAACAGCTATCGCAAGTACTTCCAGTACTATATTGAAGAGAAGTGGTGAGAGTGGGCATCCTTGTCTTGTGACTGATCTTAGAGGAAAGGCCCTTAGTTTTTCCCCATTGAGGATAATGCTTGTCGTAGGCTTGTGGTAGATGGCTTCGACTATCTTGAGGAAAGTTCCTCCAAAACCCATTTTGGTGAGGGTTTTCATCATGAAAGGATGTTGGATCTTGTCAAATGCTTTCTCTGCATCTATTGATATGATCATATGGTTTTTATCTTTACTTTTGTTGATATGATGGATTATGTTGATTGATTTCCGAATGTTAAACCATCCTTGCATCCCCGGGATGAATCCCACTTGGTCATGATGTATGATCTTTTTGATGAGTTGTTGGATCCTATTTGCTAATATTTTGTTGAGGATCTTCGAATCCATGTTCAACAGGGATATTGGTCTGTAATTTTCTTTCTTAGTGGTGTCTTTGTTTGCTTTTGGTATTAGGGAGATGTGTGCTTCATAGAAACTGTTTGGGAGAGCTCCTATTTTTTCAATTTCCTGGAAAAGTTTGAGGAGAACTGCCAACAGGTCTTCTTTAAATGTTTGGAAGAATTCACCAGTGAAACCATCTGGGCCTGGGCGTTTGTTTTTGGAGAGATTTTTGATTAAAGTTTCAATTTCCTTAACATTGATGGGTCTATTCAGGTATTCCAAGTTTTCTTTGTTCAGTCTTGGGAGATTGTAGAAGTCACGGAATTCATCCATTTCTTTTAGGTTCACCTGTTTTGTGGCGTATAGACCTTCAAAGTAGTCTCTAATGATCTTTTGAATCTCACAGGTTTCTGTATGATGTCCCTCTTTTCATTTGTGATTCGATTTATTAGGGTTCTCTTTCTTTCTTTGTGAGTCTTGCTAGCAGTTTATCAATCTAATTTATTTTCTTGAAGAACCAGCTCTTTGTTTCATTAATCTTTTGGGTTGTTTTTTTGGTTTCTATGTCATTAATTTCTGCTCTAATTTTTATTATTTCTTTCCTTCGGTCTGTTTTTGGTTCCTTTTTCAGGTCCATTTCTAAGGTCTTGAGTTGTGAAGTCAAGCTATCTATGTGGGCCCTTTCTTCCTTCCTGAGGAATGCTTGGAGAGCTATAAATTTTCCCCTTAACATGGCTTTAGCTGTGTCCCATAGGTTTTGGTAGCTCGTGTCTTCATTCTCATTTGTTTCTAAGTATCTTTTGATTTCTTCCTTGATTTCCTTCCTGACCCACTCATTGTTCAACATTGAATTGTTTAATTTCCAGGTGTTTGATTTGGTTCTCCATGTCGGTTAGTGGTTAGCTTCTATCTTCAGCGCATCATGATCTGAAAAGATGGCTGATACAATTTCTATTTTTCCTATTCTATTGAGGTATGTTCTGGGGCCCAGTACATGGTCTATTTTAGAAAATGTTCCGTGTGCACTGGAAAAGAATGTGTATTCTTTCTTTTTGGGGTGTAAAGCCCTGTATAGGTCTATTAGGCCTCTCTCTTCAATTTCTTCTTTCAGAGTCAGTGTTTCCTTGTTGAGTTTTGTTCTTGTCGATCTATCTAGAGGCGATAAGGCCGTATTGAAGTCTCCGACTACTATTGTGCTGTTAGTGATGTCTTCCTTGAAGTCTGTTAGGAGTTGTTTTAAATATTTAGCCGGTCGTTCATTAGGAACGTATACGTTTAAGAGTGTGATTTCTTCCTGTTGTACATATTCCTTGATAAATAGAAAATGACCTTCGCTGTCCCTTTTAATCTTTTTCAACCTGAAATCTATGTTGTCGAATACCAGGATGGCCACTCCAGCTTTTTTAAGGGAGTTGTTTTCTTGCAGGATTGTTTTCCATCCTTTGACTTTGAGTCTACGTTTACTCTCTTTGTTCAGGTTTGTTTCTTGCAGGCAGCAGAATGTTGGGTTTAATTTCCGGATCCATTTTGCCACTCTGTGTCTCTTGATGGGTGCATTTAGGCTGTTGACATTGAGAGAGATTATTGTGATAGGGTTTTGTGTCATCCTTCTGTGGTATTTATTGTTCTTATGGGGCTCCTCCTTGTCTTACAGTAGCCCCTTTAGACCTTCTTTCAAGTTTGGTTTTGAATCTATGAAGTTCCTGAGCTGTTGTTTATCTGAAAAATAGTGTATGGTTCCTTCGAGTTTGAGTGAGAGTTTAGCCGGATAAAGTATTCTTGGTGCGGCATTCATTTCGTTGAGTTTTTTCACTATGTCCCACCATTGTCTTTGGGCTCGGAGGGTTTCCTCTGACAGGTCTGCTGTAAATCTGAGGGGTGCTCCTTTGTATGTGATTTCCTTCTTTGACCTTGCTGCTTGCAGAATTATGTCTCTATCCATAGCATCCGTCATTCTGACTATGATATGCCTTGGAGTCTTTTTATTTGGGTCTCTTTTTGCTGGTACTCTTCGGACTCCTTGTATCTGTATGCCTGCCTTCTCCAGTTCTGGGAATTTCTTAGCAATGATGTCTTTGACTGTGTTTTTTTCATTGGGGTTACTTCCCTGTGGTTCTGGTACTCCAATGATTCTGATGTTGTTCCTCTTGAAGTCATACCCAAGGACTCTGATTCGCTCTATAGCCATTTTGAGGTCTTTCGCCATGATTTGTTTTTGTCTATGAGATTTTTGCAGCTCATCTTCCAGGTCGCTGATTCTGTCTTCGGCTGTAGTCATTCTACTGTTGAGGGCACCTACTGAGATTTTTAATTCATCTACCGAATCCTTTATTTGTGTGACTTCTGTTTGTAGCTTTGTGACATCTGTTCGTAGGTTTGAAGTTTCTGCTCTCATTTCTTCCTGCATTTTCTTGGTAGACCGTTCCAGTGCTTCATTCATCTCCTCCCTTATCTTATTGAATGTCTGTTCCATGGTTGCTTGGAGTACGTCGACTCTCCTCCAGATTTCCTCTCTGAATTATTTATCTGAGAGGTCGTAGATGTGAGTAGCTCCTGTTGATGTTTTTGGAATCTTTTCTTCTCCCTCTCTTCGTGGAGGGGATTTTCGCTGCTTCTTCATATTGTTACAAAAGTATAGAGTTGGAACTTTGTAGTTATTTATTCCTGTTCCCTCTTGTTGTGGAAAGGAGGGGCTCTGATTGTGCTAAAGTTCCCTTATTCACTGACAGCTTTTATAGTGTCAAACTAAGCTAATGGATATTTTGCATAAGTGGTTGAGATGGCTTAAATGATTTTCAAAGAAATAGACAATAACTATTGTGCTGAGGTAACAAATTATAACTGCGGCCTTGTTAGTGGCCACCGCTCTGACAGGAGGCCACGCCCACTTTGAGACCACGCCCACTACGATACAGACCACGCCCCCAGTGTCTTCTTGTTAGAGAGCCAGGCGGGAAGACCTCGGGAACCCCAGGCGGCAGCGGGAAGCGGGGGACGGGAGGGCGTGGCCTAGCTTTAATCCTTAATTCTTAACTAAGAAATTGGAATATCTGTGCACCTAAAACTCTGATGAAAGAAACAGAAGACACACAAAAAAGAATATGCTTTATTCATGGATTGGAAGAAAAATATTGCATAAATAATGAACAAAGTAATCTACATATTCAATATGATCCACCAATAGCATCTTTCCACAGAAACAGAAAAATTCCAAAATTACATGAAACTAGAAAAGATCCAAATAGCCAGACTAATTCTGAGAAACAATAAAGCTATAGGTATCACAATTTCCAAATTTCAACTTTCTTGCTAAGTTATACTAATTAAAACAGTCTGATATAACATAAAACATGTCACAAAGAATGAAGTTGAGAGCCCCAAAATAAGTCTACACAAGTATTGTACTCTAACATATGACAAATGAGCTTTGATACTCAGTGGAAGTGGGGAAAAATATCTTGTCAATAGATGTTGGATGTTTAGTGTTTATGTGTGTGTGTGTGTGTGTGTGTGTGTGTGTCTGTGCGTGCGCAAAAACATATGGAATCCCTACTTTTACTGTTCATTAAAATTAAGCCAAAATTTAGCCAAAATTGTTAAAGGTATGACAAACTAAAACCACTAGAAGGAAACATATTTACGTTACATATTACATATCAATGTCAATAATGTCTAAATGAAGCTGGAAAATTCTCTCTCTCTCTCTCTGTCTCTCACACACACACATACACACACACACATTCTTCTCAACGAGCAAAGCAGTGAGCTTGTACTTCCCCAAGTTGTTAAGACAAACATTCTCAAACCAGCAACATCTTATTAATGACTATTAATTTATCAATGACTCATTACTGACATTCTCAGACCAGCAATATCTTATTAATAACACTTTATTAATTTATTAATGACTCTTATTAATGACTCTTTAGTGAACTCCTGCTAGTCAGAAACATACCTAGGTTGCCTGCTGTTACTAGTTACTAGTACTAGTTATTTGAGGGTTTATGAGAAAAAAAATTACAGCTATAAGATTGAAAAATACTGAGGCAAAATTAGGACGTTCACAGATGATATCAATGTACAATTGGAAAAACTGCAAGAATTAAGTGACAAAATCATTATAAATAAGACATTTTTGGATAAAAATTAAAGCAGGCAAAGAAATAGTTTACACAATGTCATATCATATAGTTACACAAGTATAAACAGTATATTAAATCTAATTGGAAGTCATATAATACAATAATGCTGAGATATCATCTTACATGAATTTCTTAAAATTATAGATGGTTTACAAAAGGATTGATCATCAGAGACATAGATAAATTCAAGGGTCAAGTTAGGTAAGCATTAGGAAATTATAGGGATATAATTATCCATAAAGAACTTTGATAGAATTATGGCTTTATATTCCTATCAAGATAATATGAGAATTTAGCACTATAGCACTGTAGCACTGTAGCACTTTGCTCAAGCGGGGACCAGTACTGTCTCCATTGTGAGACTTGTTACAGTTTTTGGCATATCGAATATGCCACAGTTAGCTTGCCAGGCTCTGCCGTGTGGGCGGGATATTCTCGGTAGCTTGCCAGGCTCACCGAGAGGGACGAAGGAATCAAACCCAGGTCAGCCTCGTGTAAGGCAAACACCCTATCCACTTTGCTATCGCTCCAATCCATATGAGAATTAGAGATATTTAATTAATACTTAAATTATTTTTGTGGGGGCACAGCTGGCAGTATTCAGGGATTACTCCTGGCTCTACCTCAGGGATTACTCCTAGTAGGTTTAGGGAACCAAAAGGGGTGCTGGGATCAAACCACATGCAAGACAAGCACCCTGCCCTCTGTACTACTGTTCCAGCTCAATTCCTAAATTTTTAAAGGTTGAAATCTTAGATCCTCATTATGAAATGCTTCTTATTATTAGAATTGAGCATACTCAACTACTGAACTGACCAGAGATTATTAAAAAAAAGAGTAAATGTTTGGAATCAGAAAACCTGGGTTTGCGGTCAGTATTCTGATTCTTAATAGCTCATTGACCTTGAGAAAATTGCTCTATTACTCAGTTTTTCAACCATACAATGAATATAATATTACTTTTCTGTTCCTTTGAGGGCTTTTGCTAAACTAAATGCAGATAATGTGTGAAAAATATTTTATACTGTTAAACGTTTTGTGAATATTAATTGTGATGATGATAATGATAGTATTTAATAAGTCCTGTATGGTGATTAGTTGTTACTCAGGAATTATTTATTTTTTCTTTATTTCACTACAGAAATAACGACAAACTCCTGAGAACTGTCATTCAATAAACATCTCTGGTGGCTAGGACAGAGAGCAAGTAGAAATCTAGGGTTCAATTGCTGGAGTCATTTCTGTGCTATCAAATAGAGTATTTCTGGTAAACCCTCAATGTTTTTTTTTTTTTTGCTTTTTGGGTCACACCCAGCAATGCTCAGGGGTTACTCCTGGCTTTGCACTCAGGAATTACTCCTGGCAGTGCTTGGGGGACCATATGGGATGCCGGGGATCGAACCCGGGTCGGCCGCGTGCAAGGCAAACGTCCTACCCGCTGTGCTATCGCTCCGGCCCCAACCCTCAATGTTTTTGCCAATGTAAGGTGTGCTTTGCATTTCATAATTTAAAATCTCAGAGGTTTAGATATTTTTAGTGATGAAAGAAGTTAAAAGATTTTTGACTTCTTGTCTTTGAAAATAGAATACAATTGTTTGGCAGAATAGTCTTTCATCAATTAATAAAGGCCTAAATGCATTCTCTTAAAATGTATTTATTAGGAAATAGTGTAAACACATAAAAATTTATAACAATTTATAATAAACTCCACATGTCCATTGTCTTTGTTAGAAAATTAAAACACTAACAAAAAATTAAGCCCTTTGTTAGTCTTTTCCAGACTTCATCTAGGTAACCAGTATCTTTATTATCAATTATTTATAAGAATGTAATCTTTTGGACTTATCAAAGTTTCATATCTCAATATGCCTTCTTCATATCCTGTTTTAAAAGCTCTGGGATTTCTTTATGGAGGCATTTACTCTACATCTGAAGGTGTGCAGGGCATTTTCATGGCTCTGTGTACAGGGATCACTCCTGGTGGTACTCAAGGGAGGTTTCTGGAATTGAACAAGGGTCAGCTGTGTGCAAGGCAAGTACCTTAATCTCTGTACTATCCTCTGGCCCAGCATTTATTTTCAAAATTGTGTCTCCCTATAATATATTATCTCTATCTATCAAAAACTCAATGAAATGTGTATTTCACCATACTGAGTTTTATATTTGTGTGTGTCTGCACGTGTGTATATGCATAAATATATAGAGACAAAATAAAGCACTAACACTCTTTATAATTTTTCCAAAGCATACTAGCTTTGGAAAAATTTTAAGATACTAGCTTAGTATCTTAAAAATATTTATTATTTTAAAATTCTTTGTTAGGGGCTGGAGTGATAGCACAGCGGGTAGGGCGTTTTCCTTGCACGCGGCCGACCAGGGTTCAAATCCCAGCATCCCATATGGTCCCCTGAGCACCGCCAGGGCTGATTCCTGAGTGCATGAGCCAGGAGTGACCCCTGTGCATTGCTGGGTGTGACCCAAAAGCAAAAAAAAATAAAATAAAATTCTTTGTTATTACTATTTTTGGCAACAAGTCTCACAATGGAGAATTTACTGGTGCTTGCTCGAGCAAATCAATGAATAATGGGATGACAGTGCTACAGTGTTAAAATTCTTTATTATAGCACTATCATTTACCTTTTTTTTAATGGTATAGTTGTTTTTGACACTAAATATTCCAACACCAACCTCACCACCAGTGTGACTATCCCTCCACCAAAGTCTCTAGTTTCCACATACCACTCAAGTCTGTAAGCACAAATATACTTCATATTGTTTGTTACAATACAAAGACAAATAGAATTATCAAAACTTAGATCAATAAAAGTCAACTTTTGATAACTGTTATATTTCGCAATGGTGTTACTAAGGTCATTGTCTAATGGTATGCTGGACTGGTTGATGCTAGTTAAGCCTTCTGTGTTTTTAGGCTCATTGAGTTTGATGATATTCCATGCAACTTTCTCATCAGATTTGCTGATTCTACTGGGCTGCCGGTACTATGGAATTTGAAGGTCCAGGAACTAGAGAACTGGAACAATTGCTTACTTGGCAGTTTGATGAGGTTCAGTTGTGGATCTGGGCCATTTCTATGTCAGAGGGTGTTGGGTGTGATTTCGAGCTGCTGTGCCTTCAGGCAGAAATGGGAATCTGCCTGTCCCCATCCCAAGGAAGTCCCAGAGTTGTAGGGGCTGCTGGGTTTTCAGGTAGTGGCAGGGAAGGTGTGGGGTGAAATCTGCCTGTCCCCAATCAAAAAAATACTCCAGGTGTTTAGCTCATGAGCTGCTCCTCATTCTTTTTGAGATTAGATGTGGAGCTGCCACTTCTATGTCAGAAGGTTTTGGGTGTGGCTGCATGCTGCTGTGTCTTCAGGCAGAAAGGGGAATCTGCCTGCCCCCATTCCAAAGAAGGCCCCAGACTTGTCAGCCTATACCAGTCTATTTGGAAATATCCAGCGGCATCATGTTCTTTTTGAGATTAGTTGTGAATGCTATTATCTTTAACCATGGAAAAATTTATTCCTCATTCCTGCCCTATTCCTGAATCTCTTCCCCCTTCTTTATTTACATTGGCATGTGGACTTCTTGTTCCCACCAAATGAGTCAGTTGAGATAGAACGGATGTCAATGTCTTCTGAAAAAAAAGATGCCATACTGTCTTATAAAGTCACAAGAAGCATTATTTTGAGCCAACACTGAAAAAAATTAGTAGGACTAACATAAAAGTCTTGATTTCTGACTTCTTTTTGAAAATTGAAAATACTGTAACACAGTTCTCACAATGGTGACAGCTTACTCGGAACAAGCAATAGTTGTTTCTTAGATAGGCACTCTTAATTTTATTAAATTCCTATCACTATTCTTTTCTCTCTACCAATATCAATTACCATTTATTATAATACTGAAGATATTCCTCATGGCAGAGAAAGTATTTTTACTATCCATCTTAGTACTAATAAAAGTATTAGTACTTTTATATAAAAGCACCTTTTATTAGTACTTTTTAATAAAAGTAGCAGTACAACAAAATAATAAATCCAAAAGACTACTTGAACTCTTTAAAATGACTCTCAAAACTGCAGGCATCTAGAAAACATTAGTATACTCACTGCACTATCACAATTTAGGAAAAGTCTCCCTGTTTAACATCCTCTGGTATAAAAATTTAATCTGAATACCTCAGCCCAACCCCACTCCACTGCCAAACAGCAACAAACCTCTTACTTAGTCTCAATTCATTTGCTATTTTTTTTTAAATTTTGGGCACTTAGAACTGCTGAGGGTTTATTCCTGGTTCTTCGCTGAGAGATCACTCCTGGCAGACTCGCGAACCTTACAGACAGACAGGAATCAAACCTAGATCAGCCCTATATAAGGCAAACTCCCTATCACTGTACTATGGTTAGGCTACTGTACTATGATTCATTTTTTTATTGTAGAACATATCTAGTTTTAACATAGACATGAAGTAGTGGATGTGGAAAATGAGATTAAGAGACATACAGGAATATGATAAATGTGAAAGAAGTCCCAATCTAGCCATAACTTTAAATTTAGGAGTAACACAGAATATAACACATTATGGAAAGGATTCTTTGGAAAACAATTCCACATCAAATATGATTTTTAAATGTTGCTAATAAGATTTCAGTACCTGCTTTTCTAACATCTCAATAGGAAGCCCTTCTAAAATGTAATGATGAAGATAAAACTCTAACCCTGGAAAATATATTGAGAGGTAAGGCTGTAATAACTAGGGCATTTGGTAGATTAATAGGAAATATCATCATCATGATCATCATCCCATTGATCGTCGACTTTCTCAGGCGGTCTCTGTAATGTCTCCATTCGTCCTAGCCCTGAATAGGAAATATTAAAAAGTAAAATCAAATATTTTGTCTTTATTAGCAGCAGAAAAGGGGAAAATACTATGTAGATACAAGATTTTAATTTTAATTATTCGCAAGTTGTTCTCCAGAGTATATGTCCTTAAATTTTCATGTATAAACTTTTATATAAATTTTTGAAGTATCGTATATTTAGCTTTATAAAAGTCTTCTAATTTTTATTTGGGGAGAGTGAATCCAGTTAATAGACACAAAGACAAGTACTTCTTGATATAAACATCTCTCAGTTACAAACAACTAATACATATGGAATATTTTACTCACAATCCTGACACACCACTCTTCTCATATGTGATATCTCTGCTATCTGTTATAGTGCATATAATATGAATAGAGAGGTACTGAGGTAATAAATTAAATTCTATGGGTGTCTGTAAGTATCAACATAGACATGACAAACTGCCCCGATGGTTGGTCTCCTCCTCCCACCTCTTCTACCCTGGGTTCCTCTACTATCCCTATCATGGAACATGGAGTGTCATTAGAAAACTTCTGACACAGATAAATGTATTTGAGGTCATTTGTCACTTGTCATCCCATTGATCTTCTATTTGCTCGAGCAGGCTCCAGTAACGTCTCCATTCGTCTTTGTCGCATGCTAGTGTAGCCCATGGTGTCTGTTTGCTCCAGGAACAGGAAGAGGCTTAAACCGTTCATTCAGGGTTTTGATGAAGTCTGACCATCTCGTAGGTGGCCAGCCATGCAGTGTTTTGACGTCCTGTGGAATCCAGTCAGTAACAGCTCTAGTCCAGCAGTTGTCTCTGAATCACATTATGTGTCAGCCCATCTAACTTTTGACGCCGGGGCAAATGAGACAGCGTCCCTGATTCTTGATCGGTGATGGAAGTCGGAACTCCAGATTCCTCTCACTTGAGTGAAACGTGATACTCCAAGCATAGCTCTTTTGATTCCTCTTTGGGAGACCTGAATAGCGTTCTCATCCTGTTTTCATAGGGCTCAGGTCTCTGAGGCATATGTTAGTGCAGGAAGAATGGCGGAGTCAAAAAGATGTGCCTGGAGCCAGAGGTTCTTGGTCCTCTTAGCCACTTCTTTGATGCTCTTGAAGGCATTCCACACTGCTCTCTTTCTCCTATGCAGTTCTGGTGCCAAGTCGTTCCTCATGTTGAGTTCTCCACCCAGGTACACATAGCTGTTGCATTCAGACATGTTCCATTGAGAGCAAATGGATCATCAGGGACTAGTTTGTTTTTCATAAACATTGTTTTGGTGAGATTCAGCTGCAGTCCAACTTTTCCACACTCGCAGTCAAAGTCGGCCAGCATTTGTTCTGCTTGGCTAATGTTTGGTATTATTAGAATGATGTCATCAGCGCAGTGGAGGTGGTGTAGTTGCTGACCGTCTATCTTCACTCCCATTCCTTCCCATTCTATTTGTCGCATGATGTTCTCGAGGGTGGCACTGTAGAGTTTAGGTGAAATGTATCACCCTGCCAAACACCTCTCTTTAATTGATGATCACTTCCAAGTAGAATGGTGAGATCCTGGTGGTGAATCCACAATACAGCTTGAGGAGGATCTTGATGTACTGAGTTTGAATGCCCTGTTTGGCTAAGGCTTCGATGACCACTTCAGTCTCAACAAAATCAAAGGCCTTCTTGAAATCAATGAACGTTAGACAGAGTGGCATCTTGAACTCTCTCGAAATTCAATCAGCTTGGTTACTGTGTGGATATGGGCAATTGTGCTGAATTCTTTTTGGAACCCGGCTTGCTCACATGGTTGTCCTTTGTCTAGTGTTCTGCCTATTCTATTCAGAATGACTCAAGTGAACAACTCGTAGATGACAGACAACAGGCAGATTGGGTGATATTTGTCGATGTTACGGATGTCTCCCTTCTTGTACAACAGAATGATCCTGCTGGTTTTCCATTGGGACGGAACTTTGCATACAGAAGAGCCAAGCCAGTGTATTGACGTGTATTTGGGGTATTTTTATATAAAATTCAGAATATCTTTTCTTATGTAAGTAATATCACAAATTGCATAAATATTTTGAAATATTATTGAAAGCATGTATGTATCTTTGTATAAATGAGATTTTAGAAACAACTTATTCCTGAATTTGAGAAAAATCTTTGTCTTATAAGTATTGTGTGTTATTACTTATCATAAATTTATAATAATCCTAGATTTATTATTTTTGATTGAAAAAAGAAACACAAGGAGGAGTCTTGATCTCTAGAAGTTAGAGAAGACTTAGGAAGACTAACTGGGAGTTTAAAAGTGTGGAGGTTTTAGCTTCTTAAAATAATTAAGGACAATATCCCTGTGAAGGGGCCCATACATACAAATAACCCAAAGAAGGAGGGGTGTTGGTTGCATTTATTTGTGAAATATAAAAACAATAGTATGAGATTAGTATTCAAGGTGAGGGAAAACAGGAGCCAGAAGGACTGGTCAATGGTTAGAAGCTTACCATAAGTGCGGGGGGCGGCAAAGGGCAGTTATGATAGAGAAGGGACTAGTATGACAATAATAATTGGTAATGACCACCTCAAGAAGTGAATGTTAAAAGTAGATAAAGGGATATACATGATAACCTTTCAGTGTTTATAATGAAAATCATAATGCCCAAAAAGAGAGAAAAGAAGAAAGAAAAAGAAGTGGAAGAAGAAGAAAAGCGAAGAAGAAGAAGAAAGAAGAAGAAGAAGAAGAAGAAGAAGAAGAAGAAGAAGAAGAAGAAGGAGAAGGAGAAGGAGAAGGAGAAGGAGAAGGAGAAGGAGAAGGAGAAGGAGAAGGAGAAGGAGAAGGAGAAGGAGAAGGAGAAGGAGAAGGAGAAGGAGAAGGAGAAGAAGAAGAAGAAGAAGAAGAAGAAGAAGAAGAAGAAGAAGAAGAAGAAGAAGAAGAAGAAGGGAGAAGGAGGAGAAGGGGAAGGAGGAGGAGGAGAAGGAGGGAGGAGGAGGAGGAGGAGGAGAAGGAGGGAGGAGGAGGAGGAGGAGGGAGGAGGAGGAGGAGGAGGAAGAGGAGGAGGAGGAAGAAGTAAGGAAGAAAGAAAAGGAGAAAGAAAAAGAAAGAATAGTGTCTTCCAGGCTGCCATAGAGGCAGGTGATGACAGTGGGGAGGAGGGAGATGGGGAAATTGGTGATAGGAAATGTACCAAATGTACTGGTGAAGGGATGGGTATTGGAACATTGTATGATTGAAACCCAATGATGTAACACTTTGTAACTGTGCATTTTACTTCTGATTCAATTAAAAAACAAAAGAACAAAAAGAAGGAATGTAAGGTATTGGAGGCAGAAAGGAAACCGGTGTGACTAAGGGATGTTGGTATGAGCTAAGGCTGTAAGACTCCAGCAGGCAGGCTAATACAAGATGTTACTGACTAGACTTTAGAGGCCATTAGGAAATTTTAACCAGAAGAATGACACAGCTAAAGTTAGATTTAGATTGTTTCTAATATATTATGACTCTATAAAAGAGTAGCTGTCTCTTAAAATTAGTCTCTAGCAATAGCTGCTAAATCCACCATAATATCATAACCAGTATATTCCATATGAGGCATCTCTAAGTTCCTCTTGAACTGTGTTTTAAAATACAAGATCTTGTGCCCCATATTGCCTCTAGAAAGATTAAGTTTCTCAGCTCAAGAAATGATATTCCAGCAACTTTTTTCTTTATCTTCAATTTGAATTCTAAATAATTTATCAATTTTATAATAGAGTATAAGATCCTCTCTAGATGTTGACAGGATTAAATTCAGAATCTATGTTAACTCTTTACACCACTAGGAAATAATTTTAACAATGGAAGTGTGATTTATTAGCAAGTTTGCATGAAGGTTCATTTCCTTGTTTTTGTGTATATTTCTTCATTTGGACCATTCTGCAAAGTGATAGTTACTTAAGCCTGAGAGAATAAATGCAACATCTACATTGCTTAATTTATGACCAGTGAGAGAGTCTACAGGGTAGTGTCATTCATTATAAAATGCCTTGTTCCATAAAAATATCTAGACATTTTTGTATGCGTCTAAAAATTAAATAAATCCATTTGAATGTAATTCAATCTCATCCCAGATTTTTGATATTTTATTTTTTCTTTAGTGTGCAGAGCTCTCTTTGATTAACCAGAGATTTCAGCATGCAATAACACTGTGTGTGGGGGCGGGGTGGACAGAACAAGATTTTGGCCCTTCAGTGCAAACTGCTGCCTTTTCAAATGATGCACACATGCTTAGTCCATCTGTCTTAAAAGACTCAGCACAGTAGTCAGTGAAACTTTCTATTCAGTGTTCAAAGCTGCGTTGCTAAATATTAATAACTCATTTTATTTATAACTGATTATCCAAAGTAGGAAAAACAGGTGGTACTCATGAAGGACTCAATAGAAGCCAAATTTCAAAGGTCAGATGCTACAAGTATGAAATGAGAGAAAGAATTTTGTGATCATATACTTACTGCAAAAACGTTTGACTTTCTATCCTTTTCCCTATCATAATGCTAGTATTTAAGACTGCCTAGTACATCTCTCTAGAGCTGCTCTCTGCAATTCCTCCAATCATCTTTATTCACAAAGTTCCCCAGGATGTATATTTTTAAAAATTTCCTCATTGTTCTTCAGTTCCTTTCCATGTATTTTACTCTGAAAAGAAATATTGCCATCTAATCTTGTGTCTATGAGTGATTTTGTATCTATAGGTGATTTTAGTGGTGAGGTTTTTGTGTTAAACCTCATCTGGACCATACAAAACAAAAAAATTCAGCTACATGACATGTAAGTAGGAAAGATAATTGCAGGAAGACAGTCCTTCTCTTCTTAGCCCCCCCTCCTCTGATCATGAGAACAAAAATAAATTGCAGATGAGTTAAGAATAGAAGAAATGCTGGAAGCTTAATTAAATACAAATTTTTTATGAGGGTGGAGATGAAGGCTGGGTTTTGATTGCCCAGGGTCCTCCTTTCCATTAAAAACATTGTTCTCTGAAAAATAACTTCTTTCCCCACCAGAACGGGGTATTAGTTAGGGCACTTGACATTTCTTGCAATGGGTGGACATGTAACACAATTTATAACTCCTGGATAAACATGTGGATAAATTTATATAGATTTCACTTATTCTTATAGGAGAACCTTGAAGTGACTATTCATTTATTATTACTCCTGAGACATTCTGAATTTTTGTTTTCATTTTTCCAAACTTGACTGTTTGAGCCTTTCTTTTTTATTTCGTTCAGTTGGTTCTTTTAATAATTATCACTGTCATTCTGTTGCTCATCGATTTGCCCAAGCGGGCACCAGTAACGTCTCCATTCTGAGACTTGTTGTTACTGTTTTTGGCATATCGAATACACCATGGGTAGCTTACCAAGAGAGGCGGAGGAATCGAACCTGGGTCGGTGGCGTACAAGGCAAACGCCCTACCTGCTGTGCTATCACTCCATTTAAGTTAGCCAGAATAAGTTTCTGTAGTTTTCATTCAAAGAGCTCAGATTGACATAATTCTGAACTGGTGAATGTTGTATTTATTCTTTTTTTTTAATTTAAATTTTATTGAATCACCATGTGGAGGGTTACAAAGTTCTCAGGATTATGTCAGTTATACAGTACTCAAACACCCTTCCCTTCACCCGTGCCCATATTCCATCACCAACCACCCCATTATACCTCCTGCCCCCTCCCGTCCCCCCAGTCCCCGCCCTTGTAAGTGATAAGTTTCACTTCGTTTATGCTTTATCTTGGTTACAGTCCATGTTTCAACACATAACTCACTATTGTTGCTAGGGTTTCCCCCCAAGAAAGAGAAGACAGTCCCACTGTCAAGGAAGCATTTGATGGCTCTCCATTGCTGAGAATGTAGAGATATTAAGTCCCGCTGTTTGTTACATAACTTTTCTATTTTTTTCCCCCCTCGTCCCGCGCCACCGAGATCACGCCTGTTTAGTAATCACCACGCTGCCTGACAAAGGGAAAACAAACCAAAAGAGATGGTTATTTCTCGTCATCAGCCGGCGTGGGGCTCTGGCTTAGTTGATAGTCTGGTAGAATGTCTGCAAGCAGTTTCTGGAACCAAAAGTAATACGCTGGTATCGGCCCCAGCTCAAGATTCCACCAGCGTCCCGCTGTTCCAAGTACATAATAATTTATTCCCTTGTATCCGATTCCCACGCCACCAGGTCCGTGTCAGCTTAATGGACATCATACTATGGTTAACGCCACGCCGCGTTTCTTCCCGAGAAAGAAGGATATTTCTTCTCAGCCAGCGTGGGGATATGGCTTAGTTCAGTCTATAGAGATGGCTACCACTTTGGTGGCCTTCAATATTTCAGCAAAAGACTTACTATTCTTGTTAGGATTTCCCACCAAAGTCCGACCTGTTAAAAGGGAACCATTTCATATTGGTGATGATTAAATGACAATAGGTTGCGCGGCCATGGCAGCAGCCTCGCGGCTTTGAATTTCTGTATAAAGTCCAGGGAAAGTACAGCCAGAAATTACACGTTGCTACAAACTTTAACCCTATTATGGTCCCCCCAAAGTCCAACCCATTACAAAGGAACCATTTCATATTGCTGATGATTAGATGACATTAGGCTGCCGCGGCCGCGCGGTTTTGGGTTTCTATATAAAGTCCAGGGAAAATTCTGCCTAAAATTCTATCGCTACAATCTTTTACCCTTTAACAAAAAACTTAGTACTATTGTTTGGAGTTTCCCCCACGTTAAGCCCTCCAAAAAGGAACATTTACACGTTGCTGACAATCAAGAGATATTAGGTCGCAGCCGCGCGGTTTTGGATTTCTATATGAAGTCCAAGGAAAATTCTTTTGGTAATTGCATCACTTGCTGGCAGCGCCTGGGCCAGAAGCTCCCAGCACACAGTTTGGAGGCATTTTGGGGGCGCCGCTCGTGTCCAAAGTGGTTCAGTTGCCTCCGGGGTCGATCTCGCGCGGGGCCGCAAAGGGGAGTCCCCACATGGCTCTGTGCTTAAATGTCGGCCGGCACAGGGTGGATCCGGAAGTCCCGCCCATCGGCTATCCCGGGCTTCCTGTAGAGTCTAAAAACCGGCTATAGCCTCGTTGCGTTCAAAAACAAAGAGTTGAGAGAGAAAAGACCATAGCCTGCCGGCAGCGCCTGGGCCAGAAGCTCCCAGCACACAGTTTGGAGGCATTTGGGGGGCGCCGCTCGTGTCCAAAGTGGTTCAGTTGCCTCCGGGGTCGATCTCGCGCGGGGCCGCCAATGTTGTATTTATTCTTTAAGATTTCAGAAGTATGGATAGCCATTAGTATTACGTATCAAATCTTTCCAGTTAATCTACCACTTATGTGGTAGGAGTGCTCTTTCTATTTCCTTATGAAGGTATGTCCATGTAATTTATCTTGGTCAATATGTTTAGCACGTCCAGGTGGAAATGTATAAAAACAAGTGTGGAAGTTGCCACTCTTCTTATGGTCAGGGAAGCTCATTTCCAGAAGAAATCTATTAGTATGGATATCGAGTTACTATGATAATGAAAACTTCTCTATTGACCTTCATGAGATTTATAGTTTGGGGTATATGTAAGCACTTTTTATGTTAAGCTATTGGGATTTGGAGGTTGTTACTATTGCCAGAGTGACTTTGGAGCATGTAGAGTACTTTTTTTAGAGTACTTTTCAATTGCCAGCATGGCAAGACATATTAAAAGGCAAGACATATTAGATCATTTACTCTCTTACTCATTAAACTCACGGACATTCGACCAGAAATGTAAGGAAAATGAAAAACTGGTATTTCTCGAAGTTGAGCAATAATCAAGCCCTATCAATAGAATAGTTATATAAATTATTTCATTTTAATTATTAAATATAATATGTACATATTATCACATATAACTACATAATATTTTATGAGTATGAATAAAACTAATAAACACAATAATATTTCAATTTATTCATTTAATTTTATGCTATAGTTAATATTACTTAGATGTGCTAAAATTACTATTTAGCAGTGTGAACATGGTACTAACTCTCATGGGTTCAGTATTCCAAATTCTATCACATGCCATGTGATGATTCAGGTCACCCACGTCTTTCCTTTATTTGAAATGCTGCAAAATCATCACTTACAAAGGACAAAGTGATGTCATTTGGCCTGCTTTTTGGGTGTGCATGCATCATTTAAGTATTAAGGTATCTTCTGTTTATTTCCTAAACTAACAATTAAAGTCCTCATTGGTAGTAATGTGAGGATAAATTCAGACCCACGAGAAGTGTGTAGTCCTTAATTATAAGAAGGTCACCCCAGGGTTGGAGAGCTAGCTCAACTGTCTAGAACACATGCTTTGCATGCAGGAGTTTGTGCTTTGATGCCTGGAACTGCAGGATTTTCTCCAATCCCATTTAGTGCACTACTAAGAGTTAACTTAGAACGCCAATGAGGAGTAATCCTAAAGGTATAGCCCAAACACTTACACACAAAAATTAAAGTCACCCAAACTATATGAATAAGCCTATTGAGTTTAATATTTTATTAAAAATAAAAATAAGAGTAATTCCATATGCAACTTGAGGATATGTGGGATATGTTTGTGGACTACATATACTAGTTTAAAAATATTGCACTTGACAAACTATCAAAATTTCAGTAGAGCATGACCTGTATCACAAGACGATTTGCCTTATGGAAGGGCATAATAATGAAATTGATAAACCACAATATAATTTGTTATATGTATATCAATAGGTCACTAGCAACTTAGAGAGAAGTTTTTTTTATGGGTTTGGGCTTCTGATTTTTGGGCCACATCTGGGGGTGATCAAGGGCTGACTTCTGACTCTGCTCAGGGCTCACTCCTGGTGGACTTGAGGGAACTATATGAGATGTCAGGGATCAAACCTAGGTCAGCTGTGGGCAAGACAAGAACCCCATCCACTTACTATCCCCATACCGACCTCTCACTCCCAAGGGAGAAGTTTCTAATGGTGTAGTATGGAATTATATTGTCAGGTTAATTTTGTTCTATACTTTCACCAAGTCACAAATAAAACTATAGAAGATGTTATGCTATCATTGGTAAGTTAGAAATTAAAAGAAGTATGCTACCAAAGAAGAAATATCCCAGCCTCCAAAATCCTCTATTTCCAACTATTTTACTTTTAGTTAATTCTACCCACCACCTGCCTGTTTGCAGTAACTGACCCCTAGAAATCACTTCTCCTTATTTCTCTATGAGTCTGTTCAATGATAGAGATGTCTTGATTCTTGATTTCTTTTTATGAATAGATGTACTTTTAATTTCCTAGTTTTTCAGTTTCTTTTTTTCTTCAAAGGAGCTTATCTTCCACTTTACTCTGTACTCTCTGGATCATATTTTAATCTTGTGATTGTCAGTAACTGAAACATTTACGTGATTTTAATGTCAAGCTTTCAACCTTGACTATCACCAACTCTAAGCTCTCTAGTTACCTCTTCAAGTAGCTTTCCAGTTCCTTCTTCCAGTATCTCAATTCTAGCAATCTTTTAAACACATTAGAATGAGAACTAAGTTATCTTTACTTATTTTTCCACTATCTCATCATGGATGCTTTTACTTGTTTTGTTTTATATTTGGTTTGAATTCTGTGGTGAGACATTTACTATTTCTCTTGCCTCTACTTTCAGCTCTTTCCATTTTCTAATTTCATTGTTCTTACTTGTCTTAAATATTGGCTAATCTGATTTTATGACCCTGGAATGCATATACTTATTCAGCTGACATTCCCTGGGTAAAACATGGAGCCATGTGACTGGTCTCACTTTATATTTATGATCATTAACTTTAAATGGGCAATTATACTCCTAATCCAGTCTATGATCTTGCTTCTTTTCTTGAGAAAATAGAAGCCATAATTTAAGTATTTGGTATACCTAAAGTATACCAAAAGCAATACTACTTTTTCTATCAATGTAAAGTACTTATGACCATATGTTCTTCTCTTTTCCCTGTTATGGATCAACTCTATTTCTTTTTTTTTTTTTTTTTTTTGCTTTTTGGGTCATACCTGGCAATACACAGGGGTTACTCCTGGCTCTGCACTCAGGAATCACTCCTGGCGGTGCTCAGGGGACCATATGGGATGCTGGGATTCGAACCCGGGTCGGTCGCGTTCGGGTCGGTCGCGTGCAAGGCAAACGCCCTACCCGCTGTGCTATCACTCCAGCCCCCAACTCTATTTCTTAATAAGGCTAGTTCCTCTACTTGTGTCCTTTCTCTTTTCCTCATACTCCAGGATATTTTCCAACTATTGACTCCACTGGTCAAACACCATAAATTTATTCCTCAGTAGTGGATTTTTTTCCTAATTATAAAAAAGTTACTTTTATTGTATCTCAACTCAAAAGATTCTCCTCTTGATTTCACTTCCCTTCTGGAGATATGCGATTTCTTTGCTTTCTTTCTTTCTTTCTTTCTTTTTTTTTTTTTTTTTGCTTTTTGTTACTCCTGGCTCATGCACTCAGGAATCACCCCTGGTGGTGCTCAGGGGACCATATGGGATGCTGGGAATCAAACCCGGGTCGGCCGCGTGCAAGGCAAACGCCCTACCTGCTGTGCTATTGCTCCAGCCCCTTTCTTTGCTTTCTTTTACAAGTAAAACATAAAGGAAATGTTGTTTTAATACTACATCTCCAGTTCCTCTAGTCTTATTTTTTAAAATCTGCTCCAAATAAGCATTTTCTCTTGTCACTCCATCTTAACCACTCCTATCAATATTATTCATGATTTCAAGCCTTCATCTTATTGGATTTTCAGCAGTTTTTGACACACTTAAGCATTTCCTCACTTTACATGCCATGTAGAACACACTCCACTTTTTTTCTTTTTCTTTTTCTTTTTACCTATCACATTGATTGCTCTATTCTGGTCTCCTAGTTAATGCTTACTTCTTTATACCACAATGTCCCAACGCTCAGTGTTTGTACCTCTCCTATTATCTATCTATCTATCTATCTATCTATCTATCTATCTATCTATCTATCTATCTATCTATCATCTATCTATCATTTCCTTGGCAGCCCCATATAAAATCATGTCCTAATTTTTATATTCATTTCTTTTCTGTTTGGAGACCACACCAAGTGGTGCTCAAGTCTTTTTCCTGGCTCTGTGCTCAGGGATTATTGCTGAAAGGACTCAAGGGACCATATGGAGTGCCAGAAATTGAACCTAACTCAGCCACATGCAAAGGAAGCACCCTGCCTACTGTATTATCTCTCAAGCCCCATGCCTTAATTTTTATTCATTCCTTTAAGTATAGTTAAATTCTGGTGACTGACAAATTTGTATCTTCTAATAATTATAGCTCAGAACCCCCCCTTTAATACCTGATTTGAATATCCAACTACCAATTAATAGGCACCAAAAATACTAGAGGCATGAACTAAGTCATTATTTATCCCTTTTTCGAAACTTTTTCCTTCTTAAAATTTCTCCTGACTAATAAAAATGGCAAGACTTTTCTTTTAATTTCTCAGGCCTAGAATTATAAACTTTTAGTAGTAGCATATAATCATGTACTGCCTGCTTTTTACTTATTACTTTTTACTTCATATTAGTAGTTTTTTCCAATTATTTATCACAATCTTTTAAATTAGAGAATTTCTATTTTATAGCATCTTGAACCAAGAAGGTACCTCCACTTTTTGGGGAACTATAATTTAAGAGGGCAATAAATTATTCATAGTGTTATTGGAAGAAAGTGACCAATAGAAGAAAGTAAACAAGTGATATGTACTATTAAATATTTCCAAAATTCTTCATGCAGAAGGACAATTGCAACGTTTGGACTATAATCCAGATTTACTTAGGTCATTGAAGATGTGACTGCTTTTGATAGTCCTAGGACATCATGGCAGGCACCTGGACCCTGGGGGAAAATATGACTGCTTTCTTTTTCTGAGACTAGATAAAACTGATAATCAATCACTAAGAAAACATAATATTATAGAACTTAAGTCATATATATCCTAATAAATATCATATAAAAGTATATATGTTTGGATAAAAGGATATATTGAGATATAACACATTACATTAATACAGTAGTAAGATCTTTATTATGTTCAGAGTGTATTGAAATTATTATTATTTTGCAATTTCTCTATTGAATACCATGATTCAGTATCCTAAAAGAAAATGTTTACTTGATTAATATCATACTTCATGTCACAAAGATGTGTTTCATGAATAGAGGCGTTTCATGGATAAAGAAGCAGTGATTGGAGCTACAAAAATTCCAGTTTGACAAAGCAGCAAGTGCAAAGTCTTAAGGAGGATGTTTCAATCTGGCCTATGCCTCACATGGAAAAAAATTGTTAACTCCAGGTCTATAAGATGTTGAGTGAGCATGAAGACTTGCATCTGATCTGAGTCAGGCTTCATCATCTTAAAGGGAGACTTAAGATCTTACTTCTGACTCTGTGCTCAGGAATTACTCCTGGCAGTGCTTAGGCTCTATATGTGGTGTTGAGGGTTGAGGCTGGGCCAAGCATGCACAAAAATTTCTTCTAAATTTTCTATAAGAATTCAACTTCCAGAACCTAATGAGAAGCACATGTACACAGGGTCAGTGATGACAAACTCCAGGCTTCAAGGGATTGGGGATGGGCAAGCCCTTCTCTTCTTGTCCTTATGGAACCCTGGAGCTCATGCCCACAAATTGCCTCAGATTGCTATTTAAGCTCCTTAACAGCCATGATCCTGAGACACAAAAAAGAATCTTGGAACCGAGTATCTCACTGCAGAGATTTCTTCAGACCCTAGTTATCTAAAATTTTAGAATTCTAGGAGCAAGTGGCCACTCTCGTGGCCACACAACATCTTATGCTATTCATAACAAGCAATACAAAGTAAATTATCTAGCATCTGCCTTTTCGGCAAGTTTGACTGGTGGTGGGAAAATTCAAAATAATGATGGTGGGAAGATGTAATGGTGGTGGGACTGGTGTCAAAATATTGAATGTATTCCATTATTGTGAACAACTTTGAAAATAAATTTTTAAAATTAAAAAAAAGAATGGTCCTGAGATAACACAAAGTGCCACGTGCTAAGTAGAAAGGAAAGCCACCTTACCACTGACTCCTATCATCCTGTGAGACTGCTAGTCTCAAGTTGCACCTGGGACTCTTGGCGGGACTTAGAAGTGCTACAACTAATTTCTGAAGACACCAACTCAATGAAACTCTCAAGTACATTAGTTTTCTAGGCATGGGGAAGGCAACCTTTCTCCACTTTGAACATACATCTGGAAGTCCCAGCAGCCGCACCCACATCCTATGGCCACACCCATGTAAACTGCCTAGCTTCACAACTAATGACAAAAGAGATGCCATGCTAAATCCATAAAACTCAGAGTGGTCTTTGGGCTGAAAACTCTGGAAGGGGGGTGGGCCGAGAATTGTCCCGGTTCTACAGATACTGGAGCTCCTGGAGCATGCACAGTCATATGACACCTTCAAATTCCATAATACTGTTAGCCCAGTAGGAGCACAACAAATTAAGAGGGCAAAGTAGCACAGAAGTCCACTAATCTTAAAAAATAAAAACAATGCAGAAGGCTCATCTAGCAACAAAGCCATGACTTTAATAACCCCATTGTTAGATCTAATGGTGTTCACTAACTTTTTCTAAAATAAACTTTTTTGATAATTCCACTCACCATTTTGTTGTTATGAACAATATAACATTACTTTGTGCCTGTCAAAGGAGCATGCTTGGTGGTGGGGGAGGTATGAAATGAGACAGTGTTGCAGGGAAGGTCCCACTGGTGTTGGAGCATTAAATACATGGAAATAACTATATTATTAATGACTTGTAGCCACACTTTAAAAGTTTTTTAAAAAAATGAAGCAGTGATGGATAATGTCCAAAAAGACAGATATTACCTGAAACTTTTTCTAAGACATGGTATTTTATTTATATGTGCAAAGTTTAAAGAAATATTATTTTTGTCCAGGCTAAGAAACAATATATTTATGCATAATGCCTGCCACATATAGCTCTGAACTATTCACTCATGGTTTCTATAAATAGCCTATTATATCAATATTGATCTGGCAAGAAGAATCTTTATCTGAGGTTCAAATAGGAATTCCCAAGAAAAATTTTAGGATAAGTAAGTCAACATCTCAGAATGACCTATTCTGACACACTCTACCGAAAAATATATATATGTATATATATTATTATTTTCAGAATGTATTGCTTCTAGAGAACTGATTATCAACATTTGCTGCATTTTAAATAAGTAGGAAGTGTTACACATTTTTATTTCTGGATAACAATTACAGTAATTCTAATTTTGTTGATTTGAAGTGTAGCTCCAACTTAGGGCAGCAAGGTACATGCTACATAAGACTTAAAACAAATGCTGAAATATTTTTAAAGTAAAAAATTGATTGTAATAAGTAATCTTTCATATTGCTTCCAGTCTTCAGATTCTATCATTTTATGTGTACAATGAACATATATTTAGTTAAAGAAATGCATTCAGGAAAACAGATTCCAATGAACTATGTATAAATTGTTCTGGTGGCATAATTATATTCCCAATTGGTTGCCACATTGGATAGGTAAGATATACTTTTATTCTGACTACTTTTCAGGGAACATAACAGTTTTATTAAGTTAAATTATGCACAACATCATTGAGTCAAAGTGGAGTTATTAGCCTACAAATAGAAGCTTCTTAACTAGCAGTAAGAGCTCCTTAATATACATTATAATGTTAATAGTGTATATGAATATGCGTGAGTAGGTGGTAGGGGACAGGAACTTAAACCAAATTAAACTTGTTAGAGAGACTGCAGCACATGTGAACTAAATTCTCATTGCAATTAGTCTCATTTTTCATCTCTTCCTTCCTTCCTTCCTTCCTTCCTTCCTTCCTTCCTTCCTTCCTTCCTTCCTTCCTTCCTTCCTTCCTTCCTTCCTTCTTCCTTTCTTTCCTTCTTTCTTTCTTTCTTTCTTTCTTTCTTTCTTTCTTTCTTTCTTTCTTTCTTTCTTTCTTTCTTTCTTTCTTTCTTTCTTTCTTTCTTTCTTTCTTTCTTCCTTTCCTTCATTTTATAAAAGCACTGTGATTTAAAAAGTTGTTCATTTTACAGTTTTTTAGTGCTTCATTTAGTGCTTCAACACCAACCATGTGACCTTCACTCCACCAATGTCCCCATTTTCCCTCCTGTCCCCAACCTTCCCCCTCAGGCACATAACTAATTTACTTCATATTGCTTGCTCCAACGAAACTTTAAGAAATGTCAGATAGAATGATCAGAAAATAAATCACTAACAGTCAATTTGTGATTGCTATATGATTTTAACCTATGTAGCACTGTCGTCCTGTTGTTCATCGATTTGCTCAAGCAGGCACCAGTAACGTCTCCATTGTGAGACTTGTTGTTACTGGTTTTGGCATATCGAATATGCCACGGGTAGCTTGCCAGGCTCTGCCGTGTGGGCGGGATACTCTTGGTAGCTTGCCAGGCTCTCTGAGAGGGGTGGAGGAATTGAACCTGGGTCGGCTGCGTGCAAGGCAAACACCCTACCCACTGAGCTACCACTCCAGCCCTTAACCTATGTAAATAAGGAAAATAAAACTCTTTAATATAATATAATAAAATACTCTCATTTATATAAGTAAGTTCTCAACTATGAGATCTAAAATATATTGCATTAAATTTTATTTTATTTTTGGAACTCATTATGGTAATAATTATGCCTTACTTGTCTTTAATAAAACTTTGTTTGTTTGTTTTTTGGTTTTTTCATATGTAATGATTTAAAATTTTTTTTATTATTGAATCACCATGTGGAAAATTACAATGCTTTCAGGCTTAAGTCTCAGTTATACAATGCTGAAACACATATTCCAGCACCAAAAAAACCCCAGTATACCTCCCATCCCTCCCCCCAACCTGTGTAATTGATAAATTTCACTTTACTTTCTCTTTACTTTGGTTACATTCAATATTTCAACAAAAAACTGCCTATTATTATCAGGAGTTCCCCACTAGAGACAGACCTGCTGTGGAGAGATCTGAGGTTTTGGATTTCTGTATTTTAGCAACTAAGTCCAGGGAAATTTCTTCCAGAAATTGGATCATTGCAAGCTTGTATCTCTCATTAGTGGTCCTCATAATATGGCGGTCACCATGCCCTTCCCCCCCAGCAAGGAAAAGGTGAGAGAGAAAAACCTTTCCCCTCCAGGGCAGGCATGGGGCCGAGGCTTAGTTCTCAGTCTGGAGACATTCTGCAAGGAGCTGTCGGTACCAAAAGGATTATAATTGCCAACAGCCGCTGCATTGAGATTTGTTTCTGTGCCTCTGGGATAATGGACATTCAGGGATGGCGAAGCCATTCCTGAGCATATATTTTGTATATCAGGAAAGGTCGCGCGGCCACGTAAGTTGGAGGTGTCCATGTCCCGCATACTGAAGCCGTGTTAGTAGCTGCTCAGTGTCGCCAGGGCTCCATCAGGAGAAGGCATGCCAGCTGTACCTTCTCTGTCTGGCCCCCAATGTTGTTGGCCCGGTCTGGGGTCTGGAGCAATCTCCAGCCAGCAGTGCCCGGCGGAGCGGCCCAAATTCTTCACTCTTTAATAAAACTTTTAAAGAAATTCTGTGCTGATATATTTCGAAGTTTACATGAAATAGGTTAGATCTGCTTATGTAAATTTTCCCCTTTACACTTATATTAACACTATAGTTTGCAAACTTGTTCAAGATGATTTGTTATAGGCATTCAATATTCCAATACCAATCCTACCACCATTGTCACCTTTCCCCCACGATTGTCTCCAATTTTCTTAACCACCCCTCAAGACTGCTCTCATAGCAGGCCCACAGTAATTTATTTGATATTATTTATCATCAAAAATTGCTAACAGAATGATCAAAAAATATTTCCATAGAAGAAAATTAGTGTAAATTATTGTATTTCACCATGAAGATGTTAAGTCCTTGTATGGGGGATGACTGAGGTGTTGTTATAGGCTAAGCATTCTGTTACCGTTTGGTTAGACTGATTGCCTTCTGTGTTACATCCTATTCAATCTGGTGTTCTACTACTGGATTATCAGTGTGGGAGAGTTTGAAGATGTTCTTCGAAGTTGTGTGCTCCAGGAAGTTTAAAATTTTTAATAAGTAGCACAGCGGGAGTTGAATTTTTAACTGGGTAGCCAGCGGCTTTGAGATGTAGATATGACTGCAAAGGCTTCAGGAAGTACGTAGAGGTAGGGTGGAGGTAGCCCATTCTGACTGTGAAAAAGAAAGCCTGGAAAATTCAGTCACAAAAACCTGCATACCTGAATTTTAGCATGTTAATTTCTGAGTGAGACTGGGAATCCAACGAGAGGCAAGATGGCGATTTTGGAGGGTGGGTGTGAGTGGCTGTTGGGATTCTGTTTGAGGGGCCCTGGGCTGACTCGCCCCCATTCAGGGGCCCTGGATGTCTCAGCCATCTACAGGTGTTCAAAGGATTTTTGATCTCTTTTGAGGTTTATTTATGAATTTCTCTATTTTTCATTATTTTCACAACTTTTTCCAACTCTTACCCACAAATGCATTTCCTGATTGATTGACTCTTAACAGCTACAAGGAGGCAAGCCTGCCTTTTTTTAAAATCGTATTTTAAAAACCAAATGCCAATGTGAAAAGAATACTGGGTTTCTATTTATTTCATTTTAATCTAAAAATTGAAACATGATGCACATTCTAAAGCAAATAATTCAGTATGAGTGTGGGAATTGTTAAAAGTCTAAATGATTAAAAAATAAAATGCTGAGGAAATTATTGTTCTGATTGAACCTGAATAAAAACAGATCATAGCCCTACTAGGTAAGAATTTTCTAATTCTTACTTCAACTTGATGAAGAATGCTTTTTTGGTATGGTACAAGCGGGAAAAACTATCCTTTACTATTGTATTGTCAAATGAGAATCTCTTAGGCTTATTTATAGCTGTGTAGGATTTTTTCTTATGGACACTTTTGTCCCCAAATTCAACCATAGCTTGGAGAATAAGTGTAGGTAATCATAATTTTGCAGTAGAGATGGTGAGAGAATCTCAGAGTTTAGAGAATCAATGTGAAGGAAATTAAATTTGTGAGAAGTAGAATATAATGAAATGAAAATGGGAACTTGTGGTAGGAAGGAGCTTCAACTGTCAATAGGTTGGGGTGAGAGTGACAAGCAAGGATAAAAGAGTGCTGGTTTTGACACTGTCTTGAAGAGCTAATGGTGAGAAAACTAGGGAATTCTTACTAATGCTTCCATTTTATCTACTCATGGCAGTCATTAACCATAGTAACAAGGGATAGAACAGTTGGAAAAAGCAGGAAGGTTATAAAAAAAATTGCTCTAGACTTTGTTTCATTCATTATCTTACTTTATCTCTTTAATTGTTTAATCTTTTATTTATATGCTCCTAAATAATTTTCACTGCCCTTTTCAGTCCCCCTCTTTTACTTTGTCAATTTCTTTTCATTTTTTATATAAATATTAGATTATACCAAGTGTTACATTTTGCTCATATTACACTTGTTTCTTAAATCCTTAGGGGTTGGGACAAAGGAAATCACACAGTAAAGGAAGTAGAAGAGCTCTCGAAGTTAGGTATTAAGAGAAATCAACACGGAGGGTTTTTTTGTATACTTCTATTTGGACTGGAGCGATAGTACAGCAGTAGGGCATTTGCCTTGCACTCGGCCGACCCGAGTTTGTTACCTTTGTTCCTCTTAGAGAGACCAGCAAGCTACTGAGAATATCCCGCCCACATGGTAGAGCCTGGCAAACTACCCATGGTGTATTCGATATGCCAAAAACAGTAACAAGTCTCACAATGAAGACATTACTGGTGCCTGCTTGAGCAAACTGAATGACAGTGCTACAACAGGACGACAGTGCTACAACAGTGCTACAGTGACAGTATACTCCTATTTATTTATTTGTTTATTTATTTAGAGTCACTGTGAGAAAGAGAGTTATAAAGCTGATTATGATTGGGTGTTAGTCATACAGTGTTCCAACATCCATCCCTCCACCAGTGTATATTTCATACCACCAATGTCCCCAGTTTTCCTCCCAGCACCTTCTCCCCAGTCTATCTCTGTGGTAGGCACTTTCCTTTTCTCTGTCTGTCGGTCTGTCTGTCTGTCTGTCTGTCTGTCTGTCTCTCTCTCTCTCTCTCTCTCTCTCTCTCTCTCTCTCTCTCTTTCTCACTCTTTTTCTCCCCCTTCTCTTTGGGGCATTATGGTTTGCAATACAGGCTGCAATACAGGTGCTGAGAAGTTCTCGTGTTTGTTTATTTGTCTGTTTTCAGCACGTAGTTCTGAAAGCCCAGTACCAGATATCGTTTCCAACTAACTTTGTCATAGTGGTCCCTTCTCTATCCCAGCTGCTTTCTTCCCCGGCATTTGAGGTAAGGCCTCCAACTGTGGACCAATCCTCCTGGCCCTTCTTTCTACTGTCTTTGAGTATTGGTCTCATATTATGTTTTTTTTAATATCCCATAAATGGTCCAATCATTTGTGTCTGTCCTTCTCCTTCAGACTCATGTCATTCACCATCATATTTGTTGGTGAGAATGCTAACTGATCTAGTCTTTCTGGTAAACAATATGGTATTCCTCAAAGAGCTAGAAATTCATTTTCCATATGACCCAGCAATATCACTTCTGGGAATATACCCCAGCGGCCCAAGAACACAGCAGAAATCCTATCTGTACTTGTATGTTCATCACAGCACTATTCATAATAGCCAGAATCAGGAAACAACTCTAGTGCTAGAGAACAAATGACTGGTTAAAGAAACAATGTTACATCTATACAATTGAAAATATATAGTTAGGAAAAATGAAGTTATGAAATTTGCTTATAAATGAATGGATGTGGAGAATAACCTAGAGTTCATTTGAGTAAGCTAAATTCTAGCATCTTAAATTGTTACTCCAAATGAGAATATAAGTTCTTAAAACTTTGCTTTATAAAAAATTTCTGTTATTTTTTCTTAGTAAATTTGTATGTCAATTTTATATACCTGGATATTTAGGATTACATAAAAATTTTTCAGCAAAAAAGAAGTAGGAAGTGGAAAAGTTTAACAAGTCCCTAGCTAAATATAAACCTTTTTTGTTTTGGGGCTATACCCAGTGGTGCTCAGGCGTTACTCGTGGTTGTGTGCTCAGGAATTATTCCTGGCAGGATCAGGGATCCTTTGGGGTACCAGGGATTGGACCTTGTTCAGCCATGTGCAAGGCAAATACCGTACCTACAGTACTCTCACTCTGACCCCTAAATAGAAAACATTTTTAAAAAAATTTTTTATTGAGTCACCATGTGGAAAGTTACAAAGTTTTAAGTCTCAGTTATACAATGCTCGAACACCCATCCCTTCACCAGTGCACATATTCCACCACCAAGAATCACAGTATAGCTCCACCCTGTCCCCCCATACCCCTAGCCCCCCATGCCCCCAGCACCCCCAGACCCCCCTTGCCTGTAACTGATAAATTTCACTTTACTTTCACTTTGATTGCATTCAATATTTCAACAAAACTCACTATTATTGTTTGGAGAGTCTCCCCCCTAAAGTCAGACCTGCTGAAAAGGAAGCATTTGATAGTTTGTTTTCCATTGCTGAGAATGAAGAGGTATGAGGTCGAGTGACCACACCTAGTGGCCTCACAGTTTTGGGTTTCTGTATTTTAGTATTTTAGTAACTAAGTCCAGAGAAATATCTGCCAGAAATTGCATCACTGCCAACTTGCACTTCTCAATTATATTATATTCCACATATGAGTGCAATCTTTCTATGTCTGTCTCTCTCTTTCTGACTCATTTCACTCAACATGATACTTTCCATGTTGATCCATTTATATGCAAATTTCATGACTTCATCTTTTCTGACAGTTACATAGTATTCCATTGTGTATATGTACCAGAGTTTCTTTAACCAGTCATCTGCTTGGGGGCACTCTGTTCTTTTCCAGATTCTAGCTATTGTAAACAGTGCTGCAATGAACATAGAAATGCAGATGCCATATCTACTATACCTTTTTGCCTCTTCGGGATATATTCCCAAGAATGGTATTGCTGGGTCAAATGGAAGCTCAATTTCTAATTTTTGGAGAATTGTCCATAGACCTCAACATCAGACCAGAATCCCTAAGGTACATTGAAGACAATGTTGGCAAAACCCTCCACGACATTGAAGACATTGGTATCTTCAAAGCTGACACGCCACTGGCCAAGCACGTGAAATCAGAGATAAATAAATGGGACTATCTCAAACTAAAAAGCTTCTGCACCTCAAGAGAAACAGTGACCAAAGTACAAAGACCATCTACAGAATGGGAAAGGATATTTACGCAGTACCCATCCGATAAAGGGTTGATATCAAGGATATACAATGCATTGGTTGAACTCCACAAGAAGAAAACTGCCAACCCGATCAAAAAAATGGGGTGATGAAATGAACAGAAATTTTCCCAAAGAAGAAATCCAAATGGCTCAGAGGCACATGAGAAAATGCTCAACATCACTAATCATCAGGGAGATGCAGATCAAAACAACAATGCGATATCATCTCACACCACTGAGACTGGCCCACATGCCAAAAAACAAAAACAACCGGTGTTGGCGTGGATGTGGGGAGAAAGAGACTCTTCTTCACTGCTGGTGGGAATCCAACTGGTTCAGCCCTTTTGGAAAACAATATAAATACATTTTCAAGATGATCTATACTAAAATATTTTGAATCTTCATTGAGGAAGCTGGAAGGAAACGTACTTATTCTTTTAGCATAATCACAGGCCTTTACTTATACCTTTCATTTTACTCTCATATAGTGTTTGTTTGTTTGTTTGTTTGTTTACTTTTTTGGGTCACACCTGGCGATGCATAGCCGTTACTCCTGGCTCTGCACTCAGGAGTAACTCCACTCTCCACTGGCAGTGCTCAAGGGACCATATGGGATACTGGTAATTGAACCTGGGTCGGCCGCATGCAAGGCAAACACCCTATCCACTGTGCTATTGCTCCAGTCCCTCATATAGTGTTTTATAATTAATTATTTGCATGTTTCTCACTCCTTTCTCATTCAATATGTTTTTCAAATAACCATTACTCTTTTTTCTTTTTTTTATTGTCCCCTATAACATCTAGTATTGTAACAAGCATAAAATATTTAAATATATTATGTTTGTGGAATAAATCAGCCATTCACATAATATTTGACTTAATTAGATCTTCAAATTCATATCTGAAATTCTGGGATGAATCATGTACTAATAATAATTTATTTAACAAATAGTTATCAGACACCATGTATCAGATAGTACTATTAAGTGCTAAGGGTATAGGCATGGGAAAAATAGAAAAATAGATGTTTTTCAGTCATCTTACACATTATAAAATTAACTCATAACTACTGTTGGTATAGCTTTTATCATTCTTTAATATCAATATATCTAGCCTTCATTCAGTATGGTATACATGAAAGGAATATGAATCCTTCTCACACACTATGGAGCACAGGTGTTTATAGCTATTACCCTTGAGTTTTTTTTAACCTTTTTTTCCTTCCTTAGACTGTACAAATCTCAACCATGATGAGCTTTGCTTGGGATGATAGCTCAAAGGACTAGTGCACATGCTTTAAATATGGGAATGATAAGTTTGATCACTGGTACTGCAAGGTCCTTCACACATCACAATGAGTAATCCCTTAGCACACAGCCATGAGTAGACCCTAAGTACCACTACTGAGTTTGACCCCCAAACAAAATAAAATAAAATTAGTTGACGATATAAATATGGTAATCACATTTTTAAATTTAGAAATCAGAGAAGATATTTCTACCAAAGTTTTTTCTTGTTTATTAACAAATGTATAGCAAAAGTCTATAGTATAAACTTTTAGTCACATTTAATTATAACCTATAATATATAACTTTAAAATATGTGAATAAAAAATTAGTAAAGCTATATATATAAGTTAATACAAACATTCACATTGTTATTTATAATTTTCTGTCCAACTGATGACATACCATTCCATCTTATTTGTTAAAGAATTTAACTTGCTTAATACATACTTATTCTCGACAGTAATTTTTCCTAGAAATTTTTAGTAAGTGTCTGGGTAACCAATTTATATTAACAGGGAAATATCTTATAGTAATAATGATGGACAATGGTTATTACAATTTCCAAGAGTTGTTAAAAGTAAAAACCAAAACCACAAAACAACTAAAACAAGCAAGCAAGCAAACAAAAATCATTTTTTTTCATTCCAGAGTTTGGATAAAGAGCATGTGAATTTGCCCCATATTTTTTTTCCTGTTTGGAAGAATAAAATATCCTTGCTAAAAATCCCTTAATATATTCAATCATACTTGGTGTATAGGTACATGATCCATTATCCTGTTTCTCTAGTAGATTCATACTAAAATATAATTTAAAGACACAATATTCATTCATCTTTGCTCACGATTACTAAATTAATTCCTGTTTTCCAATATTGGGCCACTGTGGGACTCCCCAAGTGAACACAACCAAACTTACAGTGTCTTGGAAGATTTCCTTTCAAAAGGATAAGTTAACATTAACATACAAATGTCCACCCACTAGCCAATAAACCGAATTTTAACAGCTTTTATATTAAAACCTTTTACTTTGAATGGTAAAATTAAAGTTTTTTTTAAAATAAGTTATATGATCACCAATACTCTTATGAGGCTTTTGATGCTGAAAAATATCATTTAAGTAATTGTCTATGGTCATACTACCCTCATTGCACCCAATCTCATCTGAAATATTATTTAAGCAATAATAATTTTAAAAATATTTTCAGCATCAAAAATTAACATTTGTAGAGGGTTTCCTATATGTCAAAAACCCAGTAGAATGCCAGAAAGAATTTTCACACTTAATCTTAAAAAACATACTATGAGCTTGGTACTTTATCTTTCTTTTTTACATAAACTGAAACACACACACAGACAAGTGAAATGATTTGTTCAAGTCACACATAGAACAAGTAGAAGACTTTGGTCTCTTTGAGCCAGAGTTCTTATTCCTAAAAATATTATCTATCTCCCTTTCCTATGAGTTTTAGCACTCTCATTTGGAAACCATCATCATGGAAAACAATGGTATTTGTTGAGGAACCAAATGGTTTTTAAAATGGTTTTGAGCATTTAATATAATAATGATACAAAATATTTTTTAAATAGCAACTGACCCATAAAATTCAATTTATCTAGTATTTATAATTTGAGTATTTTAGACAGACACACTTGGGAAAAAAAAGTGTAATACAAAAGAGTAACATTTGCATTAAGTAAAGATATTGTGGTTAAAGATAATAGAGAATGGGAATAAGGGAGAGAAAGGAATGAGTTAGATAAATAAAATTTGCTTTTCTAACATAAGATAGCTAGAAGTCATAAATCACTCTGAATGTTGCTGGAAAAAATATTTGTAAAGTTCCTGAGGTTCAAAGGTTAAAACAATAGCAATGTTTTGTTGGCACAAGCCAGCCAAGAAGCTGATGTAAACAGATACTTATCCTGCATACTAGAGAAAAACCACTTTAAGGGTTTTTCTCATATTAGAATCTACAGATCGACAGGCAGGAAGTCACCCATTTTACTCTCATGATTTGTTTGGGAACTTGTGCTAAAGCAAAAGCAGACAGGCTTTAATGTTTAAAACTTTAGTGTTCCAATTTTGCAAATTTATAATTAATGTGGGCATTTGAAAAATTTTAATATATCAACTCTTTGTTAGCCATTAAAAATTAATTGTTATGGCATTAAATTTTGTGATTGCCACCACAAAAGCAAATGAAGTTCCCTGTTTAAACTAATGGAATTATGGTGAAATGAAAAGTTTTGGGAATGTAGATAGATTTAAACGGGGTTTCCACTTGTCTCTGTATCTTAAACTTAAAAAATAGTGTCAATCCCTTTGTATCTTCTATCATCTTTATCAGGGTTAGAGAATCAATTTTCTGTGGACTAAATTTTGTCTCCATCTTCTTTCTTTCAATCTAATCTACCTCATATTACAAAGATTCACATTTCTAGTCTATAATGGCAAAAAAATTCAATCAGGTTTTAAAAGTTTTAAATAGTCTTAATGATTTGCCTTTAATGTAATATAGCACTGTAGCACTGTCGTCCCATCCCATTGTTCATCTATTTGCTTGAGTGGGCACCAGTAACGTCTCTATTGTGAGACTTGTTACTGTTTTTGACATATAGAATACCCCATGGATAGCTTGCCAGGCTCTGCCATGCAAGCGGGAGACTCTTGGTAGCTTGCTGGGCTCTCCAAGAGGGATGGAGAAATTGAACTCGGGTTGGCTGCATGCAAGGCAAATGCCTTACCCAAAAATTTATTCTTAAAGATAATTTTCCCATAAAATTATCTTTCTGTGTATCTACTAACATTTCTTTCTTTATCCTTTTAATTCTCTCTGTTCTTATTTTGTAAATTTAATTCACAAATAACAATAAATAAGATACAGTTCTCATTTGTTTATATGACTGCTTTGCTTCACTTAAAAGTTTAGAAATCCAACCTTAATTATTTATTTTCTTTCTAGTCTTGAAATTCTGAGTTTCATACTGTCTTCATCCAAACTAAAATGACGTGCTTTTAACAAAATTATATGCCTTACGAAGTACTTTTCATCTTTGTTTAGTTGATTATGCTTACCAGTTCTATATTTAAAAATGCTAAATTTCTAAATATCTAAACAAGGAAGACAATGGGGGAATTATATGAGATATAATTTTTCCAAAGACTCATTTTAACATGAGTTTTCCTCCAGAACCTATACTCTAAATAAGGGTATGAATTGATTTGAGCTTTTAAGAATAAATTTTAAGAACAAGAGTAATAATATAGCATGTAATGACCTTGTCTTTCATGCAACTGACTCAGGTTCAATCTTTGGAACCACAGATGGTTCCCTGAGCATTGCCAAGTTCAATCTCTGGAACCACATGTGGTTCCCTGAGCACCAGTTTTGTGATCCCTGGACATAAAATCAGGAGTAAAGCCTGAGAATTGTCAAGCATGGCTCCCCCAAAAAAGAGGGGGAAAATTTAGGTACAGAGGAGAACTGGATCAAATCCCTGATACCAACAACAAAAAAAATGGAACTAAGTGTATTATATATAATAATATTATTATTATTAAATATACTCCTCTTGGAGAGCCCAGCAAGCTACCGAGAGTATCCTACCCACATGGCAGAGCCTGGCAAGCTACCCGTGGTGTATTCAATATGCCAAAATAGAAACAGGTTTCACAATGGAGATGCTACTGGTGCCCACTTGAGTAAATCGATGAACATTAGGATGATAGTACTACAGTGCTACATTAAACATATTAAATATTATTAAAATATTATTTAATTTATTAAATATTATTAAATAATATAGTATTTTAACAATATTTCTTGGTAAAACCTAAAATAATGCTGAAGATTTAATATAAAATTATTCTTTCCATTATGCATATAATGTATCAAGTTAGAAATTACCTAAGAATATGGAAATTATTAAATATATGCTTAGCTATTCATATGGTTGTATATAATGTTGACATTCAAAATGGTATTTCTGAAGCATATTTAATGAAAAGAGAAGAAATAACAAAATGATTAAATAAAGTGGAATCAAAATGGTATATATTGAATATTTTCAATTATTTTTAAAATGTTTTAAAAGGAAGGAATAAAAACATCTAGTTTTCCATAATTAACAATCATTACTCTCTTTTTTTCCTTCACATCTGGCAGTTCTCAGGGCTTACCCCTGGCTCCATACTCACACCTGGTGTGTTTTTGGGACCCTATGTGCTACAGGGGATAGAACCCAGGGTGGTCTAATTCCAGGCAAACACCCTACCTGCTATATCTCTGGCCCCAAGCATACCTTAATTTTTTTATAATATACATGTGACTATGCATAAAAATATCAATGTTAATTTAAAATGTGGTCCAATAAAATTTATTAAAAAATTTAAAATGTGATCTCTTGAAATCACTGTAGATACTTCTGTGTCTTGCCTTCTGTAAGCTATAATTCATCTTTATTGATCAGTTTGGAATTTTCAAATTACCCTTTCAATGAGGAACTGTAGTGATTTAAAAGAGAATGCAGTGAACCTTGATTAAATAAATTATATAAAGACAGAATTTTGGATTAAAAAGAACTTTAAAGAACATTTAATTAAGATCCTTTTCCTTTAATTTCAGCAACTGCAATCCACAAATACAAGATATTTTTATATTAGTAATGAGAAAACAAATTAAACCTCTAAAATAAACCCCATAAAAACTTGCATTAAATTTTAAAAAATTAAACATTTATATTGTGGTTTACATTGTACAAATAAACTTTTATGCATGCAATCTCATTTTTTCCATATAATAGCTTATATTTGTTTCTGTGTAGAAATCGAGGGAAAGTTGAGGTTTGGAGCTAATAGTTTAGTACTTCCTTGACATGAAAAACCAGTTCTATGGTCACATCCCATTATGTTGCATATGTAAAAATCTATTTTTAAAGATGCACAGAGAATTTATTTTAATTTCATAATTAATAGCAAACATTTGAATTTTTCCATAGAAGATGGCAAAAAGTCTGTTTGTAATCCTGTCTCTGACTACATGTTGACTCTATGTTGACACACCTTGTATATACTCTAACCTATAACCTCTGTTTATTTGAAAACCACAAGAACTATGGCATCATTTAATTAACATTGTTTTTTCCCTTTGAAGGCATAAAGCAAGATTAATGTAGGATTATAATGTTGTTATTTCCTGCCATATGATGGAAAGCTGACAATTAACAACCAGTATCCATTCTGAAGGATGCTAGAACAAGTCAGGTAAAGATTTGTTTGTTTGTTTGTTTTGGAGCCCTACCCAGTGAGTTCAGGATTTACTCCTGGCTCTGTGCTCAGCGATCACTCCTGGTGGGGCTTGGGGGACCATATGTGATGCCAGGGATTGAACACAAGTTGGCTGAGAGCAAGACAAGTACCCTACAAGCTATATTATTATTCTAAGATTTAAGAAAGAATGATGGTCCCTAATCCATCCTAGAAAAAACTTCCAGAAAGAATACTGGTGAATCTGGTTTTTACCTGTCTTCTCTTAATGAAAGTCTAACTCCCATACTGGCAAAAAAGTAAAGAATAGTATATAATTTGATTGAGGAATCAGAAGTGAATGATAAATTAAGATTCAATACTTCAAAGCACACTGGAGATGTTTGCACTTGCTAATATAAATAATTGTCAATCTGACTCTGTAATAAATGTTTCATCATCACCCTCTTTTATGTAAGTTCTCTTTCCAGCTATTGTAATAGTCATTGAGACTGCAACATCGTTTAGCAAATTAATACTACCTTGTTCTGTCTAATTATTTATTGAATAATCAATTTTCTTCTGTTTAAGTGGGATTCTCCCATGGGATTCAATACATTTAAAACTGTGCTTAGTTTCTTAAGAGATAAGAATCTCCTATTGAGATCCAGAACAGCCGCGCACAACACGGCCGGCCCCTCTGCTCCTTAAAGACTATGATCTAGGAGGTCTACTAACCCATTTTGGCACCCAGAGACTTATCGAAATGCATCTAGACTGTGAGCTAAGCTAAAACAACAGAAATCCAAAACCTATCCCAAAGAGCTCCTATAATCTTCACTCTCCGCAATGGAAAACAAACTATCAAATGAAGGCTTTTCAGCAGGTTTGATTGTTGGGGGAAAATTCCAAATAATAATAATCAGTTCTCTGTTGAAATACTGAATGTATCCAAAGTATAGAGAGAATAAAGTGAAGATCATTGGCCACTCAGGTGTGGGGGGCGGGTGGGAGGGTGGTATATTGGGGTTCTTGGTGGGGGAACAGGTGCACTGGTGAAGGGATGGGGGTTTGATCATTATATGACTGAGACTTAAACCTGAAAGCTTTGTAACTTTTGTCACGGTGATTCAATAAAATAAAAATTAAAAAAAAAAAAGAACCTCCTATTAGCTTGCCTATCGAAATACTCTGCTTCTAGTATTTTCTCTTCCCAAGCTCTAAATTTATTTTTATTTTTCGTATACAAACTCCTAGAACATATTTTTATTTTTCTCTGCTCCATTTTATTCTATATTAAAATAATATTTATATTTATAACATTAACATAATATCAAATACAATACTTTCATTCTCTAATATAAAATATCTACATAATGTGATTTCTTTGATTATCTATAGAAAGCTATGACATGAGAAAAGTACTTTTGAATGTGAGTTAAGGGAGCACAAATTCATATTTCATAACCAACTAAATGTATGATGTTAGACATATTACTTACCCTTTTTGTTCATATTTCTAACCTATAAGTAGGGTTATCAATGATCTCACATAATGATAAATGAGAAGTTAAATGGAAAATTGTTTATACAGTTCCATCACATTGTAAATGTTCTCAAAAAATATTTACTTGGAACGAGAGAGATAGTACAGTGGCTAGGGTTCTTGCATGCAGCTGACCAAGGCTTGATATTTGGACTGCCATATAGTTCCCTACACACCACTAGGAGTAATCACTGAGTGCAGAGCCAGGAGTAAGCCCTGAGCACCACTGGATGTGCCCCCCTCCACCAATAAAATGTTCACTTGATTATCATATTTTGGGGATAAATTCTGTCTCCAAAAATGAATATCTAACCCCTTGTATCTTAGAATGTGAATTGTATTAAATGACAGGCCCTTCAAATGGTGATTAAATTACAATGAGGCCATTAAGGTGGGCTTTAATCCAACATGCTTGGTTTCGTCAAAGAAGAATAAATTTGGACACCAAAGAGAAAGCAGAAATATGCCCCTAGAGCAGAGACCATGTGAGGTTACAGAGAGAAGTGGGCATTATGCAAGCAAGGAAAGAGGCCTCAGCAGAAATCAACAGGCTAACACTTTGATCTTGGACTTCACACTGTGAAAGGCTAGTTGTTTATGCCACCAACTCTAAAATGTTTAATTATATTAGGCCGGACAATGTAATACACATACTTTCAATAGTTCAAAGGAATTGACCCTCACCATTACCTATTCTATTAATCCTCAAATTAGGACTAGGACAGTGATTGAGAGGAACACAATATTACAAATTAGACCACATTGAATTTGAATGTCTGCTTATCTATCCAAGAAACCTTCAGTGAAACTTTTTTCTGGGGAGGGGCTGGGCCACAATTGGTATTCAGGGGTAATTTCTGGTTCTGTGCTCAGGAATGCTACACTGGCAATGCTCAGGGGGAGCTTCTGTGTCAAATTTCTTCAACTATAAAATGTGAACAATACCTCATAGAGTTATAGTATAGTCAAATTGAAAGTTATGTTTGTAAAGTTCATAATATATTGTCTGGTACTAAATAATTGATAAATGTTTGTCTTCATATCTGAGGAAACAATAAAATGTACTATGTCAAGTGGCTTAGTTTTCCACAAACCTAGCTAGTTTAGCAAATCCTCTATGTTAAGTGCCACATTTGCACCTATTTTCAATATAATTTTATTATTTTTAGTTGTAGAAAGTAAGCAAACTACCGAGAGTATCCCGTCTGCATGGCAGAGCCTGGCAAGCTACCCGTGGCGTATTCGATATGCCAACAACGGTAACAACAATTGGCCTCATTCACCTGACACCGAAAGAGCCCCCAATATGGCAGCATTAAGAAAGATGAGCAAGGAGAGGCTGAAAAAATCTTGGGGATGAACTAGACTGAGAAAACAAAGAAAGACTAAAATGATTGTCTGTACTTTCAACGCATGTATACTGGCATCAGAAGCATCCATAGAGGACCTGATGGTGCAAGTGCAGAAGATCAAGTACGACATCATTGGTCGACCAAAACGAGAAGACATCAATCACATCACGCCATTTTAAATACTGGAGAAGAATTGTTCCTCGGAACATGTGACAACAGAGGCGTCGGTGGCGTTGGTGTCCTTGTCAACACGAACTTGGCCATGAGCATTGATTCATTAGAATGCCTAACAACTTGAATCAGACGATTACACTTGAATAGATGTGGCTCACTACCTGCAATTTCTATCTTTGTTGTCTATGCACCAACTTCCAACTATGATGAAGATGAAATTGAGAGGTTCTACGTGGAACTGGAGAAGTTCTATAAAGAAGACCACACCTTCTACAAGATCATTGTTGGCGATTTTAATGCCAAGATAGGTCCGAGAAGGTTGCCCAAAGAACTCCACATTGGGACCCATGGCCTAGAATGGAATGTTCAGGGAGAGAGACTGTCTGAATTCATCATGTCGACCAAGACCATCCATGGTAACTCACAGTTCCAGAAGGCCGAATCTAAACGCTGGACATGGGAGTCTCCCAGTGGACAGTTCCACAATGAAATTGACCACATCATATTCAATCAATGGTTTTGCCTGGCAGATGTCACTGTTGTCCCAAAATTCTAAACGGGATCAGACCACAGTCTCCTTTGTGCAAAATTCTACTTCACAGAGCAAGGAGAAAAGTCTGCAAAATTTAAGTCTAAGAAGACAACTCCCAGAATGACCACCAACTGGGATCTCTTTGGCATTACTGCAGCAATGTGGGAAGACAACATCAACGAGGAATATGATCGACTGGTTCAGCACCTCCATGACTGTGCAAAGAATGCCGAGAATGAGAAAGCCACAAACAGACGCCTGTCTTTGGAAACTCTTGAACTCATTTGTCAACATGGTTTGGCGAGAGCCTCAGGCAACCACAAGCTAACGTCCAAGCTCACAAAGCTATGCATAGATGCAATAATGGAAGACCTCAAAAAGAGAAAAGCAGCAGTGTTGGCCAGTGCAGCAGAAGCCGGGAAAAGTATTCACAATGCTTGCCAATCCTTGGCTAACTATAAAACCAGGATGACTGCCCTCTGACATCCTGAAGGATCTATCACATCTTCCAGAAAGGCAATGGAGAGGATTATTCACTTCCACTCGGATCTCTTTGACAGCCATGTTCACCTTCCCACATACCAAATTCCTCAGGATGGATATGTTGTTCCCAACATCCTCCCTTCTGAAATCCGACACACCATTTCGCTGGTAAAGATGCATGCAGCACCTGGTCCAGACAAGGTCAGACACTTGAAGAATCTGCCACCAGTACTCATCAATACACTGGTTCGACTCTTCACATGCTACCTGTCTGAATGCAAAGTTCCATCTCAATGGAAAACCAGTAGGACCGTTCTGTTATATAAGAAGGAAGACATCCATGACATTGGCAACTATTGCCCAATCTGCCTGCTATCTGTCGTCTACAAGTTGTTCACTCGTGTCATCCTGAATAGAATAGGCAGAACACTAGACGAAGAACAACCATGCGAGAAAGAGAGTTCCAAATGGGTTCAGCACAATAGACCATATCCACACAGTGACCAAACTCATTGAAGTTTCTCGAGAGTTCAAGATGTTGCTCTGTCTAACATTCATCGACTTAAAGAAGGCCTTCAATTCTGTTGAGACTGAAACGGTCATCGAAGCCCTAGCCAAACAGGGTGTTCAAACTCAGTATATCAAAGTCCTCTGCGAGTTGTATTGTGTATTCACCACCAGGATCTCACCATTCTACAAGGAAGTGATCAATGATGTAAAGAGAGGGGTGCGGCAGGGTGATACCATTTCACTGAAACTCTTCAGTGCCACCCTCGAGAACATCATGCGATGACTAAAATGGGAAGGAATGGGAGTGAAGATAAATGGTTGGCAATTACATCACCTCCGCTTCGCTGATGACATCGTTCTCATAACACCAAACATTAGCCAAGTGGCACAAATGCTGGCCGACTTCAACCACGAGTGTGGAAAGGTCGAATTGCAGCTGAATCTCAACAAGACGATGCTCCTGAAAAATGAACTAGTCCCTGAAGCTCCATTTGCTCTAAATGGAACGAACATCTTCGAATGCAGCAGCTATGTTTACCTGGGTCAAGAAATCAACATGAGGGAAGAACGACTTAGTGCCAGAACTGCGCAGGAGGAAGAAAGCAGCGTGGAATGCATTCAAGAGCATTGAAGAAGTGGTTAAGAGAACGAAGAACCTCCGACTTTGGGTACATCTTTTCGATTCCACTGTTCTTCCTGCACTAATATATGCCTCAGAGACCTGGGCCCTACGCAAACAGGATGAGAACGCTACTAGGGTATCCCAAAGAGGAATCGAAAGAGCTATGCTAGGAGTATCACATCTCACTCAAGTGAGAGAAGGAATCTGGAGTTCTGACCTCCGCCGACAGTCTAGAATCAGGGACACTGTCTCGTTTGCCAAGGCATCAAAAATCAGATGGGCCAGTCATGTAATGCGATTCAGAGACGACCGCTGGACTAGAGCTGTTACCAACTGGATTCCATGGGATGTCAGAAGACCGCATGGCCGCCTACTAACTAGATGGTCAGATTTCTTCATCAAATCCCTGAATGAACGATTTGAGGCTCTTCCTGTTCCTGGAGCAAGCGAATATCATTGGGCTGCACTAGCATATGACAGGGACAAATAGAGATGTTACTGGCGCCTGCTCGAGCAAATCAAAGATCAACGGGAGGACAAGTGATACAAGTGATACAAGTGATACAAGTAGAAAGTAGCTTTGATTAGTATTATTGTTGATTTGAATACAAGATCACAAAATCTGAAAATGAATATATATTCATTATAAAATGATGTAGATATATACATGAATATAGAATATAATCATACTATATACATGTATATTAGTTTTATGGGTCGCACCCAGCTATTCTCAGTGCTTACTCCTGGCTCTAATCTCAGGAATCACTCCTGGCAGTGCTCGGGACTACGTGGGGTGCCAGAGATCAAACTGGGTTGGCCGCACGCAAAGTAAGTGCTCTGCCTGCTCTTCTGTCTCTTTAGCCCCTTAATATATTTTTAATGTATATCTTAAAAATCTTTCTAGTGTTTCAGATTTATTTATTTGATCATAAGATTTTGCTTTAAAGTACAAGGTTTCAGTGTTTTTCTTCCTTAAAGTTCTTCACACATCATTTTAGAAAGTCATCGGGGCTTATTCAGAAATTTTTTTGCATGAGGTATTCTAGTTTGCAATGTAATAATTAAAACTCTGCATTATTATCACCTGACCCAATTCTAAAATTCCTTACATTATTTATAAGCTATATGTCAAAGTCTGTTCTTATTCCCTTCAGCAGATGGTTTAGAGAGTATTAATTATCTTTAATTAATTAAGGATAAAATTTACTCCTGCATATATTTCATTGTGTTTTTTTCACCTAGTAAGATTTTTAGGCTATAGTTGTCCATGCTCCTTTTTCATATATATATATAATGAACCAATTTCTTGCTTATTTCTATCCTTTGTCATAATTTGTGAATTAGCTTCACAATATTCTCTGTTGATAAGTTATGTTCTCTATGATATTGCAAACATATAAGACTTACTTGGGGCTGGAGCGATAGCACAGCGGGTAGGGCGTTTGCCTTGTACGAGGCCGACCCTGGTTCGATTCCCAGCATCCCATATGGTTCCCTGAGCACCGCCAGAAGTAATTCCTGAGTGCAGAGCCAGGAGTAACCCCTGTGCATCGCCAGGTGTGACCCAAAAAGAAAAGAAAAAGACTTACTTGCTGTCCTTAATCAAATTAATATTTCCTGGATACATAACTACACATTAGCACTGTGCTTTGTAGAGAAGCAAAAGTATATAAAATTGTTCCTAGAATTTTACAGTTTCAGAATTCTGATAATACTTTATTTTCTTTTAAGACGTCTAATACTTGTTTGGAAAAACTATATTCTGACTTGGATTTTCTTCTGTTTCCTATTTGGTTCACCATCTGAAGGGATATCTACTCTGCCACTTCTTTCTAATTCAGGTAAGCCAATTAATTCTAGGTCCTTAAGCAGAATTGTTATCAGTTTGTTTTACATGTTTTCTTATTTTTAGTTATTCCAATTTTAGAATAGAAAACACAATTCAGCTTTCTAGATAAGAGAGTTCAAGCAAAGAATGGTTTAAGGCTTATCCTTGCAAAAACAGTTCATCTAATTTTGTTGAATCATAATACTTTCCCCATCCTCAATGAAAGCAAACCATTTATTGCTTCAGACTTGCTTTCATTTATTTGAAAATTAAGGTATGTTTGATACATTTTCTCCAAAGGGAAGGGGAGAGTATTTAAATCCATTACATTAGATAATAATGCCTACTTCTCAAGGAGCTAGAATAATCTCTCCCCCATTTTTCTTAAGTCAAAATGAAAAGAGAGAGAGAGAGAGAGAGAGAGAGAGAGAGAGAGAGGGAGAGAGAGAGAGAAGTAAACTTTGTCATGGGTACCAGTGCCTGGAGGTGAAATTGACCTGGAAGAAGGAAAGTGGAAAAGGAGTGAAGGCAAAAATAAAAATTGCTAGGAATCCAGTATAAAATTTGGAACCTTAGCAAGATCTCATTTACACCAAACATGACATTTGCTTCCACCCCCACCCTTTTTTTAACCTTTCCCAAAGAGGATGTCATCTCATAAATCTTTTATGAATAACCATTAATATTCCTACTGTCCAATTCTCTTTAAGTGCCTCTTATGTGTGAAACACTGTGTGTGAGTACTAAACAAGATAGAAGAAATAAACAATTTCATGTCTGCCTTAGGGGGCAATGAGACAACTAGAGGAGGTCCAGAAAAGGATTCTCTGCACTCTGGCATTTCATGGCGGTGATGGTGGTGTGGGATGGGTAGGGAGGAGAGGAGAGAAGGGAAGAGGAGGGAGAAGAAATGAGAAGAGGAGAGGGGGAGAGGAGAGGGATGGGGGGAAGAGAAGAGGGGGAGGGAGAATAGGGAAAGAGATGGGGGAGGCAGAGAAAGAGGGAGAAAGGGGGAGGGAGAGGGAGATAGGGAGAGAGAGGGAAAGAGAGACAGAAACAGAGGGAGGAGAGAGAGAGAGGGGCGGGGAGAATACCTAAGAATGTTTGGGATTTACTAATAAATGTAGTCTTGCTCAGATTAACGATTGGCTCCCTGAGCTGTCCTTCATTTTCCAACGAAGAACTTGAGGCCCCAAATTTCCCCAATTCAGTAGCAATTTATGACTCAGAACCAAATCTTTCCATACAGATGCTATTTAAAAAAATCGTGCACTTCTCAACATTCTTATTGTGACTCAAGAAGAAGCTGAAAATCTCTTTTTGAGACGGTTTACTAAGAAAGAGACATCATGAAAAGAGCTGTTGTGGAAGGAGGGGGAAAATTCTGCTTTTGAAACGGACCCAGCGAGCCCTCAGTTGGAATAGCATCCCAAAGCTTGAGGGGACTCTTAAGCAGCGACGGAAGTGGCAGGGCACGAAAGGAGCACACTAGGGCCGCACCTGGAGAGCAGGAAGAGAACCACACAGTTGATAAACTGCAGCATCCCGGCGCGGGTCACGGTCCTGCCCAGAGTTAGCTCTAAGGAGCCCATGTCCCTCCGCTTCTAGGTGTTCCACTGATGCACGCAGGCGTCCCTCAACAGGTGGCGCCAATTACAGCCCCCAAAGCACGGGGCCCAGCACACTGGCCGCTATCGACGTCAATCAGATGCTCACCTACTCCTCCAAATTCTCTGCTTCTCGCTCCTCGGTTCTTCCTCCGGCCTATCCTCACATTTCCTCGGGGCCTGGCGACCTCGAAAGTTGGCCTCCCGGCGCCGGGGATTGGCGCTCGGGCGGCTCCCCCCGGGCGGAGGGGGCGGGGCGGCGGGCGGAGGGGGCGGGGCTTGCCTCCCACGGCGGGAGGGCGGAGTTTGCGGTGGAGCCTTGACAGCTCCGCCGGGACCGCGGAGAGCGCCGGGCACCGCGACCAGCAGGACCGAGCTAGGCGGCGGGAGTCGGGCGCCACCGGCAGCGTCCCGGGCTGGCAGGCGGCGAGTGGCGGCTGAGGAAGGAGCCTGAGTCGGTAGTCAGTCCTCCCGGTGGGACGCCGCCGTCCCGCGTTAGCTCCCTCACACCTGTGTGTGTGTGTGTGTGCGTGTGTGCCTGTCTACATACGTGTGAGGTGTGTGGAAGCCCGCGCGCGCACGTCTGTGTGAGAGTGCCGGTGGCGCTCTGGCTGGCCGCGCGAACGCCTGAGGAGGGTGTCGGTGTGTTCGCGCAGCCGCGGGAGGGAGCCGGCTCCTGGGCGCCCGGTCCGGGAGGATTCCTCACCCGGGAGCGGCGTCTCCGCGCGCCCGGCGAGCCGAGGCGGGATTCGGGCCGCAGCCGTCGCCACCACCGCCTCACGTCCCCCCAGAGTTGCCGCCTGCGCTGCGGGATCAGTGGAACGGCTGGCTAGCGCGGCGGCGGCGGCGGCTGCGGGCTGACGGGCAGACGGGCAGACGGGCTGACCGGCTGGGGGGGGGGGGGGTTGTGGGGGGGAGACGCGGGGGAGGGAAGGGGAGGCGGAGGGAGACGCGGCGGCAGCCGGCGTCGCCTCTCGCCCCTCCCGCGCGCTGTTGCTGTGGGTCACCTGCAGATGCTCTGGGACCCGGGCTTTTGGGAGCGGGAAACGGGTAAAGCTCTCACCTCCCACTCTCGCCTCTCTTTTCCTCTGGGGGGGGGGGAGAGAGAAAGAGAGAGAGACAGAGACAGAGACAGAGACAGAGACAGAGACAGAGAGACAGAGACAGAGAGAGACAGAGAGAGAGAGAGAGAGAGAGAGAGAGAGAGAGAGAGAGAGAGAGAGAGAGAGAGAGAGAGAGAGAGAGAATATGTAGCGTTGACGATCGATCCTGGGGTAAGGCTCAGAAGGTGGTGGCAGAGTAAATACTTCCCCTGTCCACATTGTTTTTATGTAAATAAAATCATTTCTGCTGAATCTTTACTAGGAAGCCCGCCCTTGACAGAGAGATAGTCTTGGTCTATTGGACTCTGGTTTGATTGTATAATAATGGTGATATAATGCTAATGACGATGATGACACTGCCTTTTATTTTTACCCCAGTGCTGATAAAGCGTAGCTACAGCTGGGCTCCTTGAAAATTTGATGCCTGAGGAATAGAGAGGAAAATACTGTTGCCTTTTGAGTTTTTTAAAAAATTCTGTTTATTAGAATTAAAATTTGACAAAACAAAGTCAGATTCTCTCCAACGCCAGGTCATTAATAAAACAGCGTTTTGATTAATGTTTGACTAAATACTTTTTACCCTGCTCTAATTCCATGTGTTAAGTCATCGTTTCTTTTGAATTTTCTCGACAGTTTTTAAAATGAAGAAGTTTAATTTCCGAAAAGTTTTGGATGGCTTAACTGCCTCCTCCCCTGGCAGTGGTAGCAGCAGTGGCGGTAACAGTGGTGGTGGGGCTGGAAGTGGTTCCGGGCATCCAGGAGGGACTGCGGGGGTTCTCAGAGAGGAGATTCAGGAAACCCTGACTTCAGAGTATTTCCAAATTTGCAAGGTAAGTTTGGAATTGGCGTGAAGCCTATATTTCTCTATTTTATGATGTGAGAAAAGGATAACATCAACAAAACACAACACTCTGGGGAGTGGAAATCGTCGAGATACCATCATTAGAGTCTGGTGCAGAGAATTCTGGATACATCATTTTGAATTAAGATATTACAGGCGTCAGGCATCAACAGCACAAACAAGGGTTGTTTAAGGGGAAAACAAAGGGGAACTGAGAGGAAATGGTAGAAAGTCCACTTAACTAAAATTTTCATACTTTAAAAGTAGTAATTTGAAGAAGATCATCATTATGGCTAATTCTTGTCAGCCAGAGAAACTTTTTTTTTTAATGTTCAGTACAAAATGATTAAAGCTCTTAAGATTTTTCTAGGATTAAGAGGAAAAAGATTGGATGACATTGTTTTAAATTCCGAATAAAAATTACTACCAGGGTCTATAAACAACCCAACAAATGCCATAAAGTTCATTTTTGTAGGAAATTTTAATGCTTGTGAGAACTCAAAATTAGCTTGTGTCCATGAGAAATTATTCTTGAACCTATGTTTTACTTTTAATGAATAAGCAATAGAGTTTCTGATAGAAGAGAATGTACAAAACACATTATATTTGTATAGAGTTACATGCTTTTTGACATAAAGCAATTTTTAATGTTTATGTCCTTTAAAGATGTTCCCTAGGAATATGTTTTTAAACTTATGCAATAAAAAAGCCAATGGGTGATTGGTATAATATCAATATAATAATTTTATTTGTTTGAATATAAAAGTAATTTTTAACTATAGAAATTAATTTGTTGGTATTTTAATGAAGATGTTTTTGAAATTACTAGAATTATTTTTCAGCAAAAAATTATGTGCAGTAAGTTTCAATTATTGACTAGTCTCTATTCCCAGGAGGGTCATAAATCATTAAACTAGTTATTAAAATATTGAAAAACTAGTTTATATAAAATCAAGTTTACTCGGTGATAAAAGCACATTTTTTTCTGACATACTGTAAAGTTTGTAGACAACAGAATTTTGTATACAAAGCTATTTATAATTTAATCCCCAATATAAAATGATTAATATTTTTGTGAAGTTAGGGAGGGATTTAATAGTAGTCAGGACAAAAATGTAAAATCCTGACGGTTAGATTTGGACTCGATGGCAAGGGAAGCATGCCCTGGTTTTCTAATCTCAAGCATATTGCTCTTTAATTCCAATATTCTGAAAATTGTTCAAACTCTGTTTATATTTCTGAATACGATGCTAATACAGAGTTTTAGCAGAGGTGAAAATATTATTTTACAAAAAGACTTTTGGAATATAACAGAATTGGAGTGCCAAGGATGTAGAGCTGGTAGGGAAAATTTTAAATGTAAAAATTCAGAAATATGGGTGAATGCAAGAGAAATAAACAATATGTAGTTATCTTCCTATTTATTCAGACTGTCCTATTTTAGGCATATTCATACAAAGTGGCAGAACTTATACACACGTTACTTTGAAAATATGGCAGGAACACTGGCTTAGGAGTCAGCAAATTTGTGTTTTATTAAAGCCTTGCCATTTGCCAGCCTTATAATTGTGGTAAAACCATTATGTGCCTGGGGTCCTGATTTTCTCAGTTATAGTGTACTAATTTTCTCTTACCTATTAGGAAATCAGAATAGACAATTAGAGGCAACATAAAAAATAGAAAAGGTGATAAAATGTATAATTATGTTGTTATTAGACTTTTAAAATCACCTCAGACTTGGTGAAATGACTTTAACCAGTAAATAATAATTACATTAGGCAATACTTTTTTAAAAACCCTGTAATTTAGATAGTGCCATGGAATCATTAGATAATAATGTGATTAATTTTTAAAAACTTGGTTATTTTGTTACATGGCTGTATTATAGGTTATCTGGATTGTAATGAGGTATGTAAAGCTTGATTTGAGAAATTCCAAAATTAGAACTGTTACTAAAATGAGGACTTCATTTAGACTTCTTGATTAAATGTGCAAAGAACATTCTATTCCAAGTGTTAAGCATTTGGCACCTTTACTTATACTTTTTCAACATGTCTAAAATTAAAGTATGAATCTCGACTTTTCTCTCTTGAAAATCATGCTCCTATATCAAACTGGTCATCAAATACTATTTATTTCCTCAGTGTTTTTGAAATTTATTCCCTTTCTCTATCTCCATTTTTGATCATTTTGTCATATTTTCTTGCTTGGTATCTTTGAACTCACTTCCTAACTGGTCCTTATACCCCTTTTCAATTCATTTTATAATAATGGTTATTTCTGAAGTATCATGGTAATGATGTCATTTCTCTGTTAAAATTCTTTTTCCCTAGAGCGGTACTGCTCTACAAACACGGCTTATTGTGAAATGCCAGTAAATGGCATCTATTAAATTATATAAATATGGCTATTTTATTGACATACATTTATTTTATAAATTATAATGCTGAATTGTGCAGTCAATAAAACATTTTTTATATTTGGTTTTGTTATATAATAGTATACATAAGCAGGTAGTAAGAAATTTGCTAGCCTGAAGCAAAAACATAAAGCTATAATTTTTAGAAGTGAGACATCTATGATAATTTTTTAAAAACTGAGATACAGTAGAAGAAATTTTGGTTCAAGGTCAGTAAAAAGCAGCTTAATGGATTGCTTCACTGCAATCTCTTTTAAGTGCAGTCCGATTGCATTTGAATGCTCATGTTGTTCAGGTTATTTGTGAAATATGTCTAATGTAGTTTATAAATTGACATTTTAAGAAACAGCTTAATGAAGCAACCGAAAATCACTTAAATCACTGTTCTATACAATAAACTTCAAATTTGCTTAACTTGAGCTCTATAGAATTCCTTTTACAAAGCATTCCTGTTTACTTCTCTACCCTCATTTCCTTAATTATCAAAGCACACTGCATTCTCTAAAAGCACCATATTGCCTTTCATATTCTACTCTTTTGATTAGACTATTTCTGTCAGCTATAATACAATTGGAGTACTCTTCTATTATCCTTTATAGTTAATACACTACCTTCATAAAACCAGTTCTGACTACTGCCTTTCTCATTTTTCTGTCTCGTTATGTATGGTTTTTCCTTTTCCATTTTCCCATAGCACTGGACATTTATATCATTTATATCTGTCTTAAAAATTTATTTTTAACTGAAAACCTTATGTGCACTTTAATTTACAAATTGCATGAGAAATGAAGATCTTTGCAAATAAAACTTAGGATATTTTTATTACATTTTATTTCCATAAAATTTCATTGATTTATCATTGATTTACATAACTATAACATTTCCAAAGTATAAATTAATGAACCTCTATATGCATGTATAAGTTTCACTGCACACACCACCAAAGTTGTAGTGCCATCACATTATCAAAATGATCCCCACCATAGTTTCTTCTCACCCTCACATTCACTACCTCTCTGATAAGTACCATAGTTTTCTTTTTTCTTCTTGGCAATGGGACTCCCAAGCAGTTCTCAGGAAGCCTTATGGCTGCTTCTAATGATACTTAGCCTACTGGGTTAAATGGTTCAGTGTAAGATCATGAGGATGTGGTGGAGCTGGTTGGGCCCAATAATGCTGGTGTCCGCTAAGGCTAGCTTGGTGTACTTGGTGGGGGACATGTGCATACAGGTAATTAACTCGGGCTCTTGTGCATGCAATGACAATGTTTCCTTGTGTCGCTAGCTATTTCCCTGGACCTTTGCTTTCTTATGAGAGTTCTTTGTGAACTTCTTTTCCATAAGCTATCCTAAATTTAATGTATACAATGTTTCGTTTTAAGTTATTTAAAGTAGAATTAGGTGTCTGCTGACTTAAAACAATGTCAAGATTTCCTAGATGTATTTATCACTTAAAAACTTGACACACTTGCATGAGTATGTGTATCCACATAATCTAGATAAATACATACAAATATATGAATATATATTTGCTGTATGTAGAGTATAGATTGATCTAGATCTATACATCTGTATGCATATGTGAAAATACATTATTCATGCTTGTGGTTAACTGATCCATCCTATTTATGGTAGGAATAAGAGGCTACAGATATTTTAGCTAGAGAGTTTATTAGTTTCCAATATATGATGAACTATTACTATCATTTTGTGTTTACAAAGAAAATGGAAAGGCTTCGTTAATCTATCAAGTTTAATAAATTAAAATTAGAGAACTTTGTCTGTCAGGTATCCTATTGACCTTTATAACAGTTCTATAAGCAATATCCTTAGATTTCTAAATAGGCAAAAGACAAAGCTAAGTTTAACAAGCTCCTCACTGATTCTCAAATAATTTTTCTATTTTATCTCCCTTGTTAGAAAGACAAAATTATAAATTTCTCAGAAAGTATACTTTGAGAAGATAAGGAATATTCTGTCAAAACACACCCCAAATTCTGTTTTACTTCATCTTTTTTACTTCAATCACATTATTCTATTTCCTGACTTCCTACTTTTTAACCTAACTGTTCTCTTGCTTTCACTCAGTCCACATGATAGTCTCATCTTATAATACATAGATGAACCCTTTTGATATCAAATCATATTTCATCCTTGCTCAAAACCTGTAATTATATTTCATCTCCTTTAAAAACAACATTGTATGTTCTATTATATCCTGTGTAGCTCTAAATAATCTGCTCCTTTATATCATGCTATTTTAACATTTTTTTCCTACTCTACAGCAACATTGACTTTTTTACTCTGTTTTAGATATGCCTCAGATATTTTTCATTTGCTATTTTTTCAACCTGGAATACCTCTTCCTCTTGCCCAAATTAATTTTATTACTTGCTTTCTTTGTTCAACTCTTAATTTCTCAGATTTTCATTGACCACAGCTCACCACTTTTCTTTACCCTTTTCCTGATTTCTTCTTCTTGATTAACACTTATAACTACCTGTATTACCTATTAATTTATTAAATTATATCACTGTATCACTGCCATCCCGTTGCTCATCGATTTGCTCGAGCGGGCACCAGTAATGTCTTCATTGTGAGACTTGTTGTTACTGTTTTTGGCATATCGAATACGCCATGGGTAGCTGCCAGGCTCTGCCATGCAGGTATGATACTCTCGGTAGCTTGCTGGGCTCTTCGAGAGGGGCAGAGGAATCGAGCCCAGGTCGGCCACGTTCAAGTCAAATGCCCTTCCATATAGTTATTTTCCTATCTTTTGTTTCTCCTATTATAAAGTGTCTTCTTGAGGGCAGGACTTTGTTTTGTTTACAACTGTCTTACTATGTAAGAGACTAGAGCATGCCACAAAGAAAACAAATATTTGTTGGGCAAGTTAATGAAAAATTGAGATCAAGGAAGTTTATAAAATGAATTGTTGAGAGAAAATCAGATATTTTTAACAGTATCTTAGAAATGAGTTATTAAATAAAATTTATATAACAAAGAGAACAAAAAGCTTTGTGGTGAAAGAATGCTACCTCTTTTAGAACATGGCATGTCATTTTTTAAAAATATAAAAAGTTATTCAATTATATTTTAGCTTTTATTGAGAAAAATATTAGGAAAATTCTTATTTCCAAGTTATAACTTTAGGTGAACATAAGTATTATATTGACAGTGAAAAACATATGGGATGGTTTAGAACCAATTAACAAATTAATGAAAAATAAATATGTCACCAGAACCAGATGGTATAATCCCTGAAATTTTAAATAAACTTATAAATTATCTAGTTCTTCATCAACATCTATAGGCTGTTTTTAGAAAAAGTCATAGTGTCAAACCAACATATACATAAATGGTATAATAATCTGAAGGAAAATGAATGTGCTTTCATGGTCTGTATAGAAGATATCAGATGTTCTTAAATATAGCACTGTAGCACTGTTTCCCGTTGTTCTTCTGTTTGCTCAAGCGGGCACCAGTAACATCTCCATTGTAAGACTAGTTGTTACTGTTTTTGGCATAAGAATACTCCAGGAGTGTGTAAAAACACAAAAAAGAAAAAGAAAGGGGGCGAGGAGCGCCTCACAGCACCGCGCCAGGCACAGGGCCCAGGCAATGGCACTGTCTCTCCTGCCACCCGAGTTCGGTGGTCTCCAGCCGCTTCCCCCACCCCAGGGAGGTTGATGGCGATGATGAGGCAGGCGAAGGAAGGAACGGAGGCAAGATGGTTGGTCTCAATCGCAGTTTATTCCATTCCTATCTCCATTCTCCTCTGATTCTCCTCCTGCTTCTTCTTCTCCCCCTCCTACTTCATTCTCCTTCTCTGGATCTCTCTTGGAACTCGCCCCCAGCCCCCACATACAGCCACCTTAAATTCCCGCCCCCCCCCCCCCCCCGCATCCGCCTCCGGATGCGGGCCGGGGCTTATGCATAGGTGTGGTTACAATCAATAGGGGGTAAAGTTCTATCCCAACTAACATATAAGTATTCATATTATAAATCAGTTTGTATGGACATAGCAAGAGATGCATTAAGCTTATAGAATTGCTCTCCAGGGGTCACCTGGATCTCAGACTACAGTGCCCAGGCCAGATTAGTCTTTCCTAGCCTTAGCAGGGTCCTAGTCTTGTCGTTGCTTTTGGATCATGACATGACATGTCCATGACCAAGCTCTTAACATATAGTTAAGCATTAGGCATTTTGGCCAGGCCCATCTCAATGCCAGGGTAGCACATAATTCACCGCTTGCCCTGGGTCCGTCCCGTCCCTTGTCGGGACCCTGCTTTTGGGGGTGCTAGGAAGTAAGGGCAGCTGAGGTTTAAGTCCAGAAAGCAGATGCCCGGGAGTAAATAATATTTGAAGCCAATTAAATCCCATGTTACCAAAGCATATTAATAAATGTCTTTCTTTGTCCATACAAAAAGGATATTGTTTTAAAGTAAACAATTCAAAAGACATAAGAGAGGAGAAAGACAATAATAACTTACAATACAAGTTCACTGTCCTAGCAAGGTCTGACCTTACAAATTAACAGAGTTTGATTAGAGGAAGAGCAGATAAACTGGTAGAAGTGGTTACAGATAAACAAAGGAATGGGAGTGACTCGGGAGCACTTTGATGGGTGTGACTGATATAACTAAGCTCCTAGTGGCAAGGGGAGCAGGACATACCAATGTAGTCTAGAATTGTTTAGAGATTATTACCAGATAAACCCAAATTCTGTGGCAAGGGAGAAAGGACAAACCAATGATATCCAACACAGGAGTAGCTTTCCAGGCTTTGCTCTGGGGGTGGGATATTCTTGGTAGCTTGCCCTACTCTCCAAGATGGACAGAGAAATAGAACCTGGGTCGGTCATGGGCAAGATAAAAACCCTGCCCACTGTGCTATTGCTCCAGCCCATTCTTAAATATATAGGTATAAAACCCAAAACATAAGTGAGGACTGTGGAGAGTAGATTCCACAAAGCCTTAGGAGATTAAGTGCCCTGACACCTTTAATATGGTTTCTACATTTAATAAAATTTCACTTATTATATTTTGGGTCACATGTTTATAGTAATATTGCCTCATGGTGTTGATGTTCATAGTTACCTCATCTTTTACACCTTTAGAATTTCACATGGCTTCACATATGAAATTCTGTGAGAGAGATTGGACAAGTCATGATTGTAGTTACATATATATTCATTTTCATTTATAAAATAATTATGAAAGATAAATTTGGGGGGTTGGGTCACACCCAGTGATGTACAGGGGTTACTCCTGGCTCATGCATTCAGGAATTACTCCTGGCGGTGCTTGGGGGACCATATGGGATGCTGGGAATTGAACCCGGGTCAGACACGTGCAAGGCAAACACCCTACCCGCTGTGCTATTGCTCCAGCCCCATGAAAGATAAATTGATAAATAAAATGTAGTACATTTTACACCATAGAATGCTAATGGGTAGCATCTAAAAATGATATCATGTTCACTAGAATGGAGAGTAGAGAATAGGTATCATTAAGACTAAAAATGGTATAGCAGGTAGGTCTCTTATCTCGCATGGAACCAATTGGATTCTATCACTGGCACCCCATAAGGTCTCCTGAGCCCCTCCAGGAGTGATCTCTGAGCACAGAGTGAAGAGCAAGCCCTGAGCACAACCAGATGTAGCCCCAAAACTTACACACACACACACACCAGAGGTACATCTAATTTTGTTAGTGTTGAAATGTTAAAAAAAATTAACAACTCAAAAAGAATTTGAAATATTTTAAGAATCAGATACCACAGCTAGTTTCTTCATCACTCTAGACTCTTTTGGGTTTATTCTTAGGGCATAAGAATGCAGAGGCAGGGTGAAACCAGGAATTACAAATATGTGGGAAGAATGTTTATATATATATTTTTTGTTATTGTGAAGAACAATCACAAAAGTTCTTCAGTGTTAGTATATTGTCAATAAACTGGTTTGTCAGCGTCATGTAGTTTGGCACTTCTTAAGTTCTAAAACAGTACTGCCATATTTTGTTTGTTCTCAAATAAAACTAATTTAACATTTTACGTAATTTTCCAGTTTATCTGTGGGATTATGACTAGTGGTTAGATTAATTCCTGCTTTTTTTTGTTTTGTGTATTTCTGTAAACTTTTATCTGTGTTCGCTTAAATATTTGTGTTAAAGTACCTGTAAATTTATTTTTAATTAAAATTGTTATATTTTCTACATTATGTGTAATTTATAAATATATATAAATCAATGAAAGCCAATTTTTGATGAGTGCTTGCTATATGATTTTAACCCATGTGAATAAGTGAAAGTCATTTAATACAATATAATATAATGCCTACTCTCATTTACATAGATAAGTTTTCAACTCTGTTCTCTAAAATATATTGCATTAATTTTATTTTGTACTTGGGCCTCATTTTGGAAATAATTCTGTCTTCCCTGTTATTAATAAAACTATTTAAAAATTATTTACTAATATATTTTAGAGTTTACATGACAGATAAAGCCTACAGCTGTAGAATTTAGAGTAAAGGAAGTTAAAATTTAAAGGGAGAAATATGAATATGCCTATAAAAGTACAATGTTTTATCTTAAAAAAGGGGATATTGAAAGGACAAATGAGATATAGAACATTCAATGTAAATAAGACATTAATTCATTATAGAAAATGTATAGAATCCCTTAGCAAGCTAGGAATAAACATAGGTTCCTTAATCTGGTAGATGGAAACTTTAAGCACAAGGAGTGAATGCCATACTTAATGCCATGTGTTGAGACATTTGTCCTGTCCTTTAAAGAAACTCCTTTAACCCTTTTGTAAAAGTGGTTTCAGGGCTATGTGCCGTTGCTTCAAATCTTAATGATAATCTAGCTGGATAGAGTATTATTGATAAGGTGGGCCTTATATTGAGATTTTATATCATAATATCATATTCCTTCATTCTTTTCTAGATCCTCGTCTTATTTGATAGAACTACTGTAAATTTTATGGACCTCCTTTGTACATAAATTGTTTTATAGATCTTGTTGCTTTCAATATTTAATCTCTATCTTTGAAATTTTTCACTGTGAGTACAATGTGTCTTGGAGTTTTCCTAGTTGAGCCTATTTTCACTGAGACCCTTTTGTGCCTTTTGGATCTCAGTGCTTGAAATCTTAAAGTCTAGGAAATTCCTATTATGATTTCTTTGGTTTTAATTTTTTTTTATCAAATTTGCATTCTTCTTCAAGGACTTCAAAGATTCTTATTCTCTTTATCTTTAACTCATTAAATAGTTCTCTAGTATGCTACTGATTTCCTTCAGACTGCTTTATATTTTCTATTATTTTCTAGTGATTTCCTCCATCTTATCTTGGGAAGCCCCTGATCTTTTGCTCCACTTCAGAGCTTCTATTGAGGTTGATTTTTTTTAAATACCACCTACATTACTTTTTATTTCTGCTTGTAATTTTCTCATTTCAGCAGTCATTCTTTCTTCTGTACTGCTGGCTTTGCTGACTACCTGGGCCACTGTTTCTTTGATCTTTTTAAACATCTCACAATGATGTCACTAAAGTCATTGTCTAAGGATTTACTGAATTTGGTGCTATTTGAGTCCCCATTTTCTTATTTTTGCTCACTGAGCTTGGTGGACTTCTACATATGTTCCCCGTTGAGTTTTCTATGCTCTTGGAATGGTGCATCAGTGTACAGAGTTCAGGAATTTTGGAACTAGGCCCCATCCTATGATGGAGTTCAAGTGTGGAGGTTTTCCCTTATTTCTAATACTACCCAAGGGTGAGATTGCCCAGAATTCATTTTATGTAAAAAAATTATGTAAAAATTCATCTTATGTAAAATTCATCTTATTTCATCTTATGAAATATTTTGGGAATTTTATTTTTCTTTCAACTTCATTTTAAGATGTGAACTTCTGGATACTTTTATCACATATACCCAAATAATTTGAAATTATTACAATTTTAGACTTGGAAATTAATTTTGAAAGAATCAAATAAATTGTATTCCTGTTCAATTGCAGAAATCAAGCTCAAAGTCATTACGATTACTTGTTAGATAATGTTAACTTATATTCTGGCCAGAATTTTGCAGAGAAAATAACCTGTTCTCTGTTCTTGAACTAGAGATATAACCAGACTTTCTTTTAATAAACACTATTTAATGTTTAATTCAGTATAACAGATCTATTCCCATATTCCATCAATTTCCTTTTGTAAATGTTAATCTTTTGAATGCCAGTTCTAATTTAAATAATGCTTTCATATGTCTCTTTGCCTTTAACAAACTGTTCAATGAAGCTATATATTTATCATGCCATTTTTGTATCCAGTAACATTGTTTTGGAATGAATTTTTAGTTTTTTAAAATACTTTGACATGTTTTTTAAAATCCTGTTGACAAGTTAAATAATTCCTATTAAATAATTCATTTTAAATTTAAAATTATAACAGCACTTCCCTTATCACTTTGTTAAAGCGTTTAATAGACATCATTTATTATTTCCAGAGTACAGATACCAGATTTCACAGAAAAAAATTTATTTTATTTGAATAAGAAAACTAGTTTTTTTAAAAGTTTGTATAAAGTATGTTGTTTTTTTGAGGATAATTCCTGAAAATGACACTTGAAATGTCTTCTAAGGTGTTTAAAATTGAGTGAAAAGAGCTTAGCTTTAAGCAGAGAGTTATATTATTACTAGGATACTGTGAATAAATTTTACATTTTCCCCTTTTCTGCTTTCTGTTTAATTTTCATAGTGAATCCGCAACTGATGGTTATTTTGAAAACACCTTAATCAGATAGAGGAACCTTAGTCAGTACAGGAGCCTATTACTGGGTTCCTGTAATAGGAGTTGGTTCTTAAAAGAAAATTAGACAGCTTTCTCTTTTTCTTCTCTTATATAACTAATTGTTGCACTATAGCACTATCCTCCCATTGTTCATTGATTTGCTTGAATGGGCACCAGTAACATCTCCATTGTGAGACTTGTTACTGTTTTTGGCATATCAAATACCCATGGGTAGCTTGCCAGGCTCTGCTGTGCAGGTGGGATACTCTTGGTAGCTTGCCAGGCTCTCTGAGAGGGATGGAGGAATCTAACCCGGGTGGGCCTTGTGCAAGGCAAATGCCCTATCTTCTGTACCATCGCTCCAGCCCAACAATATAACTAATTAAAGTATTTTAAGACCTAAGAATTAAATTTCAGTCAGTATTTTGAGGATGAACTAGACTTTTCATGAACTGGAAATAGTAAGACTTTATAGAGAAACTCAGTCAGACAAGGACTTTGGTGAGAAAATGTGAAACCTACAGTTTCATTGCATGAAGTGTGGATGTTTTTTAATTCTCACTCTCTCTCTCTCTTTTTATAATGTAGTAGCACTGCTATTTATTCAGCCATTGATTAAGCTAATTGAATTGGGCATGAACTCTCTCTTTTTTTTCAATTCTTGATAGAAATTTTTATTTTCTTGGATACTGACTCTGTCTCTGTGATAAAGGAGTTGACCAAGAAGTGTTGTGGACATATGAGAGGTTCTATTTTGGATAAAGGGGTTTGGGTACTATATGAAACACTGTTTGATAGATAATAGGAAACATTATTGCTGCTATATAATGTGGTATTTTCACAAAGTAATTTGGGTGAACTTAAACTGTTATTTTGCCAAACTCACAATTGATTACCCTTAGATGACCAGTGTCACATTCAGTTTTAGCTTCTTCTGGTATTGAGTTAAAATTATTTCTTAAACAGGACACTTAAGACATTAGTAAAATATCGTTGTGAAAAATACATGTGTTGGGAGAAAACACTCCTTGTCTGAGATTACCTTTGGATATTTTCTATTTGTCTGTTTTTAAATAGTATTTTGATTTTATTGCAGTAATTTTTTATAGTACTGATCTTTTTTCCCCTTTATTTATTTAAATACTGGTCTATCACTGGCTCACGAGATCATAGAATTTCAGGGGTAGAGCTTCATACAACCATCAAAATAATACTTCTATCCATTCCTTTCACAGATCCCTCCTCTCCTTGGTAGCAATATTAGTTTTCCTCAAATCTAAGTGACAGATACAAAAATATCACTTTGGCTGACTTCACATAAAATGCCCACCAATTTCATCTATTTTGTTATATAGTAGTTTATTATTTTTATAATATTTATTAATATTCTAGCACAGTGGGTAGGCTGTTTGCCTTGTACACAGCCGACCTAGGTTTGATTCCTTCATCCCTCTCAGAGAACCCAGCAAGCTACCGAGAGTATCCCGCCCGCACGGCAGAGCCTGGCAAGCTACCCGTGGTGTATTTGATATGCCAAAAACAGTAACAACAAGTCTCACAATGGAGACGTTACTGGTGCCCACACAAGCAAATCAATGAATAACGGGACAACAGTGCAGTGCTACAGTGCTATATATGCTATATATTCTTTATTGATTCATTGATGGACACATAGGTTGTTTTTATACTTGGCTACACTGAAAAAAGATGCAATAAAATGGGAGTGTAAAGGCCATTGAGATATTGATTTTATTTCCTTGGTGTATACATCAAAGGTAGTATTTCTGGATCATATGGTAGTTTGTTTATAATTTCTACAGGATCCACCATACTTTTTTACTAAAGACTGTTAATTTCAACCATCAGTGCACAAGTATCTCCTTTTCTCAACATCCTCACTAATATTTGTTATTTCATGTCTTTATGATATTATCCATTCTTATACATATCTCAATATGGTTTCTGTTGTTTTTTTCTTATGACTTATTTTATTTTAGTTTTAAAATTAAAAAAATTTTAAATATTATTTTTATAAATAAAATAATTTATAATTTTAATTCACAATAATTGCTTACATTCAATATTTCAATACTAATCTCACCATTTCACCTTCCTACCACCATTATTTTTAATTTTCCCACCACACTGAAGCCTGTCCCATAGGCAGATGCTAAATGATTTATTTTGCATTGCTTATTATGAATAGCATGAGATGTAGTGTGGCTGCTTTCCTGGAATTCTAAAATTTTTAAATACTTTGTGTCTGGAAACATCTTTGCAGTGTGCTGCTTTCTTATGAGATTCATTTATAAGTCTCTGAATCTTGACTGTTAATGAGTTTAAATGGTGTCCAGAGGCAGTTTGTTGGCATGACTGCCAGGAAACCTGAAAGGCTGGGAGATGGGAGGAGGTCACCCATTCCTGACTCTGTGAAGCCTGGGGTTTTCAGTCACTAGTCCTTGCATACCTGGCTTTTTCAGTAGATTCATTCTAATGCGTGGGGGGCTCAGGATGTGTTTGTGAAAGTTGGCCATGAGCATGGTGGTGATTGGGTTGCTAGAGGTTTGTGGCTGCCGGGGTTCATTTGGGGCAGGCGGAGGGACACACATGCCCACCTCCAAGGTGCCCTGGTGAGATCAGCCTGGTATGGAGTGGGGAGACATTTCTGTGGCATGCTGCTCTCTTCCAAGATTCATTTGTGAGTCTCCTTTCAAAATGGTTTTAATTTTTTATTTTAAATTTTTATTTAAAATATTTTTATAAAAATATCTATTTTAATTTTTTATTCTGATAATTGGAGACGTTGAACATCTTTTTATTATTGATTGTCATTTATATGTATTCTCTGAAAAAATGTATATTAATTTATTAAACAGGGTTAATATATTTTTTGCTATGGAATTACATAAATGCCTTATATATTCTGATAATTATTAGATAGTTTGAAAATATTTTATCTAATTCTATAAATTGCCACCAAATTTTGTTCCTTTCTTTTGAGTTGCATAAGACTTTTTTGTTGGTGTCGCTGATTGATTTTTGTTTGTTTTGCTTTTATTTTTCTTATTTTTTGAGCTACACCTAGCTTCAGGGATACTTCTGGCTCTGAGCTCGGGTGTTGCTCTCACAGGTTCTTGAGGAATCATTTGTTGCTAGGAATTGAATCTGAAACTCCAGCATGCAAAGCATGTGTTCTGGTTCATTGAGTTATTTCTGTGACCCCAGAAAAATTATACAAAAATTAGACATTTTTATTTTAATGTATATACGTTTATTTCTTGACTTTTTCTTTACTAGGTCTGAATGCTAATATAACACTCTTTGATTACTATAACTCTACAGCATAGTTTAAAATATATGATGTTCCCAACTTTATTTTTATGTCAAAATTTGCTTTATTTGGTGAGGACAGTCTTTTGTTATTCTATATCAGTTTTAAAACTTTTTTATTTTTGAAAACTTGATAGAGATTGTTTTTAATCAGTAGAAATTTTTTATGCAAAAATGTTTTTATTACAAACCTGACGTTGATCTAGTAATGGTGGTGAAAAGTAAAATGCTTTCCCTAAAAGATTAGAACAAGACACATTTGCCTACTCTTATTACCTCTATTTGCATAGGATATGAAGTAGAACAATTGAACTCATAAGACTCAAAAGTCTTGCTTACAAATCAAAAAAGGAAGAAGTAAACTTATCCTTGTTTGTAGATGACATGTTTTTATATATAAAAAACCTGAAGACTCTTAAAATCTGTTAAAGCTAGTAAATAAATTCAGTAAAGTTGTACGATACAAAAACCAATATGTTAAAAATAATTGCATTTCTAAGCACTAGTGGCAGACTGTCTTAAAGAAGATATTAAGGAAGTTATTCCATTTGTAATAATAAACAAAAGGAATATATGAGAAATGCATTCAACCAAGAAAGTAAAAGATTCGTATACCAAAGACTTCTCTATGGCTTTCTTCTGCTACTATCCATGGAATGAGAGATCATAAATATTTAAATATTATCTTTGGGATTAGTTTTCCAAGATGAAAATTACCTCCTTTTGTTACTTCTATTTCAGTAAATAAGATTGGTCTTCAGTGTCTTTTCTTCTTTTTTTAAATTTCTTCTTAATAATATATTGTCAGGAGTAAAGGTACTATTTCCCATTGTGAGAAAAGATACTATTTTTCATTGTTAGGAATAAAGATACTATTTCTTACTGAGAAAAGGAACTCATTTAACACATTATTTTATAAATGTCTCTACTGGGGATTATATTTTCTAGTTGAAAAAAATTATCACTACATTATTAAAATAAAAAGAACTTACTTCCTTTTGAGAACTGGGTTTTGAACAACAGACTAAAATAACTAAAATTATGGAATAACATGTGGACAAGATATTTATATTTTTGCTGAAATTCTACTTTGGAGAGTAGGTACTTATAGTCAGAAAAAAGCTCTAGTTTGCTCTCTCAGTGCCTACTCACTTCTCAATTATTACCCTATGAACTGTGTTGGCTACTCTGAAGTTTATTACTATCTGTAATAGAAGTAGCGGTGACCTTAATAGAGTGAAATAAACTAACCTTTTTATTTTCATAATCTGTCAGCTCTTTAATTTCTTATCTAACTGTAGCCTTGCTTCTCATTCTTTTAAATTGAATTTTCTTTTTATTATAGTTTAGGTAACATGGGTATCACAGTGTTAATGCTTAGGGTACTGATATACAAATTATTGCACTCCACTATCACCAAAGTGTCTCCTACCACCCCTGCCATTGTTTTTATATCCTATCTAGTTTAACTCTTCATTTATACCATTGCTTGGTAATCTGTTTTATAATCACTGCCAATGATTTTTCATGTTTGTTAAATTGTTTTCATTGTTTTATTCTTTAATTGTCTATTTTCTCATATTGTCCCTAAACTAGAGACGTGTGAGATCATCTCATATTAGTCCTTTTCCCCTTGATTTACTTCCCTTAAGATGATACCCTCGAGTTCCATCTAAGTTGCAAGAAACTACATGATTCCATCTTTTCTTCTAGCTGCACAGTACTCCGTTGTTTATATGTACTACAACATTTTTATCCGTTTACCCACATACCACAACTTTTTTATCTGTCATTGGACTTCGGATGGTGTCCATATCATGGATATTGTTCTAAGTGCTATACCAAATAGAGATTTGCATGTCTTTAAAAATGAATATTCTTGTGTTTTGGGGGTAGATGCCAAGAAATCGATTTGCTGGGTCATATGATGTTCTTTCCTTACTTTTTGAAGAATGTCTGTATTGTTTTCTATAAGTACTTAACCAGAAGACATTCCCACCAACAGTGAATGAGGATACCTTTTCATCACATCCCCACCAACTTTGGTTGTTTCCATCATTTTTAATATATACCACTACTACTGGTATGAGAGGAAATCTCCTAAGTTGTTTTGATTTGCATGTTCTTGATAACAAGTATTGAAGAATACCTTTTCATAGGCTCCACATTTTGTGTCTATTTTTGTTGTGCCCTATGAACTCTTATACTCTTGCTGTAACCCATTTTCTTAGCTCTATGTTTAAAAATAAATTATTTTACATATTTCATAAAAATTAATAAGTGACAGTTTAGATTTTTAAAAGGACCTTGAGTTATAAAATTATAAAGACTGCAAAAGATTGCATAGATAGATCAGGAACATGACATTACAGAACTTATTTCAGAATGACCCCAGAAAGTGGTAGGTAAAAAATATTTTACTGATATGTAATATTCCCATTCTTTAATAGCATATCATTCAAAAACAATTGATGACTGCTCCTTTTAATCATACAGTTTTACTGTTTTCTTGATTGAAGCATGAGTAAAATGGATCATTTGATCATATTTGCATCATTTAGTGAATTTTGGAGCAGAAACATTTAGTCATTATTGTGGTTGCTTTATTCAATGGCTGATCTTGATGCTATCCCAATTATCAGAAATTTCTGGTAATGTTTGTGAAAGCCATTCCTGGCTCTCATTTTAATTTCATATCATGCAAATTAGGAGTTTACCTTTTTTACATCCTGGGATGATTAGTGTTCTAAAAGGTTCTCATTTTCAAAGCCATCAATCAAACTGTATTTACTTATTTAGTGACCTTGAGTAAGTTTACTAACTATACTAAGACTCAATTTCTTTTCCTTTCCTTTTCTTTTCTTTTGCCACACCTGGAAATACTGAGGGCTTACTCTTGTTCTGTGCTCAGTTATCACTTCACAGTGCTGGGGATCAAGCCAAAGTTGACCCATGCAGGGCAAGCGCCTTAACCTCTGTGTTATATCTCTTGTACCTAAGTTTCTATTTCATCTATATTGATACTATCTTTGTCATTGGACTATATAAATAAATTATGATTCAATGAGATAATCCAGGTAAAGTGTTTGTTTTTTTAACTATGCCTTGTACATAATAAACAAATAATGGTGTCAACAGTTTTGGGGATGGTGACTATATATACAGACTTGTTTACTTCTAAATGTAATGGAAGAAAAAAAATACTAGAATTTTTTTAATTTTTAAAAATTTTAATATTTTAGTATTTAGGCAACTGATAGCAATAGATTGAGGAAAAAAATAAGCTTTGTATTACCTTTTTTTGGTAGGAAGGAAACTACTGTTTATATAAGAATATTGTGATATTAGGGCCAGAGTGATAGTACAACAGGTAAGGCATTTGCCTTGCATGCAGATGACTTGGGCTAAATCCCCAGCATGTGGTCCCCTGAGCCCCATCAGGAGTGATCTCTGAATACTGGTGTGGCCCAACACCCCCCCTCCATAAAAGAATATTGTGAATTTACATACTATTTTATTTGTAATGTTGGCTCAAAACAATCTGTTCTTCTAATTACTGGAGATTTCAGTGGAGCCATCAAGGAAGAGAGGTGAACTTCAAACATTTAAAGACTATTTTCACTCACATAAATAACAGTAGTCCCAGATATCTCAATGGACTCTTTGAATACAAGTATATAACTCATGAGGGAATAAAAATGAAATAAACAAGAAATCATCTTAACAGTCTAGCACCATAACTAGTTAATTAGTTATTTTGTATTGTAGAATATAATGCTAAATTTAGGATCATTATTTTTAAAAATAATGAATTATTGGTGATAAATTCCTAAATTCTTATGTTTATCTTATGTCTAGTCAAATATTGCATAAAAAATATAGCATGAGATTGGAAATGACATTTTTATTGAAGTAATACTGATTTGCAAGACAGTTTGTTTTTTAATAAAAATCTAATTGCTTTTACTAAGTCTATGGATAATTTAGGGATACAGTTTTTGCTTATTCAAAATATTTTACCAAGCCACTCTCTTTACTGAAGTACATGTATTTTTCCACCAGTTCATTAGATCCCTCTACCTTTCAATCCTCTTTCCCTCTTTCTCTGGTAACCTTAGTCCTATCTTCAAAGGGTTTGTTTCTGTATAGTTTTATATGTTCCCTTTGTTTACTTCTCCATATTCCAAATATGAGGAGATCATCTGTGTTTTTCCTTTTTGCTGATTTATTTTCTTAACACAATGCCTTCTAGTTCTATCCATAGTTTTGTTTAAGGTACTATTGTCCACATGGGTTATTTCCTGTCCTTGGCTCTTATTAATAGTACCACAGTGAACATTAATGATCACTTTTATTTCAAATTATCATTTTTTGTGTTTTTTAATAGATTCCTAGATGTGGAATTTCTGAAAGATCTATTTTTAATACTTTTAATATTTTAATATTTTGTCAAACTCTTTAAATGTAACAGACCTTTAAAAAATTGAAATAACAGTGGTCAGAGAGATAGGATAGGGAAAACATCATCTACTATTGATAGGCATTCTGTCTGGTTCAGTCTCCCTAAAAGAGCTATATCTTTCAAAAAAATGAATAGAATGCCCATATGACCTGGCAATATCATTCCGTTGTATCCCTCAAACACAAAAGCAAATTGGAAGGATATATGCGCACCTATATTCATCCAGCGCTTAGTATAGTAGCCAAGATATGGAAACAATACAAATGTCCAACTAAGGATGAATGAATCATGTTGCGGTACATGTACATACTGTACTACTATGTATGCTGCTCTAAGAAAGAACAAAATTATGCAATTTTCTTTGACATGGATTGAAATAGCATAATCAGTTAGAAGGAAGGAAAGATCTCTCTCATATGTGGGAGTAAAGGTACCATAACAAGGTAGCGACAAAGAGCCAAAGGCAACACAGTAAGAGAACTGATCTACACAACTAAGTTTGTATGGTTTGTCTGGGGACTGAAAGGGAGCAGCACTGGGTGCCTTGGGGAAAGGAAATAAGCGTACTGTAATGGATGAGATGGAATTATGTACAAAAGAAACCGTCATTAAAAATATTGTGAACCACAGAACCTCAATCAATAGAGTTTTAAAAGAATGAAACACTAAATCCTTCACCAAAAAAAATTGTAAGAAAATGTACAAGCATTAAAATGACAGCCTTACAGGTAATCAGTATTATATATTATAATATATAGTTAGTTGCAACAGATTATCTAAAATATCTTTGATTTAATATGTAAAGAATTTTTTAAATTGTTGATACAATTTACCATTTCACCTCAACCCCTGTGATATTCTGAAAAGAAAATCCTATGAACTGAATGATGACTTCCAGAACTTCCTACATTATCCAGTGTAACGATATTTGGACAAGAGACCTTTGGAAATAATTTGAGTTAAAATAATAACTGTGAGACTTTCCTATAGAATTAGTGGTTTTATAGGAAGAGGAATATTAAATTTCCCTATGATGTTAGAATACAGTGAAAAAAGATGGCCATCTGAAAACCAAGAAGATGGCTTGTATCAGGAACTAAGCTGGATATCAATTTGATTTTGGACATTTCAGTTTCTAAAACTATGAGAATTAAGTGTCTTAAACTTAAATTTAAAAGTCATCCTGTTTGTATTTTCCCATTCCATCACCATTTTATTATAGTACCTGAGCAGAAGAATGCAGAGAATAAAACTAGAAAATACAATTAAGAATTTAAAAAAAACAACATTTTGCTTTGTGGTGGTCAGCTTTGCTGCCATTATTTTTCTTTACCAACTGAGCATGAACCCTTTACACCTCTGCCTAAAACTGTGAGTGTTTTTACTTTGAAATAGACATTTTCAGACTTAGGGTCTACAGTTTTCTGGCTTTTCCTTTATTTTAAGGTGCATCAATATTATTCCAATTGCAAACGTTTTGTTTTTTGCAATTGAAATAGCTAGGCACCCTATGATCCTAGCTTGCTATCACTTACTTTGTTGGATGATATAATATTAATGTTTCATGTTCTGTGGATATATTATTTTTTTCAAATTAAAATACAATTCATGTACCATAAAATTCACCTATTCAAAATGTAAATTGCTATGATTTTCAGTATATTAACTATTGGGAATTTAAAATAAATTTTAAAACGTTTTTATCATTTAACATTTTTTAGAGGGGGCATACTTGGAGGTATTCTGGGCTTAGTTCTGGCTCTGCACTCAGAGATCACTCCTGGTGGGGTTCAGGGAACCATTGTTGTGCTAGAGATTGAACCTGGGTTGGTTGTGTGCAAGACAAGTACCCTATCTACTGTACAATTGCTCTGCCCCCATCTTTATCACTTTAAAATAAAAATATATATACATCAACAGTCAGTTTCTAGTACTTAGAATTCCTTTATAGAATTTAGCCTTAGTTGTCCAAGACACATACCTGTTATACTATGCTATAAACAGAACTTCATCCTTTTTTATTGATGGATATTAATTTATCATATGGAAATATCACATTTTATCTGATTCACCAATGAACCAGTAGTTAATTTACTTCTACTTTTAGGTTAGCTATAAACACATTTTATTTATCCATTCACCAGTTGATAGAAACTTGAATTTACTCTGTTTTGGCTTTCATAGTATGAAAAGTCCTATAAAAATCTTATGTGGATTTGTTTTTAATTTCTCTTGGTTATATAGGGGAGTAGAACCCTGCATCAGATAGTAACTATATTTTATATTTTGAGGAAATGCTAAGCCATTTTGAAAGTTCACATTATATTCTACTACCACCACAAATATATTGGTGCTCCAATTATTTTACCATTTTTGACAGCATGTGATAATAATTTTTAAATTTTAAACTTTGTTTAACCACCCCAGCTTGCAAAGTTATTCTTAATACAGTTGTTTCAGGCATTCAATGTTCCAACACCAATATCACCTGCAGTGTGACCTTCCCTCCACCATTGTGTCAGGCTTCCCACCAAACTTGCCATATGGTGTAAAAACATTTGGCAGGGGACAACCTCGGGAGAGCCCCATGACTCTTCCCCAGTCGGCTACCCCTGGGTTTCGGGGTGTAGGTCCCAGGCCGCTTGCCCATCTGGAGCAGCCGGGGCCATGGGGCAGACAGAAGAGGAAACAAGGGCCAAGCCGGTTTTTTGATCAGTTGCTGTTTATTCCATTCTCTCCATGAGCTTGTTCCAGTTCTCTGAGCTCTCCATTTCTCCTCTCTCCTCTCTCTCCCCCAGCACTCTTTCTTCCTAGCTCCTCACTCCTCCATCCCTGCTCTCTGGATTCTGCTCCCCTTCACTTGTCTCTCTCCCCTACTTGTCTCTCTCCACCTTGCCCTCTAGGCTACACAGTCTGGTAGCAAAATCAACATAAGAAAGGGCCTTTCCAAGGTCTTCCTAAGGGCCCACAAGTTTCAAAGGAAACTCCACCTCAGGGCATTCCAAAGCCCTTCCTGACTGCCCGCAGGCAAAATAAGGTGGTTTTCTCCTTTCCTCAGTCCAAAAACTCCATCAACATCTCAATACTAGTTATTTTTATATGGACACAGTAAGAGATACATTGAGGCTTGCTGGGCATCTCTCCAGGGAACATCTTGCAGACTCAGACTACAGTGCTCAGTCCAGATTAATCATTCCTAATCCTAGTAGGGTCTGAATCTAGTTATTACTTTTTGGATCATGACAGCTTTTTGTCCATGACCAAGCTCTTAACTTATAGTTAAGCATTAGGCACTTTGACCAGGACCATCTCGATGCCAGGGTAGCACTTAACTCACCCCTTGCCTTAGGTCCCTCCTGTCCCTCGTTGGGACCCTGCTTTTGGGGGTGCTAGGAAGTAAGGGCAGCTGAGGCTTAGGTTGAGAGAGAACAGTTGCCTAGGAGGAAAATAACATGTAGAGTCAAATGACTCCCAGGTTACAAAAGCATAGCATTTGCTAGTCTTCCTGTGCCCATACAAAAGGACATGGCTCTGAATAAACTATGCAAAGGACTCAAGGAGAAAAGAAAAACAGTATTTACAAGTCAACAGAACACAAAGAAAGAAGTTAAAATAAACACAGAGGAAAGTTCCCAATAAACCTAAACTATCTGAGGCTATGTTATCCTACAATATGGCAGGCACAAAATAACTTATTTTATATTGCTTGTTACAAAACAAAAAGGTAAGTGGAATTATCAAGAAATAGTTCAGTAAAAGAAAAATGATGAAGTTGTTATATCTCATAATGGGGTTGTTAAAGTCACTGTCTAAGAATTTACTGAGATATTTGTTGCTAGTTGAGCCTTTTCTGTTACTGCATTTACTTATTGAACTTAGTTGGCTTCTATACTACCTCCCCATCTAATTAGCTGTGCTACTACTGGACTATCAGTATTGTGAAATTTGAGGTGTCAGGCAATCATTCAAGCACAGAAGTGGAAAAAAGTGAAAAGATATAAAGAATGTATTCTATGGTATGAGTGTAGGAAGAACATATCTTAATTATAGGAGTTTCTGAGGAAGAGGAAGGAGAGTGAGGAATTACTGGTTCAATATGAGGATAGAGCCATTCACCCAGAAAGAAGCTCAAAGAGTTTCAAAGTTAACTCAGAATAAAATTAAATACAATAACAAGACACATTGAAATGAGAAAGCCAAAGAAAGAGAATCCTAGGAGCAGCAAGATCAAAGAAGAAAATTATAATGGACCCCACAGAAGATTCATGATAGATACATCAAATGAAGTTTATAGGATAAGAGAATGGCTTAACATAGCAAATTAATTAATTGAAAGAAACAGCCCAACAGGAGCAAGTATTTTGTTCAACAAGATTGTTAATCAAATTAGAATGAATGACACCAAATTTTAATAGCTAAGGAAGTTCAATACATTAAATTGATTTTGTCTTACCCACTGTACTTTCTCTCTGGCCCCTCAACAATCTAGCTTTACATCTGAATTCACCAGTTTAAAGGGCAGAGTGGATGACTGCATCAGAAAACTGAACCCTACTTATTACTGCTTTCAAGAGATTTATAGAATATAAACCCTCAACAATAATAAACACAAGTTCAAAGTAAAAGACCTTAAACAATATTCATCACTGTCATCCCATTGCTCATCGATTTGCTCAAGCAGGCACCAGTAATGTCTCCATCATGAGACTTGTTACTGTTTTTGGCATATTAAATATGTCACGGGTAGCTTGCCAGGCTCTGCTGTGTGGGCGAGATACTCTCGGTAGCTTGCTGGGCTCTCCGAGAGGGTCGAAGGAATTGAACCCGGGTCAGCCATGTGCAAGGCAAATGCCCTGCCGCTGTGCTATCGCTCCAGCCCTAAACAATATTATAGGCCAATATTGCCTAAAAAGATCAGATTGCCATACTTATATTAGACAACATAAAATTCAAATTAAAAATGCTGTAGGGGAATAGGGAGAGATGATACTTAGTGACCAAGTGTTGTCTACATACTGTGTGATCATGGGATCTACTCACAAATGTAAATACACCAAATATAATACTATTAAAATTTATAAAGTAACTGCTGATAAACATGAGGTGAGATATCAATAGCAACACTTTAATAGTAGGATATTTTAACACACCCATTCACCACTGGATATGTCTAGTAGCCAAAACGAATCAAAAATTAAAAAAAAATTCTTAGAAATGGAAGGTATGTATACAGATTTCCTAAAAATCAAGTGCACATTATTCTCCAGTTCACCTGGGATATTATTTAATATAGATCTCATGCATACATAATCCAAAAGATAAAAATAATACCTCTTGTCTTCTCAGACCACAGTGTTTTGAACTGAAAATTAATCACAAACAGAAAACTAAGACAACCGAAAATATTTGGATGCTAAAAAAATTAATACCAGATAGCCAGTGAATTAGAAAATCAAACAAGAAATTAAAAGAAATCAGGAAAAAAATGAGACTAAGACACAAGTTACCAGAACATAAAAAATGCAGCAATTTTTTCTAAAATGGAAGTTTATAGAATATAAACCCTCAATAAGAAATAAGAAAAGGCCCAAATATTGTTTATTTGTTTGTTTATTTTTAATGAATTACCGTGATGTATAGTTACAGACTTACAAACGTTCGTGCTTATGTTTCAGTCATGCAATGATTGAATTCCTCCACCAGTGCCCATTCACCACCACTAATATTCCCAGTATCTCCCCCACCACCACTCCCCTTGCCCCCTCCCTCCCTCTGTGGCAGGCGCATTTCTTTTTACTTTCTCTCTCATTTGGGGTATTGTGGTTTGCAATACAGGTATCAAGTGAAAAAGGCCCCAATATTGAACATAAAAAATGAATCTTAATTTGTTAGAACAACAGTAACAAATAGAACCCAAACTAAGCAGAGGGAGGAAAATGATATATTTAGAGCAGATGTCAATGAAGTATATATCAAAAATACAATGCAAAGATCAATAGAACAAAGAGTTTATTTTTCAAAAGAATAATTAAGACTAACAAACCCTTAGATTCACACAGGATAAAGAGATAGCCTCTAATATTTCAGAAATAAAAGGAGAAAAGTTACAACAGATACGAGAGAAATGAAAAAGATTATAATGAGATTACAATAGTTGTTTACCATAAATCCACTATTAAAATTATACTCAGTGCTGAAAATCTGATGTCTTTTCTTCTAAAATCAAGCACAAGGTAAGGATATCAGCATTCACATTGTGTGTTCCACATTCTATTAGAAGTACAGCAATTGGACTGAAAATCTGATGTCTTTTCTTCTAAAATCAAGCACAAGGTAAGGATATCAGCATTCACATTGTGTGTTCCACATTCTATTAGAAGAACACACATTGTGTGTTCCACATTCTATTAGAAGTACAGCAATTGGGCAATAAAATAGAAACAAGCAGTAATGGGAGTAATATGTGAGAAAAGGAGCCCTCATCCACTGTTGGTGGAAAAATCATCTGGTTCAGCCTTTATGGAAATAAATATTAAAAAAATAATTGAGTTTTCATCTGATCTAGTGATTCTACTTCTTAGCATCTATCTCAAGAGTCCAAAAAGATTCATTTGAAGATATTTGCATCTGATGTTCATCGCAGCACTGTTCATAATAACCAAGATTTGGAAACACCCCAAGTGTCAAGGAATAGAGGAGTAGTTAAAGACACTGTAAGATCAAGATATATACACGTGTGTGTGTGTTTGTGTATGTGTGTGTGTGAATTTATATATACACATGAATTCCTGATCTAAGAGATTAAGCCTGAAGTTATCTGATATGGGGAAGAAATTAGAGAATCATGCTGAGCAGAGTGAGTCAGAGATGGGCAAAACACAGACCTCTCTCAGATGTGAAATATAGAGAAACATAATAGAGAATAAAAAATGACTGAAGGTCATTATTTCTGGTATCAGGGTGTTACTGAAAATGAATTGGGGAGTGTTGACACCTTTTCTTCTTCTTTTTTTAATTTGGAAAGGATTTTAAAAATTTCAGAAATATTCTGATGTTTTGTTATCCACATTGTTCTGCAATAAGTTTATGAGTATCTTCTTCTTGATTAATTTTATGTTTATAAGTTCAAATGGGGAAGACAACTTAAAATCAAGGAGACAACCAGTTAAGACTCATGATTAGACTGGGACCAGAGAGATAGATAATACAGCAGGTAAGGTGGTTTGTCTTACACGTGGCCAACCTGGGTTTGATTCCTGGCATCCCATATGGTCCTTTGAGCCTGTGAAGTGTGATTCCTGAATGTAAAGCTATGAGTAACCCTTGAACTCCGCCAGTTGTGGCCCAAAACCAAAATACAAACAAAAGTCATGATTAGAAAATGAGTGTTGTGACTAAATCTTTTATACCAACTTAGTTAATATTTTTTGACTACTATAGAATACTGATCGGTTAAGTATATACATATTATTATTATCTATAGTTTATCCTTTTAATTTTTAAATATTTATAAATTAAGTACATACATGTATATCAAAAAAGTATACATCAAATTTAATCTAATAAATATGATAAATTATACTATAATTCTGTAACCTTTAAATAGGCTGAAATGTATCTAAACTTTTTTTGTTTTATATTTTTTGCTTTTTGGGTCACACTTGGTGATGCTCAAGGGTTACTCTTGGCTCTGCACTCAGGAATTACTCCTGGCAATGCCTGGGGGACCATATGGGAGCTGGGGATCAAACCTGGGTCAGATTCATGCAAGGAAAATGCCCAACCTGCTGGGCTATTGTTCAGTCCTGGTATAGAAGCATTTTTGGCAAAAATATTTCCATAATTTTCTGTTGCATAAAAAAATTATAGATCTTATGTAATTAATTATGCATGTTTATATATACTTATGCATCTTATGCATTATAATTACATGTAATTGGAAAAGATATTATGTAATGAATGCCCTACTGCAGGTTTTTCCCTTTAGGAATATGTTTTATTTATTTATTTATTTTAAATTTTAATTTTTTTAATTAATGAGTCACCGTGAGGGTGCAGTTACAGAGTTTCATGCCTGTGTTATAGTCATACAATACTCGAATACCCATCCCTGCACCAGTGCCCATTCTCCTCCATTGATGGCTCAAGGGTCCATCCCTCCCCTCCCACCCCTCCCCCCCCCACCCCACCCCACCCCCCCCCCGTGTCAGGGAATTACTTGATGTTCTCTCTCCTTTTGGGTGTTATGGATTGAATGGAGATACTGGGTAGCTATCATGTTCAATCTATAGTCTGCTTTTCAATCTGCCTCTCCTATCCTGAGTGGATCCTCCACTGCACTTTTGTTGGTGTTCCCTTCTCTGTCTGAGCTGCCCTCTCCCCCAGCATGTGAGGTCGGCTTCCAAGCCGTGGAGCAGGCCTCCTGGTACTATTGCTACTATTCTGTTTTATATTCCGCAAATGAGTGCGATTTTTCTGTGTCTGTCTCTTTCTTTCTGACTCATTTCACTTAGCATGATACTTTCCATGTTGATAGGAATATGTTTTAAATGAACTACATGCTATAATTTATCCTTTTTAAAATTTTTAAATTATTTTATAAAATATATTTATTTTAAAATAAACAAAATTCAAAGTCAATGGAAGGAAGTAATATAATTAGAGAATAAGTCAATTAGAAATTGAACTGATATAAAAGATCAATGAAACTAAGACGTGACTCTTCAAAGAACAAGCAAAACTAACAAATATTTACATTGGTCCATGAAGATAAAAAGAGAAAACCTTAAGAGACTGAATCAGAAATGAAAGAGAGGCATTCCATTAGATACAACAGAACTATAAAATAATATGAGACTGATGTGGATATACTTATGGCACTGAATTGGATAACCTGAAAAAGTGGATGAAATTTCATCATCACTGTCATCGCTGTCATCCTGTTGTTCATTGATTTGCTGGAGCTGACGCCAGTAACGTATCCATTCGTCCCAGCCCCGAGATTTTAGCAGCCTCTCCTTACTCGTCTTTCCTAATGATTGGAGGCTCTTTCAGGGTCAGGGAAATGAGACTGGTATTGTTACCGTTTTTGGCATATCGAATACACCATAGGGAGCTTGCCAGGCTCTTCTGGGGAGTTACAATACAATTTCCAATTCCTGGAAGTGACTTGAACAACTCCGGGGAAGTGGCATGTCTCAGGACTGGAGTCCATCTGCAGACGCCTACTGGCTGGTGCACAAAGACCTGTCCTTAATATTCTGATGTGGCACCAGATTGTAATTTTCCTATTTTAAATGGGATTTTGAGTAAGCTTGATGGTATCTTGTTATTTTTTAAAAATACTCTAATGTATGGCAAGAACTTTTGACATGCTCATTAAGGTTCTTACACCCTCTAAGACACTTGGCCCCCAGGTGTGGTGTGGGGCCTAAACATGCTCCACACCTGTTCCCATCACCTCCAGCCGTTGTTCCCCTGTGGAGGCTGATCCTCTAGTGTCCAGTGACCGTCAAACCACCCCGCCCCAGGGAGCCCTGGTGCCCCGGCAATCTGCAGGACACAGCTACAACTCATCCAAGAACCGACCAGCTTTTAATGTAGTAAGTTAAATGAATGCACTATATTTCTCCATAAAAAGGACAACATGCCACACTCACGGCGGCTCTCTGCAGACTCTGCAGACTTGGAGCCTGTTATATTCGGGTGTCTTTGCACATGAGACGCTGTAGCTGGGAAAGGTGGAAGTGGCTCCTGGGGAATTCCCACCGCGTTGGTTTGGGTTCACACCAACGTCCTGTGTAATTAAAAATTCCCAAGACTGAATCAGGAAGTAATAGAAAAGCTGATTAGACCAGTTGCAAGCAAGGAAATTTAAACAGTAATGAAGAGTTTCTCCAAAAATAAAATCCCAGGCCCAATTATTTTACTCATGAGTTTTCCTAAATCCTCAAAGATAACCTATTATCTATTTGTCTCTAAATCTGCCAAAAATTTGAAGGAAAGAGAATTCATCCAAACACTTTATAGGCCTATGTTACCTTGGTATGGAAAACAGACACCACTAAAAAAATAATCTCTGATGAAAATTGATGTGAAGATTCTCAACCAAATCTTGGCAAACTAAACTCAATAATATATTAAAATGGCATTTCTCAAATTAGGGCCACAGGTGAAAATAACTTATATGAAGCAGGAGAGCATAACATTAGAGGGTCAGTCAATGAGATAAGGGAGTTAAAGGAAGGAAACAAGATTAGACAGGACTCTATAGAAAACACAGTGGAAAATTAGGCAAAATATCCCATGAAAATAATTTCAGTGGTGTCTTCCAGGATTTTACTCCATTGATAAATATATCAGAAGGACAAACAAAGGAACTTTTATCTAACTCCAAGTTCCACACTGGAATGAAATTTTTGAACAAAAGAACAGGAATTCTGCTAAGGTGACATCCTCCAGTTGTGTGAGGTTTCTTATATTTCCCCTTTTCTTTTACCTTGTCTTAAAATTTTCATCTGAAAAACAAACAACTCAAAATGGCATATGAATGGATATAAGAAAATATTCACATACCATGTATCTGACAAAAGACTAATATCCAAAATATGTAAATTATCCACAAAGCTCAACATAAGAAACTAAAACTATGGAGAAATAGGAACCCTCATTCTTTTTTTTGTGGAAATGTAAACTCGTTTGCCTCTATTGAGAATGGTATGGATATTTCTCTAAAAATTATAAATAGAACTACCACAATATTCAGCAATTGCACTCCTACGTATCTATCCAAAGAATGCAAGCACACTAGTTCTAAAAGATTTATGTTTAGCTGTGTTCTTAGCAATGCTATTTACAGTAGCCAAGATCTGGAAATAATTCAAATGTTCGACAACAAATCAGCTGACATGGATATGGTATATATGCACAAATTGGGTTTCTACTCAACTATGAGAAAGTTTTGCCTTTTGGTACAGCATGGGTGGAAATGGGGGTCATTCTATTAAATGAAATAAGTAGAATGAATAATGACAAGTATCTATGATCTAATTCATATATGGGTTATTAGGGTAAGGAAGCAAATACATAATGTCCAGTGAAACAAGTTCTCAGACTCTGACCGCAGAATTGAGGTCTCCAAGGTGAGAAAAATATGCAGAATAGATCTATTGCACTGGATATTGGCATTTCAGTGGTGAGTTTGGTGTGATATCATTGTATTTACAAAGCATATAAAGTGTTATGTTCTTTTTTTTTAGTAGTGATATATTATAAAGTAATGTTACTTCTTAAAATAGTTATAGAGTGCTAAATATTTAGCTGAAAAATAGAATCTTTTTTCATTTATGTAGATTCTTTATTTGAAAGTTGATAGCACATTTTATATTAAATTATTCCTACCAAATGTTACTCATTTTCACATTTTGGTCTTTCTTTTATTTTGGTCTTACATAACTCATTATGATGGTGTGAATTCTTGTACTTTTGTTTTTTAATTGTTACAAAAGGTTTTAAACAGATAGCAACTGAAAAAATTATACTATGAAGTTATTTATATACATACCTACTTACATGTACATACATGTATATACTCGTGGCTCAATTATTGGTTATTTTTCTATAATTACTTTTTTAAACATGTCTTTTATCTATAACTGTTGTTTTGGTGGATGCATTGTGAAACAAATTATGTGTCAGCTTATCAACTAAAACTTTAGTATTCATATTATTGTATTTATATATTTCTTTTGTATCTTTTTTTGAGTGTTAAATACAAATAACTCTTGGGGCTGGAGTGATAGCATAGCGGGTAGGGCGTTTGCCTTGCAACTGAGTTTTGTGTATGATTCTGCTATTTTGTTGTACTGGTTTGTTGTTTCTAAAAGCCTTTTAGTAGGGTCAGAATGATAGTACAATAGGTAGGTCATTTGCCTTGCACACAACCAAGCCGAGTTCAATCCCCAGCATTCCATATCATCCCCCAAGCATCTCCAGGAGTAACCCTGAGCATTACCTGATGTGATCCCAAAAGACAAGCAAATGAATAAAATTAAAGTTTTTAATGGAATCCTTAAGGTATTTCTTTTTTAATTTAATTTAATTTTTGTAAATTAGTTCACAATATTTGATTACATTTAATATTCTAACACCAATCCCACCACCATTACACCTTTCTACAACCTTAAGATATTTCTTAAGGTATTAAGATATCCTTGAGGCATTTTAATACCTTAAGATATTACATCAGGAATATGTAATATCTTCACATACTTTTTCATTTCATTTACAACTAATGATTGGTTGGCTTCTTTTCTTAATTGAAACACTTTGTTTCTTTTCATTGCCTAATTGCTGCCACTATGACTTCTAGTGCAATATTGACTGAAAGTGGAAAAAGTGGACTTCTGTTTTGTACTTTATCTCAGATAAATGACTTTTAGCTTTTTCCCTATTTAGTATTATGCCAACTGTGGGTTTCTTGTAAATGGCTGTTATTATCTTGAGGAAATTTCCTTTTATCCCTATCTTGTTGAGGGTTTTTTTTTCAAGCATAAATTGGTGTTGGATTTTGTCAAAAGCTTCCTCTACGTTGATTTATGATCATGACATATTTCTTTTATTAATATGATTATTACAACGATTGATTTATATCTGATAAAAGATTCATATCTAAGATGTACAAACAGTAACAGAGATCAACATCAATAAATCTTACAATCACATAAAAAATGAGGAGAGGAAATGAACAAAAATTTCTCATAAGAAGACATGATTTGTAGACATATAGAAACTATCATTATCATTATCATGGATACCCAAATTAAGACAACAAAACATCACCTCACACCAGTGGGAATGACATAAATCAGAGAGGATAGGAACAACTTCTCCTGACAGGGATATGATGAAAAAAGGAAATTTCATGCCCTGCTGTCTACTGCAATCCTTATGTAAAGCATTATGAGATTCCTCAAAATACTAAAAATAGAGCTAGCCTATGACCCATCAATACCACTGCTTGGTATCTACTCACAATATACAAAAACAACCTTTCAAAAATATATGTGCACACCTGTATGCATTGCAGCAACTTAGTACAATAGCCGGTTTATGGAAACAAGGTGCCCAGTAACAGAAGAGCAGATAATGAAGCTATAATATGTATACACAATAGAATATTACTCAGCTATAAGAAATGATGAAGTAATGCAATATATACTTATTCGGGTGAAACTGGAAGATTCCTGTTAAGTGAAATCAGTTAGAAGGATAAGATCAAATACCAGATGTTCTCACTAATCTGTGGTTTCTATAATAATATACTAAGGAATGGTAGGTAGCAAATAATTCAGAAAAAGAAATGTTAAGAAAAGAGAAATGGAGGGGTAAGCAAAAAGAGGAGGTGTGATAGTAACTCAGGGAAAGTTACTATCAGAGACCAGGTCCCCTAGATGGTGTAGAGGCAAAGTATCAGTATATAATCCAAAATAGCCAACACTACAAGCATTGGACCCAAACTATAACAACTAAACTTAAATATGTAACAAAGGACAAGTTGGGGGATGAGAAGGAACCTGCGATAAGTAGTGGAGGAATGGGGATATGGAGTGTGGGGGTGGGAACATTATATACTAGGAAAACAAACCATTGTAAACAAGTACCAAAATGTCTAAATAAAAGAAAAATAATTAACTCTGTTACAATTCTTCGTATATATATATATATATATAGCAAAAACAAAATATAGAATGTTAAATCCACTTGATAAATGAAAATATCCCTTGTCTGTCATTTTTCCTCATAACTTTCTGGTTATGTTTTTAAGCATATGGTAGTTTTGCTTATTCATAATATTTATGAATGCAATCATACTATGAGCACCCTTTGGTTTTGCTTGAAAGATCATATTGATTTAGAGAATCATACACATTGTTGCCTTTGTGATTTTTCTTCTAATTATTGGTAGTCTTCTATTGTTTGAGATAAATTATTCCACGGTTTTGCTTTTTGATTTTCCTTTTCTTGAACATATGGGTAATTTATAGGTTTTATGCATAAAGCTATTAGAGCACCCTCTAAAAATTATTTGTAGAACAAATACTCCTAATTTTCCTGGGTATATATATATATATGTTGAATTTCTAGACCATAGAACAGGCATACATAGTTTTACAAGAAAATGTAAGATTTTTCCAAGGGGTTTATGTCATTTTTTACCTTACTAACTCTTGGTAGTATTTTTTTTTCAGCAATTTTAGTCACTTAGGTGGTTGGGTAGTTGTATCTTGTGATTTAAAATTTTATTTTCTTGATAAGTATTTTTATTATTTTCTCTTTTTCAGACAGTTCGACATGGTTTTCCTTATCAGCCCACAGCACTGGCCTTTGACCCAGTTCAGAAAATCTTGGCTATTGGGACAAGAACAGGTGCTATACGAATGTATCCTTAATTTTTGGTTCATTATTTGCATTACTAATACTAATTACCTTTCTTTAAATATTCAAATAAACAAATGATTATGACAAAGCAACATACACCTTTTTCCTTATAAATGAATAATAATTGTGAAAACCCACAAGATCAATTTTTAAAACACTTCTCATGTCTTTAATATAAGTATTCATGTGTGTTTTTATCTTCAGCTACTAAAGTTCATTTTGTTTGGCTACCTGTGGTGTATTCGATATGCCAAACAACAGTAACAAGTCTCACAGTGGAGATGTTACTGGTGCCCAGTCAAGCAAATTGGTGAACGGGACAACAGTGCTACAGTGCAGTTTTTGGGCCACACCCAGTGATGCTCAGCACTTACTCCGGACTGCACTGAGGTTTTACTCTTTAGAAGAGTAGTCTTTTGAATCTCTGTGGCCTGTGTTCCTATGTTTAGGATTATTGTGTCTTCCTGATGCATTAATCTCATTATCATTATGTAATGTCTTTGTGTTAAGCAATTTCTTGGTCTTAAATTTATTAATATAATTACTCCTGTTTATGAATGTAATGTTTTTATGGCATATCTATTACCATATTTTAATTTTCAGCCTACCTATGTAATTGCATTTGAAGTGAGTTCATTGCAAAGACTGCATAGTGTTAGGTAATTTTCTTTTTTTTTTTTACTGAAGTAACATATTAGCTTCAATTTTACAGTATAATTATTGAAATTTATGTAGATTTTGAAAAAGGTCATAATTATAACATGCTTCACCCATGATCCAGAGTTAACATTTTTCTTTTTTGTTTTAATATAAACACCATTGTTCACAAAGTCATTCATAAAACAGTTGTTTTAGGCATTCAATGTTCCAACATCAATTCTACCACCATTGTGACCTCCCCTCCACCAATGTCCCCAGTTTTTCATCTACTCCCAAGCCTGCTCTCTTAGAAGACACAGGTTTACCTCGTATTGCTTGTTGAAACAGAATGGCAAATGAAATTATTTTTTAAAATGATCAATAAAAGTCAATTTTTGATAGTTTTTACATTTCACGGTAGTGTTACTAATGTAATTGAGGATTTACTGAGCTGGTTGGTGCTAGTTGACCCTTCTTTGTTAATTGTTTTTACTCATTGAATTTGGTGGGCTTCTGTGCAAATGTCTATCACATTGGCTGTACTTCTACTGGGTTGTCAGTACTGTGAAATTTGTGGAGGTGTTGTGCCACACTTGGCGGCATGGTGGTTTGATGAAGTTCAATTGTGCAGCTCGATTGTAATATGCCAGGGGATATTGGGTGTGGGTGTGGACTTCTGGGCCTTCTGGTAGGGAGGGGAATCTACCTATCCCCAGAAGGCCACAGAATTCACAGTCTAGAGATATTTCAACTTGGGATAATTCAAAGGCTTATATGTTCTATATGTACCTATATGTTCCATTGCACCACTGTTCACAATAGCCAAAATCTGGAAACAACTCAAGTGCCCTAGAACAAATGACTGGTTAAAGAAACTTTGGTTCATCTATACATCATCTATGCAGCTGTTAGGACAGATGAAGTCATGAAATTTGCTTATAAATGGATAGACATGGAGAGTATCATGCTAAGTGAAATGAGTCAGAAAGAGAGGACAGACATAGAAGGACTGTACTCATTTGTGGAGTATAGAATAACATCACATGAGGCTGATACCCAAAGACAGTAGATATAAGGGCCAGGAGGATTGCCCCATAGCTGGAAGCCTGCTTCATGAGCAGAGGGGAGAAGGATGATGGAATAGAGAAGGGATCACTAAGAAAATGATGGCTGGAGGAATCAGTTCAGGATGGGAGTTGTGTGCCAAAAGTAGATCATGGACCAAAATGATGACCTCTCAGTGTTTGTATTGCAAGCCATAATGCCCAAAAGTAGAGAGAATATGGAGAATATTGTCTGCCATGGTCGGGGATATTGGTGGTGGAGAATGTGCACTGGTAGAAGGATGGGTGTTTGATCATTGTGTGACTGTAACTCAAACATGAAAGCTTGTAACTCTCCAGCCCTCATCACTTTATTAAACTAATTATTTCTACTTGTTTCATTGTGACATTTTCAATGTTTATTATCATGTCTGAAAATAATTTCATAATTTCTTCTTTTCAAATGTGGATTCCTTTTATATTTCTACCAAACTATTATATCTAGGACTTCCAAACTGTTGATAAGTGCTAGTGAGAGTCACATTTTTGTCATTCCAAATATTAGAAGAAAAGTGTTAACTTTTTCATTATAGAGTAAGCTGATGCTTGTGGGTTCATTTTTTTTTTGACCTTTGATGTTGAGCTATGTTTTCTTCACTCCTAGCTTTTTTCCCCCAAATCATAAACATATTAAATCTTTTTAAATCCTCTTTTGGTTTCTATTTATATGATCATGTATTTTTTTCTTTTTGTTTAAAAAAATTTAATATTTTTTAAATTTTAATACTGTGAGTTACAAAGGTTTTCTAATAGAATTGTTCAGGAATACAGTGTTGCAACATCAATCCCAGAGTCCAGTGTCCCCAGTCACTGAGATCTCCCAGCAAGCCCCCTTGGCAGCCATATAGCAAATTTATTTTTTCTTTTAGTTGAAGTGAAATATTATGTTACTTTGTATATGTTGAACCACCCTTGCCATCCTAAGATAAATCCTAATAAATGATTCCTTTGACTGTTACATATTTATTTTATCAAGATTTTGTTTAGGTTTTTAAAATATGTGTTCAGTGATATCAGTCTGCAGTTTTTTGGTTGTGGGGGGTAGAGGGTGGGTAGACCCAGCTATGCTCAGAGATTACTGCTGGCTCTGTACTTAGGAATCACTCTTAGTGGTGCTACAGGTACCATATGAGGTACTGGGGCTTGGACCCTAGTCTGCTGCATGCAAGGCAAAAGATAATACGCCTTACCAGCTGTATTATCTTTCTGGCCTGTTTTTGCATTCTTTTATCTGTGATTTTGGGATGAAAATTATATTAGTAAAATTAAAAATATATTAGTATGAATTATTGTTCCCTCTTCATTTTCTTTGGAGTTTCAGTAGGATACACACTAGTTTTCTTGAAAAATATGTAAAATTTTCTAGTGGAACAATTTAGTCCTGAGCTTTTTTTTTTCCATAGGGAATCTTTTAATTATTATCTCCATCTCAGTACTTGTGATTAGTTTATTTAAGTCCTCTATTTCTCTGTAGTTCAGTTTAGGAAAGTTTATGACTCTAAAAGTTTCTCTAGATTCTATCTTGTCCAGTTTGTTTGTAGATAGAGATCATCATAGCATCTTGTGAGTCAATTTTAGCTTGTTTGTTCTGGGGACATACCCACTGCACTCAGGAATTACTCCTGTCTCTGTGCTCCTGGAGGGGCTCAAGGACCATATGGGTTGCCAGGGATCAACTCCAGGTCAATTGTATACAAAGTATACAAGTTGTATACCCTGCCCACTGTACTATCTCTCCAGCCCCTCAAAAAACTTATTAAGGCGTTCAAAAATAAAATTCCATGAAAATTGCAAGAAAAAACAACTGAATTAAAGTACAACTGGTAAGATTATTTTTGGATTTAAAAATATTTTATGTGACTTAAACAATTTTCCATAATTATTGACAAGTAATTTATCCACTGTACTATACTGTACTATTGTTTCAACCCCCTTGTGATTCTTTATATTACTGAAGTATATGTCATAACTGCATTTTTTCATTTCTGATTTTTTTAATCAAATTTTTCCCTTAAGAATCTAGTGAGGGGGCTGGAGCGATAGTACAGCGGGAAGGGCATTTGTCTTGCACATAGTTGAACAGGGTTCTGGCCCCAGCATCTTGTATGGTTCCCCTAGCACTGCCAAGAGTAATTCCTTACTGCAGAGCCAGGAGTAACCTCTGAGCATCACCAGTGTGACCCAAAAAGCCAAAAAAAAAAATCTAGTGAGGGTTTTATCAATTTTATTGATCATTTGAAAGAACTATCTTTGTTTACTTAATCTTTTGTACTCTAAAAAATTATACTGCATTTATTTCTGTTTAATTTTAATTATTTCTTTCCCTCTGCTGAATATGTTCCCACTTTCTGGAAGGTAGTGTTTTTCTTTTAAAGAAGTTGTATTTTTTTAAAGCAGTATGCTTCACAAAGTTATTCATACTTGATTTTTATGTTTTTCTAGTTTTTTCAGGTAAAATATTGGATTGTTAAGGACTTTCTTATATATTCATGTAGGCCTGTATTTTGGAAAAAATACTAGATAATATGTTATTTATATAGTAATCAAGAACTCTTGTGTTTCATGTATAATCTTTCCTTATAATGTCTAATTTGCACTGATAATGATGTGCATTTATTTTTATCAGAGCATTCCTTTATGTATCTGTTAAGTCTATCTCTTTAAGAACTTCATTTAATGCCATTCTTGCTAAATTTTTTAATGTATTGTCTGCTCTTTGCTGTGGAATATGTATTTAAATTCTTTACAATTATAATTTGACTTTCATTGTATCCCTTCAGGCCTGTTAATATTTTATTTATATGAATCCTCCTATTTTGGGTGCCAATATATTGATTACTATTTTATTTTTTATTAGATTGTCTCCTTGGTCAAAACATTATAATCATCTTTGTCTCATTGTGTTTTCAGGTTGTAATTCTACCTAATTTAATTGTGAGACTAGCAGTTCTCGAAATTTTTCTGAATATTGGCTTGTGACATTTTGCTTTAGCCTTTTACTCTGACCCTATATTTGCCTTTATATCTGATACGAGACCCTTGATTACTTAGTATAGATAGATAATTATTTTAATTCACCTAGCCTTTTCTGTTTTTGACCAGTGAGTTTATCTCATTCACATTTATGGTGACTATTGATATGTGAGGATTTTTAAATTTTTTAAATAGCAGCTTCTTCAGTTTTTAAAATGTTTTCTTTTTTATTAAGATAACATGATTTACATAGTTGTTCATAATAGAATTGTTTCAGGCATACAATATTGCAATACTAATCTCACCCACAATGTACCCAGAGCCCCTGTCATCCCACAGTCTGGGTCCTTGGCAAGCATATAACAAATTACTTTCATATTACTTAGTCCAATAAACTTAAAAGAATGGCAAATTGAATTATTAGAAAAAATGAATAAAAGTCAATTTATGATGATTAATTGCTATGTTTTTAATCTTAATCTAATAGAGGAAAACCATATGTACCATTAGTGAGTGCCGAATTCAATACCACATGATGGGAAGGTTTTCCTGTCCTTTAAAGGAGCTCTTTCAACACTTCTTGCAAAACTGGATTCAAGGCTATAAATTCCCTGAACTATTGCCTATAGATGAAACTCTGTATAGTTCCTTTAAATCTGAATGATAAATATTTGAGGATTTTTTTACTGGCAGTCTGTTTTTCTGGTTGTTTTATATGTATGATTTTCTTACTTGTTTCTGTCTTTTCAGCTGGATGTTTTTCTGTGGTGATTACCTATTTTTTTTACTTCTAAATTAGTCTACTCCAGATTTTAGTTTTTGTAGTTACCATATATATTGTCTCATACTTACTATATCTGAAAAAGTTTTCTGTATGTTGCTGTTATCTTCTTGTGATTTTATGATTAAATCAATTTAGTCATTTTTTTACATGCTTATGTTTTGCTACTTCAGATCACTGATTTTCTGACTATACCAATTCATTGTATATGCTTATATTTTCTACTTTATTTCACTGTGTTTCTCTTACTGTATTATCGTTTATCACTTTGCCCAAGGTTTTGTGTTCTTTTGTTTCTTCCTTCTTAGAAGATCTTTCAACATTTTTTTGTAAAGTATTTCTGGTGACGATAATTTGAGTCACTATCATAAGCATAAAAGACAATTTATTGATGTAAGTAGCTGAAAAGTTCAATACAAACAAGTGGCAAAATTAAGCAAACAAAACAGTGTGATGATTGCCTATGGGTAAATCTTTGATATTTTCTCTTTTCTCTTTTATATTTCATATTATGCATTTGTCTGCACAGAAAATTTGCTATGTTTATAATCAGGGAAGCATTATCTAATTGGGGCTCATACAGAATTTCCCACATTGTGTTATAATCAGCTGGGATTCTTATTACTTCAATGGCAGAAAACTTTTTCTTACATGCCTGGTAGCATCTTTCTTACCATTTCAATTCATGCTCAGTGACATATATAAAGCAGATTGAATTCACATGTCTCATAAGGAAAGCTTTTTGCAGTTCCAATTCTCCCAGAAAGAAAATGATAATAAGAATATAGCTTACACTTGATCTAATACGTAGTTTCTTTTAGGACAAACCATGTAACCTCAAATTAAGGTAATAATTTCAGGTTATTGTGAAGTTCAATGACTTATAGCCCCTGATGGTCTATAAAACTCTGTATATCTGGTAGAAGGTAATGACTTGGGTTTATAGAACCTTTTCATTCTGCAGTATCAAATGTGATCATGTCTATTTCTAAACTTGAAAAAAAATATTTTAATGTAGACAAAAACCACAACTGTTGATATAATTCTCGAATTGAAATTGATTAAATAATGAAGCTTCAATATTAGAATTGATAGGTACTAAAATCAATTTTTATGTGATTTGTTATATTTATAATATAAATTATTATAACTCATCATGGTGATGTCTTTGTCTAAAATTTTATCAACTTGTTTGTTACTAGTTGAGATTTCTGTTACTGTTTTTGTTTGTTGAGCTTAGTTGGCTTCTATGTTACTTTCCTATTTAATTTGGTGTTCTCTGAATGTATTTTAGGAGGTGTTGTGCGACTTCAGGATCTATGGTCTGGGCCAGTGAGTTGACATGGCAGCACTATGGAATGTGGATATGGCTGCCAGGGCTCCTGGAAATGTGGGGGTAGGCAGAGGCTGCACTCCCCCGCCCCCCCTTGGAAAAGACATTGGAGTTCTCAGTCTGGGCACCAGACTACCTGCAATTATTTGAAGTTTGATGCCTCTGCAGAGATTACTGAAGTGGAGTTGAGTCATTAGTATGGTTGCAGCTTTGGGGTATGGGTATGGCTACTGAGGCTTTGGTAGGGCAGGTACTTGGCCTGCCTCCTTTCTAAGGTGCCCAAGAATTTTCAGCTGTGGGGACCTATGTGTCCATGAATTTTAGCTGCTTGACTTGAAGCTCCTAAGAGATTTAGTAGTGAATTTGTAGAGGAGGGCCTGTGGGTGAGTCAACATGGTGGTGGCTCTGGGAGGTGGGCATGGTTGTGGGGGTGAAGAGAGGGGGGTTCTAGGAGTATGGGGGCAAGGCCCCATTGGAGAAGGTTTGTGTTACCTTTTGTTTGTCTCAAGAAGCCTTTGTTTTATATAAAAATCAGATTATAATTTTCAAGGATGAAGCAATCTTGGCTGGAAGTTTTGATATTTTAGTAATGGGAATGTCATTTTACTACTTTTTACCTATAGATTTTGTGCTGAAGTGTCAAATAAAAGTCTGAGAGGTGTCTCTCTTTATTACTTTTCTTCCCTAACAGTATTTCATATTATTTAAGTAATTGAATTTTGATAATTTATTACTAATTTGTCCTGGTGTAGGTATTTATACATTCAGAAATTTGTACTGTTATCTCGTCTATTGGTAGTATTTTGTTTAGGTTCGTGATTTCTCAGTTGTTATTCTTCAAGTATGATTATTGCTCCTTTCTCTCTACCTACTGAAATTATTTCCAGTGTTCATATGTTTACCTTTGTTATGGAGTGTGATGATTCTCATAAATTTTATTTATTTTTCCTAAATCTTGTTTTTTATCTTATCTTCCATTTGGTCATTATGGTTGCCACCGGATTGGAAATGGCACTGTATCTTCAGCTCTTGTCTCCCAAAAGAAAGAATTTAAAGCTGGAGTGACTGTACAGTAGGCAGGGTGCTTGCCTTTCATGTGGCTGACCCAGATTCTATCCCTATCCCTGGTACCTCATATAATCCACTGAGGTGGATTAATTTTAATATAAATATTAATCACTCCTCCAGGAATGATCCCTGAGCATAGTGCCAGGATTAAGCCCTGAGCACGACTGGAAAAGAAGGAAAGAATTGTCAGGAGCCTCTGGATATGGAAGAGTTTATCACATAGTGAAAGTAAAATACAGTGAATTCTAAAACTTGTGTATTCGACGAGTTGGAGCAATAGCACAGCAGTAGGGTGGTTGCCTTTCACTTAGCTGACCCGTGTTCGGTTCCTCCACCCCTCACGGAGAGCCCGACAAGCTACTGAGAGTATCTCACCCTCATGGCAGAGCCTGGGATGAGAGTGACAGTGTTTGTGACTAACCTGAGTGAGCTCCACCAGGATGTGCTGGATGTGAGCTTTTACTTTAGTTCCCTTTTTTGTTCTCACTTTGGGGCATTCACTGAATTTTTCTCTTATTGCCTTGTTTCACCCCTGCATGGTTTTTATGATTTCTTGTCATTACACACTGACGTTTGGATATTTTTCAGACATACCAACAGTGGGAACTTCCACTGGGCAAGCATTAAATATTGTTATTCTGCTCCTCAAAAATATATTATTATTTCTCATATCCTCTTCCCCACTTAGCCTCTTAAATTGCCTTGGATGGAAGGAAGGAGAGAGATAAAATAATAGGTCATCTGAGGCTACTTATGCCCAGGGATTCTTTTTACCTGAAGCTTATCATGCCCAAGACATTTGGCCCCAAATTGTGAACAATAAATACACTGAAAAGGCACTTGCAGTATATAGGGCTCCTGCTTCTGTTGTCAGTGGTCTCTTGGTTTCTGCAAGATTACTTTCTTAACTATGATAAGCCACCAGCTTTAACAGGAGTTTAAGATGGTTGCTATCACCTAAATAAAACTGTTTATCTCATTCCAACTTCTGTCTATTGAATATTGGTCTTTACACAGCAAGAGTTATTTTAGGATCCTGGGTGGACCCTCTTAATTACATGTCTCTCCCTTATTGTTCATGTCTAATTGTTTATCACTTCTAATACTATGATTTTACCTTTCATGTTATAGTTTAGGTAATATTATGATAATAGTGTTAAATTTTATGGTTTTCATTTATAAAGTTACTGTGCCTTCACCTCCATCAAATTTCCAAAGACCTTGACCACTATTTTTATGTCACTTCTAGTTTCCTCTTCCTTTGCTCCACCTCTCCTTAAATTTATTATTAACCTCATTTATGCAACCAAAGGCCAAGTATTTGTAATCATTTGATTCTCTCTAGTCCCTTTTTTTATATACCACATATGAAAATCTGGTGTTTGTTATTTTACTTATGACATTTTAATTTAGTGTGATGCCTTCCACTTTCATCCAAGTTGCAGCAAACTTCAAGATTTAATCTTTCCTCATCATTTTGTAATAGTCCATTCTGTATTTACCAAAGTTTATTAATTCATTTTATTGTATATTGAGGTGTTTCTATATCAAACTATTGTACTTAATGCTTCAATATATTGGTGAACAGAATATTTCAATATAATAGGTGTGCATATATTGTTTTGAGGCAATGCTTTTTGTGTTCTTAGAATAATTTCAGTAATAAAATTTAAGTTAATGGCAAAATATTTGTGTATATAGATAGTGAGGTTCAATATTATCAGGTTATTACTTCTTTACAATCAAGTTGTCAATTCTTCACAACTAGATATATAATAAAAATAGAAGTCACAAATTATTTTCAGTCCAAGATAGAGGTCCTCACAAAAATTAACTTGAGATAGATCATAAGCCTGAGGGTATAAGTCTATAAAACCCCTAGAAAAAAACATAGGAAATAATCTATGTGGCATTGTTCTTGGCAGTGGCTTACATCAGTGTAATAAAATAGTAATCTGTGAAGGAAAACATTGATAAATTTGACTTCATTAAAATAAAACTTCTCTTCTGAGAAAGACATTGGAAGAAATTCAAAAGCCAATTTAAAATGAGCAAAAATACTTTCAAAACTTGTGAAGAACCGTTATCCAAAAATTCAAGGAAATGTTAAAATGAAACAATAAGAGAATAAATAATTTAATATAAAATTGGAAGCATAAATCTCAACTATCAATAGCTTTTAAAATCATGGTTCTTTAGTTAAAAACAGTACTATGGTTAAAGCAAAAATAATAGCATTACATTCATTGGAGGACTACAGAACTAAAATACTTAGAATAACAGAAAAAGAAAAATTAGAAAAAGATATAAATTGATTCACTATAGTGAAAGATTTATAGGTGATAAATAACTGAAAAGAAGCTCAATGTCAGACAACTAAGGATGAGTGTGTATTATATCTGAGATCTGAATGACATGAAAAGTATAAGTGTATATTAAATTTAAGATACTAAGCTGAAAGCCCTATTACTAAGGTAAAACTGAAAGCCTCTGACTGGGCATTGAGGCATCTATACTCTTGGGTTTGTTAGAGTTCAAGTGCCTCTTCGCGTCTTTTCATTTTTGCATCCACTAGCTCAGAGCTCATTGGTCATATTTTCCTAACTTACTTAGCTTTATTTTGCTCCTGCATATCAATATGCAGGCAAACCTCAAGGGTTTTTGAAGGTTTCTGAGCTCTTTTTTGAACTTCTTTTCTTTTTGGACCTTACTTGCTACTTATAGCTCCATCAACACTTCTTAACTTCATTTTTTTATATTTTAAATGAATGTGACTAGTGTAAGTGATACGAAGGACCAGATACCTTGGTCCTCACTTAAAACCACTGGTCAAGTGATGTCACTTAGAACCTTTGGTCAATCACTTGAGTAGGTGACCCTGGGTATCTTTGAGTAACACTTGGTAGACCTGGAAAAAAAAGCAGTGAAGTTTATTATTGTGGGGTGTTTATTTGTTGTTATCTGTGGATATCAGATAAAGCAACTAAAGTAATTCTACACCTGAGATAAAAATATATCTCAGTCAACAGTTGATAGCTTATAGATACTATTTGAATTTGTGTGCTTTAGAAATTAGTATGCTTTAGAAATTCAAATCAGTATAAATTTCAGATTGGAAACTTACATGAACACAGTGCAAGAAAAATAGATAATAAAAACATTAGCAAATTGGTGCATACTACTTAATATATGCAGGGTCTGCCTCAGCTGCTGTTTGGGAATATCCACTCAGATGATTTTTCAGCAAAATTTTTTGCGTGATTTAATTTATATCTATGAAATTCTTGTTTATATATAATGAATACTTTTAAAAATCAAAAGTAATAGCTTCTATTTTAAGTAATAGGATTTCTTCACTAGCCACTTTTTCAGCAGTTCACTTTGTACCCCATAAATTTCCTGGAGAATCTTTATGAAATGACCCTTTTACTAACCTTGGCATAGGGAGAAAGGAATGAACGCCCTGCACTCCCTCCCAAGTAACAAAGGCTGAAAAAGGATTATAAATAAAACCTAATTTCTTACAAATCTCTTGGCCTCTCTCTAAATTTTCTTAATTATTGAATTTGGTGATCAACTAAGAGTCACTAATTTCTTTCTAGTTATCTCTTCTGAAGTATTTGCTAACTTGGTCTATAGTGCCTTACTTTAGAACGTAAGGCTCAATCCCCTGTGTATTTTGTGTGCCTGTGTGTCTTTGTGTGTGTGTGTGCATGTGTGTGAAAACTTCCAATTTTAAAATATTAGAAACCATTCATTTGTAAAATTCTTTGAGATATTGTGATTTACATGTTAAAGGTAGTTCCAAACATTCATCATTTCAACACCACACCCACAACCAGGATACCCATTTCCCTCTGCATAGGTCCCAAATATACCTTCCATTCTACTGCTCCACCCTGTAGGCTAAGTTCTAAGTTCTCCAGTTCTTTTGATTTTACCTATTTGTTTCTCCCTTATTGTGTGTCGTTAGGTCCCACAGAACAAGTGGACTTTGGATACAGATTGACAGCTGCTTCATGAGGCTGACAGGGCCTGCACCATTTAGGGGCTCATAGCAACCTTTCATTAGTTCCAAATCACTCAGGAACTTCCCTGGGTGACAGGAGTGGGTAAAGAGAAAACAGTAGATTTCTTTCTAGAGGCTGATACCTCTTTCCTCCTCATTCACCTAAGACCCCCAGGGAACTTCCTCTGGCAACATATTAAATTAATTAATGTGTGGCAAGTTAATTTTTGTATTTTATTCAGGATATGTCTCCAGTATTTATATTCTTATCTGATTATGCTGTTAGGGTAATGTTGGTCTGGTGAACTGAGTTTCAAGGTTAAGACTAGGAAAAATTAGCATCAATTCATCAGTATATTTTTCATTGAACTAATAAAGCATCTTCTCCTTAGTTTTTCTTTGTTGTGAAGATTTGATCATTGCTTTAACATTCTTTTATTCATTATTGTTTTTGAAATTACAATATTGTTAAAATTTATGGCATTATTCACAAAATTACTGTGTTCCCCCATCTTCACAATGATCAAAACTTTTCCACCCTTTTCATCCTTTGAAGTTTGATTTCTAGGAAAAGCACGGGTTATAACACTTGCAAAAGTACCAAAAACTGCAGATTTCATACTTGTAGATAACTCTAGTTCTCTTAAGGTCAAGACGAAGTTTGATATATAGTGACATAGCTGATATGAAATAAAGTTACCTTAATAATAGTATGTATTTTAATGCACTGGACAGATTAATGATCAATAGAGCCTGAAAAAGTTGATTGCAGTCATTTCCCACAATTTTTGCTAATTCTCCATTCTTTGAAATTGCTAAAGTCAAATAGACTCTGTAGCAGATTTAGGTATTTTTAAGTATGAAAGTACATTCTTAAACTTGCCTGCTTTTTTCCCTTCAGTCTGTTATCAGTAACAAGTTCATTAATAGACAATAAGTTCCCTGAATGAAGGATTTCTCAGGAGAGGTGAGAAATGGAACTTTTAGTACATTCTTAGTCATATTTGATCCTCTGAAACTGCCAGTGTCATTCCCAACATCCTAAAACCTAAGTATTTAGGAATTGAGGCCTAATTTTCCATACTTATATATAGCTAGAACCTATGGATAGGAAAAGTTAAAATGGGCAGACTTTGCTATTTTATTTTTCAGGGTCTCCTTAATTTCTCTCTTGAAGGGATTTTTGCCCCTTCTGGTTTCCAGTATTTGCTATGATGTCTATGGTGAGGAACTTAAAGTAAAATTTAAGTAATCCCTTCAAATTTGCAAGAAGGGACACCACCCCATGGCAAGAAAACCCTAAAAGTTACAAGAGGGAATACCATACCAAGCTCTGGAAAGTGTTCCTAAAAGTTGTCAAAGATATTGGATTAGACATCTCCATCAACAATCTCTGCTGCACCCCAAGAATCCCTGGGGTTTGAATTGATCTTGGTAATGGCCACAGCTGCATATTGAAACTAAACCACGGTGTTGTGACTTTGGAAGACCTTGCTTCTGGATCAGGAGAAGAAAACTCTGCCTTGCTAATTCATGGCATCTTTCTGCCAGTCTTTAGTTTTTTAGACCTGAGGCTGTGGCACTGGCCTAATTAACATCTCAATTCCTTCCCGATAATCTCCCTAGTCACATTCCTTTATTGTACTGAGAGGAGAGAGAGATATAAAGGAAGGTTTCTATCCTGGGGCTTGACATCATGCCAGAGTCTCCCAGAATCTTTCACTAGTGGGTTTCCTCATGTCCCTCCCACAGTGGTTGGTGGCACAAGAGACATACAAGGGAAAAGGTGCCTCCTCAAAAAGGCAAAACTTTCACAGAGAGGTTACACAGTACAATCTTCCCATTCAAGATTTTTCCTAAAGAGCATACCTCCACAGGAGATTTTCACTATTACCCCCTTCCTCTGGAAGTTCTTCACTACATCATTCCTTTGTGGTTGCCAGTTAATAATGCCTGTGATGTTCCTGGATGATTTATGTAAAGGGGGAGAAGAGAAGTTGCAACCTGGAGAAGGAAATCTGCCATCTCTGCCACCCATGGACCAATGGGCTGGGAAATCTAGGACTGATGGGGTTGTGGTGAGCATTTACTCCTTGTAGGAAAGGAAAGTCAGTTCTTAACTTTACCACCAAGCCTTTCAGGTCCATTACCTTTGCCTCTTAGAAGAAAATTTTAAGAGAAGAGGTTTTATTTGAAGGTTTTGAGGAAGAGAGTGGGGGGAGGGGGAGAGAGAGAGAGAGAGAGAGAGAGGAGAGAGACAATCGACTTTTCTAGAGTGGAGACAGAGACCCACTACCACTACATATTCCAGGTTTAAATATGAAAAAGTACACATCTCAAGGTGCAAGATGTGTGTGACACATGTGCTTGGGCACCACATGTGTGTGGAAGTGTTTTTTGTAAAATTATTTTTAGTTTTTTTTGTTTCTTCATTTCTTAACTAGCATTTCTGTGACTCATTTTCACATATGCTTTTTGTGCACTTTCAGTTCTTTTTTATTGTATGTGTAGTTGTCATGAGATCTACAAAAAATTTATAGATGTGATTGTTTGTTTTAAGGTATAACAAATTTCAATGAATAAAAACTAAATGTTTACTTATCCAGCCTCATTTTATAGTATTTTTGTCACACTTACCATATTTTTATTGGGTTAGAGAGGACAGGGGTTAAGACATTTGTCTTGCATTGACCAACAATTTCAGTCCCCAGTACCATTGAGCATTTTCAGGAGTGATCTTTGAGTACAGAACCAAGATTAAGCCCTAAGCAGCATTAGATGTGTCCCCAAATCCAAACCAAAACAAAACATGTAATTGAAGTGCAACATTGCATTATAATTTTTTTTATGTTTCGGGCACATCATTTCAAATTAACATTATATATGAAACATTTGCCCTTAAAGTCTAATTCTGCCATGCTCTAATTTTTATTATATCTGTCCTCCTACTGACTTTAACTTCCTTTTTCTTAATCGTTTTTTTCCCCCTTGGGTCACACCCGGCAATGCACAGGGGATACTCTTTTCCCTGTACTCAGGAATTACTCCTGGTGGTGCTCAAGGGACCATATGGGATGCTGGGGATTGAACCCAGGTCAGCCGTGTGCAAGGCAAACACCCTATCTGCCTTACTATCACTCCAGCCCAATCTTTTTTTAAAGTATAAATTTAGACTTTTTTGTCTTTCCTTATGTTTCCAATACTATACCTGCATTGCTGTAGATTTTCTTTATAGAACCATTCTTGCTGCATTTTGTGAGTCCTGAAGTAGCTTTTTTGTTTTCATATCATCCAGATACATTGAAATTTCTCTTAATTTTATTATTGAAAAAATAGCTTGTGTATAACATGCTATTTACTATCTGTGATATTATTTTGTGATACTTCCCCTTTCTTTTTGTTGATTTATTTTTTTCTTACCCTTATGATGCATTTTTAAATATTATTTCAGTCCCCATAAATTTGTTTTATGTTCCAACAATTGTTATATTTTTAAAAATGTTTAGTGAGCACTTGAAAATAATTTGTATTCTGTTGTTCGTCCTACTGATATTTATTTGTCAAGGGCGGAAGAGTTAGTATAGCAAGTACAGCAAGTAAGGTGCTTGCCTTGCATACACCAATGCAGATTCAATCCCCAGCACTCCATATGGTCTCTGAGTCCTGCCAGGAGTAATCCCTGAACACAGAGATCAGAATAAGCTCTGAACACCTCCAGGTATGGCCAAAAGCCAAAAATATACATTTATATATATGTTAAATCCATGTCATCTAATTTTCCACTTAAGTCTACTATTTTCTTGTTTATTTCTATCTGAATGCTCTTCCATTGCTGTGAGGTAATAAAATCTTCTATTATTGTTTTCATATCAATATATGTCTTTAGGTCTGTTACTGTGACTCTTATTTGCATTTAATGACACTATTTTAGTTTTTGTAGTTAAGTCTATAATCAGGAAGTCAAGCTTTCTCAAAACAAAAGCAAAGCATCAGTTACTACAGAAATTATTTTTTTTTTACTCATTGGTATCAGTATAGCATGTTAGAATCCTTGACTTTAATTATTTAAGACTCGGGAGACCTGGTGTTGATTGTTATTGCCAACATGAGAGTGGTGCAGCAGTCCTGCAACTCCAATTCTTGATAAATGAGGTAAGAACTCACTCTTTCTTTCTCTATTCATTAATGTATTTTATTACAATTTATTATAATTCCGTGCTTTTAACTGCTGAAGCATGGTTATGTATACAATGTTAGTCATAATCACAATTTCCATAAAACATTATAGTCCTATATATCAGTTTATTAAACTTTAAAAGAAAAAAACTTCAAAACAAAACAAACTAGGATATCTTGTTATTTGCAGTTGAATTGTTTTTTTAAAACATTTTTTTTCTTTTTGGGTCACACCTGGCGATGCTCAGGGGTTACTCCTGGCTTTGCACTCAGGAATCACCCCTGGCGGTGCTCAGGGGACCATATGGGATGCTGGGAATCAAACCCGGGTCGGCCGCATGCAAGGCAAATGCCGTGCTATTGCTCCAGCCCCTAAACTTCTAAAATCTTTTTAATGCTTTACTGACTAATAAGCTTGACTTTTACACAACTCTTTCTTCTCCTTAAAGTTTGTAATTTAGAGTTAACTTCGTGTTTGGTTTTCATTTCTCATGAAATAATCTTTTTACCTATTCACCTATGGAATCATTTATGGGTACATATCTATCCATATATTTGCTGATATAATTTTACAGTAGTATTAATGTATTGAAAGCTACCATGAAAATAGGCTGCTTACTCATCATTCATTTTGTAGAACTAGTAAAAAGACCTCACTAAAGACAAAGTATATAGAATTCTCTATAGGATTGCAGATCCTTCATTAGTTGGTGCCTCTAAGGTCTTCTAGACTCTGATTTTTAAAATGAATTCTTGTGTCTTCTAGAACTCGTTTATGCTAAATAAGTTTTTGTAAAAAAAAGTATTTTAAGGTTTTTCACGATCAAATTCTGGCATTTAGGAAATTGAATCAGTGTCTTGAGACCCACATACAACACCCCGAAAAAATGAATTACAATTGATTATTTTCTTATAACATGAATAATGATTTTCTATTTAATGTCTTCATATCTTTGTGTGTAGATCTCTATATAAGAGTTTATCACACAAACATGAGTAAAATTATTCATGAACTTCATATCAGAGTTACCTGAGGCATAGAAAATCTTTGATATTGTTAAATGTCCACTCTTTAAACTTCTTTACATAAAACATTTTTTAGAAGATGGTAAGATGCTCCTTACTGAGAATTCTAACATATTTTATCGTTCAGGCATACTTACTGTTGAGTCTGAAAATGATAGTAGAAGGGGAAGAAGAAATATTTAAAAACGATTTTATAATAATTATGTTTTGACATCTTAAGTGATGACATTTTTGTTTTGTTTGAATGTGGGAGGTGGTGTTGGGCACACCCAGCTGTGCTCAGGGCTTACACCTGGCTCTTAGCTCAGGGATCATTCCTTGCAGTGCTCAGGGGACTTTCTGAGGTGCCAGGAGGCAAATGCCTTTACCCACTATACTCTCTTCAACCTCTTGACAATCTTTTTGAACTTTCAGTGTTTCTGTGCAACTCCTAGTCAAAAATTCAGTTATTTAATTTGGTTTTGATTAACACACAAAAGCCCTAGATTAATAAATCATTTACTAAATGTCTTCTTTTTCTTTTAGGGTGCTTTGGTTAGTGCAAGTTCAGATGATACACTTCATTTGTGGAACCTCAAACAAAAAAGGCCAGCTATTCTTCATTCTCTTAAATTCAACCGAGAACGGTAAGAATTTATGAATTAGTTTCTCAGTGTATACAAGTTTATTTCCTGATCAAACTTCAGATTAATATTTGGAATATTTTACCCCATAATATTAATACTACTAATAACTTACTGTTTATGATTACTTTTATAATACTTAACTATAATACTTGAAGAGTGAAAATACAAGAGTTAAAAATTTTTTTTTCTGATCCAGTTCCAGGTAACTTGTGGAAGTTTTCCTCCCTTAACCATGTGGAAGATTTCCTCCCATAATCTTAATTATAAACAACAATAATTTATTGTTTATACTTACTTTTAAAATATTATATCTTTTCTATGGAAATACATTAGATTCTGTCATCTTCTAATGGAGAACTATTAATGTCTTTGTTCTCAGAGATATAAACGAAAACTTTAGCAATGATGTATTCTGTTTTCTTGGCCAAGTTGCTGAAAACCCAGACCTAAAATTTTTTTTTTAATTTATTTATTTTTAATTAGAGAATCACCGTGAGGGTACAGTTACAGATTTATACACTTTTGTGCTTATACTTCCCTCATACAAAGTTTGGGAACCCATCCCTTCACCAGTGCCCATTCTCCACCACCCGTAAACCCAGTGTCCCTCCCACCCTCCCCAATCCCATCCCCCCCCCACCCCACCCTGCCACTGTGGCAAGGCATTCCCTTCTGTTTTCTCTCTCTAATTAGCTGTTGTGGTTTGCAATAAAGGTGTTGAGTGGCCGCTGTGCTCAGTCTCTAGCCCTCATTCAGCCCGCAACTCCCTTCCCCCACATGGCCTTCGACTACAATGTAGTTGGTGATCCCTTCTCTGAGTTGACCTTTCCCCGGAACGTGAGGCCAGCCTCGAAGCCATGGAGTCAACCTCCTGGTACTTATTTCTACAGTTCTTGGGTGTTAGTCTCCCACTCTGTTATTCTATATACCATAGATGAGTGCAATCTTTCTATGTCTGTCTCTCTCTTTCTGACTCATTTCACTCAGCATGAAACTTTTCATGCCCATCCACTTAACTACAAAATTCTTGACCTCCTTTTTTCTAACAGCTGCATAGTATTCCATTGTATAGATGTACCAAAGTTTCCTCAACCAGTCATCCGTTCTGGGGCATTCGGGTTTTTTCCAGATTCTGGCTATTGTAAACAGTGCTGCGATGAACATACATGTGCAGATGTTGTTTCGATTGTACTTTTTTGCCTCTCTGGGATATATTCCCAGCAGTGGTATTGCTGGGTCAAATGGGAATTCAATATCTAATTTTTTGAGAGTCGTCCAAATTGTTTTCCAGAAGGGCTGAACCAGTCGGCATTCCCACCAGCAGTGAAGAAGGGTCCCTTTCTCCCCACATCCTCTCCAACAGCGGTTGCTTTTGTTCTTTTGGATGTGTGCTAGTCTCTGTGGTGTGAGGTGGTATCTCATGGTTGTTTTGATCTGCATCTCTCTGATGATTAGTGATGTAGAGCACTTTTTCATGTGCCTTTTGGCCATTCGTATTTCTTCCTTGGTAAAGTTTCTGTTCATTTCTTTGCCCCATTTTTTGATAGGGTTGGATGTTTTCTTCTTGTAGAGCTCAACCAGTGCTTTATATACCATTGATATCAACCCCTTATCTGATGGGTATTGTGTAAATATCCTTTCCCATTCTGTGGATAGTCTTTGTATTCTGGTCACTGTATCTCTTGCGGTGCAGAAGCTTTTTAGTTTAATGTAGTCCCATTTGTTGATCTCTGTTTTTACTAGATTGCTTAGCTCCGTGTCACCTTTGAAGATACCTTTATCTTCAATATCGTGGAGGGTTTCGCCGACCTTGTCTTCAATGTACCTTATGGTTTGTGGTCTAATGTTGAGGTCTTTAATCCATTTTGATCTGACTTTGGTGCATGGTGTCAGGTCAAGGTCTAAACCCATTTTTTTGCATGTGGTTGTCCAGTTGTGCCAGCACCATTTGTTAAAGAGGCTTTCCTTGCTCCACTTCACATCTCTTGCTCCCTTATCAAAGATTAGATGGTCATACATTTGGGGTTGTGTGTAGGGATATTCCACCCTGTTCCATTGGTCTACGGCTCTGCCTTTGTTCCAGTACCATGCTGTTTTAATTGTTACTGCTTTGTAGTAAAGTTTGAGGTTGGGGATGGTGATGCCTCCCATCATCTTTTTCCCAAGAATTGTTTTAGCTATCCTTGGACGTTTGTTATTCCATATGAATTTTAGGATTGCTTGATCCATTTCTTTGAAGAATGTCATGGGTATATTTATAGGGATCGCATTGAATCTGTATAATGCTTTAGGGAGTATTGCCATTTTGACAACATTGATTCTCCCTATCCACGAGCAGGGTATATGTTTCCATTTCCTCATGTCCTCTTTGATTTCATGGAGTAGCGTTATGTAGTTTTCTTTGTAAAGGTCTTTTACTTCCTTGGTTAAGCTGATTCCGAGGTACCTGATTTTCTGGGGCACAATTGTGAATGGGATTGCTTTTTTCATGTCCCTTTCCTCTGCCTCATTGTTTGCATATATGAAGGCCATGGATTTTTGGGTATTGATTTTGTAGCCTGCAACTTTACTGTATAAGTCTATTGTTTCTAAGAGTTTCTTAGTAGAGGTTTTAGGCTTCTCTAGATATAGTATCATGTCGCCAGACCTAAAATTTTTAAATCAAGTAAACATGAAATTATTTCTATTTCTTAACAATTTCACTAAAATATTTTAGTGTTAAAATAAATACTATAAAATGTAAACAATGGTTTAGCAATTCTGTACATCAAAGATTAATATTTCATGAATGAAAATTTGACCAGAATTCAGAATCTTCCACTTTAGAATGGAATATAAGATAAGAAATAGAAAATTTTATGTCAACTTAATGTGATTTGGAATGTAGGAAAGTTGATAGATTTAATAAAGTAATTTTCATAGGTTAGTAAATGTTATTTAAAATGTTATTTAAAAATGGGAATGCTAAAATATAGGGGCATATAATCATTGCTAAGAATTCAAAATAGTGTTAATTTTATTTTATTGAATGGTACTGAAACATAATCATTGCTTTATGGGCAAAGCTTAATGAAGTAAACCCTGTTTTTGTTGATCTTACTTTTAAATGGTAGTAAGAAATTATTGCTTTATAAGTAAAGGTCAATGAAGTAAACCCATTTTATACTTGTGATTCTAAAAAAAATTCTAAAAAAAATGTGATTCTATGCTATTCTTTTCTACCCTGATGTTTTTTCTTTTACTTCTCATTATACATGCACTATTTAAATCATTAGTTGATTGTTAATACTATGAACTCTATTTAAAAGATTATTATGAGTACCATTCCATGAGCATAATGCCGCCAATATTTTAAAATTCACCATCATTAAAAATTTATTATGTTAAGTATATTTTGGAGGAGAGAATACATTTTAGTTATTTGTTATTACTAGTAGGTCTTCTTTAGATTTTATTCTATTTTATCTTAAATTTTAAAATATGCAATATAACAGAAATCTTAGGCTATTAAGAAATTCAAATCCAGGAAGTTCTTATATTATTTCTATTTCTTTACTACATTGATAAAAATATTACCGATTCACATATTGCCATATTGGTTTTACCTATTTCTCTGCATGTGAGAGTTTGTTTCAGTAGTTTGAGATAGGGTCTTATACATTACTATTATTATTATTATTATTTTATTATTATTATTATTATTATTTGCTTTTTGGGTCACACCCGGCTATGCTCAGAGGTTACTCCTGGCTCTGCACTCAGGAATTACTCTTGGCGGTGCTCGGGGGACCATATGGGATGCTGGGAATCGAACCCGGGTCAGTTGCGTGCAAGGCAAATGCTCTACCCACTGTACTATTTCTCCAGCTAGGGTCTTATACTTTAATGTAAACAGACAGAATTCTTCTTTCTCTCTTGGATGCAATTGAAGTGTTGAAGAAAATGTTCTGGTCCCTTGATTTTGGCTTTTGGGCAACACCCAACATTGCTCAGGGCTTACTCCTGACGCTGTGTTCTGGGACCACTCCTGGTGGGACCGGGGGATCATATGGGGTGCCTGATATCCAACCTAGATCAGCTGTATGCAAGGTAAATGCTCTACCTGCTGTACTATTGCTCTGACTCCATGTTTTGGTCTTTTGTATGATTTTTTCACTCCCTCCCTGGGGTAGAAAGTATTGATAGCAGTGATTTCCAATTATAACTCAGTAATTTCAATTCAGATGGATTTAAGTGGTAGCATCATAGAAGAGCAAACTTATTGACTTTAAACAAATCAGAGAGGACTTTGCAAAATTTCATGTTTACTTCATTTCCCCCTTCCCTTTGTTGTTACAATGACCATTGTTTGCATACTCTTGGTAATAGTACTTGCGTGTTTCAGTTGTGTTTCTGGGGAGGGAGGGTTCATATATTAGTTGTGTTGGTCACACACTTGGTTGTGGCACTCATGAAGGTTGAATACTTCATTGTGGTATTTGTAAAAATATTTTTTCAGTGCACCAGACTTGGCACACTTTGTATTGATGCCAGGGATCTCAATCAGCAGAACCATTGCAACGATACAGCATGTGCTAAGGATGGTCTCATGCCTGTTCTCAACCGCTTGAGTTATCACTAGATCACCAAGCATTGCCTATTTTAATGCTTACCAAAATGTGATAATTATATTTTTTGAGAAAACCTCATTATTAGAGATCTGGGAATAATTGTTAAACGTTTTGAGTTGAAAACAGTCATTATCACATTTATTGTGGAGAAAGAATTATTTTTAAATACATGGTGTATGGGAAGCTTAAGTTTACAAAGGAAATTTGTGGAAACCAAAACTTCTTAAATTAGGCATTCATATTTCTAAATATACTTAAATCCTTATGACACATATATGTATATGTACATGTGTTTGTATGGTAAATTAATTTTAGAGTCTTAGTGACAGCACACTTTCCATTTTAAATATTTATTGAAGTAACATTGGTTTACAAACTACTTACATCTTTTGTTAACATAATGTTACCGTACCTCACCCACCACTCGAATACCAATGTTACTTCACCACAATATGTTCAAGTCCTTGTTACTCTTGTAGCAAGTACACTTTCTCCTTATATTGCAGAATTCCTTATAAGTTCTGGGGTCAAAGTTCAAAGGTTTGATCTTAGTCACATATTCTTTATTCCGTTTATTTTTTATAATAGCATATGAATGAGGTCATCCAATATTTGTCTTTCTCATCAGACTTATTTTTCTTAGTGTGACACCATCCAATTACAAACATGTAGCAGAAGGTAAGCTTTCATCAGTTCTTATACTAAGTAGTATTCGATTGGGTATATATACAATTTTGTTATACATTCATCCTTTGTTGAACTCTTGGGTTGTTTTTTATCTTGACTATTGCAAGTAGAGCTGCAATGAATATAGGTATGCATATATCTTTTGTGAATTAGTGTTTTTGTATTCTTTAGATAATAGATACCTACCTATATATAAATATAGGTTGCATAGTAGATATGTATATATATATATATATATATGGATTTTTGCCTTGTATTTATCTTTATTCGTGGCCGACCTGTGTTCAATTCCTGCATCCCTCTCGGAGAGCCTGGCATGGAGCCCGCACGGCAGAGCCTGGCAAGCTACCTGTGTGTATTGGATATGCCAAAAACAGTAACAATAAGTCTCTCAATAAGAGACATTACTGGTGCCCACTGAGCAATGGGATGACAGTGACAGTGATTTATCTTTATTATTTTATTTTATTTTTAGCCTTTTTTTTTAAAAAAAAAAGGCTCTGCAGTTTTCAATGGAGGCTTAATCAATTTATATTCCCACTACCACTGTATGAAGGCTTCTTTTTTGTACTTTGTGCAATCACTATGTGACTAGGAATCCTATGGCTCTCTCCCCCTGCCTGCGTTTGGTAGCCTCGCACTACTTCCTCACCTAGGACAGCCAATGCCATGGGCGGATGAAGGAGGAAACGAGGGCAAGGCTGGTTGGTGATCAGTTGCCATTTATTCCATTCTCCTCACGTGCCTGTTCCAGTCTCAATAAGCCCCTTATTCCCATTTCTTCCTGTTTTCCTTGTTCGTCTCTCTGTGCTCACACTCACAGAGACTCCATGGTCTCTCCCAAGTCTTTCCCCAACTCCCGCATTTTGGGTAGCAACCACTCACCCGAGGTCTAGTAGCACAACCAGCATATCAAAGCCCTTCCTGATCACCTGCAGCCAGGGAATCAGGGTCAAGGGCAAAATGCCACTTAGGGGTATTTCTCCTTTCCTTAGTCCAATAACTTGATTAACATCTTAATTGACATCTTAATTCTACTTCTTAATATTAGTTATTTTGTATGGACACAGTAAAAGATACATTAAGCTTATAGGGTGGCTCTCGCTACAGATATCAGACTAAGTGCTCAGGCCAGATGAATCTTTCCTGACCCTAGCGGGTCTAAATCTAGTTATTACTTTTTGGATCATGACAGAATTTGTCCATGACCATGCTCTTAACTTATAGTTAAGTTTTATGGCACTTCGGCCAAGCCCATTTCCATACCAGGGTAGCTCAGAGCTTGCCATCTAGTCCATCTAGACTAGGGTCCATCTAGTCCCTCGTCGGGACCCTGCTTTTGGGGTGCTAGGAAGTAAGGGCAACTGAGGCTTAAGTCGAGAAAAACAGATGCCCAGAAGTGAACATAATTTAGAGTCAATTAACCCCCAAGTTACAAAAGCATAGCATTAACTGTCTTCCTGAGTCCATACAAAAAAGGATATTGCTCTGAATTAACTATGCAAAGGGCTTAAAGAGAAGAGAAAAGCAATATTTACAAGTTAACAGAGTCTGATTAGGAGGTAAAGGTGATTGGTTGGGGAAGCAGAGCACAAAGGTTACAAATAAACACAGAGATGGGAGCACTGTGATGGAAGTAACCCAATAAACCTAAACTCCCTGTGGCAAGTCAGAAAGGTCAAACTAATGTTATCCTACAGTAATTACCTGCCAACCTTTGTTGTTTCTGGTACTTTTACATAGATCAGTCCCACAATTCTGAGGTGATATTTTAATATATTTTCTTTGTTTAAGTGCATATTCATTTATTGTCCCAATATTTTGATGAGGTTGTCTTGTGTTATTTCTGTATTTGAATATGAATTCTTTGTCAGTTACATGTTGTACAAATGTTTTCCCCCTTTCTGTAGAGTTTCTTTATTGTTTTAGTGGTAGTTTCTTTAACTGTGCAGTATTTTTTTAATAAAAAAATTGTTATAATCCCATTTGTGTGTTTTTGTTTTCCAGTGTAGTTGAGTCATTGAAGATATCACTGAAACCAGTATCATAAAGTGTTTTACCTTTTTTATTCAGTATATCTTTTCAGGACTAACATCTAAGACTTTAATGTATTTTGAGTTAACTTGTTAACTTTGTGTGTGATGTGAGATAATTATCTAGTTTCATTCTCTTGTGTGTGCCTATTCAGTTTATCTAATACCTTTCACTGAAGAGACTTTGCTTTCTTTGTTTTATGCTTATAGTTCTAGCATCATAAATTAACTAATTAGTTATGTAGGTGAGAATTTATTTCTGAACTTTAAATTCCTTTGCATTTCATCTGTGTGCCTGCCTTTACTCTAATACCATTTGATTACTGTAGCTTTGAAATATAATTCAGTGAGAGACCATGAGGCCTCCTATCTTCTTTTTTTTCAAGATTTATATTTTAAAACTAAGCATAGGTTTTAATTTTTTTTCAGTAGGTCACCATAGTTTATCAAGATGCTCATAATAAGACTTGGTGCATGCAGTATTCCAACATGAATCCCACACCAGAGTAACCTTCTCTCCACCAGTATCCCTAGGTTCCCTCCCATCTCCCATCTTGCTTCTTTGGCAGGCAGATTTTTGAGTTTACCTATTGTAGTTAGGGTCTCCTGCTTGCAGTGCTGTTTGCTCTGTGTTTTAGGTACATGCATATATCACTGGTGTACTTGGGGTCTTTGGCTTCTGCCCAGGTTGCCTCCCATTTATCTCTTATTCTTCTTAGTCAAATTCTTTCCTTCCCTGTGCTCTTCATTTCTATATATAGTCTAGAGTAATCTAGGGATCTCCCATTTGATACTTTGAATACTTTGAATTTCTTATTCTGTTTTCTATATGCCACAGATTACTACAGATAAGTGAGATATTCTGATATTTAACACTTTTTCTGACTTCATATAACATATCTTTCAGTTTCATCAAAGCTTCTACAAAGTGCATCATTTCATCATTACTTGAAGCTGTATCTTAATGTATATATACACATACCTTTGATTGTCCTCTCATGTATCACTGAACATGTAGATTATTTCCTACATGCTCAGTGATAGATGTAATTTTGTGAAGAGCTGTAATAAATAACTATGCACATATGTCCTTTTGTTTTCGAATGTTTTGTATCTTGTGGATAGATATCAAGAAATGGAATTGCTGGTTCAGATGGCAGCTCTGGTTTTACTTTTCTGAAAAGCTTCATATTGATTTTCAAAAGGTTGAACCAGATGTCAACCCCATGAGCAATGGATGAGAGTTTCTTTGTCATCATATCCCTGCAATAAAGATACTTTCTGGGTTTGATATATACACATATACAAAGACACACAGAGACACACACAGACACATATACACACATATATATGTATATATATTACACACAGACACATACATATACATGTATATATATATTTATTCTTCTTACTGATATGAGATGATATCTCATTGTTGTTTTGGCTTGGATTTCCCTGATAATAAATGAGATTGAGTATATGCCTATTGGCTCTCAGTCTATCTTCGGAGAAGTGGCTGTTCATTTCCTCTACCCACTTTTTTCATAGTTAATTATTTTGTAATTTGTGGTGATGATTTTTGTGACTGCTTTATATATTTTGGATATTAACCCTTTATGTGATGCATTGAATCAAAATATTCTCTTCCATTCAATTGGGTATCTTTTAGTGTTAGCTGGTATTTCTTTTGACATGCAGATCTTTTAAGATTTTAAAAGATTTCTTTGGTGATTTCACACTCTTCGTGATTCTTCATAGATTTAATAATTTTCTTTGTTTTGTTTCATAGCATTTTGATAGGGATTGCACTGAAGCTGTATAATGCATTTATTAGAAATGTTATTTGAGCAATTTTGTTATTCCCATCATTTAGCATAAACATTTTTTCCATTTTCTCTTTTTCTATTTCTTTTAACAGTGATTTATGTTTTTCCATGTACAAATCTTTTAACTCCTTTGTTGATTCCTAGGTACTTATATCTTTATAAGGCAATTGTAAATGGGTTTGTTTTCTTTTTTTTCTTTGTTTTTGTTTTTGTTGTTGTTGTTATTTTGGTCATACCCAGTGATACTCAGGGATCACTACAGGCAGGCTTGGGGATCATATGGGATGCAAAGGGTTGAACCTCGGGTAGCATTTGCAACATAAGTGCTTTATGCATTATACTGTCACTCCAGCTCCAAGTAGGTTTGTTTTCTTGCTTTTTTTTAATCTTCTAATTTGTTGTTTCATATAGAAATTCAGAGATTTTTATATGTTGATATTGTAGATTGTTACTTTACTGTATTTATCTACTGTTTTGAAAAAAAAACTTGAGTAAGGTTTTCTGTGAAAACTGTTGTATATATATATATATATATATATATACACATATACACATATATTGGCAGAGTCTGGCAAGCTACCCGTGGTGTACTTGATATGCCAAAAACAGCAACAATAATGGTCCTCATTCCCCTGACCCTGAAAGAGTCCCCAATATGCCATCGGGCTACACTAGCACACGACAGGGACTAATGGAGACATTACTGACTCCTGCTTGAGCAAATCGATGAACAACAGGATGACAGCATTACAGTGATACAGTGATACACATATGTGTGTTTATATGTATATAAATGTATATATATATTCAAGATGGTTTCTGGGTTTGTTGTACACATATGTATTCAAGGAAATATACATATATTCAAGTACACATATATACGCACTTTATTGATGAACTTATCTATATTTTTCTTTTATTGTTTTTAGTTTTTGGATCACACTGTACTGTTGTGGAATTGCTCCTGGGAGTACTTAATGGGCGGGGGACAGCCATGCAGTGCCAGGGATCAAGCTGGGTGTAGTGCATGTAAAACATAGCCTCAGCATATTGATCTCTTCTCTAGTCCCTTTATATTGAAATTAACATTTCCATGTGAATCTTTTTTTCTCTTTTATTAAATCACCATGAAACACACAGTTGCAGAGCTGTTCATGACAGGGTTCAGTCATACAATATTCCAATAGCCATCCCGTCACCAGTGTATATTTTCCACCATCCCTGACCCAGTTTCCCTCCTGCCCTCCACCCCACTCTGCCTCTATGGCAGGCACATTCTCTCTCTCTTCCTCTCTCTCTCTCCCTCTCTAAGGTTATCATGTGTATAATTTACCTCCTTTTGCCACTCAGTTTTGTCCAGAGTGATCATTGTAATAATGAAAACTTCTGTTTTCTAATTCTAAAACTGTGCTTTCCGCCCCTGCCCTCCGTCCCTTTGTGGCAAGCTTCCTACTATGTACTAGTTTTCCTGGCCTTCATTTCTGCTATCTTTGGGTATTATTCTCATACTGTTATTTTTTATACTCTGCAAATGAGGAGTATGATTCTATGTCTGTCTCTCTCCCTCTGATTAGTTTCACTCAAAATGATATTCTCTGTGTGTATGCATGTATAAGCAAATATCATGGGTTTATTTTTCCTAATAGCTGTTTAATATTTTTCTGTGATCCACTTGTCTATTCTCAGGAACTGGGGAGTACAGATGCCTGTTCTGCATTATGTTTTAGGGCCCATTGGGTGTATTTCTAGGAGTGATAATGCTGGGTCAATGTGAAATTGCTGGAAACTCATTTTCTATTTTTTTGAGGAATACTCATATTGTTTTCTTAAAAGATTGGACCAATCAACATTTCCACCAGAAATAAATAAGTCTCTTTTTACCCACATCTGCACTAGCATTGGTTTTTCTTGTTCTTTTTGATGTGTGCCAGTTTCTAGTATGAGATAAAATCTTAGTGTTTGATTTGCATCTCTCTGATTATCAGTGATGTATGGAATTGTTCAAGTGCCTTTTGGACATTTGTATTCTTCTTTGAGTAAGTTTCTATTTATTTCTTATCGCTATTTTTTGATGTGATTGTATTGAGTCTGCCAGTGCCTTATGTATCTAGTATATTAACCCTATATTAGATAAGTGTTGATAAATAATTTATCCCATTCTGTGGACTGTCTCTGTATTTTGATCACCATTTCTTTTGAGCGATAGCACAGCGGGTAGGGCATTTGCCTTGCATGAAGCCAACATGGGTTCGATTTTTCTGTCCCTCATGGAAAACTCGACAAGCTACTGAGAGTATCCCGCCTGCACAGCAGAGCCTGACAAGCTACCTGTGGCGTATTCAATATGCCGAAAACAGTAACCATAAGTATCACAATGGAGATGTTACTGGTGCCCACTCGAGCAAATCGATGAACAACGGGATGACAGTGCTACAGTGCTAATCCTCCTAATCCATGAGCAGGGGATGTGTTTCCATTTCCTCGTGTCCTCTTTTATTTCTTGAAATAATGTTTCATGATTTTCTTTGTACAGGTCTTTCACCTCTTTAGTTTAATTGACTCCTAGGTACTTGATTTTCTGAGGCAGAATTGTGAATGGGATTTTAAAAAATATCTTTCTTCTCTTTCATTACATGTGTATAGGAAAGCCATGGACTTTTGCACACTGATTTTGTAGACTGCCACCTTATTATACACATCTATTGTTTCTATGAGTGTTTTTATAGAATCTTTAGGATTTTCTAAATATGGTATTATGTCATCTACAAATAGAGCTTTACTTTTTTCTTTCCTATCTGGATGCCCTTTGTATCATTTTATTGCCTAACTGCTATTACAACTACTTTCAGTTCCATTATTGAAAAGAATTGGTGAGAGTGGGCAACCTTGTCTTATTTTAGAGGAAAGGCTTTTATTTTTTTCCCTGTTAAATATAATGCTTGCTGTGGGCTTGTGGTAAATGGCTTTGACTATACTGAGGAAAGTTTCTTCAACTCCCATTTTCTTGAGAGTTTTTTCATGAATAGGTGCTGGATCTTGTCAAATGCTTTTCCTGCATCAATTGATATGATTCTATAGTTTTTTTCTTTTATTGGTATGGTGTGTTATGTTGATTGACATATGTATTGTATACCATTTGTGCATCCCCAGGATGAATCCTACTTGATCATGATGTATGATCTTTTTGATGAATTTTTGGATCCTATTTACTAGTGTTTGGTTGAAGATATTTGCATCTGTATTCATCAGGGATATCAGCCTATAATTTTTCTCTCTTTATTTTTTTGCATGGTGTCTTTGTATGTTTTTGGTATTAGGGTCATGTTTGCTTCATAGAAACTGTTTCTTCACTTTCCTGGAAAAATTTGAAGTAGAGTCTCTTCAAAAGTTTGAAGAAATTCAATTGTGCATCCATCTGGGCCTGGACTTTTGTTTTGGGGAAGACTTTTGATTACCATTTTAATTTCCTTGATAGTGACATAGATCTGTTAGAGTATTCTATATCTTCTTGATTTATCCTTGAGGGGTTCTAGGAATCCACGAATTTATCCATTTTTTTCTAGGTCCTCTTGTTTTGTGGCATAAAGATTCTCAAAGTAATCTCTGATGATACTTTGAATTTCTTTGTTTTTTTTTTAACATTCCCCACTTTGATTTCTGGTTTGGTTTATTAGGGTTCTTTCTCTCTTTATTTGCTAGTGGCTTATTGGTCATGTTTATTTTTTCAAAGCACAAGCTCTTGGTTTTATTGTCTTTTGATTGTTTTTTTGGAGTCTAGTTCATAGTAATTTCTACTCAAAGTTAGTTATTTCCTCCCTTCTGCCAGATTTGGGCTCCTTTTGTTAGTCATTTTCCAAAACCATAAGCTGTAAAGTCAAGTCATTTATGTTGGCCCTTTTACCCCCCTTCCTAATGAATACTTTAAAAGCTGTAAACTTTCCTTTCAAAACTGTTTTTCCTGTGTCCCCCAAGTTCAGGTAGCTCATGTCCTCATTCTCATTTGTTTCCACGAATCTTCTGATTTCCTCTCTGACCTGGTTGTTCATAAGTAAACTGTTTAATTTCCAGGTGTTTGATTTGATTCTCTGTTTTTTTGTGCCATTAACTTTATTTTCAGTGCATAATGGTCTGAGATGATAATTGATACAATTTCTATCCTCTTGATTTTATCCATTTAAAACTTAACTAGTGCTTACATTTTATTCATCTTGCATGTTGTCTGTATAATATCAATGAACTTGAACTTTTAGTCATAATTTTTATTTTGTCTAGTAAATCTGTATTTATTTTCAGATCTAAGTCTGATTATATTATTGAATTGTCTCTCTTCAGACTTTTCTCGTCAGGCCTCCTAGTATGACATGATTTTTTTGTTGATAACTGGATTTATGTATTGTGCAGTAGATATTGATGTAGGTATCCTTGACTGTGAGAGTTTGTTAACCCAACAAATAGTTACACAATATATTATCTTCTCTATAGGTGAATTTGTCAAAGGATTCAAATTTTCTTGTGTCATTGATTTTTGGTTTCTTTAAGACATTCTTTAAGACAAAGGTATATTTTTTTCATTTTGGGTCACACCCAGTGATTCTCAGGGGTTACTCCTGGCTTTGCACTCAGGAATTACTCCTGGCAGCGCTTGGGGGACCATATGGGATGTCTGGGATCGAACCCGGGTCGGCCGTGGCAAGGCAGACGCCCTACCTGCTGTGCTATCGCTCTGGCCCCCAACAAAGATATTTTTGGTTTGTAGTTTGTCCAAAAACTTCACTTCCCTTCTTGGTTCAAAGGTAATTGTTTTTCAGTTTTTGAGGTTTTTCTCTTGTATTTTGATTCTACTAGCTTTTGTTGGGAGGGAGATGAAGTAGGTTTCCCAAGTGGTCCTAAGGTGGTGGGGGATTCTTTGCCAATCAGGCTGGTTGTTAAATGCGAGCATCCAAGGATTCATTGCTACTCAATTCCTGATATGCTGGGATTACAGAATCATCCCTGTGGTGGTTGGTGCATTCAGGGTGTCAGCAAGCAGTTCATGGGGCTCTCTGAGGTGCACCCAGTGATGCTCAAAAGACATTGTGGTGCTAGGGACATAATAATTTTTGGAAGCAAGCAGTGCTTATATGTGCTGTTTGTTTCGCCCCTAACATTATTTGTTGACCTTCTTTGACTTAATAGCCTTTTGCATCTGTCAAATATAACTTGAGCTCATCAATAGGTTTATTTTTCTATTCTCTATTTTTTTCTATTGTGTTTTCTATTTTCTTTCATTGATCTATATGACTATTCCTCTATTCATACTATAGTCTTAATCACTTTACCTGTATATTAGAACTTAAAATTTGCTTGACTGATCCTCCCCCTTTGTTCTTGTTTATTTTAGTTAGTTTAGTTTTGTTTTGGTTTTTTGGGGGTAACATTCCTGGATGGGGGGGGGGACCATATCTGTTTACTATAGTTGAATCCCTGGTCAACTGTGGTATGAGGCAAACACCATACCCACTGTTCTCTCGATCTACTTCCCTGCCTCATTTTTGTTCACAATTACGTTAGCTATTCTAGTTTCTTTACCATTCCAAATAAATTTCAGACTATGCATGTCTACAAAATCCATGATATATCTTGTCAGGTTTAATAAGATGTGAATAAACATATTTTCTATATTAAAATCATAAATATAATATATGTTTTATTTCTTTAATATGGTTTATAGTTTTATTATACAACTTTTATAATTTTTATACCAATACATCTGTATGTATATTATATTTTGATTTTAAAATGATATTGAATTTCAACTTCCACATATAAATTGCTAACATATTAAAGTAAAATTGGTTTTATGTTTAGTTCTACATTTCTAAGCTCAATTATTTGTTCTTACATAAAACTACTTTTATGTAAGTTCCTTGGAATTTTCTCGGTAGATCATCATGTTAGCTGTCAATAGGCACAGTGTTATTTCCTTCTTTCTGATTTACACTCCTTTATATCATTTCCTTGCTTTACTGCACTGGCTAGAATTTCTAGTGTTGTATTATATAAAAGTGATGGATGTAAGTATTCTAATATTTTTCTAGTTGCAGGAATTTTTGTTTAATTGCTCTACATAAAATTGAGAAAATATACTGTAATACTATTTTTAGATCATTTGTTGTGAATGAATTTTTAATTTTGTCAAATACTACTCATTATAGTGATTTTTTCTGCTAGTATAGTGAATTACATTGATTTTCTTAGTCTTGAGTTAGTCTGTATTTCTAGAATAAACTCTTCTTTATCTTTTTATATATCATTCCATTTTACTTGCTGATTTATTTATTTTTTATTTTTGTGTCACACCTGGCGATGCTCAAGGGTTACTGCTGACTTTGCACTCAGGAATTACTCCTAGTGGTGCTCGGGGGACTATATGGGGTGCTGGGGATTGAACCCGAGTCGGCCACGTGTAAGGCAAACACCCTAACTTTAGAAGACTCTGGCCCCTTACTTGCTAATTTTTAAAGAACTTTCACTTCTGCATTCATAAGAAATATTTGTGTGTAGTTTTATATATCCATCCTCTAATTTTCTTTACAAATAATTGACAAATAAAAATTATATACGGTTAAAATATACAATTTTGTTTGCTTTATTTTACTGTATTTATTGTATTCTGGGTTAATCCTATGTTTGTGGGTCTGGGGAGTCATTCTCTGCAATCTTAGCCTGGTGATGTGGGCTTGATGCACTGTTCATCCCTTTGAATAATATCTCTGGTATTGGTGTTAAAATTTGTAACATATAATGGAATTCTTTAGTATAATCATCTAAGAATAAATATACTTTCTTGTAAATGTAAAAAAATTAATTTTTATAAATAGCTGTAGTATATTTAACATATCAGTCATTGTGCTCTTCTGTGTTTTGTGAGATAGTAGTTCATCTATGTTGTAAGATATAGATTTGTAGATTATAATATTTAAGTTTGAGCTATAGTAATAGTTTTTGTTTAATTTATAATATTGATAAGTTATATTTTCTTTTTTAATTTCTTATCAATATTGTTGGAGGTTTACAATTTAATGAACTTTTAAAAAATCAGATTTTGTTTTATTATCTTCATTGCTTTTCCATTTTTAATTAAAATAATTTTACTCTTTTTATCTCTTCATTTCATACTGAAGAATTGATCAAAGTACCTCATACATACTTATGAGGCAAAGCATGTACTTTATCACTGAGCTACATCTCCAGTCCTTGATTTCTGCTCTTTATTATTTCCATTTATCTACTTGCGTTGGGTTTATATTGCTTTTATTTTTCTAGGTTCTTGAGGTGTGGGAGCTTAGTTATTGATTTGAGACTTTTCCTCTTTTCTAATGTAAGTATTTAGTGCTATAAATCTCCTCCTGGCATTACCTTAATTGTGATCCACAAGTTTTAATTTATTATATTTCCAGTGTAATTCAGTTAAATGTATATATAAATTTTATTTTAGTCACCTCTTGGACCCCCATACATCAGAATCAATTGCTTAGTTCCCAAGTTTTTTGATATTTTTCCCATTTCCTTTATTGATTTCTAGTTTAATTTGATTTTCTTTAAAGAAAACATTGTACATAACTTGACTTATTTAAATTTGCTAAAATTTGTTGTGTATCCCAGAATGTAGTATATCTTGATGCATATTTTCTAAATTCCAGAAAACAATGTAGAATTTTCTGTTGTTTAGATGATTACTCTATAAATGTTGATTAGTTCCTATTTTTTTTGGTTTGTTGAGTTCTTCTATTATCATACTGATTTTTCTACAGACAAGTATTGAAATCACATATTATAATAATGAGTTCTGCTTTACTTCTTTCAGTTCTCCATTTTTGTTTCATTTATTTCATGATGTTATTTTGTGCATGCACACTTAGAATTCTATAAATTCTTCATGTATTAAGCTTTAATCTTTTTTATAATTTGTTCCTTCCTGTTTCTGTAATTTTTTGTCCTCCAAAGTATTTTTAATCTTAGAAGGGGGGTAAGGGATTACTCCTAGCTCTGTGCTCAAGAATCACTCAGGGTGGTGCTCAGGAGGCAGTGCCAGGGATCAAACCACACTTGGTCACATGCAAGGCAAGTGCCTTAATACCAATAATATCCTTCTGGCATAAATTTGATTTCTTTTTACTAATTTTGGTAACTTTCTGTTCTTTCTGGTACTTTTAGTTTACACTTGTCAGTATATTTTAATGGAGATTCTTCTAGACAGCTTATAATTGAATGAGTTAAGAAATGTACCTGTTAAGGTGGCTGACTGGAACAGGGGTTGGTGGATGGGAGGGAATCTGGAAAACCTGGGAGGGAGGAAGACTGTGATGATGGGATTAGTGCTGGAACGCTGTATGTCTAAAACCAAAGTTTTGATAACTTTATATACCATGGTGATTTAATGAAATAAAAATATTATCTTAAAAACTGTGCAAGTAAAATGAACCATAATATAAATGATCACTAGTGATACCATGCTAGGTAACTAGAATATGCCCCTCCAGGTACAAGTAGATTTTGTGCTGTTATGCATATGATTGTATGTTATCAAACATAAAAATGCACTGTTTTCAAGCCAAAAACCTTGGGCTGAGTACCAGAGAGATGGCTTAGAGGATGGCGGTACATGCTTTGCATGCAGAATCCCTAGGTTTGATATCTTGCACACAAAGTCCTCTAAACATGCTGAGGATTTAGCCCCCAAACACTGCCAGATGTGGCCCTAAAACAAAACAATTTCACTCACATATCTGTGTATTTTAAAGGTATTTATATTTATGTGATTGATGGTCACATATTATATAATTATTAACATATTAGGATTTGTTAGTTCTCAAGTGATAGATTGGAGATGCAGAGATAAGCAAGGCGTGTAGAATGTGTGAGGGCTAAAGCTCACACAGGCCATTTAGCACTGACTGGCCTTTGCAGCCCTTTTATATTGAGTTAACTATCAAAACATCCAGCACACATCAGAGTACATAAAATCAAACTATATAAGATCAGAACACCTTAATGTACATATTATTTTGTAGCCTAATGATGCACAAAGTTCTCGATGAAGTAAATCAGACCATCTTGTAAATCCTTACATCCCACTTCCCATATATTCCACATCAGCATCTATGCAAGCCTACATAACAGCCCAATAAGGTATTTTTTAACTTTCATCCAATCATAGCACAGTTAATCTATAACAAAAAGCAGCTACATTAGGACATGCTGACCCCAGCCCAGTTCACTCAGAGTTCCTAACTGTTTGCAGCTATGACACTGCCTTGTTTGCAAGGCAGCATGTTCCCAGAACTTCCTCATGTCTCTAGTCAGGCTCCAACAGGACTTAAATCAATTTGTTGTTGTTGTTGTGTGTTTTTTTCTATTTCTCACTATTTTTCTGCCTTTATGACATTCAGTGAATGGTTTTTAAAATCCTATTTTAATTTAACTTAAAATATTCACTTACATATTTACAACTGCATTTGATTGTCATAGATTTTGCTTCAACCTCAAACAATTTAGCTAAATAGAAGAAAATACAGTGCATTTATACATATTTATACTTGGGCTTTCTCTCCATACTTTATATTAAAATCCTTTTGGGATGCTGGAGAGATAGTGTAGGGGTTAAGGCATTCATTCACCTTGCATGTGGTTGACATAGGTTCCTTGAGTACAACCAGGAATGACTGCAAGGCAGTGCAAAGAGCCAGAGTAAGACCTGAGCACAGACAGGTCTGTCCCATAACACACCCCCCAAAACAAAGAAACAAACAAAAATCTTTATCATTCCTTTCTTTTTAATAAACTCCTTTAAACTATTCTATATCTGGTCTTTTAGTGACAAATTCTTAATTTCTTTTTACCTAATAAAGTCATGATTTCTCTTTTATACTTAAGGGATATTTTTTGATGAATACAGAATTATAGCTTGACATTTATTTTATTTAACTAATTGAATTGTGTTCTATTTCCTCTTGGCTTCCTGTTTTTAATCTAAGATATTTGTTCTCATTAGTATGCTTTTCCCTATAATGAAATATTTCTCTATTATTGCTTTCAAGAATTTTTCTATTCCTCTTTTTAGTTTTCTGGGTTGTTTAATGTTACAATTTACTGATAGATCATGCATTGACACAGTGACAATCATGATCACACAAAATTCATAGCTAACATTATAATTTATTCCTAGCACTTTTAAAAAACTAAATTATATTTTTGTATATCCCTCCCTACATGTAGCACTTCCTTCAAATCTTATTTTCTTTGCTTGACCATATCTAGCAGTGCTCAGGGCTTATTACTGACTTTCTGTTCTAAGATTATTCCTGGTGCTACTAGGAAGACCATATGCAAGCCTAGGAACAAACCTGGGTCAGCCACATGCAAGGCAAGCACCTTAACCCCTCTACTTTCTTTCCAGCCTTCTTTCCTCAGTCATTAATGTAAGCAACAAATTTGGAGTATTATATGTTTCTGAGATTTTTGTCATCACTGAAAATCTTAATATTTTTACATATCTTAGGCATATATAAAAATAGCATTTACATGGGCTGGAGCTACCAAGCTTATCCCTGGATTTTAGTAATATCCTTATTAAAATTTTCAATAGTAATAATAATGATTTTGTTTTGTAATACCTATTTTTTTGCTGAGACTTTCTGTTTTTTTAAATTATATTATTCATAGTTGCTTATATTTTTAAGTAACTCCCTTAATATTTCTGAATGAATATATCTATTACTTTGGTGTTAGCTTCTATTGTCTTTTTTCATTCAAATTGATACTGATTTATTAATACGAGTGCTTAAAAATAAAATTGATCATCCTGGATATTTTATAATAATATCTTATATCTTACTTAAGCCTACTATTTGGCATTTGCTCTGTGATGGGAAGCACTGGTATCACCTTGATCTTAATGAATGGAAGTAAAAAGTTGAGGTTTTCTACTTCGTCTTTCTGAATATCTAAACTATAGAGAAATACTGCCTTACTACTTACTACTACTGGAAGAGGTAGAAATTTTGTTATTGTTAATGTTTCTGGGCCATACCTGGCGATGTTCAGAGGCCACTCCTGGATCTGCACTCAGAAATTACTCCTGGAAATGCTCAGGAGACCATATGGGATACCAAGGATAGAATTTGACTTGACTGTACGCAAGGCAAATGCCCTACTTCCTGTACCATTATTGCTCTGGCTCTGGAAGGAGTAGAAATTTGACACTTCCCCCAATTTGCTGTGTCTACTTTTATCTCCCTGACAAGAATATATTCTTATATGGTCTCTTCTAACTCAGTTCTTCCATCCAGAAATTAAAATAGCCTGTTAAAGTTAAATGAAGGTAGAGATGTTATGTCTGTTGCCTTAAGAGAATAAAAATAAGCTTTTCAGTTATATTTGTCAGAAATCATTGTTTTTCTAGTTCCAGAGAATTTACTTACTTAAAAAAAAAATTTGCCTTACAGGGCACAGTGGGTAGGGCGTTTGTCTTGCATGCTGTCAATCCGGGTTCGATTCTCAGCATCCCATATGGTCCCCTGATCACTGCCAGGGGTAATTCCTGAGTGCAGAGCCAGGAGTGTCCCCTGTGCATTTCCAAGTGTGACCCAAAAAAGCAAAAAAAAAAAAAATTGACTCACATTCAATAGTTTTCACAGCCAAGCAAATCAAATATTTTATTAACTTATTAGCTGATTATTAATGACATTCAGCTTAAAAATTATTTTTTAATTGTATCTATTTTATTATAACTCTAGCCAATATGAGTTGTTTAAAATTATCAGTTTGGTATTTTAAAGGAAACTTATTTACTTATTTACTTTTTTTTCTTATTTACATTTTCTTATGTCACTGTCACTGTCATTTTGCTCATCAATTTGCTCAAGTGGGCACCAGTAACGTCTCCATTTTGAAACTTGTTGTTACTGTTTTTGGCATATTGAATATACCACAGGTAGCTTGCCAGGCTCTGCCATGTAGGTGAGATACTCTTGGTAGCTTGCCGGGCTCTCTGAGAGGGCCAGAGGAATCGACCTCGGTTTGAATTTATTTTTTATTTAGACTCTTAAATGTTGGTCTTTGAAGTAATATACTGAGGGAATCTTAGAGTGCTATCTCTCCATATACTAGCCAGAAATCTGTATCTTTATTTCTTAACTTAGTAATTTAGCTTATTGTCCTTAAATATGCAGTAATCATTTATACACAGAACTATTTCATTAATATCACTGTCACTGTCATCCTATTGCTCATTGATTTGCTCAAGCGGGCACCAGTTACATCTCTATTTGAGACTTGTTACTGTTTTTGGCATATTGAATATGCCACGGGTAGCTTGTGCAGGCTCTGCTGTTTGGACGAGATACTCTTGGTAGCTTGCCAGGCTCTCCGAGAGGAGCGGAGGAATTGAAACTTGGTTTCATTAATATAGTTAATAGAATCTGAGCCAAACTAAAATGTACATGCAACTCATATTGAAGTTCTTCATAAAATGAAATTTCCAAATCTTACTTATGAATTTCTATTAAGATTCCAGGTTAGTTCATCATGAGCACTCAGCAGTGCTCAGGGACTACTCCTGCGTTTGAACTTAGGTGACCCTGGAGGTTGAGGATCAGTCCTGTGCTTTTGCATGCAAAACATCTGCGCCAGCTCTTTGAGGAAAAAGTAGCTATTCTCATAGATGTGATGTGATCTCTAATTGTGGTTTTGATTTGCATTTTCTTAATGATAAGTCTATTAATGACTCAGTTGACTATTTATATGTCTTTGTAAATTTTTCTGTTTAGATCCTCTTCCCAATTAATAATTAGGCTTTTTAAAAGTTTCGATCTATTTTTGTCATTTGGATTGACTTTTCTTTATGGTATATTAAGATACTACTTAAAAAATTGATCTGTAATCACTTTATAATAGTATGGAATTTGGGGGTTTTAACTTCACATTTCTCTGTGTGTATCAATCATATTCACTGTACTTACTAGCATAATTCCATTGCTGTAACAATGCATAAAAAAGAATCTTATAACTTGTTCCTTCTACTATCTTTAACCTTATATATACACTATAGATTTCACCTGGTCCAGAAGTCTGTTATGCTATTGTTTTTAAATGGCTTTTTTTTGCTTTAGTTATTCATATCTAGGTATAAGAAAAAGCATCCAGTAATTGTCTTTCACTTCCTTATTTATTTTATCTAGCATAATTGCATCAAGATAATTTAATATTATCGCAAAAGTTGTGATCTTCCTTCCTTCTTTCATCCTTCCTTCTATTCTTTAATTTCTGGGTGGCAGGGCATGCACATCCTGTTGCACCTACTCCTCTTTCTGTGCTTGGAATTGTTTCTGGTGAACCCAGGACTCCTCCACGTAAAGCATGGGTTCAGCCCAAAGAACTATCTCTGTTCTACCTTCATATTTTATAAATGTCAGGATGTTAATCACGATTATTATGTACATACGTGTTAATCATATATGAGTATATATGTAGCATTTTTTCAGTTATATTTGCATTTGTGAGTAATGTTATCATGGATATAAGCATAGCACTGTGGCACTGTCATCCCGTTGTTCTCGATTTGCTCAAGTGGGCACCAGTAACACTCCATTGTGAGACTTGTTGTTACTGTTTTGGGCATATTGAACATGCCACAGGTAGCTTGCCAGGCTCTGCCGTGTGGGTGGGATATTCTCGGTAGCTTGCCGGGCTCTCCAAGAGGGACAGAGGAATCAAACCCGGGTTGGCCGTGTGCAAGACAAACGCCCTACCCACTGTGCTATTGCTCCAATGCAAGAACTTAAGTACATATATTATATATATATAGAATCTTTAAAATACTTCAGTAAACAAACGAGAATAGGAAACAAAAGAAATGCTACAAAATATTAACTAGTATTGAGTTAAAACATTCTCTTCTATGCAGTTTTGAAAGAGTAAGTTTTTAACTTGAATGTGAAGAATCTAGTAAATGGAAAATGCACAAATGAAATAAAAATATTAAACTAGAGCAAAAGAATACAGACATGACTCTTGACATCATTATGAAGTCCTTACAAACAAATTCATATGCTTCTTTTTTTCCTAAACAGTTCAACATTAATCCTTTCATGGCCAAAGTCTCTCCATGTTCAGCAAATATATTTTATAATTAGTGTTCTCACTGAATATTCGACTTAGCATAGATCATATACCTTGCATATATGATGCCCTGGGTTCAGTTCTTGGCATTGCCAAATTATAAATGAAATAGAATTAATATTTTTATATCCTTCAGGTATATCCCTATAATTTTTTATTATGTGGAAATTCCTTTTTTAAAAAAGGCATATATTCATTTCATTTTCCATAGACTACTCTTATTTATATTTCCATCAACAGTGTACCAAAATGTTCCTTTATATCTACATCTACACCAATTGTTTCCATTCTTTAAGAGGCCACTCTAACTGATTTGAGGTTTTATCTATGTGGGATTTTTACATTTAATTTTTTAATTGAATCACTATGGATCACAAAGTTACAAGGTCATTCATGATTAAGTTCCAGGTATATAATGTTCCAACCAAATACCTTCACCAGTGTCCACTTCCTTCCATCAGTGTCCCCAGTTTCCCTCCCTGGCCCCTCTTACTCCAGTCTGCCTCTTTTTATCCCCTCTCTTTCCTTTTAAGCACTGTGGTTTACTACACACACACACACACACACACACACACACACACATATATATTTAATGCATATGTATCACTTTACCTCCTTTTAGCATCTTATCCTCCTCCATGTTGACCAGTTCCCTGCACCTGTGTCATAGTGTTCTCTTCCCTGACTATACACACATCCTCCAGTAGCAGGCTTCCTACAGGAGACTAGTTTTCATACTCTTCATTGCAATTGTTTCAGGCATTTGTTATTTGCTGTTTCTTGATATCCCACATATGAGAGAGATCATTCTGTATCTGTCCCCTTCCCTGTAACTTCACTCAGCATTATACTCTCAAGATTCATCATTGTAGCAGCAAATTGTATGATTTTAAATTATTTTTCTATCAGATAAGTAGTATTCAATTCTGCATATGCACCATAGTTTCTTTATTCAAACATCTGTATTTAGGCACTTGGGTTGTTTTCATATATGGGTTATTGTACTACAGTGAATATAGAAATGTAGATGCTTTTCTGCATTGTGTTTTGGGGTCCTTCAGGGTATATTTCAAAGAGTGGAATTGCTGGGTCATATGGAAGCTCAATTTCCTGTTTTTTGAGACATTACCAAACTGTTTTCCAAAAAGGCTGGACAGATCAACATTTCCACCAGTAATTAATGAGGGAATTTGTTTTCCTTGCATCCATGTTAACAAGGATTCTCTTTTGGATGTGTGCCAGTTTCTCTGGTGTGAGGTAATATCTTATTATTGTTGGTTGTTTTTAAATTTTTCATAATGTTTAGAAATACAGAGTTCTCTGATATGCTTTTTTGGCCATTTGTATTTCTCCTTTGAGGAAGTTTCTATTTATTCTTTCTCCCATTTTTTTGATGGGATTGAATATTTTTTCTTGTAAAGTTCATCCATTGCTCTATATATCTTGGATATTAGCCCTTTATCAGATAAGTGGTGGGAAAATACTTTTTCCCAGTCTGTAAAATGTCTTTGTGTTCTGATCTTCATTTCCTTATGCTTGCAAAAGTTTCTTAATTTAATATAGTCCATATTTCTCTGCTTCCACTTGGTCAATGATGTTGTATACTTAAAGATAGCTTCAGTGTTAAGGAGGGTTAGTCGATGTTAGTCCATGTAACTTTTGGATTCAGGTCTGATACCGAGATCTTTAATCCACTTTGACTTGACTTTTGTGAATGGTGTTAGAAAGAGGTCTGAGGTGATTTTATTGATTTTTGCATATGGCTTACCGGTTTTCCTAGCACTACTTGTTGAAGAGTCTTTCCTTGTTCCACTTCATAATTTTTGCTCCTTTATCAAAGATTAACTGACCATATGTCTACATGTCTTTATCTGGATTTCAATTCTATTCCATTGATCTGCAAGTCTGTCTTTTATACTGTACCACACTAATTTAATTGCTATTGCTTTATAGTACAGTCTGAAGTTGGGAAAAGCAATTCTGCCCATTTTCCTCTTATCTGGGATTGCTCTGGATATTCTGTGGGTTTATTGTTCAATACGAATTTCAGGAGTATTTGCCCTTTTTGAAGAATGTCATGGGTACAAATACAGGAGCTGCATTGAAGCTATATAGTGCTTTGGACAGTACTTCCATTATGACAATATTGATCTTCCCAACCCATGATTAGGGGATGGATTTCTTTTCCTCATGCCCTCTTACTTATTTCCTTGGTGACTTGTAGCTTTATTTATATGTCTTTCACCTCTCTTATTAAACTTACTCCTAGGTCTCTGATATTCTGAGGCACAGTTGTGAATAGCATTTCTAAAATTTCTCTCTCTAATCTATTTAAATATCTGCATATAGAAGAACCTGCCATTTTACTATAGAAATCTACTATTTCTTCGAGCTTCTTGTAGAGTCTTTAGGGTTTTCTATATTCATACATAATCTGCAAATAGTGCTTGATTTCTTATTTGGCTATCTGGAAACTTTATTTCTAATCTGATTGCTACAACAAGTTCTTCTAGCACTATATTGAATAGAAGTGCTGAGACTGCACAGCCTTTTCTTGTGTTGGTATTAGAGGGAAAGCTTCCATTTCTAACCATTGTGTATGTTTGATGTAGGGTTAGGGTAAGTGGCTTTGGCTATGTTGAGGAAAGTTTCTTCAACTTCAATTTTATTGAGAGTTTTTATCACGAATGGAGGCCAAATCTTGTCAAATGCCTTTTCTGCACCTATTGACATTATGTGTTTTTATTCCTTGAAGTGATATTATATGTCACATTTACTGACTTGCATACATTAAGCCATCCTTGTCTCTTCTATACGAATCATACTTGGTCATGGTGTATTATCTTTTAATGAATTATTAAATTCTATTTGTTTTTGTTGAGAATATTTATATCTATATTCATCAAGGATATTGGTCTGTAATTTTTTTATGCTGTCTGCATTTGGTATGTGAGTATTGTTTGTTTTATAAAAACTGGGAGTTTTTCTCTTTCTTTTATTTGAAAGAGCCTAAAAAGTATTGACAATGGGTATTTTTCAAAGGTTTAAAAGAATTCATTAGTGAGCCTATTTTTACCTGGGTTTTTTTTGTTTGTTTTTTTCTTTTTATTTTAAGGATACTTTTATTACCATTTTAATTTCCTCAATGGTAATGGGTCTATTTAGGTGTTCCATATTTTCTTGTTTCAGCCTTTGGAGTTTATAATAGTCCAAGAATTCATCCATTTATTCTAGATTCTCTTAATTTATGGCCTAAAGGTTTTCAAAGTATTCCTAATGATCCCTTGTATTTCTGTGGTATCTGCCCCCATGCCTGGCTGTCTTCACCGGGGCCCCTCGGAGGGGGGCAGGTTGAGTTTCCCTCCCTTCTTCGAACAGAGCCCCGGAAGACGAAGACCTCTGGAACCCAGCCACAGCCATGCTCAAGGCCATTCTCCACACACTCGGACTAGCTTCACACATGAAGCAACCGGCAGAGGAACCTGGTGTGCGGGACATGGGCTGAGATCTCCAAGCCTGCTCGGATCATGATTGGGCCTCCTTCACCCAGATCCCCAATTTTCCAGTAGCTAGGCAGTCACACCCACAAACTGCCCTGGAACCATGTAATCCCATCAACGGCCAAGATCTAGACACTATAAAACAAAGCTCTCCTCTTATTGTCTAGTTCTCCCTCTCAGAGAACCCAGCAAGCTACTGAGAATATCCTGCCCGCATGGCAGAGCCTGGCAAGCTCCCTGTGGTGTATTCGATATGCCAAAAACAATAACAATGATGGGTCTCATTCCCCTGACCCTGAAAAAACCTCCAATATGGCACCAGGGGAAGGACAAGTAAAGAGAGGCTGCTAAAATCTTAGGGCTAGGACTAATGGAGATGTTACTGGTGCCCACTCGAGCAAATCAATGAAGAACAGATGACAGTGATACAGTGATCTGTTATGTTGTCACCCCTTCATTTCTGATTTGGATTATTAATATTCTTCTCTGTCTTTGTGACTTTTGCTAGTGATTTATTTATCTTGTTTATTTTTTCAAAGAACCAGCAGGTGACACACCTGCTAAAGAAAACATTTGCAAGTTATAGTAGCAGAATCTTATAGGGGGAGAAATATATAGGTGAACTTTAAGACAAAATACAAGGCAATGTTGATAAGGAAGTAGAAAAAGAAAAGAGAAAAAATGAATGTAAGAAAATATAAGGTACTCAGTGAACAAGAAGAAGAAGAATCTACAAATGATAGGAATATGAAGAGATGAGGAAAAAGGGAAAGAGGAAGAGCAAGTGGTGGGAGAGATCATAGCTGAGAACTTCCCCACTCTATGGAAGGGACAGTTGTGCAAATATAAGAAGTCAATAGAGTACCAAACAAAATAAACTCAAAAATAACAACATCAAGACGTAGTAATCAAAGTGGCAAAACCATAGAGAGAGACAAACTTCTTCAAGCAGCAATAAAGGAGAAAAACCTTAAATATAAGTGAAATATAAATCACAACAAATACCTCATCTGATATGATACAGGTAAGAAAATAGTGGAATGACATACACAAATTACACACTGAAAAAAACAAACTTTCAACCTAGAGTCCACTATCCCACAATGATATAATTTAGATGGGAGGGAGGGATAAAAACATTCTCAAACAAACATTGAGGACATTTGTGATAATGATACAGACCCGATATGAATTACCACATACAAATCAAATAGCCAATTGTAGAAGCAACAACACTACACAGTAAAATGGCAACACTGTCTTTTGTATCAGTAAAATCCATGAATGTCAATAAAATAAACTCTCCCATCAAAAAGAATAGAGTGGGAAGATGGATCAGGAACCTAAATCCATCTATTTCCTGCTTACAGGAAATATATCTAAAACCACAAGATAGACACAATCTCAGAGTAAGTGGTGAAAAACAATTATATTAGCCAATGGGAAACAAAAAAATAAGATGGGTGAGCCAGAGTTATAGGACAGCAGGTGGGGCACTTGCCTTGCTGTAGGCTGATGCAGGTTCGATCCTCAACATCTCCTGAGCACTACCAGGATTTAGTCCTGAGTGCAGTGCAAGGACTAACCCCTGAGCATCACTGGATGTCCTCACCAAAAATAAAACAGAAAGCTAAACATACCTATAGCATTCAACTATACAGACCAAATTACATTCAATCTAAAGAAAGCAACTAAAAATAGGGATGAACACTACTTATTAGCCAAAGGAAAAATTGACTAAGATGTACTAAATCTAATCAACATATACACACTAAATATAGATTCAGCAACCTTTCTATTGCTTGTAATCCTAAAGAAACACAAGGATGAAAACATAATAGTAGGGGGAGACTTCATCACTCCAGTGTCCCTACTGGATAGATTCACTAGAAAGAATATCAGTAAAAAGTCCTAAATGAAGATACAGAAGAGCTGGGACTAATGGATTATATAGGGCCTTCCATACTCAAAAAGCCAAATATATGTTCTTTTTTAGTACACATGGAGCACTTTCCAGGATAGATCACATTTTAGGGCATAAGCCTAACTTACATACATTCACAAATGTAAGAATCATACTAACCATCCTATCAGACCACAATGCCAAAGTGTAGAACTTAACCGTGAAAATATGTAGGATAAACTCTAGCACATGGAGACTGAACAACATGCTGCTAAATAACAGTTGGATCAGAGAAATGTCAAGGAATAAAAAGCTTCCTTGAGAATAATAATAATGAAGAAATAAATTACAAAAAACTATTCGATACTGCAAAAGCAGTACTAAGGGAAAAATAACGGTATAGGAAGGAAGGAAAGGAAGAAAAAAAAGGATAAAATCAGCAATCTAAATTCACACCTTAAATGTCTGGAGAACCAAAAACAAATTAATTCAAAGACTAGTAGAAGAAAGAAATTAATAAAAACAAGAGAAGAAATTAACAATATAGAAACCAAGAAAACAATACCAATACAAAAATATCAATAAAACCAGCAGCTAGTTCTTTGAAAAAAATTAAAAAGATAGACAAACCTTTGTCTGGGCTCAAATGGAAAGAGAGAGAGAGAAATAGAGAGCACACTCAAAGACATAAGATCAGAAAAAAATGGTAGAAATTACAACAGAAACCCCAGAAATTTAAGACATCATGAGAGCTTACTATGAAAATTTGTAGTCCACTAAGCTGACAAACCTAGAAGAAATGGACAGATTACATGAAACATGTAATCTCTGAAAATTGAATGAGGTGGAAGTAGAAAGCCTAAAGAGATAAATTATAAATAGGAAAATTGAAACAGGATTTAATAATCTTCCCAAGAATAAAAGTACTGCTTCATATGGGTTTACAGATGAGTTTTATCAAACCTTCAGAGATTTACTGCCTTTGATCCTTAAATTCTTCCAAAATAATAAAGAAATATAAATCCTTCCTAATATCTTCTATGAAACTAACATTAATGTAACAAAGATATTACAAAAAATAGAACTTCAGACCTATCTCCTTGATGAACATAGATGCAAAAATGCTCAATAAAATCTTAGCAAACAGAATGCAACAGCACATCAAAAAAGAAAACCCAACAAAACATCATACACCATAAGATTTGTCTTAGGGATGCAAGGGTGGTTTAATATATGCAAATAAATTAACATAATATAACATATTAGTAAAAGGAAGGATAAAAATCGTATCATCACATCAATGAGATAGAAGGAACCATCCTCAAAATAGAAACGGTTACCTATAAAAGTCACAAAGCCATTCTTATTACTTTTTGTTTAGGCCCACACCCAGAGGTGCTCAGAAGTTACTCCTGACTCTGCATTAAGAAATCACTCCTGGTGGGCTCAGAATCAGCTGCGTGAAAGCCTGCCCATTGTACTATCACTCTGGCCCAAACCAATATTATTCTTAATAGTGAATAACTGGAAGCATATCCCCATTGAGATCAAACACAGACAAGAATGTTCATTATCTCCACTCTTTTTAAAATTTTCTTATTTTTATTTTTAAAATTTTTTATTAGTGAATCACCATGGGGTACAGTTACAGACTTACAACTTTTAGTGCTTCTGTTTTAGTCATAAAATGCTCAAGTACCCATCCCTCCACCAGTGCCCATTCTCTACCACTGATGATCCCAGTATCCCTCCCTCCCCCATCCCATCCCCCGCACCCCATCCCACGTCTGTGGCAGGGCATTTCCTTTTGTTCTCTCTCTCCTTTTGGGTGTTGTGGTTTGCAATAGAGATACAGAGTGGCCATCATGTTTGATCTATAGTCTACTTTCAGAGTGCATCTCCCATCCCCAGCGGGTCCTTGAATCACACTTTACCTGTGTTCCCTTCTCTATCTGAGCTGTCTTTCCCTCCAGCATGTGAGGCCAGCTTCCAAGCTGTGGAGCCAACCTCCTGGTAATTATCTCTACTATTCTTGGGTGCTAGTCTCCCATTCTGTTACTGTATATTCCACAGATGAGTATAATCTTTCTATGTCTGTCTCTCTCTTTTTGAATCATTACACCTAGCATGATACTTTCCACATTGATCGACTTATATGCAAAGGTCGTGACTTCATCTTTCCTAATAGCTGCATAGTATTCCATTGTGTAGATATACCAAAGTTTCTTTAACCAGTCATCTGTTTTTGAACACTCAGATTTTTTCCCAGATTCTGGCTATTGTAAACAGTGCTGCAATGAATATCCGTGTGCAGATGTCATTACGACTATACTTTCTTGCCTCTAAGGGATATATTCCCAGGAGTGGTATTGCTGGGTCAAATGGGAGCTCCATTTCTAATTTTTTTGAGAAGTGTCCATAATGTTTTCCAAAAGGGCTGAACCAGTCAGCATTCCAACCAGTAGTGTAGGAGGGTCCTTTTCTCCCTACATCCATGCCAACAGTGGTTGCTTTTGTTCTTTTGGATGTGTGCCGGTCACTGTGGTGTGAAGTGGTATCTCATAGTTGTTTTGATCTGCATCTCTCTGATGATTAGTGATGAAGAGCATTTTTTCATGTGCCTTTTTTGCCATTCATATTTCTTCCTTAAGAAAGTTTTTGTTCATTTCATCACCCCATTTTTTGATGGGGTTGGATGTTTCCTTCTTGCAGATTCCAACCATTGCCTTGGATATCCTTGATATCAACCCCCTATCAGATGGGTATTGGGTGACTGTTCTTTCCCATTATGTAGATTGTCTTTGTATTTTGGTCACTGTATCTTTTGCAGTGTAGAAACTTCTTAGTTTAATATATTTAGTTTATTTAGTTTAATATACTTGTTTATCTCTGTTTCCACTTTGTTGGTCAGTGGCGTGTCATCTTTGAAGATACTGTTAGCCTCAATATCGTGGAGGATTTTGCCGACCTTGTCTTCAATGGACCTTATGGATTCTGGTCTGATGTTGAGGTCTTTAATCCACTTTGATATGATTTTTGTGCATGGTGTTAGGTCAAGGTCTAAGCCCATTTTATTTGCATGTGGTTGTCCAGTTATGCCAGAACCATTTGTTTAAAAGGCTTTCTTTGCTCCATTTTACATTTCTTGCTCCCTTATCAAAGATTAGATGTTCATACATTTGGGGTTGTGTGTAGGGATATTCCACCCTGTTCCTTTGGGCTGTGCCTCTGCCTTTGTTGCAGTACCATGCTTTTTTATTTGTTACTGCTTTGTAGTCGAGTTTGAGGTTGGGGAGGGTGATGCCTCTCACCGTCTTTATCCCAAGAATTACTTTAGCTATTTGTGGGCATTTGTTGTTCCATATGAATTTCAGGAGTGCTTGATCCATTTCTTTAAAGAATTTCATGGGTATCCTTATAAGGATCGCATCGAATCTGTATAGTGCTTTGGGGAGTATGGCCATTTTGACAATGTTAATTCTTCCTATCCATGAGCAGGGGATATGTTTCCATTTCCTCATATTTTTATTATCTTGTGGAGTAGCATTTTGTAGTTTTCTTTGTAGAGGCTCATTACCTCCTTAGTTGAGCTGATTACAAGATTTTCTGGGGTGAATGGGATTGTTTTTTTTTTATGTCAATTTCTTCTGTCTCGTTATTTGCGTATAGGAAGGCCATGGATTTTGGGGTATTGATTTTATAGCCTGCGACTTTACTATACAAGTATACCCTTAATGTCTTTTACTTGCCTAACTGCAATTGCAAGTACTTCCAGTACTATATTGAACAGAAGTGGTGAGAGTGGGCTTCCTTGTTTGTCCCTGATCTTAGAGGGAAGGCTCTTAGTTTTTCCCCGTTGAGGATAATGCTTGCCATAGGTTTGTGGTAGATGGCTTTGACTATCTTGAGGAAAGTTCCTTTTAAACCCATTTTGGTGAGGGTTTTCGTCATGAAAGGATGTTGGATCTTTCAAATACTTTCTCTGCATCTATTGATATGATTAGATTTAGATTAGATTAGATTAGATTAGATCATAAGATTTTTATCTTTACTTTTGTTGATATGATGGATTATGTTGATTGATTTCCAAATGTTAAACCATCCTTGCATCCCCGGGATGAATCCCACTTGGTTGTGGTGTATGATCTTGTTGGTGAGTTTTTGGATTCTATTTGCTAATATTTTGTTGAGGATCATCAAATCCATGTTCATCAGGGATATTGGCCTATATTTTTCCTTGTATCTTTTCTTTTGTATTAGGGAGATATGTGCCTCATAGAAACTTTTTGGGAGAGTTCCTGTTCTTCAATTTCCTGGAAAAGCTTGAAGAGTACTGGTAACAGGTCCTCTTTAAATATTTGGAAGAATTCGCTGGTGAATCCATCTGGACCTGGGCTTTTGTTTTTGGGAAGACTTTTGATTACAGTTTCAATTTCCTTGATATTAATGGGTCTATTCAGGTATTCCAAGTCTTCTTGGTTCAGTCTTGGGAGATTGTAGGAGTCAAGAAATTCATCCATTTCCTTTAGGTTCTCTTGTTTCATGGCATATAAACTTTCAAAGTAGTCTCTGATGATCTTTTGAATTTTATTAGTTTGTGTTGTGATGTCCCCTTTTTCATTTCTGATTCAGGTTTTTAGGGTTCTCTCTCTCTCTTTCTTTGTGTGTCTTGCTAGTGGTTATCAATCTTGTTTATTTTCTCAAAGAACCAGCTCTTGGTTTCATTGACCTTTCAATGAATTGTTTTTTGGGTTTCCATGTCATTAATTTCTGCTCTAAGTTTTATTATTTCCTTTGGCTGGGTTTGGGTTCCTTTTGCTGATCTTTTTCTAAGATATTGAGCTTGTGAAGTCAATTTATCTATGTAGGCCCTTTCTTCCTTCCTGAGAAATGCTTGCAAAGCTATAACTTTTCCTCTTAACATGGTTTTAGCTGTGTCCTATAGGTTTTGGTAGCTCTTTTTTTCATTATCATTTATTTCCAGGTATCTTTTAATTTCTTTCTTGACTTCCTTCCCAACCCATGCATTGTTCAACATTGAGTTGTTTAATTTCCATGTATTTGATTTGGTTCTCTGTGTCTGTGTGTGATTAGCTTCTATCTTCAGTGCATCGTGGCCTGAGAAGATAGTTGATACAATTTCTATTTTCTTGATTCTATTGCGGTATGTTTTGTGACCCAGCATGTGGTCTATTTTAGAAAATGTTCCCTGTGGACTGGAAAAGAACGTGTATTTTTTCTTTTGGGGGTGTAAAGCCCTGTATAGGTCTGTTAGCCCTCTCTCTTTCTTCAGAGCCAGTGTTTCCTTGCTGAGTTTTATTCTTATTGATCTATAAGGTGACAAGGTGCCAGAGGTGACAAGGCAGTTTTGAAGTCTCCGACCACTATTGCTTTGCTAGCAATGTCCTCCTTAAAATCTGTTAGCAGTTGTTTTAAGTATCTAGCTGGTCCCGCATTAGGTGCGTATATATTTAAGAGTATGATTTCTTTCTGTTGTATATAACCCTTGATAAATAGAAAATGGCCTTCACTGTCCCTTCTAATCTTTTTCAACCTGGTATCTATGTTATCAGATACTACTATGGCCACCCCAGCTCTTTTGAAGGAGTTGTTTGCTTGCAAGATTGTTTTCCATTCTTTAACTTTGAGAATGTCTTTGTTCTTATTGTTCAGATGTGTTTCTTGTAGGTAGCAGAGTGTTGGTTTCAGTTTCTGTATTCATTTTGCCACTCTGTGTCTCTTGATTGGTGCATGTAGACCATTGATATTGAGAGAGATTATTGTTATGGGGTTTTGTGTCATCTTTCTGTAAGGGTTTGTTGTGCTTATGGGTTTTTTCCTTTTTGTCTTATGGGAACCCTTTTAATCCTTCTTTTAAGTTTGGTTTTGAGTCTATGAAGTTCCTGAGCTGTTGTTTATCTATAAAATGGTGTATTGTTCCATCAAATTTGAGTGAGAGTTTAGCTGGATAAAGTATTCTTGGTGAAGTGTTTATTTCATTGAGTTTTTTCATTATATTTCACCATTGTCTTTGGGCTTGGAGGGTTTCCTCTGATAGGTCTGCTGTAAATCTAAGGGGTGCTCCTTTGTATGTGATTTCCTTCTTTGATTTTGCTGCTTGCAGCATTGTGTCTATATCCATGGCATCCATCATTCTGACTATGATATGCCTTGGAGTGTTTTTATTAGGGTTTCTTTTAGCTGGTAATCCTCTGGCTCCTTGGATCTGGATGCCTGCATTCTCTAAATTTGGGAACTTTTCAGCAATGATTTCTTTATCTGTGGCTTCCATTGGTGTTGTCTCCCTGCCCTTCTGGTACTCTGATGATTCAAATGTGCTTCCTCTTGGAGTCATCCTTTATGTCTCTGATTTGCCTTAGAGCTTTTTCTGATTTGCCTTTTGAGGTCCTTTCCCATTGTTTGTTGTTGCCTGTACATGTTCTGCTGCTCACCTTCAAGTTCACTGATTCTGTCTTCAGTTGTAGACATTCTACTACTGAGAGCACCCACTGAGTTTTTAATTTCATCTACCGAATCCTCTATATGTGACATTTCTTTTGTAGCTTTCTTATTTCTGCTCTTATTTCTTCCTGCATTTTCTAGGCTATCCGTTCCACTGTTTCTTTCATTTCTTCCTTTAATTTTGTGGATGTCTGCTCCATTGATTCTTTGAGTTCCTTGAACATCCTCAGCATTTCATCTTGGAATTCTTTGTCAGAGAGATTGTATTTGTGGGTAACCCCTGTTTAGGATTCGGGACTCTTTTCTTTGTCCTCTCCTCCTAGTGGAGGTTTGTGCTGTTTCTTCATGCTGCTGTGGTTGTATAGAGGTAAAACCTCAAATTCACTCGCACTGTTCCCTCTTATTGAGGGAAAGGATTCTGAATAAGCTCGGTTGATGGTGGTCAACCTTCTCCTCTTCTAGAGTACGTCCTTCCTCTCAGACACTATTCTGTGACTTATGATAGGCATCTAATGAAGCACTGGAGGAGGTGTTCTTTTATATTGAGCTTTGTACAGCTTCTTGTGTACACTGTTCTTTTGATGGAATTGGAGTAGGTCAGTGGATTATTGTTGCATTGTGTTTGAGGCAGCCAGCAAGTTTTCCACAGAGTTAGGTAAAATAGGCTGGGATGTGAGTGGAGAGTGCTAGGAATGGGAAATACAACTGTGGCCTCATCCACTCTTTGAGGATGCTACACCCCCTGCAGTTGGAAGCCACACCCCCAGCCGGTCTGGATGCTAATACTGGGTTTCCAGACCTGTTGAGAAGAGCGGTGGGTAGTTGGGCAGGCACTAGCAGTGGAAGTCGAGGCAGGTGCCCCCAGTGCTGGTCCGAGCGGCTGGCGTTGGGGGGCACAGGGCTGGACCGGGAGGGGGCGCACAAGGTGATCCACAGACCTGTAGAGAAGAACGTTGGGTAGTTGAGCAGGTCCTGGCAGCGGAAGTTGAGGCAGATGCCCCCAGGCCTGGTCCCAGGGGCTGGCGTTGGGGAATGCGGGGCTGGACAGGGAGGGGGCGCAAGGGGATATACAGACCTGTTGAGAAGAGCGGCAGGTAGTTGGGCAGGCGCTGGTGGCTGGAAGTCGAGGTAGGTTCCCCCAGGGCTGGTCCCAGGGGACCTAACAGGAAGGGGCGTGCAAGGGGATTCACAGACCTCTTGAGAAGAGCAGGGGGTAGTTGGGCAGGCGCTGGTGGCCCCATTATCTCCACTCTTATTCTAACATTATATTAGAAGTCCTAGCAACAGCAATCAGCAATAGAAAAAAATAAAAGGGATCCAAATTGGGGAAAATAATACAAATAATGTCTATGTGCAGAGGACATGATGATATACATCGAAGCCCCTAAAGAGTTCATTTTTAAAAAGCCCCCAGAAACAATAAACTAATGCAACACAGTGACGAATTGGAAAGTCAATAAACAAAAATTATTTGTCTTATATAAAATAATTAATTAAGGGAGAAACAGGTCAAAGCATCTATTCCATTTAAAATAGTATCCATAAACATCAAACACTTAGAAATCAACAGATAGATGACAGAACTATATCATTAAAACTTATAAACACTTAAAAAATAAATTGAGAAAGACCTTAGGAAATGGAAAATCATTCCATACTTGTGGACTGGAAGAAATAATATTGTTAAAATAACCGTCCTACCTAAACTGCTATGTCCTACCTAAAAAATTCAATGCATTTTTTATTCAAATTCAGAAAACATTGTTCAAGGACTTAGAACAGTCAATAATAAAGTTTTTTTGGAATCATAATGAAACCCAAATAGCCAAAACCATACTGAAAAATAAGAAACTGGGAAACATCTCATTACCTAACTTGAAGCTATACTCTAAAACTATAGTGATCAAAACTGCATAGTACTGGAATAAGGACTTTCTAGTTCATGGGTCAGATAGAATATCTATTGACAAACCCCCCATATATATGGTCGGCTAATTTTTGGCAAAGGAGCTGAAAGCATGAAATGATTCGATAAACACAGTCTCTTCCAACAAATGGTGTTGGTAGAGCTGGATAATCACAAGTAAGAGATTAAAGCTAGATGCATATCTCATACCTTACCAAAAGTCAACTTAAAGTGAATCAAAGCATAACCTATAAACTGCACTGAAGAACATATAGAGAGAACAGTCCAAGACCGAAGCACCAGAGGGTTCTTCAATGACATGATGCCATTGACAAAGGCTACAGAATCAAAACTAATAAGTAGGAATACAGTTGCTTCTTGGCCTTTTGATTAAAAGTAGTATAAGTAAAGTAGTATAAGTGGAACTACATCAAACTAAAAAGTTTCTGTATAGCAAAATAAACACACACTAATATTAAAAGATAGCTAAATGGGGAAAAATATTTTCAGTCAATACATCAAATAAAGGGTTGATATCCAGAATATGTAAAATACAAAGATCAACCAAAAAAATCTAATATCTGCACAAAAAAATGAGAAGATAAAATGAATTGACACTTCTCAGAGGAAGACCAATATATGGCCAATAGGTACACTAAAAATGCTCATTATACTTATTAAGTAAATACAAATCAAGACAATAATGAGATATAATTTTACACCAGTGAGAATGACCCATATCAAAAATACTGGGAATAATTTGTGTTTGGTGGAATATGATGAAAAGGAATTCTCATTCACTGCTGGTAGGAATGTTGTCTGGTTCAAACCCTGTGGAAAACAGTATGGAGGGTTATTAGTAAATTTAGAATTGAGCTGACCTTTGGGTATTTATCCCTAAGACAGAAAAATATGCATTCAAAATGATGTATGCCCATAATTATTCATTGTAACATTCAGTACAACAACTAATATTTGGAATCAACATATATGTCCCATGACAATAATTAAACTTGATGATGTGGTATAGTAGACTACTATGCAGCTATGAGGAATTTACTGCAACATGGATGGAATGGGAGATATGTTAAATGAAATAACTGAGGAAAAGGATAAACATAGATGATATCACCTTGTATGTGGTATTTAGAATAATAAGATGAGGGCATGCAGTAGTTTAAAGGGGGATCCTTTAAGTCCCTTAGAGGGAGAAAAAGGAAAGAAATAAAGGGGGAAAGATAGATGAGAAGCAAGAGTGGGCAAGGAGATTTAGTTATTTGGTGGTGTTAGGAATGATAAAACTAAATATATATCCAAAACACCACTGACAACACTGAAATCCTGAGACCCAAATTTTAACAACCAAACTTAAAATGGTGCCTGTCAAGATGGCAGGCTTGGAATGGGACCGGGTATGGTATAGGAAAGAACATGGTAACACTGGTGGAGGGAAGTTGATACTGGTGAGAGGATCAGTGCTAGAATAGTGTATGTCTAAAATTCCACTCAAAATAACTTTGTAAATCATGAGCTTCAATAAAATATCACGATCACCATCAAGAAATCCTGTTAATCATCAATTTCTTGAGCGGGCTCAGTAACCTCTCCATTCCTTTCCCTGAGATCTTAGAAGTCTCTCTCGACTCTGCCCTCCCAATGATGTCGCACTGGAGGCTCTTTCAGGGTCAGGGGAATGGGATCCAGCTTGTTACTGGATTTAGCATATGAGTACACCATGGGAAGCTTACAAGGCTGTCTCTTGTGGGCAGAAAACTCTCAGAAGCTTGCCAGTTTCTCCCAGAGGGAGAAGTAGGCTACAAGATATCGCTTCTGGGAGCTCACTTTTAAGTCTCTGGGTGCTGACTGTTGATGGGATTATACAAACCTGGGTTTCTCTGCCGGTACCTTCATGTGTGAGGCTTGTCCAAACGTGTGGAGAGGAGCCTCGAGCATGGCTGTAGCTAGGTTCTGGTGGTCTTCGGCCGCCAGGAGCTCTGCTCGGGGTGGGGAGGGAAGCTGGAGCCCATCCCCTCCTAGGGTCCCCGGGAAAGACAGCCAAGGCGTGCGGGCAAGAGACTCTCAATAAAATAGAATTAAAAAAATAAGAACCAGCTCTTGTTTTCATTATTCTTTCAAATTGTTATTTTGGATTTATACTCTTTAATTTCTGTTTTCTGTTTTATTATTTCCTACCTCCTTTTGGCTTCTTTTGTATCCTTTTCCAGTTTCTTAAGCTGTCAGTAAGTTTACTCGTGGATTTTTTTGTTCCTTCCTGATGAATGCTTATACAGCTATGAAATTTCAATAACACTTTCTGTGTCCCATAATTTCTAGTAAATCATGTCTTCATTCTCATTTGTTTTGAGGAATCTTTTGATTTCCTCTTTGAGTCACTGGTTTTTCAGTAATAAGTAATAATGTTTAATTTCCTGGTGTTTGAATTATTTCTTCATTTCTATATGTAATTAACTTCTATTTTCAGTGCATCATGATCTGAGATGATAGTTGATAGTATTTCTATATTCTTGACTGAATGGAAGTTTGTTTCTCCAAATTCTCCATTCCATTCAAGAATTTCTATATTCTTGACTGAATGGAGGCCTAGCAGGTGATCTATCTTAGAGTATGTCTCATGTACATTAGAGAAAAATGTATAGTAACTTTGGGGGCACTCTTCTCTTTCAATTTTTTCTTTCATAGTTTTGCTGAGTTTTACTCTGGTTGATCTATTAAGAGGTAAAAGGGTGATATTGAAGTCACCTAGTATTGTGTTGCTACCAATATATTCCTTCATTGTATTAGCAGGTTTTTTAAAAGTACTTAGTATTTTGCTGGTTCATCTTTAGGTGCATATTTGAGTGAGTTCTTGCTGATGTGCATACCTCTTGATCATTAACAACTGACCATCACTATCTCATAACTTTTCTTAACCTGAAGTCTATGTTGTCTGAAACAATTATAACCACTCCAGCCTATTTATGGAGTTGCTTGATTGTAATAATTGTCTTCCAACTCTTGACTTTGAGTCTGTGTGTTCTCTTACTATTCAGATGTGTTTCTTACAGGCAGCAGAGAGTCGGTTTTATTTCTCTAATCTATCCTGCCATTGTGTCTCTTAATCAATGTATTTATGCCATTGATATTGAGTGAGATAATTATGGAGTTTTGTGCCATCTTTCTGTTTGGCATGTTTGTAAGATTTGTCTTGTCTTTTTAAAAAGCCCTTTTAGTACTTTTGCAAAATTGGTTTCACATCTATGAATTTCCTCATTGGTCCTTCAAATGTGAATCAAAGTCTGGCTAGGAACAGTATTTTTGCTGAGGTATTCATTTCATTGATTCCCACCCCCCACCATTTTTGACAATTTTCTTTGGGCATACAGGATCTCATTCGATAAATCTGCTGTAAATTTTTTTTTAAAAGATGAAATTGGTATTTTTATTTATTTCAGTCTTTTACCAAGTTAGATTCTTTTTTTTTCCTTTTTTGGGTCACACCCAGTGATGCACAGGGGTTACTCCTGGCTCTGCACTCAGGAATTACCCCTAGTGGTACTCAGGGGAACATATGGGATGCTGGGAATCAAACCCGGGTTGACCGCGTGTAAGACAAACGCCTTACCTGCTGTGCTATTATAATCCAAACCCTAGATTCTATTTTTGTAAAAAGAAATACATTGTTTTTGGACCATAACCGGTGGTGATACTCGATGGGCTTGAGGAACACGTCCACAAGTATTGCCAGGGATTAAACCAGGACAGCCACATTCAAGCAGGTAGGCAAGTACCCTATCTGCTCTACTATTGCTCGAGCCCCAGCTTTTAATTAGTTCATATAACAAGCTAGAGAATAAATTATATGATGTGCTAATATTAAATATGAATTTCATTTTTAGAAAATACAAGATTGGAGTCTAAGATGATTAATACTCTAAAAAATTTTACAAGTGATGTAAAGAGTGGCCTGAAATTCTCTATTTCCAAAGGTGATACATTACTTATAACAACCCAAAATTAAAATCTCCTACATTAGACAAATAAAAATAATTTGATTACATGTTATATCTGGTTCCTTAACATTTATTACATGTTATAATGTGGGTTTAACTTTTCACTTAGGGACCAAAGAGATAGTACAGAGGTTAACTTGCTTACCTTGCATGCTCTGCTGTAAATCTCATAGGCACTCCTTTGTATGTAATTTTATTTTAAATTTATTTATTTTATTGAATCACCATGTGGAAAGTTACAAAGCTTTTAGGCTTATGTCTCAGTTATACAATGCTCGAAATCCCATCCCTTCACCAGTGCACATATTCCACCACCAAAACCCCCAGTATACCTCCCACCCCCCAACCCCCTGCCCATGCCTGCGTAGCTGATAAATTTCACTTCACTTTTTCTTTACCTTCATTACATTCCATATTTCAAACAAAACTCACTATATTGTTATTGGAGTTTCCCCCAAAAAACAGCCCTGCTGAAAAGGAAGCATTTCATAATTAGTTTTCCATTGCTGAGAATGAAGAGATATGAATTTGTGCGGCCGCGATAATGGCCACGGAGTTTGGGATTTCTGTATTTTAGTATTTTAGTAACTAAGTCCAGGGAGATTTATGTTAGAAATTGCAACATTTCCCTTCCTGGGGCAGCATGGGGCTATGGCTTAGTTCACAGTCTAGAGACATTTCTGCAAGCAGCTGCTGGTACCAAAAGTTGTCTAGCTGGCCTCTGGATCATGGTTGATCAGCAGCTGAACGGACGCATAAACGTGCAGCTACTCGGGTCACATCTTGGCGGAGAGCACGCTGGTATCGCCCCCGTCCCGAGATCACCCACGCGTCCCGCTCTTGCAAGTTCATACCTCCTTTTTTATCTTCCTGTTCCTCCAAGTTCATACCTCCTTAATGGTCCTTATAAAATGGCAGACGCCACGCTGTCTTTCCTCAAAAAGGGAAAAAAGCTGAGAAAAAAAAGACCTTTCCCCTCCTCGGCGGGCGTGGGGCTATGGCTTAGTTCACAGTCTAGAGACATTTCTGCAAACTGCTGCTGGTACCAAGAGTAGTCTAGCTGGCCTCCAGATCATGGTCATCAGCAGCCGAGTGGCTGCACAAATGTGCGGCTACTCAGGTCTCATCTCCTCCTTTGTGTGTAATTTTTATCATCGATCTTTCCTTAAGTATTCTATCTGTATCTGTGACTTTTATGATACTGATTAGTGTGTATCTTGAAGTATTTCATGGAGGATTTCTTTTAGCTGGTACATTTTGGGCCTCTGGGAACATGTGCTCTTCAGCTCTGGTTACTTCCCAGAAGTGATTTCCTTGACTGTTGCTTCTTCATTGGAGTTGCCTTACTGGCAACTGATTTTATCCTCAGCAGCTGTTACTTTGCTACTAAGGCCTTCTAAAGAGTTTTTCCATTTAACCTACAAAATTCTTCAGTTCTCTTATATCTGCTTATATTTTTCTCTCTCATATTCCTGCTCTCATGTCGTCATGTCTTATTGATATTTTGTACCATTTTTGTTTTAAGCTTGTTGAATATCCTCAACATTTCCTTTCTAAAATCCTTATCTGAGAAGTTATTTAGTGTAAGTATTGGTTGAGTCTTCAGGGGTACATCATGGGGTTCTATGCTGCTTTCCTATTGCACCTTTGGCAGGTCTCTGTATTTATTGTCCAACTCCACTTATGATCACTATTTATCATGGAGGGTAAAGTATTGTGGCCATGCATTTCTGGGAGGTCCAAATGGTGCACCTGGGAGGCTCCCCCTGCTTTGTTCCTGGTCCTTGGGGCCAGTAGCCTGGGAATTTAGCAAGGTAGAAATGATGGTGATGCTTTACTGCCAGTGGGCGCTAACCCCTAACACTTGTTGGATGCAAGGTCTGGGTTTAGGGCTATAGCTGAGGTATCAAAGCCTCTTTCTGGCTCCAGACTGTTTTCATTCAGCACCTAGTTGTTTGGAAAATGCACGTGGGAATTTAGCAGGGTTAAATAGTGGAGTAGCTTTGCTGCAGGTGGGCATTAGTGCCAGGCACCTTTCAGTAGTGGGGACTTTTGATTTACATTCACTATGTTTCACTTGATTTACATTTCAATATCACATTACAAGTGATGTTGGGTATTTTTTCATGTGTCTGTGAGTCATCTATATGTCTTCTTTGTGAAGTGTATGTATTTTGCTTATTTGCTGATTGGGTTACTCACTTTTTGTTGTTAAAGAGTATGAATTCTTTATGTATTTTGACTATTAACCCATTGAAGGATATCTCAATAGGCTTTTTTCCTTCTTCCTGTCTTCCTTCCTTCCTTCCTTCCTTCCTTCCTTCCTTCCTTCCTTCCTTCCTTCCTTCCTTCCTTCCTTCCTTCCTTCCTTCCTTCCTTTCTTCCTTTCCTTCTTTTTTTCTTTCTTTTTCTTTCTGGTGCTAGTTTCCTTTCTGCTATAAAACCTTTTAAATGTAATTTAGTCCCATTTATTTCTTTTTCTATTTGTTTTCCTTACAATGAAATTGAGTATATACATCTCTGACGTTGAGGGCTTGGGTTGTGTAAGTAAAGATTTATTTATTTTTCATGTATTTCATCATTTCAGGTCTAATACTCAAGTATCTAATCTACTTTGAATTGATTTTTCTGTATAGTGTTAAATATTGATTTAGCATTTTAGGGGTATTTGTTTGTTTGTTTTTGCATGTGGCTATCTAGTACTCTCATTACCATTTGTTGAAGAGGCTTTCCTTTATCTATTTTTATGGTTTTTGGCTTTTCTTTGTTGATAAGATCAGGTAGTTTATGATGACTCTATTTTTCTTCTTTTTTCTCATGATTGCTTTGACTGTGAAGTTTTTTGTAGATCCACACAACTTTTAGAATTGTTTTTCCTAAGTCTTTGAAAAAATGTAGGTTTTTTTCTTGGGAAGATGGTCATTTTGGTATTTATTCTTGAATGCAGAAGGTTTTAGTAATGACAATTTTTTGGGGGGGGATCAAAGCTTTTTATTCACCGGGGGCTTGTGGAGCTTGGGGGGGGGTCTTCTGGGAAGGGTCGGAAGCCGACGTCCTCGGCCGGCGGGATCTCCGCAGAGCCGCAGAAAGAGTAATGACAATTTTTGACATTCTTTTAGTAATGACAATTTTTGGTTTATTGGTTCTTCACTTCTTTGTTAGACTTTTTCTAAGGAAGTTTATTTTGGGTGGAAGGTATTATAAGTGGTATTACTTTCTTAACTTCCTTTTCTTTTAAGTCATCAGTACAAAATTGTAACAGATTCAAGTGCATTACTTAGTTATCCTACCACTGACCATTATTTCAGTTGTCAATTTTGGTGGAAATTTTCACTTTTCTATTTATGTTCTCACATGAGAATATTAATAAATTTTTTTTTTCCTTTTGAGATTCTCCCCAGAAATGTTCATGGGTAAGAGCTCGATTTCAGCAATGCTCTATCTGGCAGTGTAGGTCTGATGATTTTTGCTAGGGTAGGTCCTTGTACATGGTAGGGCTACTACAAGAGTTCTTGGGGACCACCCAATGCTAGGGATAAACCACCATTTAATGTATGTAAGGTATGTACTTCAGCCCTTTGAACTATCATCCTAATCACTGAGTTATATTTAAAAATATATTAGAAAAAAAAATAAAAATATATTAGATTTGGATAACTTATCAGATACGTCTTTTAGTTTCTTCTTATGCCATAGATCATCTTTTCATTTTGTTGGTGTACAGAAGATTCTTGCTTAGTATAGCCTCACTTGTTTGTTTTTGTGTTGTTGCTTTTGTTTTTAGTGTCAAATAAAAGTATTTTCACTAATTCAGATGGCAAGGAGTTTCCTACCTGTTGTCTGAGTTTTATGGTTTTAGGTATATAATCATTCCTTTAATATTTTAGGGATTAGTTTTGTGTCATGTAAGACTGGAGTTCAGTTTCTTTTTCTTTTTCTCTTTCTCTTTTGCATGCAGCTGTCTGATTTTACAACACCATTTATTGAAGAGACTATCTTTTCTCCATTGCTCTTTAGTCACAAATTAGTTGGTCAGATATGAATAGGTTTATATATGGAGTCTCTATTCTGACCCATTGTTCTCTGACCATTTTTATACTAGCACTACATTGTTTTGTTTTGTTTGTGATATAATTGAAGTATATAACTGAAGTCAGGGAGTTGACTTCCTGACCCCCCAGGATCCAGATAATTCTTATGTTGTTTCTCTTGAATTTATCCCTGAGTTCTTTCATCTACTGTTTGTTTATTTTGAGGCTTTTACGCATCTTCTACTGTTGTCAGGAGGTTTTATGCATCTCATCTAGGAGTTCATTGACTTTGCCTTTAGCGGCTGTTACTTTAATGCTAAGACCTTCAAGCTTTCTTCTTGTTTTCCACTTTAGGAATACTTATATTATTTATGCAAAAAATTTAATTAATTCTTAATAGAGATTTATTGAATCTGTAAATTGTTTTGGTCTCATTTCTATTTGAAGGCAACCAAAAATATACAAGCATGCAACATCATTTGGTAGAAAGGTGGCATTTTCCAAGTAGGAATAAATTTTAATTCTACTTTTGCCACTTAGCTATAAATCTTCAGCAAATACAATTAAAATTTCTGAACCTTGGTTTTCTGTATAAAGCTTATATATATATACATATATATATACAAATGTGCACACATGAATGTCTTATACAGTTTTTAGAACAAGCAATAATGTATATTAATGCATATATTAGATGTTTAGTAGGGGGTTAACATCATTGTTTTTTATTTTATCAGCATATAGCCTGTATATTCCTTTAATAATTCAATGTTACTAGAGAGAATAATACATTCATCATTATATAACTTTCACCACTTAATAAGTATAAAGAAAATATTAATAATGACTATATATGAAACAGATATTTTAATTATAATTTTCTTTCTTTCAGAATTACTTACTGTCATCTACCTTTCCAGAGTAAATGGCTCTATGTTGGAACAGAAAGAGGAAATACACATATTGTAAATATTGAATCTTTCATTCTTTCTGGATATGTTATCATGTGGAACAAGGCAATTGAACTGTAAGTTTGAATTTGTATATTCTTAAAGGCTTTTAAAAATCTGTTATAGTATTACATGTGCTAAAGTTAAACTTTTCAAGTACCACAAATAATTATGGATTACACTTGAAAAATTTCATAAATTCAGAAAAGTTATAATTGAAAGTTATCTCATTTCTTTATAATAAACCATAATATAGTAACTTCTACTGGGAATTATAGTAGAGTATGATTACATAAATGATCTAATAATAATCATTGTTGAGGAGAATCACTTATTAATAGCTTTCCCTCTTATGCGCAAACAATTTGGGTATGTGGTTGATGGAAATTTTCATTTTCATTTTAGTACCAGTAATGTGTTTTCTTCACTTAAAAAATGGGAAATGTCCCCAATATTAAAACTATATTCTGTGCTACATATACAAATAGTTCTGTTTAATAGGTCAAACTGAAAAATATTTTTTTAACAAATGTTTGTTGTATGTATACATTAGATACTTAAGTATGACGTATTTGACTTAAAGTTGACTCATTTTCTTTCTCAATTATGGTATTTCATATAATTATTGCTTTAAAATTTTTATTAAAGCATTCTATTTTGATGAAACTCAGCTCACCTATTTAAATAATCACTTTATATTTCTACTGTTTCAGTATGCAATATATTAATTAATAGGGAAGGTTGTTACTAGTGTGGGTACAATGTATATGTTCTTACATATTTTAGTACAATGATTCTTTTATATTTTGTCTGAAGGAATGAGTCTTCCATTCTTTCCCTAGATTAAGAATTGCTCCAGAGCAGTCTTTGTTCTTGTTTTTTCTCTCTCATACTTGGCATATTTTCATGCTCTTCACGGAGTGGCTACTGAATAAATAATGTCATTATTGAAAAAATAATATATAAATAGATATAAACCACTGCTGACTTATAGCTTCAATTTATAATAATTGGCATAAACTTATTTGCTCCTTATATTCTATTGTTCTCTGTGTGTATTTCAAACTGCAATAAATAATTATGTCTTAAAATTTTGATCTACTTTTTTTTTAACTTTTTATTAAATCACCATGTGGAAAGTTACAAAGTTCTCAGGTTTATGTCTCAGTTATACAATATTCAAACACCCATCCCTTCACCAGTGCCCATAGTCCACCACCAAAAACCCCAGTATACCCCCCGCCCCCACCCCCTACCTCCTACCGTATAACTAATGAATTTTACTTAATTTGCTCTTTACCTTGATTACATTCCATATTTCAACACAAAACTCACTATAGTTGTTGGAGTTTCCACCCAATAGAGACAGACCTACTACCAAGGAAGCATTTGATAATTAGTTTTCCATTGCTGGGAATGGAGAGATATGGAGCCCCACTGCTACAAGTACATAACTATTCTTCTTCTTCTTTTTTTTTTCCTTTTTCCTTTTCCCTTTTTTTTTTTTTCACCCTCATCCCCCATCCCGCGCCTCATAGTATGGTGTACGCCATGCCGCAACGGCCGGCGTGGGGCTTTTGCTTAGTTCACAGTCCAGAGAGGTGGCTGCTACATTAATAACCTTCAATATTTCAACAAAAACTTACTGTTATTATTTGGAGTTTGCCCCCCCCCCCCAGTCAGACCTGTTCAAAAGGAACCGTTTCACATAGCTGACAGTTATAGATGTTAAGCTGGTTTTGGATTTCTGTATAAAGTCCAGGGAAAATTCTACCAGAAATTGCATAGCCCAGTTTGCAGTCCCAGTGCATTGTTATTAGAAGCTGCGCTGGATGCCCGAAAGTGTTAGGTCTCTGGAATCAAAGTCTTTAGGCGCAGAGGGTCTGTTTCCCTCTCAGCAGCTCCGAATTTATCTGGGCCGAGGGCATGCCGGTTACACCCCCTTCCCATGAGTCCCTGGGACCCCAAGTGTAGAAATCGAATACCTCTGAGTTAGGATTCTCAAAGATGGCGCCTGCCATGCGGTTGCTGCCTCTGCTGTTTTGGCCGCCGGTTTCCGTGCAGGAAGACAGGGTGGGGAGGAAAAAACTCCACCCCCGGGCAGCACAGGGCTGAAGCCTAGTTCACAGTCCCAGTGCATTGTTATTAGAAGCTGCGCTGGATGCCCGAAAGTGTTAGGTCTCTGGAATCAAAGTCTTTAGGCGCAGAGGGTCCTGATCTACTTTTTTACTTATTTAAGAGAACTTTTCATCCCTGGAATATTAATGCTATAAAAGTAATAATTTGAACTAAACTTAATGCTTTTTTATAACATTCATATGACATTAATGAAAAACATAAGTACATATTAGTGAAAATTAAATTATGGCATTTTATGATAATTTGATATTCATATAAATAGCTATAGGTGTGTTGAAGTAATTAAGGCTATTATAGAAACGTGAAGGCAAATATAAGAGAGTAAAATTAGAAAATTTAATCTGAAAAAAGTTACTTTTATTTTTCACATTCAATCTTATATTTGTGACTTAGCATTGGAATAGATTTTATTATTTATGCCCCTTAAAATACCCCCAAGAAATTATTGGTAAACAGCAACACCTTCTAACTCTTTCCTAGTATACTTTGATCAGATTTTCAAAAGTGTATTCTATGAAATAATAACTGTCTTGTGATAGATAAAATTTTAAATAACAAATTCCAATTTCCCAAGCTTTTTATTTGCCCTCTAATTCTTAAGATTCATTAGAAAATTAATGCCAATTTTCTTCATACGTCTCTAAATAGAAAGAAAGGATGAAAGGAAGGGAAGAAGGGAGGGGGGAGGGAAAGGGATAGCTCAAGGAGCATTGCATGTTGGAAGAGTAGGTGCAATCCCCAGCACTGCTTGGTCCCCAGTTACTGAGATGAGAGTAGCTCCTAGGCACAGCCAGATCCTACCCCAAAATAAGAAATAAAATAATTTGTGGGATTTACAGAATCTAGAATACACATATGTTGTTTAAACATTCTTTTTTTATGACCAAAAATTATATAAGGAACACTTGATGGTTATTGGAAGTTCAATTTTAGGAGAAAATCAGAAAAATACAACATGTTAATAGTTGTTCAATCTAGTCAATTAAATTATGTGGAAGAACTTTCCTTTTAACTTTTAGTATCTTCTAAGTTTTTTAAATAAACATCTTAAATACTGAAAAAGTAATTTTGAATACCTAAAAGTTAATGTAAGATTATTTTCTAAATTTTAGAATTTAAATATAAAACCATTTTTATAGTATACTGTTTCTCAGGTATATTTCAGTGTTCTTTTTCTTAATGTAACCAACATAAAAATTCAGTGGACAGTGTTGAATAATTGCAGTGCTCCCATGTATACTGTAGTTTTAGGAAATGCTATAGAATAAAGTAACTTATTAGAATTTTACAAACATTTTTAACATGAAACACACTTTTTAAAAGCATTTAACATGTTTACTAGTTTATCATCGAGCATACTTTTCTATTTGCTGTTTCAGTCAAACCCAACAGAATATCAGGGTTGTGATTTATTAAATATTATAAGCTCATGGAGGATATTTGAAAAACATTATCCTTATTAGAGACATGTATACTATGTTTATGTAGAAATATTACATTGTATCTAAATAGGGAAGAACTAAAATATGTCATTAACTTTTAATTAGGCTTTATATTCACTTCTTGTATATATTCTAGAATGAAAGTAGTCCCTCTGATTGCAGTGATCTACAGCAATCACAATATTTACAACATACTACACTTTTACTATGCTTGGGCATTATATTACATGCAGTATCTATTTATTTCTTAAATTTATAATTATTGGCTAGAAAATGAAGTACTACTACATCCTTTTTAACATTTCTAAATTATATCTAGTTTTCTGGGTCACTATGGAGAGTTAGTATCTAGGGAATTATAGTTACTTTATTTATCACTCTCCTCTGATTCAAAAAACATTCCAAAACATAATATTCTTTGTTATTTTGTATAGTCTTTGATTTTTTGTGTTTTGAAACTTATAATGACATCAATATAACAATAGTGGGATTTATTTACCAGTAAACAAGATTTTGTTGTAAATTTAGGAGTTACAATACTTTCTTTTTTGGGGGGGGGCGGTCACACTCGGCGATACACAGGGGTATCCTGTGTATTCCTGGCTCTGCACTCAGGAATTACCCCTGGCGGTGCTCATGGGAACATATGGGATGCTGGAAATCGAACCCGGGTTGGCCGCATGCAAGGCAAACGCCCTACATCACTCCAGCCCCACAATACTTTCTTTTGGAGAAAAATGGGAATTTTATGTGGACAGAAATTTTAAATATGCTATGTCCTTTGCAGTTGGTTGAAAAGTATAGCATCAGTCTTGTGACTGTAAATTTTCTTTTGTCTGCGTAAATGTAAGTTCAGTTTTAGATTTTTTGGATTCAAATCATTTTGAATCCAAATACATATATGAAACAATACATATAAAACAATGAAGAACCTATTGTTATGTAGATTTATATTTATAAACATTATTTGAAAAATATAAGTAATCACTCCAATAGAATTAGAGGAAGAAAAGTAGTCTTAAAGAAAAACAAAACCTCAACTGAATCTAAGCTAAACAGTATTATATTGTGCATATATTCTAGCATAATGCTATTTACTCTTTTCCTGTTTCCACTGGTTAGGTGTTTTACTGTTTACACTTATTACTGTTTTGGATTGATTTAACAGATCCACAAAGACTCATCCAGGTCCAGTTGTGCATTTAAGTGACAGCCCAAGAGATGAAGGAAAAGTGAGTATTATAGTACCACTGTTCTTGTTCTATTTTCCTATTTTATTTTTTTTTTTGCTTTTTTTTTTTTTTTGGGGTCACACCTGGCGATGCACAAGGGTCACTCCTGGCTCTGCACTCAGGAATTACCCCTGGCGGTGCTCAGGGGACCATATGGGATGCTGGGAATCGAACCCGGGTCGGCCGCGTGCAAGGCAAACGCCCTACCCGCTGTGCTATCACTCCAGCCCCTATTTTCCTATTTTATAAAAATAAGTGTTTAAAAATCTATTTTATACAAGGAAAACTTTATTTTTCAAATATTATGTTTGAACTTATTATTATAACAGATATCATTAATTATTGATCTCTGTATTCAATGTTGATTATAATAAATTAAATAATGATAAATTAGCCAATCTCATTTTAAATAGGCAATAAAATATAAAACATTATCAATCATATCAATCACATAAATAATTCTTATTTATCTTGATTATTTTATAATTTTTCTTTTATGAGTAAAAAATGTTGATAACTTGAGAAGAAAGTATCACTGTTTCATTAGAAATATTGTGCCTCTGCACTGAAAAGATAGTTCAGGGATTTAGGTAGTTGCGTTGCATGCAGCCAACCCCCATTCAGTACCCAGTACCACATATGGTCCCTCAAGCATCTTGAGCAGTAATCCTTGAACACAGTATCACGAATCACAAAATCCCGTTGATCGTCGAATTTCTTGAGTGGTCTCATTAACCTCTCCATTCGTCCTATCCCTGAGATTTTAGAAGCCTCTCTCTATTCGGCCTTCCCAACGATGCCACATTGGAGGCTCTTTTGGGATCAGGGGAATGAGACCCAGCTTGTTACTGGCTTTGGCATATGAGTACACCATGGGAAGCTTTTGAGGCTCTCCCATGTGGGCAGGAAACTCTCAGTAGCTTGCTAGTTTCTCCCAGAGGGAGAAGTAGGTTAATAAGTAGATTATAAGGTTATAAGCTTCTGGGAGCTTGCTTTTAAGTCTCTGGATATTGGCCTTTGATGAGATTACACACACCTGGGTTCCTCTGTCGGTACCTTCATGTGTGAGGCTTGTCCAAACGTGTGGAGAGGGGCCTTGAGCATGGCTTTGGCTAGGTTCCGGAGGTCTTTGGCCACCAGGAGCTCTTCTCGGGGTGGAGAGGGAAGCTGGAGCCCATCCTTTTCGAGGGGCCCCAGGGAAGACAGCCAGGCGTGCAGGCAAGAGACTCTCTGCCCTTGAACACAGTACATAAATGCTGAAATTAATTGCATAGTGTAGGTTTGGTTATTTTTACAATATATAAACAGAATTAAGATAATAAATAAATATTGGACAAAATATTGTGTACATCACCTCAGATCCACTTTTTTTAAAAAATTGGTTTCCAAACCTTGATTGCTTTCCTCACCTTAGATTTGGCAGCATCAACCTCATGCTATACATCTTCCTGATGTTACACTAGTTATACCTCTACTTCTCTTTGATTCTAGATTCAGTTAATATATCATCTTAAGGCATAAAATTTGACTTCCCTAATATCTACCAAGTGGAAAGATACAACTCTGAAAAGAAAGGATGTTAGTGTCTCATGGAGGAAACTTTGGTCATAATTAGACAAGATGACTTGTATCATTGTCATCCCGTTGTTTGTCGATTTACTCAAGCACACCGGTAACATCTATATTACACTCAGCCCTGAGATTTTAGCAGCCTCTCTTTACTCATCTTTCCCAATTATTGGAGGCTCTTTCAGGGTCAGGGGAATGAAACTATCATTACTGTTTTTGGCATATCGAATATGCCACGAGTAGCTTGCCAGGCTCTCCCATGTGGGCGGGATACTCTCAGTAGCTTGCCAGGCTCTACAAGAAGTATGTATATATTTTTTACTGTGTTTGGGATATGAATATGCCAGGAAGAGATTGCAAGGCTCTCCCATGTGGGCAGTAGACTCTTGGTAGCTTGTCAGTTTCTCCAAGAGGGAGAACAAGGCTATTAGATGTAGGCCACATGCTTCTGGGAGCTTGGTCTTATAGTCTCTGGATGTTGGCCATTGGTGGGATTACAAGGGTGCTGGGGACAGTTTGTGGGTGTGGCTGTCAAGCTACTGGAAATTGGGGGTCTGGGTGGAGAAGGCCCAGTTCCAATCTGAGCAGGCTTGGAGATCTCAGCCCTGGGTCCCATACACCTGGGTTCTTCTATAATGATACAAGACAAGATACAAAATATATTTTTTTCCTTATGGTTGAACTATTAAATCACATTTTTTATATTGTCTTGCTGTGAGTTTTTATGTATAAAATCAGTAAAGGGCTATACCTAAGTTTGTCCCATTCTGTTTTTTTGACAGGGTAATCTCACAAATATTGCTAAGGAGGTCTGGGCAGATGGGTTGATTCTCAGGCCCAGTGATGATGTGCTGGATGGGTCTTGTAATACTAAGGGTCATAAGGGTCCTACTCTTGGCAGTACTTGGCAGTGTATAAGGCACTATGACTATACCAGTTGATGCTTGAAGTCCCATCCACTCTCACCAAACTTGGGGCCTCTGTATGCCACTTCAGTCACTTGAGATATCCTTACAACACCCATTCTTTCCATTCTTAAGGAATCCTTCCCTTGGGCTTATTCATATCAATAACTAATTTGTAAGAATGAAGATACTACAACAGTCCATATATTCAAAGTTTTTCTATAGCATGTGCACTTATGCATTTGTACCTTTAATGAGTATTTCAAAGTTTTCCCATAATGCTAACATTCATGTATTTTTCTCTCTAATATGCATTATCACATATTCTTGAATAAGAGTATATTTAAGCTTTCTCTTTAAGGGTTTTGCTGTATTGTATGTTCTCATATAATTTTGAAGATAAGTTCTCATATAGCTAACATTCACATATTATTTCTCTGCTGTATGTCCTCACATATAATTGTGGGGATTTAGGACACCTGAAAGCTTTATAGAACTGCTGATGTTTATAGTGTTTCTCCAGTGTGCTTTCTCACCTGTTTCTTTTAAAGTAAAATAGACTTTATTTGGAGGGTTTTTTGAAGATGTAGGGAGAGAGAGTAAGAAGAGAGAGAGAGAGAGAGACAGAGACAGAGAGACAGAGACAGAGACAGAGAGAAACATGCTCAAGAGAGAATGCAGGCTTCTCCAAGGGTGGAGAGAGAGCCCTACACAAATCCCACCATTAGATATGAAAGCATGAAATTACACATTTCAAGAGGGGAGATGTGGGCAACACATGTGCTCAGCCACATGGGCGCAAGCAGCACATGGGCTCGGGCAGCATATGTGCCCTCACCCATTTTTAAAGGAACGTGGAACAGTATAAACTTTCCTACACTCCTAACTTTTGTGATATTGCACTTGACTATAAAAGAGTTTAGTAACTGGAAAAAAGTTTGCATATATTGTTGGCATTCTTAGCATCTCTTTCCAAGTGCATCTAATTATTTGTGCTCCAAGGGAGTAAAAGGAGTGGTTGTAGCTGAAGGCTTTCATCCATGTATTGGTGACATGTAAAAGATATATATTTCTTATGTGTTTCTACGTGATTTTACAGATTGTGAGTTCTATTAAGGGTTTCAAACATTGTTGAAATTTATACCTTTCTCTTCATTGTTTTTTCTTATATATACCCAGGATGAATAATAACTTACCTCTTTCCCAGAGTGCTGATATTCACGATATTTTTCTCCACTGTGTATTCTCACATGTTTTCAGAGAGGATTGGTCAGTGAAAATTTTTTCATTTGTTTTCACTCAAAAGATTTCTCTCCAGTCTGTGTTCTTATGGATTGATGCAGCATTGACAGATATGGAAGACCTTGGCACATTGCTTACACATACATGATTTCTCTACTATGTGTATTTTCACATGTAATTGCAGTATTATGGGATGTCACAAAGCTTTCTTACATTACTTACATTCATATGGCTATTCACAAGTATAAGTTTTCACCTGTCAGGTAAGCTAGTAATACATAAAAGCTTTTCCACATTCTTTGCATACATGGATTTTCTGTGTATAGTAACTATGATCCTGAATGAACAAGTTGGAAATAAAATATTTTTCACATTGCTTACACTCAAAATACATTTACTTCCAAGATGCAGGATCCTCTGCCAAAATTCTGACTCTTATAGGGATTTGTTACAATATATCATCCAACTTGAATTCTTAAGTATGAAGTATTTGAGTATCACTTAGGCTTGTTCATATTCTATACATTGATAATATGTGCATCCTATAAATAAAAACACAAGTAAAATCTTTGCTGGTCATAAGAATTTTCTGAGAGGGCTTTTTAATACTCAAATCATTCACATATTCCATTTACTGGAATATGGACCATTTCAAAACTCACTTGTCCCCTGGAAGACTAAGTGAGAAGCCGGAGCCATCTTACTAACAAAGACCGGGATCCTGTAATTCTTCAGTATCACATCTATGTAGACTATATCTGGAAAATATACATCAAAGTCTACTCTTCTGAAGTTTTTAAACCTTATATTCAGTGAATATTAAGTTCTGAAACATTTAATTTATTCTATTTATCAAGATAGCATCTTTACATGTGCAGAATGGGGAGGCCAACACTAGAGACCAAGTTCAATTCCAAAGACTTCTAGGTCCTTTAGTTTATCTCTTACCACTCTGAGCTGAACAACATTCTCATAATTTTCTGAGCTTGGAGCATGAGAGCTAGATGAGGAAAGGACTGTGGCAAAGTCCTGGGTAGAGTCCCATGATCAAGGACTTCCAATAATTACTCTACAAAACTGTAAGCTGCACCTGATGTGTCTTGACATATATCAGCATTACTGCAAACTCTGCTTATTTCTTCATATGACCACCTTTTAAAATTTATGTGTCCTCTTATTTTTTTAATTTATTTTATTCTTTAATTAGTGAGTACCATGAGGGTACAGATTCACACATTTTCTAGCTTGTTTTTCCCTCATACAATGTTTGCCAACACATCCCTCCACCAGTGCCCATTCTCCACCACGAATAAACCCAGTATCCTTCCCACCCCCCAATCCCATCTCCCCCCCACCCCACCCTGCCTCTGTGGCAGGGTATTCCCTTTTGATCTCTCTCTCTCCAATTGGGTGTTGTGGTTTGCAATAGGGGCATTGAGTGGCCATCGTGTTCAGTCTCTAGAGTACTTTCAGCACACATCTCCCTTCCCGCGCTGGATCTCCAACCACATTTTAGTTGGTATTCCCTTCTCTTCTCTAGCTGCCTTTTTCTCCAGCATGTGAGACCAGTTTCCAAGCCATGGAGCCAACCTACTGGTACTTATTTCTACTATTCTTGGATATTGGTCTCCTACTCTGTTATTTTATATTCCACAGATGAGTGCAATTTTTCTATGTCTGTCTCTCTTTCTGACTCATTTCACTTAGCATGATACTTTCCATGTTGATCCACTTATATGCAAAATTCATGACCTCATTTTTTTCTAACAGCTGCAGAGTATTCAACTGTATAGATGTACCAGAGTTTCTTTAACCAGTCATCTGTTCTCGGGCACTCAGGTTTTTTCCAGATTCTGGCTATTGTAAACAGTGCTGCGATGAGGGGCTGGAGTGATAGTACAGCAGGTAGGGCGTTTACCTTGCACGCAGCCGACCCAGGTTCGATTCCCAGCATCCCATATGGTCCCCTGAGCACGGCCAGGGGTAATTCCTGAGTGCAGAGCCAGGAGTTACCCCTGAGCATCGCTGGGTGTGACCCAAAAAGAAAAAAAATAAATATATATATTTAAAAAAAACAGTGCTGCGATGAACATATAAGTGCAGATGTCATTTCGACTATACTTTTTTGTTTCTCCAGGGTGTATTCCCAGTAGTGGTATTGCTGGGTCAAATGGGACCTCAATTTATAATTTTTTGAGAAATGTCCATATTGTTTTCCAGAAGGGCTGAACCAGTCAGCATTCCCACCAGCAGTGCAAAAGGGTCCCTTTCTCCCCACATCCTCTCCAACAGTGGTTGCTTTTGTTTTTTTGGATGTGTGCCAGTCTCTGTGGTATGAGGTGGTATCTCATGGTTGTTTTGATCTGCATCTCCCTGATGATTAGTGATGTAGAGCACTTTTTCATGTGCCTTTTGGCCATTTGTATCTTTTCCTTGGGAAGGTTTCTGTTCATATCTTCGCCCCATTTTCTGATGGGGTTGGATGTTTTCTTCTTGTAGAGTTCAACCAGTGCCTTATATACCCTTGATATCAACCCCTTATCTTATGGGTATTGGGTAAATATCCTTTCTCATTCTGTAGATTGTCTTTGTATTCTGGTCACTGTATCTTTTGCGGTGCAGAAGCTTCTTAGTTTAATGTAGTCCCATTTGTTGATCTCTGTTTCCTCTTTGTTGGTAATTTGCGTGACATCTTTGAAGAAACCATTGGCTTCAATAACATGGAGAGTTTTGCCGACCTTGTCTTCAATGTACCTTATGGTTTGTGGTCTGATGTTGAGGTCTTTAATCCATTTTGATCTGACTTTTGTGCATGGTGTCATGTCGAGGTCTAAGCCCATTCTTTTGCATGTGGTTGTCCAGTTGTGCCAGCACCATTTGTTAAAGAGGCTTTCCTTGCTCCATTTCACATCTCTTGCTCCTTTATCAAAGATTAGATGGTCATACATTTGGGGTTGTGTGTAGGGATACTCTACCCTGTCCCATTGGTCTGTGGCTCTGCCTTTGTTCCAGTATCATGCTGTTTTGATTATTAACGCTTTGTAGTAAAGTTTGAGGTTGGGGAGGGTGATGCCTCCATGTGGAGGTCCCATCCTGTCCAGCAGGGAGGACCCTTTATGGGGCTGAGGAAGGGATGCAGCCTAATGAACAGAAGCACAGCCAGAAGGAGGAAGAGAGAGAGAGAGAGAGAGAGAGAGAGAGAGAGAGAGAGAGAGAGAGAGAGAGAGAGAGAGAGAGGGAGAGAGAGAGAGAGAGAGGGAGAGAGAGAGAGAGGGAGAGAGAGAGAGTTTATTTTAATGGCAGTTACAGTACTTATACCTCTCTGCTGGGAGAAGGTGGTATGGTATGCATGCCTGGACCCCCATACAAATGCAGATTATGACATGTCCTTCTGTTATGGGCATAGACTATTGAGAAACAAATGGGGAATGATAAGATCAGTAGTGGCAACCTTGTTACAAGCCTCTGTTTGATCAGAAGATAAGAGCCAGGCTCTGTTTTACTATGAGATAAGAGCCAGGCTTGTAAAGCAGCTCCCTACACCTTCCATCTTCTTTTTCCCAAGAAATGTTTTATCAATCAGTGGACATTTGTTGTTCCATACGAATTTCAGGATTGTTTGATCCATTTCTTTGAAGAATGTCATGGGTATCTTTATAGGGATCTCATTGAATCTGTATAATGCTTTGGGGAGTATTGCCATTTTGACAAAGTTGATTCTCCCTAACCATGAGCAGGGGATATGTTTCCATTTCCTCATGTCCTCTTTTATTTCATGGAGTAGCTTCTTGTGGTTTTCTTTGTAGAGGTCTTTTACTTCCTTAGTTAAGCTGATTATGAGGTACTTGATTTTCTTGGGCACAATTGTGAATGGGATTGCTTTTTTCATGTCCCTTTCCTTTGTCTCATTGTTTGCATATAGGAAGGCCATGGATTTTTGGGTATTGATTTTATAGCCTGCTACTTTACTGCACAAGTCTATTTTTTTCTAAGAGTTTCTCAGTAGAGTATTTAGGCTTCTCTAGATATAGTATCATATTGTCTGCAAATAGTGAGAGTTTGATTTCTTCCTTTCCAATGTGGATGCCCTTGATATCTTTTTCTTGCCTAACTGCAATTGCAAGTACTTCCAGTACTATATTGAACAGAAGTGGTGAGCGTTTGCATCCTTGTCTTGTCCCTGATCTTAGAGGAAAGGACCTTAGTTTTTCCTCATTGATGATGATGCTTGCCATAGGCTTGTGGTAGATGGCTTTGACTATCTTGAGGAAAGTTCCTCCAAAACCCATTTTGGTGAGGGTTTTCATCATGAACGGATGTTGGATCTTGTCAAATGCTTTCTCTGCATCAATTGATATGCTCATATGGTTTTTATCTTTACTTTTGTTGATATGATGGATTATGTTGGTTGATTTCTGAATGTTAAACCATCCTTGCATCCCTGGGATGAATCCCACTTGGTCATGGTGTATGATTTTTTTGATGAGTTGTTGGATCCTATTTGCTAATATTTTGTTGAGGATCTTCGAATCCATGTTCATCAGGGATATTGGTCTGTGATTTTCTTTCTTAATGGTGTCTTTGTTTGCTTTTGGTATTAGGGAGATATGTGCTTCATAGAAACTATGTGGGAGAGTTCCTGTTTTTTTAATTTCCTGGAAAAGCTTGAGGAGAACTGGCTTTAGGTCTTCTTTAAATATTTGGAAGAATTTGCCAGTGAATCCATCTGGATCTGGGCTTTTGTTTTGGGGAAGACTTTTGATTAGTTTCGATTTCCTTGATATTAATGGGTCTATTCAGGTATTTCAAGTCTTGGCTCAGTCTTGGGAGATTGTAGGAGTCAAGGAATTCATCCATTTCTTTTAGGTTCTCTTGTTTCGTGGCATATAAACTTTCAAAGTAGTCTCTGATGATCTTTTGAATTTCATTGGTTTCTGTCGTGATGTCCCCTTTTTAATTCCTGATTCGGTTTATTAGGGTTCTCTCTCTCTCCTTCTTTGTGAGTCTTGCTAGCGGTTTACCAATCTTGTTTATTTTCTCAAAGAACCAGCTCCTGGTTTCATTGACCTTTCAGATTGTTTTCTGGCTTTCTATGTCGTTAATCTCTGCTCTAATTTTTATTATTGCCTTCCTTCGGTCTGGTTTGGGTTCCTTTTTCTGATCTTTTTCTAAGGCTTTGAGATGTGAAGTCAAGCTATCTGTGTAGGCCCTTTCTTCCTTCCTAAGGAATGCTTGCAGAGCTTTAAATTTTCCCCTTAACACAGCTTCAGCTGCATCCCATTGGTTTTGGTAGCTCGTGTCTTCATTCTCATTTGTTTCGAGGTATCTCTTGAATTCTTCCTTGATTTCCTTCCTGACCCACTCACTGTTCAACACTGAGCTGTTTAATTTCCAGGTGTTTGCTTTGATTCTCTGCGTCTGTGTGTGGTTAGCTTCTATCTTCAGTGCATAGTGGTCTGAGAAGATAGTTGATACTTTCTATTGAGGTATGATTTGTGGCCCAGTACACAGTCTATTTTTGAAAATGTTCCATGCACTGGAAAAGAATGTGTATTCTTTCTTTTTGGGATGTAGAGCTCTGAATAAGTCTATTAGGCCTCTCTCTCCTATTTCTTCTTTCAGAGTCAGTATTTCCTTGCTAAATTTTGTTCTGGTCAATCTATCTAGAGGTGATAGGCGGTGTTGAAGTCTCCAACTATTATTGTGCTGCTAGCAATGTCCTCTTTAAAGTCTGTTAGGAGTTGTTTTAAATATCTAGCTGGTCGTTCATTAGGTGCGTATACGTTTAAGAGTGTGATTTCTTCCTGTTATACATATCCCTTGATAAATAAAAAATGACTTTCACTGTCCCCTCGAATCTTTTTAACCTTAAATCTATGTTGTCGGATACTAGTATGGCCACCCCTGCTTTTTTGAGGGAGTTATTTGCCTGCAGGATTGTTTTCCATCCTTTGACTTTGAGTCTGTGTTTGTTCTGATTGTTTGGGTTTGTTTCTTGCAGGCAGCAGAATGTTGGGTTTAGTTTCCGGATCCATTTTTTGTCACTCTTAATTGGTGCATTTAGGCCATTCACATTGAGAGAAATTATTGTCATGGGGTTTTCTGTCATCTTCTTTTGGGGTTTGTTGTTCTTGTGGGGTTCTTCCTTGTATTACAATAGCCCTTTTAGTCCTTCTTTTAAGTTTGTTTTTGAGTCGATGAAGTTCCCTAGCTGTTTTTTATCTGAGAAATAGTGTATGGTTCCTTCGAGTTTGAGTGAGAGTTTAGCCAGATAAAGAATTCTTCCTGAGGCATTCATTTTGTTGAGTTTTTTCACTATGTCCCACCATTGTCTTCAGACTTGGAGGGTTTCCTCTGTTAGGTCTGCTGTAAATCTAAGGGGTGCTCCTTAGTATGTGATTTCCTTCTTTGACTTTGCTGCTTGCAGAATTGTGTCTCTATCCACAGCATCCATCATTCTGACTATGATGTTCCTTGGAGTCTTTTTATTTGGGTCTCTTTTTGCTGGTACTCTTCGGGCTCCTTGGATCTGGATGCCTGCCTCCTCCAACTCTGGGAATTTCTTAGCAATGATGTCTTTCACTGTGTTTTTTTCATTGGGGTTACTTCCCTGTGCTTCTGGTACTCCAATGATTTTTATGTTGTTCGTCTTGAGGTCATCCCCTAGGACTCTGATTCGCTCTAGGGCCATTTTGAGGTCTTTGCCATTATTTGTTGTTGCCTGCAAGCCTTGTGCAGCTCATCTTCAAGCTTGCTGATTCTGTCTTCAGCTGTAGTCATTCTATTGTTGAGGGCTCCTACTGAGATTTTTAATTCATCTACCAATTCGTTTATTTGTGTGACTTCTGTTCGTAGCTTTGAAATTTCTGCTCTCATTTCTTCCTGCATTTTTTTGGTGGACCGATCCAATGCTTCATTTATATCCTCCCTTAATTTATTGTATGTCTGTTCCATGGTTGATTGGAGTAAATTGACTCTCCTCAAGATTTCCTCTCTGATTCTTTTTCTGAAAGGTTGTATATGTGGGTAGCCCCTGTTGAGGTTTCTGGAATCTTTTCTTCATCTACTCGTTGTGGAGGGGATTTTTGCTGTTTCTTCATATTGTTATGGAAGTATAGAGTTGGAACGTTCTAGTTGTCTATCCCTATTCCCTCTTGCTGCGGAAGGAGGGGCTCTGTTTGTGCTAAATTGCTAATGGTCACCTTGTTCCTATTCTAGAATTCTTTCTAACTCTTAGGTATTCATCCTGATTTATTTGGGGCCTCAGTGACGGTTTAAGGCTATGCTCTCCTTGCAAAGTTTCTATTGTTAATGGATAGTTTTTGTGAAGTTAGAATAAGCTAAGAGACTACTGACATAGAGTGATTCTGTGTCCTCTTATAAGAACAGTAGTAACTGGATTTAGGGCCAGTCCTAAATAAAATAAATTCTCTTAAGATTCTTAGTTATATCTGTATTGGGTCCGGAGCCGCAAGAAGCAGAGAGGGCCAGTCTTGCAAGGAAAATGTTTATTCAGACCAACATGTATAAACTTCTTGCCCTTCGTCAGGAGTTACTATCTGTAGAGCCATGGGACTGGAGTCGCTATCTGGGCTCTGTGTCAGGGGCCGGAGTCACTATCTGCTGGGCCATGGGACTAGAGTCACTATCTGAGCTCCTTGTTCTTAGCAACTCCTTCTGTGAGCGGGTCCCTATCTTTTAGGCACGTACGTGAATTCCAGCCCAACCGACAGGCAGATGTCAGGATGTATGTGACAGGACTCAGGCACAGTGCATTGTTATATACAGTTCGGGGGCATAAGCATGGTTACAGAAGCAGAACAAGGTGAGGTTACAAAAGTCAGGAGTGGGCTGCCAACCATTTATCCCAATATAATTTTTTTCAACTTAACATCTGTCCCCCTCTGAAAATAAAAACATTGCCATGTAAGGTCATTCTGAATTTCTGGTGGACATGAACTTTGAGGCACAATTAATATCTGTAGATAAACATAGTAGTACTGTAAAACTGACCCCTCCAATTTCTAAAACCCCTCAAGTCAGCAGACATATCTCTTTCAGTGTTTCCAGAGAGTAATTTCTATTTTCTAAAAGGGATGATGTTTAGCCTCACAAGAACAGCTTACAATTTTATTACATTCAGGCTAATAACCATTATAAGATCTCAGATCATGTCACAGTCTAACAGAAGCATAACTATTCTTTGAAGAAGAAAAAGACTACATGTGAAAGAAATAAAGTACCTTCCAAAGGAATTTAGTATCTGTACAATACTGTCACCAGATAGGTAGGAATGCTTTTAAGGGTTTGAAATTGGTGGGAAGCTACATAGATGAGAATTAATTTCCTTTGGGGCAACAACCCTAAATAGAATTCTGTAAACAAATGTTATCTCAATAAAAAAATATCACCTCAAAGGAAATTAAAAGAATCAAGTGCTGGTCTTAAATGTAGAGCTGCCTTGCTGTTGATATAGGTGCTGATCAACACAACCTTTGTCACATAATATTTATTCAGTGAATTATTTTTTAAATATCAGCAGAGAGAATCAAAAGCAGTTTGTTTTTATAGGAAGGGGACATGGTATAACTTCACAGTCTTTTCCAACGAGTCTATTATTTTTCCTGCTTTGCCATAGAATACGACTGAAGAATCCCTGATTATTATGACATCATTTAGAAATAATATTGATTCCCTTTTTTGGTATGCTGAAGTAGTAATTACCTATGGAGTTCATAAGATTTATGTGTCAGAGGTTAGGAATAAAATTTCATAAATATCCAGGAACCTTGTGTATGTGGTTATTTGAAGGTTTGATAATTTGGTACATACAGGGTTATCTCCTTCAAGATAAAATGCTTTTGTAATTTTTACTAAGAAAATATCATATCACTTGATGGATCTTCTTTCCCACTTGGATAACAGTACATAATTTCCTTGAATTACTAATCTAAATCTTTTTTCTCACTGAGGTAGGTAGCATTGATTTACAGCACTGTCATTTGTTTTAGTGCTTTTATACCTATTTGAATATAGATACCATTCCAATAACACCACCAAAATTGAAGTTAGATCCACCACCCTCCAATCAACCCACTTTATTTATCTGCGTTTCCCACCATATTTTCCTTATGGTAACCACCATCTTCTCAGAATTTAATTGTTTCTGTATGTCTTTGATTTATGTATAAAACACATAAAAACTCATGCAATTCAACAGGAGACAACTCAATTTTAAAAATGGAATATAAATATTTTGTCCAAATATGAAATTTGGACATTTTTCCAAAGACTACATACAGATGCTGAATATACGCATAAGAAAAAAGTTTATTATCACTTATTATGGAAATACAAATTAAAAACAGCATCGGTTTAAAAATAAGTGTTAAGAAAGGTCTGGAAATAAAGGAACCCTTATGCACTATTGATGAAAATATAAGCTTCAGTCCACTGTGAAAATCAGCATGAGGGGTAGGAGCAATACAGTGGTAAGGCTCTTGCCTTGCATGCAGTGAACTCATGTTTGATCTCCTGGCAACACATATGGTCCCCTGAGCCCACCAGGAGTGATCCCTGAGCATAGAACCAGGAGTAGGCCCTGAGCACCTCTGGATATGGCCCCCCCAAAAAAAACAGAAAAAAATAAAGAAAAGCAGCATGAGAGTTCCAAATCTTATGGGTATTTTTTGCTCTTTACCAATTACCCCAGATTGTGGGCTGATGAGGATTTCTTCAACAAACACATACGTAACACTGGAGATTAAGCTCAGGATCTTATGCTTGTTCTAGTTAATTTCAAGTCCACTGAGCCATATTTCAGGTCCTTTCCCATGAGGAATCCCTAATAACAGGACTGTTAGGTTTGTTATTTTTTCCAGTGATCTTTTCAGTGTGTGCAAGTCACACTGGTTTAAATTCATGGACTTAAATTTGCCAATCAAGTGTATTAAACCTCTAAACCATACACTAGGCTATCCAGATCATCTTTCATGGTACTGGAGACCAAATGCAATGCAAGTGTTCCACCACTGAGTTACAATCCCACACACCCTAAGTAATTTTTAAGCTTCATGCAAAAGTCTGCTAGGTTTTAGTGGGACCAAGAGAATAAAATATTTCTTCACTAACTAAAAGCTAGATTATCACTTGGAATCCATTACGTAGTAAATATGAGGAGTATAGTATATATGATAGATAGGAATATATTGAAAAATACCAATAGGTTTCACAATTGCTTTTAAGTTTTTGTTTTATGGGGACCACATTCAGTTGTACTCAGGGCTTACTTCTGGCTCTGTACTCAAGGATCGTTCCTAGTGGTGCTTAGGATACATATATGTGGTGTTGGATATTGAACCTGGGTCAACTGCATGCAAGACAAGTACCCCCTCATTGTACTATCTCTCTAGCACAACTCTTCATTTGGGTGGCAACATCTGGCATGCTGCTAGGTTCTTATAGAGATTGAACACCTAACAATGGAGCACTAAATATATAACCTGAGATGTTGATCATGTGTTTTGTGTAATAATTTTTATTGAGTTCATAAGATTACATGAGAGAAATGTCATTCCTTTGTACAATGGTAAAAGGACAAACCCCATGTTATCCTACATGTAATGTTTTACAAAATGGAAAAGACAAATTCAAGAAATCTGCCTTGGATGAAAAGCACAAGTAATTTAGATAAGTATAGAATCCAGAGTTATATCTTTTATAACAATAGCTTTCTCTATATATTTAAATATATATAGTCTCATGAGGTCAGAACAAAATATCTAAAATCAACCGAGGGAGGAGTACAGAATTTAAGGCTGATCCACAAATATATCAAATTATTGAATCGTGCTATCTGGATATAGACTATTGTTCACTTTATTCTCAATGTATTATTCATGATCCTGAATGAGTAAGTAAAAAAAGATCTTTATGGGAGGTATGGTGCAGCCAGCAGGTCAACCTGTACCTGTGGGGCAAGTGCATCAGTGGCCTGATGGTGCCTTTAGACTTCCAGATACCTCAAAATTGCCTCTGTGTCTTTGGCCCAACAACTTGGGACCGAGTTTACCAAGAAAGTAAATGGCCCAAAGTTAGGTATGTGGGAACCACACCCACAACCACCCTTGGATCAGCTATACAAACTCATTTATTGGTCTTATTTCAGAGACCCATAAATCGCAAAAGAGATTAAAAGCTGCAGTAAGGGCCAGTGGTCTGGTGCAATGCGGGCAGGTGGATGCACCCTGAAGGGCATATGCCAATAGTTTATTTCTCTGGAAAATAGGGAAACAAGGGCCATGATCCACAAAAGAATCTCCAAACCAAGCAGCTTGCTGCAGAGATGCCTTCGGATTTTGAACCAGGCCGACTTCACTGGAGTGCCTCAGACAGGGGCAGGTGTCATCTCTCCACCTGCCCACTAAAATTCCTGGTGGCCCCAACATCCAGAACCCAGTACGGGGGTCCAGTGATGGCAAACTTCAGGCCTCTATGGATAGGGGATGGGCCTGTCCTTCTCATGGCCCCCACCATCCCTATGGGAACCTAGAAGTCATGCCCACAAGCTGCCTCCTTAAGCTGCTACTTAAGCTGATTAAAGGTTTATTTATTTTTTAAGTGCTACTATTTGCCTTTACTGAGTACGGAGTTCTCATTAAGATCTAAAGCTCTATTGAGTTAGATAATTATAGGAATACAAGACAGAAAAAAGATCAAATAAACATACTGTAAATCCAGAAATAGTCTACACTTAAGTATATTTTTTTTTCATTTCTTTCTCCTTAAATTCTTTTTATTTATTCTTTGTTGAATCAAAGTAAGGTACAGTTACAGACTTACAAACTTTCATGAATACATTTCAGTCATATAATGATCGAGCACGGATCTCTCCACCAGTGCTCATTCTCTACCACCAGTATTCCCAGTATCCTTCCTGCCACCCAGCCCCTTCCCCCCCCCCCCGTCTCTGTGGCAAGCACATTTACTCTTACTTTCTCTCCTTTTGGGTGTTATGTTTACAATATAGGTACTAAGAGGCCATCATGTTTGGTCCATAATCTACTTTCAGCACATATCTCCCTTCCTGAGTGATATCTCCAACCACCATTGACTTAATGGTCCCTTCTCTATCCCAGTTGCCTTTTCCCCCAGCATGAAAGCTGGTTTCCAAGCTAATGTGCAATCCTCATGGCACTTATCTCTAATGTCCTTAAGTGCTAGTCTCCTATTATGTTACTTTATAGTTCACAAATGAGTGCAGTCATTCTCATCTGTCCCTCTCTTTCTGACTCATTTCTCTTAGCATGATAGTCTCCATGAGCATCCATGAGCATATGTAAATTTCATGATTTCATCTTTTCTAACAGCTGCATAGTATTCCATTGTGTAGATGTACCAAGGCTTCTTTAACCAGTCATCTTTTCTTGGGCACTCGGGTTGTTTCCAGATTCTGGCTATTGTGAACAGTGCTGCAATAAATATACAAGTGCAGATGTCATTTTTACTGTATTTGTTTGCATCTCTGAGATATATTCCCAGAAGTGGTATTGCAGGGTCATATGGGAACTCAACTTCTAGATTTTGGCTATTGTAAACAGTGCTGCAAAGAACATATAGGTACAGATGTCATTTCTACTGTGCTTTTTTGCATCCTCAGGATATATTCCCCGAAGTGGTTTGCAGGGTCATATGGAAGCTCAATTTCTAGTTTTCAAAGGACTGTCCATATTGTTTTCCAGAAAGGCTGGAATTGTTTTCCAGAAAGGTAGTCGACATTCCCACCAACAGTGAAAGAGCATTCCTTTCCCCCACATCCACGCCAGCACTGGCTGCTTTTGTTCTTTTCAATGTGTGCCAATCTCTGTGGTGTGAGATGACATCTCATTGTTGTTTTGATCTGCATCTCCCTGAGGATTAGTGATGCAGAGTGGGGAAGCCTGGTGATCAAGCAGACTCCATTTATTGATTCTTACACAGGGGATTTTATACACACAATCTAGGGTGGGGGGACATTCCACGCATGTATCACATTTACCCCGTGGAGCTCAGTACAGATGCCAGTTAATGATTTGTATTCCCCAATCTTGGGACCATGTTAACTAGCTCAGGTAACTGTTAACTGTCACACCCCTCATCCCATTGTCTCCTCAACCAAAGTGCTGTGTGTGGAATCCTGGAGTGTATGGAATGCAGAGCCCCTGGGCCACTGTAAACAGGGCTGACTCTTGCTTTTAGGGTCAGGGGGTTTAATCAAAGTCTCAGGCCGGCTACTGAGACCCCAACAGTTTTCCAGAAAGGCTGGACCATTCGGCATTCCCACCAACAGTGAAAGAACGTCCCTTTTTCCCACATCCACACCAGCACTGGTTGCTTTTGTTCTTTTGAACGTGTGCCAGTCTCTTTGGAGTGATACGGTATCTCATTGTTGATTTTGTTTGCATTACCCTCCTGACTAGTGATGTGGAGCATTTTTTCATGTGCCTTACTTTGGTACATCCACACAATGGAATACTATGCAGCTGTTAGGAGAGATGAAGTCATGAAATTTGCTTATAAATGGATAGACATGGAGAGTATCATGCTAGGTGAAATGAGTCAGAAAGAAAGGGACAGAAAGAATGACTGCACTCATTTGTGGAGTATAGAAAAACATCACATGAGGCTGACATCCAAGGACAGTAGATACAAGAGCCAGGACGATTGCCCCATAGCTGGAAGACTGCTTCACGAGCGGAGGAGAGAAGGCAGATGGAATAGAGAAGGGATCAGTAAAAAATGATGGCTGAAAAAAAAAAGAAAGAAAATGATGGCTGGAGGAATCAGTCCGGATGGGAGATGTGTGCCGAAAGTAAATAATGGACAAAACATGATGGCCTCTCAGTGTCTGTGTTGCAAGCCATAATGCTCAAAAGTAGAGAGAGAGTATGGGGAATATTGTGTGCCATGGAGGCAGGGGGAGGGTGGGAAAGGGGAGGTATACCAGGGATATTGGTGGTGGGGAATGTACATTGGTGGAGGGATGGGTGTTTGATCATTGTGTAATTGTAACCCAAACATGAAAGCTTGTAACTATCTCATGGTGATTCGATAAAATTTTTAAAAAATTCTAGATTTTGGAGGAATGTCCATATTGTTTCCCAAAAAGGCTAGATCAGTTGGCATTCCCACCAATAATGAATGAGAGTCCCTTTCTCCCCACATTTGCTCCAGCACTGGTTGTTAATGTTCTTTTTGATGTGTGCCAATATCTGTGATGTAAGATGATATCTGATTGTTGTTTTGATTTTCATCTCCATGAGGATTAGCGATGTAGGGCATTTTTCCATGTACCTTTTGGCCATTTGAATTTCTTTCTTGAAGAAGCTTTAGCTCATTTCATATCCCTATTTTTTGATGGGGTTGAAGGTTTTTGTCTTGTAAAGTTCTACCTGTTTCTTATATATCCTGGATATTAAGCCCTTATCTGATGAATATTGGGTAAATATTTTTTCCTATTCTATAGGTTCTTTCTGTATTTTGTGCACTGTTTCTTTTGAGGTGAAGAAGTTTCTTAGTTTAATGTCATCCCAGTTGTTAATATTTGTTTCCACTTGCTTGGTCAGCGGAAGTTGAATGTCTTTAGCTTCAATATCATGGAGGCTTCTTCTGTCATTTCCCTTATAGATTCAGGTCTGATATCAATGTCTTTAATCCATTTGGATTTGACTTTTGTGCCTAGAGTTAGACAGAGGTCTGAGTTTATTTTTTTGGATGTAGTTATCCATTTTTCCCAGGACCACATGTTGAAGAGGCTTTCCTTGCTACACATCACATTTCTTGCTTAATCAAAGATTAAGTGATCATATACTTGAGAGGCTATGTCAGAATATTCAACTCTGTTCCAGTATTCTCTCTCTGGGTCTGTTTCTAGTCCAATACCATGCTGTTTTAGTCACTACTGCTTTGTAGTACAATTTGAATTTGGGGAAAGTGATGCAACCCATCTTCTTTTTTCCAAGAATTGCTTTAGCTATTCATGGGGGATTATTGCTCCATATGAATTTCAGGAATTTTTTGTCTACTTCTTTGAAAAATGTCATGGATCACCCCCCGCACGGGGTATGGGGCTTTGAAGCTCCCAGCCTGCCCAGCCTCACTGCTCTCAGTCACCTCTTGGCGCAGCCCTGAGTCCCACCTCTTCCCCAGGTTGTTGGGGGCGTGTCCTCACTTTAGGGGCTTGGTCTCAAAGGGGGGGCGTGGCCTCCTTCTGGAGTGGCCGCAGTTATTTCTCCCATTCCATACATCACGCTCTGATTACAATCGGTATAACCCATTCCTATGAAGAATACCCTGGTCATCTCAGTCACTACATGCTAATAGTCAACTAGCCTAGCCAATTTCACGAAAACTGTCAGTGAACACATCAAGCTGCACAAAAACTCTTTTGTAAAGAGACCAAAGCCCCACGTCTTCAACTGAGGCCCCTCACAAGCTAAGGAAGTGCACCTGACAGTAAAGCCCATAACAACATGAAGAAACAGTGAAAATCCCAACTGCCAGGAAACATGGAAGAGAGGATCTCAGAAACCTCAACAGGGACTTCCCAGAATTACAACCTCCTCTCAGATAAAGGATTCAGAGAGGAAATTGTAAAGATGGTTGATGAACTCAAAACAACTATGGAACGAACATCCAATAAATTAAGGGAGGATATGGATGCAGCGTTGGAACGGTCCACCGACATAATCCAGGAAGAAATGAGAGCAGAAATTTCAAAGCTACGAACAGAAGTCACACAATTAAAAGAATCGGTAGATGAAATAAAAAACTCAGTAGGAACCCTCAATAGTAAAATGACTACAGCCGAAGACAGAATCAGTGAGCTTGAAGATCAGCTGCAGAAAGCATATATGCAACAACAAATAATGGCAAACGACCTCAAAATGGCTCTAGAGCTAATTAGAGTCTTAGGGGACGACCTCAAGAGAAACAACATAAGAATCATTGGAGTACCAGAAGCACAAGGAAGTACCCCCATTGGAAAAAGCACAATTAAAGACATCATTGCTAAGAAATTCCCAGAGCTAGAGAATGCAGGCATCCAGGTTCAAGGAGCCAGAGGAGTACCAGCAAAAAAGGACCCAAATAAAAAGTCCCCGAGTCATATCATAGTCAGAATGATGGATGCCGTGGATAGAGACACAATACTGCAAGCAGCAAGATCAAAGAAGGAAATCACATACAAAGGAGCACCCCTTAGATTCACAGCAGACCTATCAGAGGAAACCTTCCAAGCCTGAAGACAATGGTGGGATATAGTGAAAAAACTTAATGAAATGAATGCTTCACCAAGAATACTTTACCCGGCTAAACTCTCAGTTAAACTTGAAGGAACCATACACTATTTCACGGAGAAACAACAGCTCAGGAACTTCATAAACTCAAGATCAAACTTAAAAGAAGGACTGAAAGGGCTACTATAAGACAAGGAAAAACCCTACAAAAACAACAAACCCTACAGAAAGGTGGCACAAAATCCATGACAATAATTTCTCTCAATGTTAATAGTCGAAATGCACCAATCAAGAGGCACAGAGTGGCAAAATGGATTTGGAAACTAAACCCAACTTTCTACTGCCTACAAGAAACACATCTGGATAGCCAGACAAAAACAGACTCAAAGTCAAAGATGAAAAACAATCCTGCAAGCAAACAACTCCCTCAAAAAAGCTGGGGTGGCCATACTAGTATCCGACAACATAGATTTCAGGCTGAAAAAGATCAGAAGGGACAGCGAAGGCCATTTTCTTTTCATCAAGGGATATGTACAAGAGGAAGAAATCACACTCTTAAACATATTCGCACCTAATGAACGACCAGCAAAATACTTAAAAGAACTCCTAACAGAATTTAAGGGGGACATAACTAGCACCAGAATAGTAGCTGGAGACTTCAACATTGCCTTATAACCTCTGGATAGGTCGACAAGAACAACACTCAGCAAGGAAACAATGGCTTTGAAGGAAGAAATGGAAGAGAGAGGGCTAATAGACCTATACAGGGCTATACACCCCCAAAAGAAAGAATACACATTCTTTTCCAGTGCATATGGAACATTTTCCCAAATAGACCACGTTCTGAGCCACAAATTATACCTTAATAGTATCGGGAAGATAGAAATTGTATCAACTATCTTTTCAAACCATGATACACTGAAGATGGAAGTTAATCACAAACAGATGCAGAGAGCCAAATCAAACACCTGGAAATTAAACAACTCACTGTTGAACAATGAGTGGGTCATGAAGGAAATCAAGGAAGAAATCAAAAGATACCTTGAAACAAATGAGAATGAAGACACAAGCGACCAGAACCTATGGGACGCAGCTAAAGCTGTGTTAAGGGGAAAATTTATAGCTCTGCAAGCTTTCCTCAGGAAGGAAGAAAGGGCCATATAGATAGATTGACCTCATACATCTCAAGATCTTAGAAGAGGACCAGCAAAAGGAACCCAAACTAGATTAAAGGAAAGAAATAATAAAACTTAGAGCAGAAATTAATGATATGGAAACCCCAAAAACAATCCAAAAGAAACCAAGAGCTGGTTCTTTGAGAAAATAAATAAGATTGATAAACCGCTAGTAAGACTGACGAAAAAGAGAGAGAGAGAACCCTAATAAACGGAATCAGAAATGAAAAGAGGGACATCACAACAGAAACCAAGGAGATTCAAAAGATCACCAGAGACTACTGTGAAAGTCTGTATGCCACAAAACAAGAAAGAGAACCTAAAAGAAATGGACGTATTCCTTGATTCCTACAATCTCCCAAGACTGAACCAAGAAGACTTGAAATACCTGAATAGGCCCATAAGTATCAAGGAAACCGAAATTGTAATAAAAAAATCTCCCCAAAAACTTAAGCCCAGGTCCAGATGGATTCACTGGTAAATTCTTCCAAACATTTAAAGAAGACCTGTTGCCAGTTCTCCTCAAGCTTTTCCAGGAAATTGAAAAGACAGGAACTCTCCCACATAATTTATATGAAGCACATATCTCCCTTATATCAAAATCAAACAAAGACACCACTAAGAAAGAAAATTATACACCAATATCCCTGATGAACACCGATGCGAAGGTCCTCAGTAAAATATTAGCAAATAGGATCCAACAACTCATCAAAAAGATCATACACCATGACCAAGTGGGATTCATCTCGGGGATGCATGGATGGTTTAACATTGAAAAATCAATCAACATAATCCATCATATCAACAAAAGTAAAGATAAAAACCATATGAGCATATCAATTGATGCAGAGAAAGCATTTGACAAGATCCAACATCCGTTCATGATGAAAACCCTCACCAAAATGGGTTTTAGCGGAACTTTCCTCAAGATAGTCAAAGCCATCTACTATGAACCTATGGCAAGCATTATCATCAATGGGGAAAAACTAAGGGCCTTTCCTCTAAGATCGGGGACAAGACAAGGATGCCCACTCTCACCACTTCTCTTTAATATAATGCTGGAAGTACTAGCAATAGCCATTAGGCAAGAAAAAGATATTAAGGGCATTCAGATAGGAAAGGAAGAAGTCAAACTCTCACTATTTGCAAATGATATGATACTATATCTAGAGAAGCCTAAAACCTCTACCAAGAAACTCTTAGAAACAATTGACCTGTACAGTAAAGTCGCAGGCTATAAAATCAATACCCAAAAAACCATGGCTTTCCTATATGCAAACAATGAGACAGAGGAAAGGGACATTAAAAAAGCAATCCCGTTCACAACCTTGCCCCAGAAAATCAAATACCTCAGAATCAGCTTAACTAAAATAGTAAAGGACCTCTACAAAGAAAACTATAAAATGCTACTCCATGAAATAAAAGATGACATGAGGAAATGGAAATATATCCCCTGCTAATGGATAGGGAGAATCAACATTGTCAAAATGGCAATATTACCCAAAGCACTATACAGATTTAACGCAATCCCTATAAGGATACCCGTGACATTCTTCAAAGAAATGTATCAAGCAATCCTGAAATTCATATGCAACAATTAATTCCCACGGATAGGTAAAACAATTCTTGGGAAAAAGATGAGGGGAGGTATCACCCTCCCCAACCTCAAACTTTACTACAAAGCGGTAACAATTAAAACAGCATGGTACTGGAACAAAGGCAGAGCTGCAGACCAATGGAACAGAGTGGAATATCCCTACACACAACCGCAAATGTATGATCACTTAATATTTGATAAGGGGGCAAGAAATGTGAAGTGGAGCAAGGAAAGCCTCTTCAACAAATGGTGCTGGCATAACTTGACAACCACATGCAAAAGAATGGGCCTAGACCTCGACCTGACACCATGCACAAAAATCAGATCAAAATGGATTAAAGACCTTAATATCAGACCACAAACCATAAGGTACATCAAAGACAAGTTCAGCAAAACCCTTCACGATATTGAAGCTAAAGCTATCTTCAAAGAGGACATGCAACTAAGCAATCAAGTAGAAACAGAGATCAACATATGGGACTACATTAAACTAAAAAGCTTCTGCACCACAAAAGACACAGTGACCAGAATACAAAGGCAATCTACAGAATGGGAAAGGATATTCACCCAATACCCATCTGATAAAGGGTTGAAATCAAGGGTATATAAAGCACTGGTTGAACTCTACAAGAAGAAAACATCCAACCCCATCAGAAAATCAGCCGGAGAAATGAACAGAAATTTTTCGAAGAAAGAGATACGAATGTCTAAAAGATACATGAAAAAATTCTCTGCATCACTAATCATCAGGGAGATGCAGATCAAAACAACCATGAGATACCACCTCACACCACAGAGAATGGCACTCATCCAAAAGAACAAAAGCAACCACTGTTGGAGAGGATGTGGGGAGGAAGGGATCCTCCTGCACTGCTGGTGGGAATGCCGACTGGTCAAGCTCCTTTGGAAAACAATATGGACACTTCTCAAAAAATTAGAAATTGAGCTTCCACTTGATCCAGCAATACCATTTCTGAGAATATATCTTGGAGAAACAAAAAAGTATAGTCGAAATGACATCTGCACTTATATGTTCATTGCGGCACTGTTTACAATAACCAGAACCTGGAAAAAAACCCATTTCCCAAGAACAGATGACTGGTTAAAGAAATTTTGGTACATCTATACAGTGGAATATTATGCAGCTGTTAGAAAAAATGAAGTCATGAAATTTGCATATAAGTGGATCAACATGGAAAGTATCATGCTAAGTGAAATGAGCCAGAAAGAGAGGGACAGACATAGAAAGATTGCACTCATCTGTGGAATATAAAATAACAGAATATGAGACTAATACCTAAGAATAATAGTATATAATACCAGGAGGTTGACTCCATAGCTTGGAACTTGGCCTCACACGCTGGGGGAATGTTATATCAAATGGAGAAGGGAACACCAAATAAAATGTGAGTGGAGATCCCTCGTGGTAAGGGTAATGCGTGCTGAAAGTGGACTAGTAACTGAACATGATGGCCACTCAATACCCCTATTGCAGACCACAACACCCAAAAGGAGAGAGAGAGAGAACAAATTGGAATGTCCTTCCATAGAGGTGGGGTGGGGTTGGGGGGATGGGACTGGAGTGTGGAAGGGAAACTGGGTTCATTGGTTGTGGAGAATGGACACAGGTGGAGGGATGGGCTCCCGAACACTGCATGAGGGAAAAACAATCACAAAATGTATGAATCTGTAACCGTACCCTCGCTGTGACTCACTAAATAAAAATAACAATAATAATAGAAAAAAAGAAGTCTAAGAAAAAAAAAGAAAAATGTCATGGATATCCTTATAGGGACTGTATTGAATCTGTATAATGCTTTTGTGAGTCTTGCCATTTTGACAATGTCAGTCTCCTTATCCATGAGCATAATGCCCATAAATAGAGGCAGAGAGTAAGAGGGAAATTATCTGCCATAGAAGCAGGGGGAGGTGGGGTAGTAGGGGAGGGATATTGGGGACATTGGTGGTGGAAAATGTACACTGGTGGAGAGATGAGTGTTTGATCATTATATGACTGAAACTCAAACACAAACTCTTTGTAAGTGTAGCTCATAGTGATTTAATAAAAAAAAAATCAACTAATGAAATACATGGCATCACCATAAGGAAAAATTAAAAACATATGATGATATTTAAAAAAGTACTGTAAATCACAATACCTCAATAAAAATGGTTAAAAATAAATTAAATGAATACATGAGGAGAGAATTAATGCCAGGAAGTTATGTGAGAAGAAAATATCCAAATTAATATATGGTGAGACAAAAGGATAAAGAGAATCTTGTGATGGATTTGTTGTAGCAACAGTGCATTGCTAAAATATTAACAATATTATAGATTACAATGCCCAAATAGAAATGTTTTTAACTTTATATAAACATAGTTGTTTGAAAAATTGCTCATAATACAGTTATTCCAACATTTAATGTTCCAGCATCAGTCTCATCACCAATGTGACCTTCCTTCCACCATTGTCCCCAGTTTCTCACCTCTCCACAATCCTGCCCCATTAGAAGGCACAAAATAATTTATTTAATATTGATTATTACAATAAAATGGCTAATAGAATTATTGAAAAATGCTTCAGTGAAAGAAAATTTGTGAAGTTGTTATATCCCACAATGGGGTCATTAAAGTCAGGGTTTATTAAGCTATTTGTTGCTAGTTGAGTCTTCTGTGCTATTTTTTTATTGAGCTTAGTTGACCTCTGTGCTACTTTCCCATCTAATTTGGTGCTACTTTGTCATCTAATTTGGCTGTCAATAGTGTGCAATTTGGAGATGTTGAATAGCCAGGATCCATAGAATCTGGCCAATGAGTTTCAGTGGCTTAGTTTGGTTTGAATTGCATCTCTTCTGAGAATAGCGGTGAAGCTGTGAAGCTGGATCATTGCTAACATGGCAGCAGCTGTGGGATATCCAAAATTAAAATATTTTTGAGAAGAGAAAATTTGGTCCATATTAGAAAAGTGTATTATATGTGTAATTGAAATCCCAGAAAAAAAGAATATAACAGAGCAACACTGGAAGAATGAATGGATATTTTCCAAAACTGATAGATGTTAGAAATAAAAGAGACAGTACAGAGTCAAAGCAGGATTAACATATTCAAGAGGCTTAATAAAAAACAGGGACATCCTAAATGCATACAAGGACGTATAAAAGCAAATAAAAATATAAAAGCAACGGCCTATACAGAATATTATTAAATATAATATTTTAATAAAATTTTATTTTTAACTATTCTTAAATCATTATGAAGTCATTGCAGTTTAACATAATTTAACATAATTTGCAATAATTTATTTTTTAATTTGCAATAATTTATTAAGAACCTACCCTAATGAAAAATTAATTCTCTAAGAATATAAGATTGACCAATTATAAAAGAATAGTGGTTTTAAGTGAATAAAAAACAAGAACCATGGCTAAATCAAAGGGAATATTTCATAAAAATAATATCAATAACTTCTGAGGGTATAATTTTGAGGATTAAAATATAAGTTAAAAATAAATCAAAATTTAGGATAAAACCTGTCACTGTCACTGTCACTGTCATCCTGTTGTTCATTGATTTGCTCGAGTAGGCACCAGTAAAGTCTCCATTGTGAGACTTTTGTTACCTGTTTTTGATATATCGAATACACCCTGGGTAGCTAGCACAGCAGGTAGGGCATTTGCCTTGCACGCGGCCAACCCGGGTTCAATTCCCAGCATCACATTTTTAATTCCCAGATTCCCCCCGAGCACTGCCAGGAGTAATTCCTGAGTACAGGATAAAACCTATTTAAAAAAATTCCAAGATTCCTATAAAGTTCGGGAGTAGCACAATACTAAAATAATTTGCCACAAAAAATTATATTATTGCAGTTAGCAATCTATACATAAAATAGATCTATAATTAGTATATATTTAAGTAAATAGATTATGAAACTGACTTAATTCGAAAACTTACTCAAAAGAAAGCAAAAAAGAACATAATGTTTAACAGCAAAAGATAGAAAGCAAGTTGATTTTTCTAAAATATAATAGCAGTTTTAAGACTAAATGAATTAAATAAGCTAACTTAAGGATAATTTGTGAACTAATCTAGTACAATGATATGTTATTATCAGAGATACACTTTAAACTTACGGGTCTAGAAAATTTGAATATGCAATGAAAGGAAAATATATTAAAAATATTTAATATATTGAATATTAAACACTGAACAAAGAAAACTGATAAAGCCAGTGTAATATTACATATACAGACGTCTTAGTTAAGGCTGATATAACAAAATACTATTGACTGGATTATATACACAAAACCCATTTATTTCTTATATTTGTAGAGGCTAGAAAGTCTGAATCAAGGCACCAGAAGATTTGGTGTTTGGTAGGTAACTGATTTTTAGATGTCATCTATTTTATTGTGTCCTGACATAATAGAAAGGACAAGACAACTCTTTGGAGACTCTCTTAAGGAGCACCAATCCCATGCATATGAATCTAATTCTCATGACCTATGTACCTCAAAGATCCAACTTTATAATATCATCATCTTGAGAGTTAATGTTTCAATTTATGGGTTTGAAGAACTCAGAAATATTTAATCCAAAGGAATACTAATAACAATTAGAATTTTAATTATGAGGAACATTTCTTAATAGAAATGGCGTCAATTCAGCAGATGTAATAATCACAAGTTTGGAGATGTTTAAAAAAATTATGGTACATATACATAATACCTTCTTTGCATATGGAAATAGTAGCAAGCTTTTACATACTTGTTCCTTTTGTTGTGCTTAGTTCCTCAGCAGTGGTGTGTGTGTGTGTGTGTGTGTGTGTGTGGTTTTGTGTGGTTTTGTGTGAGTGTGTGCATATGTATTAATTTGTAGAACTAAAAAAATACTCAAATCTACAATTCATACTTATACCAACTTAATTGACATATATAGCCTGTTACACATAATACCTGAGTACTGTACATTATTTTCTAATGTACATTCTATATTTAATAAATTTCTACATTTGTTGAGCCATAAAATACGTTTAAACAAATTTCCGTCTGCAGTAACATAGAACATATTCTTTTTTTTAATTAATTTATTTTTTAATTAGTGAGTCACAATGAGGGTACAGTTACAGATTCACACATTTTTGTGCTTGTTTTTCCCTCATGCAATGTTTAAGAGTCCATCCCTCCACCAGCGTCCATTCTCCACCACCAATGAACCCAGTATCACTCCCACCCACCCCAGTCCCATCCTCCCACCCCACCCTGCCTATGTAGCGGGGCATTCCAATTTGATATCTGTCTTTCCTTTTGGGTGTTGTGGTTCCAAATGGGAGTATTGAGGGGTCATTCTGTTCAGTCTCTAGTCTACTTTCAGCATGCATCTCCCTTCCCACACAGGATCTCCAATCACATATTACTTGGTGTTCCCCTCTCTATCTGGGATGACTTTCCCTCAGTGTGTGAGGCCAGCTTCCAAGTTATGGAGCCAACTTCCTGGTATTATATACTACTATTCTTGGGTATTAGAGTAGAACATATTCTTAAGCATAGGAAAATTAGCAATATTATCAATAAAAGATAAACAGAAAATGTTCAATGCTTAGTAATTTAGCATAATACATAGGCATAACATAAATAATACCCAAATTAAAATATATTTTAAATCAAATTATAATAGAAAATATATCAAACTTATAGAATGTAGTTAAAGTTGTATGGAGAGGGGAAATTAAGCCTTATTATATATGTTAAAAAGGAAAAAAAAAAGCTAAAATTTATTACCTTAGTGCAAAGTTAGAAAAATAATGAATTAAATTTAGAAAGTAGAATAAATCTACCAATAAAAATCTTGTGGTCAACTTAGGTACTAGCATGACTAAGCTATAGGGTGTGCAGATATTTGGTGAAATACTTGAATTTCTGTGCGTGTTTGGGGATGAGATTAGCATTAAATCAATAACACAGTAGATTACCCTCCTTTATGTATATGGATTTCATCAAATTAGTTGACTGAGAACACTCAAAGGCTGACCTGCTCCCAGTAAGAGAATTTCTCTTACCTTCAGAATTGAACTGAAACATTAGCTCTTCCTGTGTTTTGAATCTCTGGCCTTTACATTGGAATTACACAGTTGGTTCTCCTGGTTCTCAGGCCTTCAGACTCAGACTTGAACTAACCATCGACTATCTGGGTCTCCAGTTCCCCTGCTCATTCTGCAGATGTTGGGACTTGTCAGCCTCCATATTCACGTGAGCCAATTCCTTATAATAAATCTATTTCTACATATATTTCCCATTCTTCATTTCTTTGGAGAATTCTAATATATATAAATGTGAGTAAAAATAAAAAGAAATAGAAAACAAAATTATAATACACTAGTAAAAACAAAGGTTGAGTTTTTGTACAGAAGTTTGACCAAGATTAAAAAGACAGTAGACATGAACACCTGATCTGGTTCAATCCCTAGAACCACATGGTCCCCCAAGCATCAGGCATTTCCAGATATAGCTCTGAAGGCCTCTTTACACTGCAACTGTGATCCTGAAGGTCTGTGGGTAACCTCCAAGGTGACTCAGCCGGTCCCTGGCACCACTAAGTCCAACAGAATTGCATCTTCCTAGCATTAACTGAAAACACATCACTCTAGAGCACTCCTACTCCCTATGCATTACCCCATAAAAATGTTTTAAGAGAAGAGATAATAGAAAGGAACACAACCTATTTACATTTATTCATTACTACAAAATCATTTTCACTTAAAAATTAGTTACTTTAATTACATGTTAACAAAATAAAGAAAAATGCATAATAATTAAAATATATACTTAAACATTCAGAATGCAAGAATTCTACCACCAGCACCTCCTAAGAAACACTTAATAAAATTCCACTTCCCGTTACAATAGATAAAAATCTTTCATACATTGGGAAAAGAGAAATGTCATAAATCTGAACTTTGTTAATATGGTAAAAACTATAAAAATATCCTTAAGGTGAATGAATAAAAAATTTCTTTCTGAAATTGTATCACTGTATCACTGTCATTCCATTGCTCATTGATTTGCTTGAGCGGGCACCACTAACATCTCCATTGTGAGACTTAATGTTACTGTTTTTGACATATTGAATACACCACAGGTCACTTGCCAGGCTCTGCCATGTGGGCGAGATACTCTTGGTAGGTTCCGAGCTCTCTGAGGGGGCAGAGGAATTGAACCCAGGTTGGCCACGTGCAAGGCAAACGCCCTACCCGCTGTGCTACCGCTCCAGCCTTCTGAAATTGTAAATTAGAGAAATATGTTTACTACACTCTTCACATTGTATAGATATTGACATTAGTTATTAAAAAATGATAAGATAAGAGAGAATTAGATTTGTATGCAGCTTATAGTAATGAATACTGCTACCACTTTGAATAACTGCTGGCAGCTTCTGTTAAACATACTATTATCCCATAAATCTATATATACCTGGCATAAAGGTATATATCTATTCACCAAAAGGTTTTCTGAATTCACCAAACTCGAAAGTTTATCACAGTTATTACATCTATAAAAAGAAAAATGGTGTCAGGGTTATAGCCAGGCAATGAAACACATTACAGTTCTGAACTGTCATGGTAATTAATGATATAAATGTCAAACTAGAAACAGGAACAGGACAAAAAAGAATATGCAATGTAAAATTAGACATATGAAAGTCAAAAGCATGTAACAATAACCTATTGTTTTATAAGTCAGGGTAGCTACCTTTAGAGAAAAGAATGAGTATATTTTATTCTATTTCTTTTTTCTTCTTGTATTTCTTATAGTTCCATTGGGGTTGTTTACTTAATTTATTAAAGGCACATGTATAATTTATGTACTTTTCATTATGTTTACTCAGTAAATATTTAAAAAATAGGCATCCCATGCTCATAGCCACTCTCCACATGCTCAGACAAGCCTCACCCATCAGTGAATCTGCAGGAAAAAAAAAAGGTATTTGGGACTTATGGCTGAAAACTCCAGGCTCAATGGAACTGGGAATGAGTGACCTCCCCCATATCCCCCTATTTCCAGCAGCTTGGCAATCACGCCTATAAACTGCCACTGGCGCCATATAATCTCATTTAATGGCCATGATCCAGAGACTCAATAATAAATCTCTAGGAAGAGAACACAGAATGACACATCATAGCTATGCCGCTGGACCCCGCACCAGGCGGTTTCATTCAGGGCAACCCAGAGGGGAATGGGTGAGGCCTCTCCCTGCCCCAATGGAGCCAGCCCTGGCCGCTGAAAACATCCAGAATTCAACCACCACGATGCTCACAGCTATTCTCCACACACTCAGATGGGCCTCACCCATGAGTGAATCTATTCCAAGACCTCTCATACTTTTATGCCACCAATATATCAAGAGTAGCACACCACATTCAATGGGGTTTAAAGTAGAAGACAACAAATCTTAGGGGAAAATACATTTATATGAATATATATGAATATACATATATATGTATATGTATACGTATATATACATATACGTATACATATACATATATATGACTGGAGTGATAGCACAGTGGGTAGGGTGTTTGCTTTGCATGCTGAAGACCTGGGTTCGTTTCCTCCATCCCTCTCGGAGAGCCCGGCAAGCTACTAACAGTATCCCACCCGCAGAGCAGAGCCTGGCAAGCTACCTGTAGAGTATTTGATATGCCAAAAACAGTAAGAAGTCTCACAATGGAGATGTTATTGGTGCCCGCTCGAGCAAATCAATGAACAATGGGACAACAGTACTACACAAGGCTCAACTTTTAACATGTTGCTAATCTCATAGAAAGGTTTAGTGGCTCCTGGGTGAGATACAATAATCTTCATAACCTTTCCTCTGAGAAAACTTTTATGGATCATTTTTAGTGGATTATTTATAACAAGTGATACAAAATTAATTATTTTGGTTTGCTTTAGGGGCAAGGTTTGGGGCTTGGGATGGAAACATTCGAAATATGGTGGGAAGGTATAATGGTGCGTGGTGGGATTGGTGTTTGAATGTTAAATGTAATCAAGTATTGTGAACAACTTTATAAAAATAAAATTAAAAAGTATAGGCATCCATTCCTGAAGTAATAAATTTATAACTAAGTTTTATTTTAAAGAATATATGTATGTTAAATACACATGTACATATGTATAGGTATATAATGTAATAGCTTATTTAATGAAGAACCACTAGATTTATTCCCACTAACATGAGTAATAAAATAAAAATGCTTAATCTCCCCAGTTAACACTGGATGGTACTTTATAATGCAGTTAGAGAAGTACAAAAAAATAGAAAAACTAGAAATAAAATAGACAAATAGTCCATTTATATTACACAACATATTTAAAATGTCTATAAAAATAAATATTAAAGGAAAACAAAAGAATTTAGAAGCTAGCATACTAAAATTTAGCTATAGAAACAATACTTTCATAGAGGAGAATAAAGAAGAGATTAATATATCAACCAAAACCCAAAACACAATAAGATCTATATATGTGAAAATATTTAAAATTTCCTGAAATATGTGAAAATATGTGAAACATGTGGAAGTGTACTTAATAGACTCAGAAAGAAAGTATAGGAGATAAGGTGCTTGCCTTGCACACATCCCTGTCACTGCATGTGGTACTCCAAGTACCACCAGGAGTGAGCCCCGAGCACAGAGACAGGAATAAGTCCTGAGGACTGTTTGGCTGTTGCCCACACGCAACCACCCAAAAGTATACTTGAATAAGTAAAAAATATCATTTGCTCTTATATGACTCATTTTTTAATTTTCAGAATTTATGTTTTATATTTCAGTTCTTTAAAGTGAAATACTCCTGTCATTAAATAATGATGTTTTCCTTCTTTATATAATTATAAACCCTCCTTTGAAGAATATTCACCTGTATTTACTAAGTTTCAGTATGAGGCCTTGTGTTCAAGTGTCTATTTCTTTGTGATGTCTTCTTTAGCCATACTTAAGAACACTGTTTTTAGTTTTCAAATAATTTTGTTAAATGACTTCTGATTTAACTTTAATTTTATTATTATATAACTTAGTTTCTATAATGTTTATTCTTTGCTATTTAATAACTAAATATATTAATAAAATACCTAGTTTCCTCACTACTGATTGCTCAATACTATTATTCTGTATATGTATAGTATACATCTTATACAATATATAATCTAATAGGTTCTGATTATTTAGTAGTGAATAAATCACCATACTTTCTGGTCTAAATTCCATTGTGAAGGATTTTTAAATATATGATTATATAATTTTATATAAATTATAATATAATTTTAAATTATAAAACATAATATTGTTTTAAAATGTATAAAATTTTGATGAAATATTATTAAAATGATATTTCTTTAATATTTGTCAGTAGCTTATATGAGATTGATGTTTTGATATTAAACAGGCATCTTTTCAGAATGATTCCATTTTTGTCTTAGTCTCAGAGTGACCTTGTTTGATATCTTTAATGTCAATGCTGATTATTTTCTTTCTTAATTCACTGAAAGATTCTAATGTCTTTTCATAGTTCTTATTTTTTAATCATGTAATTTTTTAAGTAATTTCCAACATTTTGACATCCAGTATTTTACATGTTGTGACTTAATGAGGCTGTTGCTAATACTTTTTTACTAAAATTTTTCTTTATAATACTTACATTAAAATAATAATGTATTTTACAGCAAGCTACCCGTGGCATATATGATATGCCAAAAACAGTAAAAAGAAGTCTCACAATGTTACTGGTGCCTGCTCGAGCAAATTGATGAACAATGGGATGACAGTGCTACAGTACTATATTTTCTTTATAACTTGGGCTCAGATTTTGAAAGATTTTGTTATATATATTCTTGCATTTCATATTTTCCAAAATTTTTATATTTACAAATCTCCTTTCCTTATTCTCTGTAGGAATTTTGTCTCATATATTTTATAGAAATTTTATTTTCATCACTTTCTACAGTATGTTAAATGGTTTTATATGAAATTAAAACACATCTTGACAAGTATATTTCATCTTATATAAATTTTACTTAAAATATTCTCTATTAAAATTTTTAGACATAGTGTAAGAAAAATTTCTCACATTTTTAACTTAGCAACTCATTATTACATTATTACAACTAATTATTACATTATCACATTGTTTGGGCCACACCTATCTGGTTCTACACAAAAGATCACTCACGGGAGACTTGGGAAACCATATATGGTACCAGGGTCAAACCAACTTTGTCATGTACAAAGCAAGTGCTTTTCCAGCTGTACTATTGCTTCAGCCGTTAATTTAGTATGTAAAGCTCAATTTTTAATCACATCAGTTTTGAAATGTGTTGTGTGTGGTTTAAAATAAAAATTGTATATATCATAGTTTCAAAAATATTGCTTTTATGATTATATTTATATATTTTATTTATTTTCTGTGAGCTGATTTGAGGGGTGTGTGTGTGTGTGTGTGTGTGCATATGTTCTGTTTTAAAATGATGAGATAGTGATGAAGTGTTACGGCAAAGTAAATTAAGTAATTGCAATATAAGCACAGCTATATTTTCAGTTTTACCCACTTTTTCAAATTACTAAAACATCCTTATGCACCATATAAAGATTTTCATCTGAGAAATACTATTAGTGCATTTCAAGAAAATTTAAGACATATACATAAGAATAACATCACATGAGGCTGACACCCATGGACAGTTGATACAGGGCCAGGAAGATTGCCCCATAGCTAGAAGCCTGCTTCATCAGTGGAGGGGAGAAGGCAGATGGAATAGAGAAGGGATCAGTAAGAAAATGATGGCTGGAGGAATCAGTCGGGATGGGAAATGTGTGCCGAAAGTAGATAATGGACCAAACATGATGACCTCTCAGTGTATGTGTTGCAAGCCATGATGCTCAAGAGTAGAGAGTATGGGGAACATTGTCTGCCATGAAGGCGGGGGACGGTGCGAGGCGGGGGAATATACCAGGGATATTGGTGGTGGGAAATATGCACTGGTAGAGGGATGGGTGTTTGATCATTGTGTAATTGCAACCCAAACATGAAAGCTTGTAACTATCTCACGGTGATTCAATAAAATTTTTTAAAAAAAGAATAATCACTGTCATAACATTGTCTTTATATATGTTTTATTTAATCAGTGAAGGACTAACAAAAATAAAACTGTCAATTATTATAATTCTATAGTTATATAATTCTTATTGTAATTAAGAACTTTTATATAATTATAAATAAATTACATTGTTTTTAAAAATAGAATTAATAGTTCTAGAATTATTAAGCATAACTATCACTGTATCACTGTCATCCCATTGTTCATTGATTTACTTGAGCAGGCACCAGTAACATCTCTATTCCTCCCAGCCCTGAAATTCTAGCAGCCTCTCCTTACTCGTCCTTCCCAATGACTGGAGGCTCTTCAGGGTCAGGGGAATGAGACCTATCATTACTGTTTTTGGCATATCAAATATGCCACGGGTTGCTTGCCAGGCTCTGCCCGTGTGGGCGGGATACTCTTGGTAGCTTGACAGGCTCTCTGAGAGGTATGTATATATATGTTTAGTATATGCACATATACTAAACATAACTAATGTAAGAATTATTAATTATAACTATAGAATTATAATTATTAACTATTGAATAACTATCTTAAATATGATTATTCTATAATTATGTCTGTTCTCAACTTCTATTCTTACAAGTACATATAGGGCTGGAACTATAGTACAGCATGTAGGGCATTTGCCTTGCATGTAGCTGACCTAGGTCTGCTCCCTGACATCTCATGTGGGTCCCTGAGCACAGAGCCAGGAGTAAGCCCAGAGTGCAGCCAGGTATACCTCCCACAAATACATTTAGTTTATTGTCTTCTTTATTTGTAAACAATTATCAACTATTTTGTTAAGAATAACTTGACTATCTGTAAATTTCGGATGATATATAAATTAATTCAAATTAAAATACTGACAGAACTCTACAGGGCTAAAGAACTGCATCCTGAGGCCTAGCACTAAAATGCCATGCTTATTGGCTGAGAATTGCTGGGAATGCTCCTCAGGCTCCCTGAGCACCTGTTGTATATAAAGAAATCTGAATCCAATTTGTTGCCACATTTTTATCATATTTTTGCAATTTATGTATTATTTTTATATAATGTAGACCTTCAATTTTTTGGCATTTTTTGGGGGGGGTACACATGGTCTGTGCTGGGCTTATTCATGGCCCTGAGTTTAGGGATCAAACCTGGCACTGATCAAGGAACCACATAGGGTGCTGGGGATCAAATCTGGATCAGTAGCATGCATGGCAAGCACTTTTCCTGTTGTACTATCTCTCTGGCCCAGAAATAGCAGATTTTACTGTATGACAAATACTTGTATTGAAGTAGAATATACTTACCTTAGTTTTAAAGCTTTTTCCTTTTTAAAATGGTATTCTTTAATATGTCATTATGTAGTGTAATTTGTTTTATTGTATTAACATTAAACCTTTTGAAGCAAGTACAGATTAACATTAGAATTACATAAAATGGTTATTCTGTTGTTTTCCAGCTGCTGATAGGTTATGAAAATGGTACTGTAGTATTCTGGGACTTGAAATCTAAAAGAGCAGACCTGAGAGTTTATTATGATGAAGTAAGTAATTTCTATTGAAATATTTTTAAACTATTGTTACTTTGTACATATTAAGTTTTTAAGTTTTCAGTTTTTATGTTATCAATATCTTTATCATTTGAAAACTTCCCATTCTGACACAGTGTTGTTTCACATTGCCTATGGCATTTGCACAGATGCAGCTCTGATTGTTCTGAGTGGTAATTCTGCCTTTATTGCTTATAATGGGGCCCTTTTTGGCACATTCTATATTTTGGGACCTGTAACTATGTTACCATGTCTTGAATTTATCAAAATTCCTTTCCCTTTCTTTAGTTTCTATGCTTGTGTCTTACCAAATTATCCTTGAGGTCTCAAAAGATACCTTCCATTCCTTCCTTAATAAATTCTTTTTCTGAAGCATAAAATGTAAGTGGTCAGTTTGAAACACCTAGTTTTTTAATACTTTTCTCTGAAAGTAGGAAGTTTAATGAATAATATTTAATATCTTGACATACTGTTCATAGTTGAAACTCTGTTAAGTTTTTATTTAGACAAAGCAGTGAATTCACATCTATTAAGAAGTAGTTTTTTATGTTATTAAACATTTCCTCCTTAGAAGATGAAAAAGTGAAAACTGTGAAACTAGGTGGCAAAAAGTAAAAACTAGGTATGGAAGTAAAAGTGGCTATGGAAATAAAAGTAGCTCACTATACTATTATCTTTACATTTTTTTAAGAATTTTTGAAGGAGAGATAGGAAGGAAATGCGGGGAGAAATCTCTATTTGGTATCACAAATACATATGGGAAGAATGTTAAAGAATTAATGCACATAGCCCTAAAGACCCTTCTATCCAACCCCATCCCAACTCAATTGTGTGGATTAGTTCTCTCATGTTATCTTTGGACCTTTGTTGTTACTTTGCTGTGTATCTTTAATTCTCAATAAAAATATTTTTAAAAATAGGAATCAACTGATTTATGTCTAAGAGAACTAATGCAACGTTAACATAAGTAGAAAAGTAAAAATTTAGAATGAAACCTCTTTTAGAATACCTCACCTATGTGATTTTTTCACACTCTTTCATAACAGTGAAATATTGATGTTTTGGTACTTAGGTGTAAGCCTTTGGCTATCTCAGGTGATCCCTCCCTTGTTCACATCTTAGTGCTTTTCTCAAACTAAAATTTTAATTGTATATACAAGATAGTTGTCATAGCAATAAAGAATTCAAAAACAAATGGGTCATGGTTGATTTAAAAAATGTCCTAGCAAATTAGGCTTATAATTATGTTCGTTAATAACATCCCTTGAATCATAAGGAAAGAAGACCCTAGGAAACTTTACAAGAATTTCCATTTTATTAAATTCACAGAGTATAATACGTTGGTGCAGATTGTAGATTGTATCCTGTTTCATGAGGGCAGCTAAATAAGATCCCAAATATCATCTGGGTAAAAGTCCAAACACCAATTAAACACTGTATAGAAACCAATTAAAACTTAAATAGAACTGCTACAAAAACATTCAGAGGAAAATGCTGAATTAGCATGTTTTCCTACAGCTTTAAAAACATGGAAAAACATTTCTAGCCTTACAAAGAGTGAAAGCAATTTTGCAACCAAATGCTTAAATAGTGGCTAGCAAAATTTAAGTCAGAAGACAGACATAGAAAGACTGCACTCATCTATGGTATATAGAATATCAGAGTGGGAGACTAATACCCAAGAACCGTAGAAATAAGTACCAGGAGGTTGACCCCATGGCTTCGCGGCTGGCCTCACGTTCCGGGGAAAGGGCAACTCAGAGAAGCGATCACCAACTACATTGTAGTTGAAGGCCATGTGGGGGAAGGGAGTTGCGGGCTGAATGAGGGCTAGAGACTGAACACAGCGGCCACTCAACACCTTTATTGCAAACCACAACAGCTAATTAGAGAGAGAGAACAGAAGGGAATGCCCTGCCACAGTGGCAGGGTGGGGTGGGGGGGAGATGGGAGTGGGGAGGGTGGGAGGGACGCCGGGTTTACGGGTGGTGGAGAATGGGCACTGGTGAAGGGATGGGTTCCCGAACTTTGTATGAGGGAAGTATAAGCACAAAAGTGTATAAATCTGTAACTGTACCCTCACGGTGATTCTCTAATTAAAAATAAATAAATTATAAAAAAAATAAAATAAAATAAAAAAACTCATGAGACTAAATAAAGTTTAAAGTTTCATAATAATATAAAAAAAAAGAAGAGCACAAAATTATATATACCTAGAACTCATCTTAATGTAGCTTTAAATGTTGTGTTTTATATTTTAAGTTTAAAAAATGGGGACCAGAGAGGTAGTACCAGGGTTAAGGTGCTGGTGTTTCATATGGATGATCCTGTTTTGTCTCTGAAACTGCTAGGGGTGACACTTGAGCACTGAACCCAGAGTAATGTCTGTGCACTATTGGGTGTGACAAAAGTCCCCTTCTCTCTCCAAAACCTGAAAATGAATAAATACTTTTAAAAAATTTTAGAGTAAATAGTAGATTTGTCTAATTCTACCACTTACTTTAATGTATACTGTCCTTTTATTTTAATAGAGCTAATTGTATACTTCATTTTACTGCCACACTTTCCATATACATATGTACATGTGCATGTAAATCATCTGTTCATTTTTATAATTATATATACTATCATTTCAGTATATAGTTACATACTTAATTTTACTGCTAAACTTTCTTAATTGCCTCAGCATTTTACCTCTCATGTTTAGAAATCATCTATAATGCTTATAGATGAGAGAAATGTTTTCTTATGAGTCACCAGTTTTCTCATTACTTAACAGTCACACCTTCATAGCCCTTTAAACTTCTCATTAAAACTATTACTTTTCATGAACCATTTTTCCCCTTGTGTCTTTCTACATCATTTACACTCCTCCATGATCGTCTTTTTTTAGCTCTCCTTAAATTACATTGAAGAGTCTCTGTCTTCTTGCTTGTCTTCTGATTTACATTAATGTGCCTATTCTTTCATATCATTTTAAATGAATACTTTATGTTAATAAAAGTAAGTCAATATTACTTTAACTCTTATCACTCTCCTGAGCTCTAAATCTGAATATGTGTAGTCCAGATAAATATCCCTTTGGCACTGGATTTTTATTTAAAGGCCTGATCTTTATTTTCATTTTTAAGTTACGATTATGTATTTCAGTTTGGAAGTCTCAGTCATATTTCTTCATATATCCTATAAAGTTAATTTTATAGTCTTGATCTTGCTTTTCATAGTATTTTTTATTTCCTCTTTATTCATTCTCATATTGTGTCCTGGTTTAGGTTGTTATCTTTTGCCCGAGTGAACATAATAGTTTTTTAACTAATCATAGTTTTTTTGTGATTAGTTAGCATCCAAGTTTTTTGGTGTATCGTACTAACAAGAAATGATTTTAAGATACAGATGAGTTAATGTTCTATCTCGTAAACTTTGAGGTTCTAATGCTCTCTTTTTACTTTACCAGATTTAGACCATATTTCAGAAATGAAACATTCAGTAGTAACACCAGTTCAAATGTCAGCTCTTCCATAAAATACTCTTTTACAGTCTTTTTTGGTAGCAAAGTGTATGCTACTCTTTCGTTAAATGTGTATATTTCAGATATAATACTTATTTTGCTTATGTGTTGTATCTATTATTTTCATTTCTACCCTCAACAGAAGGTTGAAGTTCAGAAAAAAGTTTTAGGGCTAGGGCACTCTCTCTGCCTCCACCACTTATAGTAATGCAGATATGGAGAACTTAAATTTGAGGTTCATTAAGTTACTATTTAGAGAAAGGAAGAAATTGCATTTCTCTCAAGAAAGCTACAAAGGTGGGAAGAAATACACAGAGAAGACAAAATTTTTAAAAAGAGTCTTATTTTCCCCTCTTACTTACTGGATCCTGGCAAGAAAAAGTCTTTTGTGCTTAGTAATGTGGACGAGGGTGACAAAAAACACAAGTTCAGGCTGTCATATAACCTTTTCTACTAAATTTAATCTTTGCTTTTTGATAAAGCTTATATTTTATTTTCTTTATATGTTTAATAATTATTCAGTTAACTATCAATAACTAATAAATATTATTTAGAAACTTCAATAGTAACATATTTGTAACATTTATGTTTGTATATGTTAAATATTTGTATAGAATTAAATAAGTTTATATATATCACTTGAGAGTTATTTTTAGTAATTTAATATATTCCTATCAATATATATTTATAATATGATAGTAACATGTGACAGTATAAAATTAATGTATATATTATTAGTTTCTAAACAAGTATTAATATTAATTTATACCATCTGTTATTACATTTATAATATAGGTAGCAACATGTAGCAGTATAAAATCAATATATAACTACTTTTAAAGTTTCCAAACTAAATGTTAATATTAATTTATGTAAGTCTATCAATTTTTAATGCTTCTCTAAAGAAAATACTGCCTTACATGTATCTATTGTTTTTATGCCTACTAAGTAGACTTTCTTACTATTCTTAGAACTACCCAAATTCTATGTATACTTTGTTAATTTAGAAAATATATCATGGGACTGGAGCGATAGCACAGTGGGTAGGACATTTTCCTTGCATATGACCAACCCAAGTTTGATTCCCAGTATCCCATATAGTCTCCCGAGCACCGGCAGGAGTAATTCCTAAGTGCAAAGCCAGGAGTAACCCCTGTGCATTGTCAGGTGTGACCTAAAAAACAAAAAAAGTATGTCAGTTATGTGGAAATGTTATATTAATTACTTAATCATTCAACATATATTTTATTGAGTTTCTACTTTATTTAAGACTACTTATGCTACCTGTAGCAATAAATCAACTTAGGAAATGGAATAATTAGCTTTATTTAATTCACAACAAAAGACAAAAGAGTGAATCTGATAATATGAAACTTTCAGGGACCAGTGTTTTGTCTCAAGTAATAAAACACATGCCTTACATTTGTAACATTCTGGCTCAGATTCCTGTCAGTTTTTGGCCCACCAACTACTAATCACTGTCACTGTCACTGTCAGTATCATCCCGTTGCTCATTGATTTGCTTGAGCGGGCACCAGTAACGTCTCCACTGTGAGACTTGTTGTTACTGTTTTTGGCATATCGAATACACCACGGGTAGCTTGCCAGGCTCTGCTGTGCAAGCGAGATACTCTCAGTAGCTTGCCGGGCTCTCCAAGAGGGGCGGAGCAATCGAACCCGGGTTGGCGGCATGCAAGGCGAACGCCCTACTGCTGTGCTATTGCTCCAGCCCAACTACTAATATGCAATAATTAATTTTTTTAATAGTAAGCCTTTCTTACTTTAAATTGTGTGTTAAGGAATGTGGTACAACCACTAAAATTATGGATTTTGTAGTTAGATTTTGGTATGAGTGGTATTACCTGAATATTATTTCAATGTTTTAGCCTATTTAACCAAGTTTAATTTGGAAAAATTATATGATTAAATTATCTTTATATGAGTAATGAGATAATGTGCATAGAGTATTTAAAATGAAAACCCTTAGATGGTAACATTTACACTATTTATAATTTGTCTACTTTAAGTGAAACTAGACTTCTTCATAAACAGAAATTACCTTCTTATAATCTTCCTTAAATTTCTTTGTAAATATTTTAGGATTTAGAAAGAACAAGATTTACATATAATAAAAATTCTGGGACTTAATGATATCAGGAAATTTATTTTTCTTAGATTACTTTTTAACCTTTTTAGCATATAGTAGTTTGAAAGAGTATAATTTTGATCAGAAAAATTATATACTGCTAAGCTTTATTTCTATAATAATTTTATGTTAGAATTTCTTCACTTTGAAAATAGAATGATATATCACCTCCCCCCCTACTTCTCTTTAATTTTTATTTCATTAGGCTATTCATTCAATTGATTGGCATCATGAGGGCAAACAGTTCATGTGCAGCCATTCAGATGGCAGTTTGACTCTATGGAACCTGAAAAGCCCAAGTCGTCCTTTCCAGACAACAATTCCACATGGTAAGATGTATGCCTTCAAAAAATGAACCGCTAGACACAGTGACTTGACTTGAGTAGAAATGATAATATCTGTATGTTTGGTGGAAACTGGTGATAGTATATGACTCCTAACTCTGGATATCTTTCTTTCTCTTTCTGATTCCCATATTATGCTCCAAACTTTCTTTATTTCTTATTAATCCAGCTATATTTGGATAAAGACCAAATAAATTGATTTTTTTAAACATAAGAGCAATATTGGAAGCTTAGCCAGTTTTAGGGATCAAGAAGCTAAAGCAAGAATAGTACAATATACAGTGGGTAGGCTGCTTGCCTTGCATGTGGCCAACGCAGTTTCAATCCCCAGCATCCCACATGGTCCCTGAGTACCACCAAAATTAATTCCTGAGTGCAGAGCAGGGAGTAACTCCTGAGTATTGCTGGGTTTGTCCCAAAAACAAGCAACCAAAAGTTAAGAGAGTTACAGATCAATCCTAATCTCTATTTTACTTTATATATAAATACAAACATTAATTTTAGATTCTACCACTTCTGTTTTGCTATTTAATGCCTTTAAATGATAAAGACTGATTTTTTAATTATAGGCTATGTTAATCTTATAAAGGATTTATGATGGATCTACCTACATTACTAGTTAGGAAGTAATTTCAATTGTATGAATATATTTAAATGACCTTATTATTTCTGAGAATATTGGTGATGATCTGAGTTGCATATTTATATCACACCATTGTTTGCTTATAAGTATAAGGAATCAGAACCTAATACATTCCATCTTATTTTCTAAATATTTTTATAGTGTCAAATTTAAAAAACAATGGTATATGTTTTATAATAGGCGACATAAATTACAAAATTATTCTATGTTGAGTTACTCTGTCTTTTTTGTATTATTAGATTATTATAACACTTAACCTATCTTCTTTATTAAGGTACATTTAGATGTATTATTAAAATACTGTCATTGTGGAATCCTTGAATTGATATTTTCTATACATTCTATTCAGTTTTTTTCCTCTGGTAGGTTCCCCTTCATTCCTCACCCTACCAAATCATACGCTTTTTGTTGCAAATGGTGTAAAATGATTTAGTCAGAAATTTTCTATTTACTTCTATTATCCCACCAGTTTACTTTTACATAAGTTCCTTTTGGATTAATTGGATATACTGCGACTCACCTGATTAACTATATCCATATTAACTGTACTACACCAGTGTACCAGTATCTCTCTATCACAGTCCTGTGGACCCCTGCCAACGTTAAACCCCATTCCTTTTCCTCTCTAATAACTTTATTTCTGTGGTTAGAGTCCAAGAATTTGCCCATTCTCTTGCTTTGTTTCTTTATATATACCCCACACATGGGTGAGAAAAGTTGGCATTTATCTTTCCCATTTTGGCTTATTTCACTTAGCGTGTTCCCCCCACCGCACTTTCACTCACTTTGGATTTCACCTGTATTTCTAGTTGAGTGGTATTTTATTAGATATATACATATATTATATATTTATTATATATTATGTATATACATTTATTATATCTAATTATATATATATGTATCACAAAGTTTTTTTGTGTGGTCTTGGACTCTGGGCTCAATGGGACCCAGGAGCAGAGATCCTCTGCCTGCTTCCCACAAACTCCAAAAACCAGGGGTTATACCGATAAGCCACCTCCTGCTGGTGACAGATAATCTTCTCATCCACCACCCTCCAGAACTCATGACTGCTTCTCCCAGAAGGGAGCATATTTCACACCATTTGCAACAAAAAGTGTATAATTTGGTAGGGTAAGGAATAAAAGGGAACCTACCAGAGGAAAAAATGAGGCCCCGATAACCATGCCACCAGACTCCACACCAGGGGAGCAGCATGCAAGGCAAATGACCTACCTGCTGTGCTATCACTCCAGCCCTAATGTTCTAAACACTTTATAGATGTTGCCACATTGCCTACTGATTTATCAGTGAGAAAACTTTTTGTTTTGATATTTGGTTTTGCTGTACATAAAGTCATTTTCTCCACTCTAGTATTTTGATTATTTTTTTTGATTTTTTTTATTAAAGAGGTATGACTTTGGTTGAGTTTTAGGCATACAAATATTCAACACCATTCAACTCCACCAATGTCAATTTCCCTCCTAATATTCCCTGATTCCCTTCCACCCTTACCAGTCAACTTGACAGGCACATTACAGAGTTTTGGTGGTTCCTGCTTAGATCTCATGTTTTCCGTTCTGTTGAATCTGTTTTGGATATATGGCTCATTCATAAATTTTTATCTTTTAAAAATATATTTGGGTAGCATTAGTTTACAAGAGTATAAATGCTTGTGAGTTTTAGGGTTGCAGTGTTATCACACCATAACCATCACCAAAGTACAACTATTCTTCCTCCACAATCTGTAGTACTCTTACCTTTCGTCCCTTTTCCCCTCAATTTTTTTTTTCAAAATCTAAGGGTTCATTCTCCAAATGAATGAGGGTTCCTCTTTCTCTGCACTCATACTATCACTTGTTTCTGTTTGGTTTTTTTAGTAGGACATTCTTTGTGGTATTTCATGGTCACTTCTATTTTTATTTTCAAACAATTATGAGAGTTTTACTCTTGTTCATTTGTGTATCTTCTTTGGAAAATATCAGTTCAACTCTCTTCGATGGGGTTTTTGTTGTTGAGGTTTGTTAGTGCTTCATGTATATTTGTTATTAGCCCTTTGTTAGATGGCTGATGTGCCAGTATCTTACTTAGTAGGATGTATTTTTGTTTTACTGATAGGTTATTTTTCAAACAGAAACTTTTGGTTTTGAGGTACTCCTTTTTTATTTTAGGTTTTGTTATCCTTACTAATGAAGTTGAATTGATGAAGTTACTGCTAAAGCAAATACTATGGAATGTTTTTTATGTTACATTTTCTTACATGTAATTTATGGGCAGTCTTTAATCCACTTTGAATTAATCTGTGTGCTTGGTCTAACATACTGGTTCATTTTAAAGGTTTTTCATCTGACCAATTTTCCAAACTCTTATTGAAGAATATTTTTTCATCCCATTGTATGCTCTTGACTACTTTTTTGTTGTTGTTGTTTTCTGGTTACACCCAGCGATGCACAGGGGTTACTCCTGGCTAATGCACCCAGGCATTACTCTTGGTGGTGCTCCGGGGACCATATGGGATGCTGGGATTCGAACCTGGGTCAGGCGCATGCAAGGCAAACACCCTACCCTTTGTACTATCACTCCAGCCCCTCTTGACTACTTTTTCAAATACTAATTGTTCCTTGTTAATATGAGGGTCTATCTCTGGGATCTCAGTTCCATCCCATTAGTCTAAATGTTTACTTTTATCCAAAAACATTTTTATTAATATAGGTTTATAGTATACTTTATAGCCAGGGAACTGAATATTTTCCATCTCCTTTTTATTCTGTATTGTTTTGACTATTCATGGTTTTTGTTGTTCCATATAAATTTAGTAATATTTGTTCATAACCTAAACATTGCCATTGGAATTTTTATAGGGATTGAATCTTGTTATTCATTGGATAGGCTGGTCATTTTAACAGTGCTTATTTTTTCAGCCCATGAATATAGAATGTATTTCCATTTCCTTGTGATATTTTTTTATAGTTCATTTTTAGTGAATTTATTTTTCAACTAAAGTTTATTTTATATAAGTTGATTTCAAAGTATTTGAATATTTGATGCAATTATAAATAATATTTTATAGCTTGATTTCATTTAAACTTACAGCAGATTTTAGTATTATGATATAGTAAGTCAGTTTATTGGCTTAGTTTTTCAAAGAGTATTTTGATAGAATGTTTTTATTGATATTATGCATTACATTAATATATTTGCCTATGTTGAACCAACCTTATATCTCTGAAGTGAATCTCACATGATCATGATGTATGACTCATTTAATATATTGTTGAATTTGGCTCATTAAGGTATTGCTGAGTATTTTTACCTCAGTGTTCATCAGAGACATTGGTCTGGTTTTCGTGTGTGTGTGTGTGTGTGTGTGTGTGTGTGTGTGTGTGTATGAGATGCTTGGGTTTTAATATCTGAATAGTGTTGACCTCAAAGAAAATATTAGAAAGAATTTTTCTTCAATTTTCTCAAAAATTTTGAAAATAGATGAGAAATCATAATTTTTAATTTTATTTTTTAATCACTGTATCACTGTCATCCCGTTGCTATCTATTTGCTCGAGCAGGCACAGTAATGTCTCCATTGTGAGACTTGTTACTATTTTTGGCATATTGAATACTCTGCAGGTAGCTTGCCATGCTCTGCTGTGTGGGCAATATACTTTTGGTACCTTGCCTGGCTCTTGGAGAGGGATGGAGGAATTGAAACCAGGTTGGCTGCGTGCAAGGAAAACGCCCTACCCACTGTGCTATCACTCCAGTCCTATGTTAACTACAGTGCCAAAAATTTATTTTAAAATGTGCCTGTCATAGAGGCAGGGGAGAAACTGGGGACATCGGTGTAGGGAAGTAGACACTGGTGAAGGGATTGGTATTTTGGTGGGAATATTGCTTGACTGAAACCCAAACATCAATAACTTTGTATTTCATGGTGACTAAATTTAAAAAACAAACAAACAAACAAAAACATCAGAAACCCCTGAACCAAAGATTCTTACAAAGGAAGTCAACATACAAAATTGTCATCCTACCACTTCTGGGAATATATCCCGGAGAAACAAAAAAGTATAGTCGAAATGACATCTGCACTTATATGTTCATAGAGGCACTGTTTACAATAGCCAGAATCTGGAAAAAAAACCAAGTGCCCGAGAACAGATGACTGGTTAAAGAAACTCTGGTACATGTATACAATGGAATACTATGCAGCTGTTAGAAAAGATGAAGTCATGAACTTTGCATATAAGTGGATCAACATGGAAAGTATCATGCTAAGTGAAATGAGCCAGAAAGAGAGGGACAGGCATAGAAAGATTGCACTTATCTGTGGAATATAAAACAACAGAGTAGGAGACTAATATCCAAGAATAGTAGTATATAATACCAGGAGGTTGACTCCACAGCTTGGAAGCTGGCTGGCCTCACACGCTGGGGGAAAGTCATCCCAGATAGAGAAAGAAACACCAAGTAATATGTGATTGGAGATCCTGTGCGGGGAGGGAGATGCGTGTTGAAAGTAGACTAGAGACTGAACACGATGGCCACTCAGTCCCCCTACTGAAAACCACAACACCCCAAAGGAGAGAGAGAGAACAAATTGGAATGCCCTGCCACAGAGGCAGGGTGGGGCGGGGGATGAGATTGGGGGGTGGGAGGGATACTGGGTTCATTGGTGGTGGAGAATGGACACTGGTGGAGGGATGGGCTCTCGAACATTGCATGAGGGAAAAACAAGCACGAAAAGGTGTGAATCTGTAACTGTACCCTCACTGTGAATCACTACCAAAAAATTAAAAAAAAATTTTTTAAATTGTCATCCTACATATCCTACATCAAAATTATTTACAGTTAAGATAGATATTTTAAAATATTTTTATAATGTAACTATGATTGGTTGCTTCTTCAGTTTAAATAAAAGAAAAAGAAGGAAACTTTAAGAAGCATACCATGGAGCATGTTGTAGGTTGACACTGTCCATTTTTCCCCCCTTAATTTAATTTAAGCACTGTGGTTACAAAGCCATTAATAATATAGTTGTTCCCAGCATTTAATGTTCCAACACCAATCCCATCATTGTGACCGTCCCTCCACCATTGTCACCAGTTACCCACCCCTCAGAAGTCTTTCATCTTAGTATAAAATAATTTTATATTGCTTGTTACTCTGTACTTTAAATAAAGTTGAATAATGCTGTCTTGGTTTTCTACTTATATTTGGCTATGCTATTCTGAAAGTTATGCATTTAAACTTCACTTTGTATAATAGGAATTTGTGTTAGTAAACAAATGTGGATATACAAAAACAAAGATAATATTAAAATTAAAAAGAAACAAATATTCAATCAAAATGTCAATTTTGTCAGACACAATTATAACCAGAAAAATATTTAAAAGATAGCATTTTTTAATAAATTATTTATTTTTAATTAGTGAATCAACGTGAGGGTACAGTTATAGATTTATACATTTTTGTGCTCATGTTTCCCCCATACAAAGTTCAAGAACCCATCCCTTCACCAGTGTCCATTCTCTACCACCAGTAAACCCAGCATCTCTCCCACCCTCCCCAGTCCCGTCTTCCCCCACCCCACACTGCCACTATGGCTGGGTATTCCCTTTTGATCTCTCTCTCTCTGATTAGGTGTTGTGGTTTGCAATAAAGGTGTTGAGTGGCAATTGTGTTCAGTCTCTAGTCTATATTCGTCACGCATCACCGTTCCCCCGCATGACCTCTGACCACATTTTACTTGGTGTTCCCTTCTCTGAGTTGCCCAGAATGAGAGACCAGCCTCCAAGCCATGGAGACAACCTCATGCTACTTATTTCTACTAATCTTGAGTGTTAGTCTTATAGTCTATTATTCTATACTCCACAGATGAGTGCAATCTTTCTATGTCTGTCTCTCTCTTTCTCACTCATTTCACTTAGCATGATACTTTCTATGCTGATCCACTTATATGCAAACGTCATGACCTCATTTTTTCTAACAGCTGCGTAGTATTCCATTGTATAGATGTACCAGAGTTTCTTCAACCAGTAAAAAGATAGCATTTTTTATTCAGAAACAGATTTATTTTATTTCCTTGTCATTTTGAGCATCATCCAAAATTTTGTGAGGTATAAAAAACATGACTTTTTCCTATGAAAACTATTATTTTGTTTTATGCAAATAGAATATAGCATTAAAATTATTTTTAAGTCATGAAATGTACCATATGTGTTCATTGCTTAATGGATATTAAAAACGATGAAACTACAATGGCTTTTATAGTCTATTAACAATAAATGGCTTGGGGCTGGAGTGATAGCACAGCAGGTAGGGCGTTTGCCTTGTACATCGCCAACCCGGCTTTGATTCCCAGCATCCCATATGGTCCCCTGAGCACCGCCAGGGGTAATTCCTGAGTGCAGAGCCAGGAGTAACCCCTGTGCATCGCCGGGTATGACCGAAAAAGAAAAAAAAATGGCTTTAAGTAAAAAATTATTTTATATTATATGTCATATAGATTAAATGAAATAATATTATGTGAGAAAATTTATATGGAAAAAAATTTTAAAATAAAATGTAATTTTATTGTTTCTATAGATGCAAACTGTTATAACTCAGCTTAATAAATTGTCCAGAAATTCAACAAAAATGTTTTTGACTATCATGCTAATCCTACAATAACAAATATATAATTGTTCTTTGTATTCTTTTTATATAATTTACTCAAAATTTTCTCATGAGTAAAATTTAAATCAGATTTAATGAATTTTTTTTCCTTTAGGAAAAAGTCCAAGAGAAGGAAGAAAATCTGAATCATGTAAACCAATTCTCAAAGTAGAGTACAAGACCTGTAAAAATAGGTAAGAATTTTTGCTTTGAAAGATATGGGAAAATATCAGAGATAAGAAATCAAGTAAATTTTAGTCTCTATTTTACTGTGCATAGTTTCACATGATTATAAGTATTTTATTAGCTTAATCTTCTATATAAATAACAGGTACATTGTTATGGAATAAACACTTGCATCATTTTTATATTTTAAATAGCTATTTTAAATTTTCTATAAATATTCAGATATGTATACATCCATAGGCTTTATACATAGGGCTTTGTGACTATACATATTACAAGTAGCATTCATTCAACATAATTAGGAACATAATTAGGTACATCACAAAGTTATGCACTTCAGAATTTTAATTCTGGTTCATTTATTTTTATTGTGCTAGGGCTTGATCCCAAGGTCTTAAACATGCAAGGCATAGAGTCTGCCCAGAGCCACATTCTTCTTTTTTTTCATTTTATTTATTTATTTATTTATTTATTTTTACTTTTCACATATTTATTCACTTTTTGTTTTGAAAGTTACAAAACTTTCAGGTTTAAGTCTCAAGAGAGCCACATTCTTATCCCCACAGAATTTATTATTATGAAGTTAGAAGCAATAAAGTTGGAAAGATTTTACCCTGACACTCAGATCAGCTGAAAAGGCAACATTAGACAGTTTGTTTTCTATTGCTGATTGTGAATAGCGTGTCATGTCGTGGCCGCAGTAGCGGCTGTGCGATTTTGGAATTCTGAAATTTTAATAATTAAATCTGGAGAGATTTATTCCAGAAGACACTGTGTTCTGAGATTTATTACTGAATGTCTGGGATCATGGCCCTTAAGCGACTTGATCAGGAGCCAGAGAGTCCATTCGTGGGTGGCGACTCAGGGTACTCAGGGTCTCATTGTAGCTGCGGAGGAAAGGGCCGGCTCCACCCCCCATCCTGTGAGGCCCTGCATGTCTCCTCACTGTGAGCCCATACCTATCTGGAATGCTTTCCCTGCATCTATTCATATGATCATATTTTTTTTATCTTTTCTTTTGTTGATATGATCGATTATGTTGATTGATTTGCAAATGTTAAACCATCCTTGCATCCCTGGGATGAATCCCACTTGGTCATGCTGTATGATCTTTTTGATGAGTTTTTGAATTCTATTTGCTAATATTTTGTTGAGGATCTTCACATCTGTGTTCATCAAGGATATCGGCCTGTAGTTTTCTTTTTTTGTGGTGTCTTTGTTTGTTTTTGGTATTAGGAAGATATTTGCCTCATAGAAACTGTTTGGGAGAATTTCTGTTTCTTCAATTTCCTGAAAAAGCTTGAGAAGAACTGGCAATAGTCCTCTTTAAATATTCGGAAGAATTCACTCATGAATCCATATGGACCTGGGCTTTTGCTTTTGGGATAACTTTTGATTACAGTTTCAATTTTCTTCATAGTAATAGGTCTATTCAGGTATCCCAAATCTTCTTGGTTCAGTCTTGGGAGATAATTGGAATCCAGGAATTTATCCACTTCTTCTAGGTTCTCTTGTGGCATACAGAGTTTCAAAGTAGTCTCTGATGATCTTTTGAATTTCTTTGGTTTCTGTTGTGATGTCCCTCTTCTCATTTCTGATTCGGTTTATTAGGGTTCTCTCTCCCTTTGTGAGTCTTGCTTGTGGTTTATCAATCTTGTTTATTTTCTCAAAGAACCAGCTCATGATTTCATTGAAATTTCGGATTGTTTTTTGGTTTTCCATGTCATTGTTTTCTGCTCTAAGTTTTATTATTTCTTTCCTTTGACCTGGTTTAGGCTCCTTTTATTGGTTCTTTTCTAAGATCTTGAGCTGTGATGTCAGGTTATTTATGTGGGCCCTTTCTTTATTCCTGAGAAATGCTTGCAGAGCTATAAATTTTCCCCTTAACATGGCTTTATCTGAGTCCTATATGTTTTGGTAGCTCGTGTCTTCATTCTCATTTGTTTCCAGATATCTTTTGATTTCTTCCTTGACTTCCTTCCTGACTACTCATTGTTCAACATTGAGTTATTTAATTTTCAGGTGTTTGATTTGGTTCTCCACCTCTGTGTGATTAAATTTTAACTTCAGTTCATCATGGTCTGAAAAGATAGTTGATAAAATTTCTATCTTTCTTTTTTTTATTGCTTTTTTTGGGGGGGTCACACCCAGTGATGCACAGGGGTTACTCCTGGCTCTGCATTCAGGAATCACTCCTGGCGGTGCTCAGGGGACCATATGGGATGCTGGGAATCGAACCTGGGTTGGCCGCGTGCAAGGCAAATGCCCTACCTGCTGTGCTATCGCTCCAGCCACAAAATTTCTAACTTTCTGATTTTATTGAGGTAAGTTTTGTGACCCAGCACGTGGTCTATTTTGGAAAGTGTTCTGTGTGCACTGGAAAAGAATGCATATTCTTTCTTTTTTAGGATGTAAAGCCCTGTATAGATCTATTAGCCCTCTCTCTTCTATTTCTTCCTTCAAAGCCAGTGTTTCCTTGCTTAGTTTGTTCTTGTTGATCTATCCAGAGGTGATAAGGTGGTGTTGAAGTCTCCAACTACTATTGTGTTGCTAGCTATGTCCTCCTTAACATCTGTTAGTAGTTGTTTTAAGTATTTAGCTCATCCTTCATTGGGTGCATATACATTTAGGAGTGTGATGTCTTCCAGTTGTACATAATCATTTGATTAATAAAAATGGCCTTCTGTGTCCCTTCTAATCTTTTCTACCTGAAATCTATGTTGTTGGATACTAGTATGGCCACCCCGGCTTTTTTGATGGAGTTGTTTGCTTGGAGGATTGTTTTCCATCCTTGACTTTGAATCTGTGTTTGTTCTGACTGTTCAGATGTGTTTCTTGTAGGCAGCAGGATGTTGGGTTCAGTTTCTGAATCCATTTTGCCACTTTGTGTCCCTTAATTGGTGCATTTAGACCATTGACATTGAGAGAGAGTATTGTTATGGGGTTCTGTGCGATCTTTCTGTAGGGGATTGTTGTGCTCGTAGGGGATTTTCTTGTCTGTAAGACAAGAAAAGGGTTACTGTAAGTAGCCCCTTTAGTTCTTCTTTTAAGTTTGGTTTTGAGGTTTTGAGTCTATGACGTTCCTGAGCTGTTGTTTATCCATGAAATCGTGTATCATTCCTTCAAGTTTGAGTGAAAGTTTAGCCGGATAATGTATTTAGGGTGAAGCACTCATTTCATTGAGTTTTTTCACTATATCCCACCATTGTCTTCAGGCTTGGAGGGTGCCCTCTGATAGGTCTGCTGTAAATCTAAGGGGTGCTCCTTTGTATGTGATTTCCTTCTTTGACTTTGCTGCTTGCAGTATTGTATCTCTATCTATGGTATTCATCATTCTGACAATGATATGTCTTGGAGTCTTTTTATTAGGGTCTCTTTTAGCTGGCAACCATTTGGCTTCTTGGATCTGGATGCCTACATTCTCCAACTCTGGGAACTTTTCAGCAATGATTTCTTTAACTGTGGCTTTTTCTCTGGGGTTGCCTCCCTGTCCTTCTGGTACTCCAATGATTCTAATGGTGTTCCTCTTGGAATCATTCCTTTGGTCTCTGATTCACCCTAGAGATATTTTGAGGTCTTTTCCCACTGTTTGTTCTTTCCTATAAGCTTCCTGCAGTTCATTTCAAGATCATGAATTCTCTCTTTGGCTGTTGCTATTGTATTGCTGAGAACACCCACTGAGTTTTTTTTATTTCATCTACTGAATCCTTTATTCGTTACACTTCTGTTTGTAGCTTTCTAATTTCTGCTCTAATTCTTTCCTGTATTTTGTTGTCTGTCTGTTCCACTGTTTCTCTCATGTCCTCCTTTAATTTAATGGATGTCTGTTCCACCGTTTGAGTTCTTTGAACATCTTCAACACTTCATCTCTGAATTCTTTGTCTGAGAAATTGTATTTGTGGGAATTCCCTAATAAGGCTTTAGGGCTCATTTTTTCATCTACTCCGTGTGTGTGTGTTTGTATGTGTGTGTGTGTGTGTGTGTGTGCGGGGGGGGGGGTGGTCCTGTGCTGTTTCTTCATGTTGCTGTGGTAGTTTGGAGGTGGTTTCCTTCAGTTCACTATCAGTGACCACCTCTCACTGCAAGGGAGAATTCTAGATGGGCTCAGTCGATGGTGGTCTCTTTTTTTCCCTTTAAGAATATTACCTGTGTCTTACATGGGGTCGCTAGTGTAGTTTCAGGAGATATGTTATTTTTCACTGGGATTGTTCAGTTCTTTGTGATTAATGTTATTTCAGTGTTTGGGGGGAGTATTTTGATTGGAATAGGTGAGAGGACTATTGACCTAATGTAATCGATTGGGATAGCCAGGATGTTGTCTTCAGAATTAGATAATGGAGGCTAAGATGTGCATCCAAAATGCTAGAAAAGGGAAAAAAAACTTCAACCGGTGAGCAGCTGCTGCCACAGTGGAAGTCACGCCCACTAGCCTCCTCACATGTGCAAGGAGCAGCGGGTCCCTTCAGTGCCTGTGTGAGATGTGATACTCACTTCTGGCACTCTGGGGCTGGCGGGGTTTTCTCTGGCCAGGCACTGCACAAGCGGCCTTGGTCAGGAAAGGGGCCTTCAGGAGTCTCAGGTCAGTCACCAGGCACACCCACCAGCTGCCTCACCTGGAGGATTTTTATCTTGTAATGTTCTTTCAGTGCCTTATAAATCTTGGGTATCAGATGGATTTTGGGTAAATAATTTTTCCCAGTCTGTGTACTATCACTGTATCTTGGTCGCCATTTCTTTAGAGGTGCAGAAGCTTCTTATTTTAATATAGTCCCATTTGTTTATGTTTGCTTCTAATTGCTTGGTCAGTGTTGTTTTATCTTTGAAGATGCCTTTAGCTTCAATCTCCTAGATGGTTTTGCCCACATTTTCCTCCGTGTACGTTATGGGATCAGATCTGTTATTGACATCTTTGATCCATTTTGATCTGACTTTTGTGCCTGGTATTAGAAAGAGATCTGAGTTCAATTTTTTTTTTGCATGTAGCTGTCCAGTTTTCCTATCATGATTTGTTGAAAAGGCTTTCTAAGCCCCACCTCATATTTCTTGCTCCTTTATCAAAGAATAGGTGATCATATACTTGAAAGTCTGTGTAAGGATATTCGACTCTTTTCCACTGACCTGTGGGTCTGTTTTTATTCTAGTACCATGCTGTTTTAATTACTACTGCTTTGTAGTACAGTTTGAAGTTCAAGGAGGTAATGCCTCTCATCTTCTTTTTCCCAAAGATTGTGCTAGCTATTCATGGGAGTTTGTTGTTCCGTATGAATTTCAGGAGTTTTTGATCTATTCCTTTGAAAATTATCATGGGTATCCTTATAGGGACTACATTGAATCTGTATAATGCTTTGGGGAGTATTACTGTTTTGACTATGTTAATCTTCCTAATTCATGAGCAGGAGATGTGTTTCATTTCTCGTGTTGTCTTTTATTTTTATTTTCATTTTTAAATAATTTAGGAGTACTCCTCTTTGTTCAGTCATTGATTAAGCTGATTGAATTGGGCATGAAGTCCACATTACTTTTTTTTTAATTGTAGCACAGCGAGTAGGGCATTTGCCTTGCACGTGGCCGACCCGGGTTCAATTCCTCCATCCTTCTCGGAGAACCTGGCAAGCTACTGAGAATATCCTGCCTGCACAGCTGAGCCTGGCAAGCTCCCCATGGTGTATTCAATATGCCAAAATCATAACAAGTCTCACAATGGAGAAGTTACTGGTGCCCGCTCAAGCAAATCAATAAATAATGGGAAGACAGTGCTACAGACAGACAGTGTATCACCATGAGATAGAGTTACAAAGCTTTCATGTTTGAGGTTCAGCCATACAATATTGGAATACGCATTCCTCTACCAGTGCACATTTTCCACCACCCACATTCCAGTCCTCACCCTGCCTCTATGGCAGAAAATTTCCCTAATTCCCTCTAATTTGGGGCATTATGTTTTGCTCAAAATTTCCCACTACCATTCAAGCCTTTCAGGGGCAGATGCTTTTCAATCGCTCATTTTGAATATCATGAGATCTTGCACCACCATGATTGTAAATGTAAATTTCTAGATTGTAAATGATTGGGTTCCAGAGACATCTCTGTATGGCACTAATCTATTTTGGGATTCAATTGTGAGTCTCTGGATCAGGGCTGTTGGTGCGTTAAGATGGCACCTGGAGGCAAATTGTGGCCATGACAGCCAGTCTGCTGGGTGGGCAGGGACCCGAGGAGGGGCAGCCTGGTTTCTCTGCTGCCATGCAGCCAGGAGATTTAGTCCTGGAACCCACATCATCTTTTATTTCTTGAAGTAGTGTTTTGTAGTTTTCTTTGTATAGGTCGATCACCTATTGTGAACAGGACTGTTTTTCTAATTACTCCCTCTTCTTTTTCATTATTTGTATATAGGAGAGTCATGGACATTTGGGTATTGATTTTTGTAACCTGCCACATTACTATACAAATCTATTGTTTCTAGAAGCAACTTTTTAGATTCTTTGCGATTTTCTAAGTACACTATCATGTCATCTTCAAATGATGAAAGCTTGACTTCTTCCTTTTGTCTCTAGATGCCCTTGATGTTTTTTTTTCATGCCTAACTGCAATGGCAAGTACTTCCAGTTCTATATTGAATAAGAGTAGCGAGAGTGGGCAACCTTGTCTTGTGCCTGATCTTAAGGGGAAAGTCTTTAGTTTATCCCCATTGAGAATAATGCTTACTATGGGCTTGTGGTAGACAACTTTGGCTGTATTGAAAGAACTTTCTTCAACTCCCATTTTGTTGAGAGTTTTTATGAATGGGTGCTGACCTTGTTAAGTGCTTTCTCTGCATCTATTGATATGATCATGTTTTTTATCTTATCTTTATTGATATGTATTATGTTGGTTAGCTAATGTTAAACCTCCTTGCATCCCCTGGATGAATCCTACTTGGTCATGGCGTATGATCTTTTTGATGAGTATTTTGTATTCTCTTTGCTAGTATTTTGTTGAGGATCTTTGCATCTGTGTTCATCAGGGATATCAGCTTATAATTCCTTTTGTTTGTGATGTCTCTCTGCTTTGGGTATCAAAATGATATTTGCCTCATAGAAACTGGGAGTGTTTCTATTTCATCATTTTCTTGGAAAAGTTTGAAAAGGATTGGCAATATTGTTACTAGTAGGGTATCATTCCTGTCACTTTACCTCCTTTCATCACTCAGTTTTTGTCCAGAGTGATCATTTTCAACTTCATTTTCATATTGGTTTCTTCTTTGCCCTAACTATTTCTGCTTGTATTTTCTTTTTTGCTTTTTGTTTTTTGGACCACAGCTGACAATGCTCATGGGTTACTCTTAGTTCTGTGCTCACAAATCACTGATCACTTCTAATGGAGCTCAGGAGATCATTTAGGGTTCCATGAATCAAACTTTGTTTGCCTTATGCAAAGAAAACACTCTAGTCTCTGTATTATCACTGTGACCCTTATGGATACTTAAAAAAAGAAAGTAAAAAAAAGCATTTTTTGGTTTGACCAATCTTTTGTATCATTTTTTTAAAAATCCATTTTATTTCTACAGCAGTTTTTCCTTTCTACTGCTGACTTTTGGCTTTGTATATTCCTTATTTCCATATTCATTCACTTGAGGTTAGATGATTTGTATTTTGCAGTAGATACTACTTTTGCTGCCTCCCATAGGATGCGGTAGCTTATCTCATTGTTTTTACTGTTTTCTGGGTAAGTTTTAACTTTCTTTTTGGCTCAAGAGTTATTCAGAAGCGTGTTGTTTTATTCTTATTTGTTAGAGGCATTTCAGGTACTTTGTTGTTTATTTCTAGTCTCATATGATTGTAATTAGAAAGGACTTTTGATATAGTTTCAAAAGATGGAGGAAGTGCGGCTCTGGGCAAATCCCAGAGTTCAGTGGGGGTGGGTTGGTTGGGTTTGTCCCACCAGTCTCGATTCAGTGAGACTGGGGAGGATGCAATGCGGGGGTGAGGGGGAAGCTTTTCAGCACTTATAGAGCAACACTTATAGAGTGGTGGTGATAAAATCAATTAGCGTAATTTTGTATGGAAAAACATCTTTTTTCTATATCGTATCCAAGTTATAATTTTTCAGGATATTTTTATGGAAAGTTTAATTTTATAATTTAATACATTAATATTATTTCTCTATTATTAAAAAATTATCCATCCCCCTTCTATCTGCTGGATTTTTTAGTGACTAGGTAATTACACACGTTTGGTCATGGTGCCTGTGCATTGTGGTGTTATACTTCCCAGGGGTCAAACATAAGGTTGTGGTGCTTACACATCCAGCTGTGATGCTTGCCAGGATAGCACCCCTTTAGTTTTCTTGCTTGCACACATAGTTTCTCGAGCTTGAACTCTTTAATTCTAATGTGCCTGGTGCTCATGCACATTCTTGTTTCATGCTTAAATACATGTGATGCTCACACATCTGTTTGCTAGAAGTCACATTCCTGGGCATAGGGTTCACAGGTCTGTTTTTACTTTTCATGAATCATGCCAGTGGTATGTGTGGGTCTGCTAAGGTCTACTTTAGCTATACTTGACCAGAAATCATGGAAGGACAGTTCAGTGCTCTAACAATGCTCAGGAGCTCGGGGCTACACCAGTAGTATAACCAACGGTGTAACTAATGATACCATGAACGTTAGGAACCAGACTCAGAATTTGCATATATAAGGCTTGTGCTTCACTCTTTTGAGCAATTGCCCCAATATTCAACATCTTTTTAGATGTAGTGCTCTGTGTTTGTGTGAGTACCATAATCCTCTATTTAGGGTACTTACACAACCTGGCTGCAGTATGGCTAGAAGTTTCATGCTGCACTAAGAATCACAGACAGCAAAATTGCTGGGATTATGATGCACAATGTATGTTGTAGCATCAGGGATTGAATTTGCAGCCTGAGTTTTGCAAGACAGATGCTTTAACGGTGAACCATTTCCAAGTGTACGTGACTGGCAGTTTTTACCTTTCAGCAATATGAATGCCATTCTACTCTCTATTGTCTACAGAGTTTCTGCTAAGAAGTCTGATGGAAATATGGTAGTGCTGCCTTTGTATGTTAAATTTTCTCCATAGCAGACTTCATTGTTTACCTATCATTGAGTTTTGATAATTTAACAACGATATACACTTAGTTTGGTTTTCTCTTTGTTTCCTGAATATCTAGCATATTTTAGTTCTTTCTCTAAGTTTGGGAATTTTTCAGCTATTACTTTCTAAAATTTTATCTCTGGTTTCTTTTCTTACTCTTCATCTTCTGTAACACCTATTATATGTATTGTAGAGTTTCTTCATTTTTTCTGATTATTTTTTATAGTATTTCATTTGATCATTATTATGATTTTGTCTTTAATTTGTAATACAGTTATGCAAATTAAGTCTGCTTATTATGATTTTCATGTTATATTTTCTTTCAATACACCTTCATACCTATGATCTGTTTGGATATTTTGGGAGTGAGAGGAGTTCTTAGATATCAAACACTGCTTAGACAGTTACTCCTGGCTACATGAGGCACCGTAGATTGAACCAGGGTTGGTTGCATGCATTACAAATGCCTTAACCTGTGTAATATCTCTTCAATCCTATTTGGATTGTTTAATTATTTATCATCTTTTTGGTGACTAACTCCCTGTGTTCTTATAAATCTTGCTTTTATATTTTGTTTCTGATTTGTAAGTGTTTGACAGTTGTTCATTTTGTTAAGTTTTGGTATGATGGTTGTCTGAGTCCTTGCTATATTCTCCAATTCTGTATTTTTATAGTGTTCTTTGAAAGTTTATCATTTTCTTTGAGGAATTCCTCCACCCTCACCCACAATGTATTCTGTTGAATTTTTCTGCCTTTGTCTCTGGGATTAGCTTCTTTTTATTTTCCAGTAAGTGGCACTGTTGCTTTATTGTTGGAATTCTCCTTGGTTGAAATGGTCAAAAATGACCATACTGCCAGAAATCACAGTGTTTCTAGTAGACATATGGGAAAAAAACAACTTAAGAACCAGAGCTCCATGCTTTTCTACTACTCTGTGGCCATACCAAAGCCCTGTGTGCAAAAAAAAAAAAAGTGTTCATTTCCATTTTAAGCCTGTGAACCACAGACAAATGACTCAACTAGAACTCCTAAACACCAGGACTCAATTTTTGGTCCTAGAGCTCAGATTTTTGCCATCAATGCAGTAAGTTCCTTTATGTTAGGGACTATAAAATAAGTGGTATATTCATAAACTCTCTTCCCCTAGTAGGGTAAGGTCAGACAACAACAATGGTACCTATGGTACAGTACAGTAGATTGGGACTCACTTACTAGATCCCCACTTCTTCAGTAAGTGCATCATAGTCACCAACCTTTATATAAAAAGATACATTCTGTGAGCTGATGAAGTTTTTCCTGTGAGATATATATATATGTATATATATAGAGAGATAGATATAGATATAGAGAGAGTTGTGCTTTAAAAGAGGAACAGTGCTTGCTGAATTCTATTCTGCCATGTCTTAAAGTATCCAAAGTCTTACCTATTTGTCTCCTTAACAGCAGTCACACTAACTTTGTATGATTATTTTCTTGAAGACCCTTTAGAGATGAATGAAGATTATCAGAAAGACCTACAACAAAAACCAGGTTTCAGACCACCTTCCTCTCAGGAGAATTCCCTTCACAAAGCTATTTTATCCTTTTAAGGAAGATTAATGTTGATATTGGTACCTTTTATCACTACCTTTATCATGTTATCATGTTTTTATAACTTATAATTTTTATAACTAATTTCTGCTAGTTTTTAAATTTCTTATGATAATGCTTACTATAATCTTCATACATAGTTAAGTTCTTCAAACCTGTATACAATATACCATGTTTTAAGTGGGGTATAATAATAGTTATATCATTGGGATATCAATAAGAAATAAAGCAATGCATATGAAATTCTTCATTCTAAAATTCTAAATTGTAAATTCTGCCTAGAACATTGTAAATATTCAACCAATGTTACAGTTCATTATGCACATGTGTTTTTAATCATTTTTTATTAAGACAAGCTTTTCATTTTTAAAATATTATAAAGTTCATTTTTATTAAGACACTATGATTTACAAAGCTGTTCATAATTGCTTACTTCAGGCATACAATGTTGCGATACCAGTCCTACCACCAGTGTACCCTGAAGGTCCTTGCCATCCCCTAGCCTGCCATCTTGGCTGACATATAATTCCATACTTCTTGCTTCAACAAAACTTAAAGAAATAAAGAAATAGAATTACCAGAAGAGGAATCAACAAAGTCAAATTTTTATTTATTTATTTACTTTTGGGGTCACACTCGGTGATGCTCAGGGATTACTCCTGGCTCTGCACTCAGGAATTACTCCTGGCAGTGTTCAGGGGACCACATGGGATACTGGGAATCGAACCTGGTCAGCAGCCTGCAAGGCAAACGCCCTACCTGCTGTGCTATCGCTCCAGTCCCAACAAAAGTCAATTTTTGATGATTAATAGCTATAATACTTTAACCTATGTAAATAAGACAATTCAAATTATTTAATACAATTTAGTATACCTCCTGTTCTCATTACGTAACTGAATTTTCAACCCTGGCATCTAAAACACATTGCATTATGATTTATTTTGTACTTAAACCTTATTGTAGTAATAACATTTTTCCTATCACAAATGAAGCTTCTTTTATTTTGTCCCCTTGTCAGGTCATATAGCAATTTATTTCAAATTACTTGATCCAAAAAACCTAAAACAATAAAAAAATAGGATTATTAGAAAGTAAATCAATAAAAGTCAATTTGTGATGATTAATTGTTATATGATTTTGGCCTTTCTTAATCTAGTAGAGGAAAAATCGTATACAACATTCAATACCACATTATGGGAAATTTCCCTTGTCTTTAAAGAAGTTCTTTTAATGCATGTTGCAAAACTAGTTTCAAGGCTATTAATTCCCTGAGTTGTTGCCTATCCATGAAGCTCTGTATAGGTCATTCAAATTTGAATGATAATCTAGCTGGATAGAGTATTCAGTTTATTGAGTTCATTCAGTTCTTTGAGACCTGAAGACTCCCAGTGAAAAGAGACCCAATTACGAAAATTCCAAGGCACATTATATTCAAAACGACAAAATCTAAAGATAGAGACAGAATATTGAAAGCAGTAAGATTAAAAAAAAAAAGGAACTTATGGGGCTTGCCCCACCGCCTCCACCCCCGCCTGGCACCTTTGGGCCGCCTTCCGTTCCTGACCACCCCCCACTCTGCAGTGAACACATCAACTTGCACAGAAAAGTCCTTTGTAAAAATAGCATAGCTCCACATCCTCAGTTGAGACCCCTCCCAAGCTAAGGAGACCACCGGATAGTAAAGCCCATAACAACATGAAGAAACAGCGAAAATCCCCACCACCAGGAGAGATCCAAGAAAATATCTCATTAACCTCAGCAGCGGTTCCCCAGAAATACAACCTCCTCTAGGATAAAGAATTCAGAGAGGAAATTGTGAGGATGGTTCACGAACTCAACACAAGTATGGAACGAACTTCCAATAAATTAAGGGAGTATATGGATGCAGCATTGGAACGCTCCACCAAGATAATCCAGGAAGAAATGAGAGGAGAAATCTCAAAACTACGAACAGAAGTCACACAACTAAAATAATCAGTAGATGAAATAAAAAACTCCGTAGGAGCCCTCAATAGTAGAATGACTACAGCCGAAGACAGAATCAGTGAGCTTGAAGATGAGCTGCACAAAGCATATAGGGAACAACAAATAATGGCAAAAGACCTCAAAATGGCTCTAGAGCGAATTAGAGTTCTAGGGGATGACCACAGGAGAAACAACATAAGAATCATGGGAGTACCGGAACCACGCGGAACCAATCCCAATGAAAAAACACCATTAAAGACATCATTGCTAAAAAATTCCCAGAGCTAGAGAATGCAGACATCCAGATCCAAGGAGTCCGAAGGGTGCCAGCTAAAAGGGACCCAAAAAGAAATCCCCAAGGCATATCATAGTCAGAATGATGGGTGCCGTGCATAGAGAAACAATACTGCAAGAAGCAAGATCAAAGAAGGAGATCATATACAAAGGAGCACCCCTTAGATTCACAGCAGACCTATCAGAAGAAACCCTTCAAGCCCGAAGACAATGGTGGGATATAGTGAAAAAACTTAATGAAATGAATGCCTCACCAAGAATACTCTACCCGGCTGGGGCTGGAGCAATAGCACAGCGGGTAGGGCATTTGCCTTGCACGCGGCCGACCCAGGTTCGATTCCCAGCATCCCATATGGTCCCCTGAGCACCGCCAGGAGTAATTCCTGAGTGCAGAGCCAGGAATAGCCCCTGTGCATCGCAAGGTGTGACCCAAAAAGCAAAAAAAAAAAAAAAAGAATACTCTACCCGGCTAAACTCTCAGTTAAACTTGAAGGAACCATACACTATTTCACGGACAAGCAACAGCTCAGGAACTTCATAGACTCAAGACCAAATTTAAAAGAAGGACTCAGAGGGCTACTATAAGAAAAGGAAAAAACCTACAAGAACAACAAACCCTACAGAAAAATGACACAAAATACCATGATAATAAACTCCCTTAATGTTAACGGTCTAAATGCACCAATCAAGAAGCACAGACTGGCAAAATGGATTGGGAAACTAAACCCAACTTTCTGCTGCCTACAAGAAACACATCTGAATAGTCAGAACAAACACAGACTCAAAATCAATCCTGCAAGCAAACAGCTTCCTCAAAAAAAAAGCGGGGGTGGCCATACTAGTATCCGATAGCATAGATTTCAGGCTGAAAAAGATCAGAAGGGACAGCAAAGGGCATTATCTATTCATCAAGGGATATGTACAACAGGAAGAAATCACACTCTTAAACGTATACGCACCTAATGAACGACCAGCTAAATACTTAAAAGAACTCCTAACAGAATTTAAGGAGGACATAACTAGCACAACAATAATAGTTGGAGACTTCACTACTGCCTTATCGACTCTGGATAGATCGGCAAGAACAACACTCAGCAAGGAAACGATGGCTCTGAAGGAAGAAATGGAGGAGAGAGGGCTGATAGACCTATACAGGGCTATACACCCCAAAAAGAAAGAATACACATTCTTTTCCAGCGCACACGGAACGTTTTCCAAAATAGACCACGTTCTGGGCCACAAATTAGACCTTAATAGTATCGGGAAGATAGAAATTGTATCAACTATCTTTTCAGACCATGATGCACTGAAGATCGAAGTTAATCACACACAGACGCGAAGAACCAAATCAAACACTTGGAAATTAAACAACTCATTATTGAACAACGAGTGGGTCACGAAGGAAATTAAGGAAGAAATCAAGAGATACCTCGAAACAAATGAGAATGAAGACACAAGCTACCAGAACCTATGGGACGCAGCTAAAGCTGTGTTAAGGAGAAAATTTATAGCTCTGCAAGCATTCCTCAGAAAAGAAGAAAGGGCCTATACAGATTGGTTGACTTCTCAGCTCAAGATCTTAGAAGAGGACCAGCAAAAGGAACCCAAACCAGATCGAAGGAAAGAAATAATAAAACTTAGAGCAGAAATTAATAATATGGAAACCCGAAAAACAATCCGAAAGATCAATGAAACAAAGAGCTGGTTCTTTGAGAAAATAAATAAGATTGATAAACCGCTAGCAAGACTCACAAAGAAAGAAAGAGAGAAAACCCTAATAAACTGAATCAGAAATGAAAAGGGGGACATCACAACAGAAACCAAGGAGATTCAAAGGATCATCAGAGACTACTTTGAAAGTCTGTATGCCACGAAACAAGAGAACCTAAAAGAAATGGACGAATTCCTTGACTCCTACAATCTCCCAAGACTGAACCAAGAAGACGTGAAATACCTGAATAGGCCCATAAATATCAAGGAAATCGAAACTGTAATCAAAAGTCTCCCCAAAAACAAAAGCCCAGGTCCAGACGGATTCACTGGCGATTTCTTCCAAATATTTAAAGAAGACTTGCTGCCAGTTCTCCTCAAGCTTTTCCAGGAAATTGAAAAGACAGGAACCCTTCCAAACAGTTTCTATGAGGCACATATCTCCCTAATACCAAAAGCAAACAAAGACACCACTAACAAAGAAAACTATAGACCAATATCCTTGATGAACACCGATGCAAAGATCCTCAACAAAATACTTGCATATAGATTCCAACAACTCATCAAAAAGATCATACACCATGACCAAGTGAGATTCATCCCGGGGATGCAAGGATGGTTTAACATTTGGAAATCAATCAACATAATCCATCATATCAACAAAAGTAAAGATAAAAACCATATGATCATCTCAATAGATGCTGAGAAAGCATTTGACAAGATCCAACACCCATTCATGATAAAAACTCTCACCAAAATGGGTTTTGGAGGAACTTTTCTCAAGATAGTCAAAGCCAACTACCACGAACCTATGGCAAGCATTATCATCAATGGGGAAAAACTAAGGGCCTTTCCTCTAAGATCGGGGACAAGACAAGGATGCCCACTCTCACCACTTCTCTTTAATATAGTACTGGAAGTATTAGCAATAGCCATCAGGCAAGAAAAAGATATTAAGGGGATTCAGATTGGAAAGGAAGAAATCAAGCTCTCACTATTCGCAGACGATATGATACTATACCTAGAGAAGCCTAAAATCTCTAGTAAGAAACTCTTAGAAACAATTGACCTGTACAGTAAAGTCGCAGGCTATAAAATCAATACCCAAAAATCCATGGCCTTCCTATATGCAAACAATGAGACAGAGGAAAGGGACATTAAAAAAGAAATCCCATTCACAATCGTGCCCCAGAAAATCAAATACCTTGGAATCAACTTAACTAAAGAAGTAAAGGACCTCTACAAAGAAAACTATAAAACCCTACTCCATGAAATAAAAGAGGACATGAGGAAATGGAAACATATCCCCTGCTCATGGATAGGGAGAATAAACATTGTCAAAATGGCAATACTCCCCAGAGCATTATACAGATTTAACACGATCCCTATAAGGATACCCATGGCATTCTTCAAAGAAATGGATCAAGCAATCCTGAAATTTATATGGAACAATAAACGCCCACGGATAGCTAAAACAATTCTTTGGAAAAAGTTGATGGGAGGCATCACCCTCCCCAACTTAAACTCTACTACAAAGCGGTAACAATTAAAATAGCATGGTACTGGAACAAAGGCAGAGCTGAAGACCAATGGAACAGGGTGGAATATCCCTACACACAACCCCAAATGTATGACCATCTAATCTTTGATAAGGGAGCAAGAGATGTGAAGTCGAGCAATGAAAGCCTCTTTAACAAATGGTGCTGGCACAACTGGACAACCACATGTAAAAGAATGGGCTTAGACCTCGACATGACACCATGCACAAAAGTCAGATCAAAATGGATTAAAGACCTCAACATCAGACCACAAACCATAAGGTACATTGAAGACAAGGTCGGCAAAACCCTCCACGATATTGAAGATAAAGGTATCTTCAAAGATGACACGGAACTAAGCAATCTAGTAAAAACAGAGATCAACAAATGGGACTACATTAAACTAAAAAGCTTCTGCACCGCAAAAGATACAGTGACCAAAATACAAAGACTATCTACAGAATGGGAAAGGATATTTACACAATACCCATCAGATAAGGGGTTGATATCAATGGTATATCAAGCACTGGTTGAACTCTACAAGAAGAAAACATCCAACCCCATCAAAATATGGGGCGAAGTAATGAACAGAAACTTTTCCAAGGAAGAGATACAAATGGCCAAAAGGCACATGAAAAAGTGCTCTGCATCACTAATCATCGAGAGATGCAGATCAAAACGACCATGAGATACCACCTCACACACCAGAGACTAGCACACATCCAAAAGAACGAAAGCAACCGCTGTTGGAGAGGATGTGGGGAGAAAGGGACCCTTCTACATTGCTGGTGGGAATGCCGACTAGTTCAGCCCTTTTGGAAAACAATATGGACGATTCTCAAAAAACTAGAGGTTGAGCTCCCTTTTGACCCAGCAATACCACTGCTGGGAATATATCCCAGAAAAGCCAAAAAGTATAGTCGAAGTGACATCTGCACTTATATGTTCATCGCAGCACTGTTTACAATAGCCAGAATCTGGAAAAAACCCGAGTGCCCTAGAACAGATGACTGGTTGAAGAAACTTTGGTACATCTATACAATGGAATACTATGCAGCTGTTACAAAAAATGAGGTCATGAAGTTTACATATAAGTAGATCAACATGAAATGTTTCATGCTGAGTGAAATGAGTCAGAAAGAGAAAGACAGACATAGAAATATTGCACTCATCTGTGGAATATAGAATAATAGACTAGGAGTCTAATACCCAAGAATAGTAGAAATATGTACTAGGAGGTTGACTCCATGGCTTGGAGGCTGGTCTCTCATTCTAGGTAACTCAGAGAAGGGAGCACCAAGTAAAATGTGGTCGGAGGTCATGCGGGGGAGGAGTGACGAGTGCCGAATGTAGACTAGAGACTGAACACAATGGTTGCTCAACACCTTTATTGCAAACCACAACACCTAATCAGAGAGAGAACGAAAGGGAATACCCTGCCATAGTGGCAGTGTGGGGTGGGGGGAGACGGGACTGGGGAAAGTGGGAGGGACCCTGGGTTTACTGGTGGTGGGGAATGGGCACTGGTGAAGGGATGGGTTATCGAACTCTGTATGGGGAAACATGAGCACAAAAATGTATAAATCTGTAACTGTACCCTCACATTGATTCACTAATTAAAAATAAACTATTAAAAAAAAGAACAAGTTCAAAATAAAAAAATTAAAAAGGAACTTATAAACAAAGCAAAGCCGATAAGATCTACAATTGATCTATCAAATCAGACTCAAAGTCAGAAGAATATGTAAAGATAATAGTACAAAAATTCAACAAACCAAACTTAGAATTTCTTTAATATAAATGCTTATATTTTTAAACAAAATTTACTGTAAAATTGGCTCTATTTTTTGGTATTCAGTATGTGGATCATAACATACGTAGATTCTTGAAGTCATCAGAGAAAATTTAAAGAACATTTCCATACCCTTACAACCCTCTCGAGCTATCCTGTATAGTCATACATTTTTTCTATCCCTAACTCCTGAGAACAATGATCTTCTGTATTTTCAGTGTATCATATAATCACGGGCTGGAGCGATAGCATAGCGGCTGGACGTTTGCCTTTCACAAGGCCGACGCGAGTTTGATTCCTCTGCCCCTCTCGGAGAGCCCGGCAAGCTACCGAGAGTATCGAGCCCGCGAGGCAGAGCCTGGCAAGCTACCCGTGCGTATTGGATATGCCAAAAACAGTAACAGTAAGTCTCTCAATGAGAGACGTTACTGGTGCCAGCTCAAAAAAATCGATGAGCAGCAGGATGACAGTGACAGTGACAGTGATGTTCCTTTAGTCAGTCACTCAAGGTATTCATTGGGACTGAAATCTACTCCAATTTGATTAATTTGTGAAAATTATGATGTATTATTTATGTTAGCTGCTGCATTCGGAGATGTTCGTTCCATTGAGAGCAAATGGAGCTTCAGGGACCAGTTCATTTTTCATGAACATCGTCTTGTTGAGATTCAGCTGCAATCCGACCTTTCCACACTCGTGGTTGAAGTCGGCCAGCATTTGTGCCGCTTCGTTAATGTTTGGTGTTATGAGAACGATGTCATCAATGAAGCGGAGGTGATGTAATTGCCGACCGTTTATCTTCACTCCCATTCCTTCCCATTCCAGCCGTCGCATGATGTTCTCAAGGGCGGCACTGAAAAGTTTCGGTGAAATAGTAACACCCTGCCACACCCCTCTCTTTACATCAATGATCACTTCCTTGTAGAATGGTGAGATCCTGGTAGTGAATCCACAATATAGCTCTCGAAGGATTTTGATATACTGAGTTTGAATGCCCTGTTTGGCCAGGGCTTCTATGACCGCCTCAATCTCAACAGAATCGAAGGCCTTCTTTAAGTCAATGAACATTAGACAGAATGGCATCTTGAACTATCTTGAAACTTCAATGAGTTTGGTCACTGTGTGGATATGGTTTATCGTGCTGAATCCCTTTCGGAACCTGGCTTGCTCGCATGGTTGTCCTTTGTCTAGTGTTCTGCCTATTCTATTCAGGATGACACGAATGAACAACTTGTAGACGACAGACAGCAGGCAGATTGGGCGATAGTTGCCAATGTTGTGGATGTCTCCCTTCTTGTACAACAGAACGGTCCTACTAGTTTTCCACTGAGATGGAACCTTGCATTCAGACAGATAGCATGTGAAGAGTCGGGCCAGTGTATTGATGAGTACTGGCGGCAGATTCTTCAGGTGTTCAGGTCTAACCTTGTCCGGACCAGGTGCTGTTCAAGTCTTTACCAATGAAATGGCATGTCAGATTTCAGAAGGGAGAATGTTGCGAACGACATATCCATCCTGCGTCATTTGGTATGTGGGCAGGTGGACATGGCTGTCAAAGAGATCTGAGTAGAAGTCATGAATAATCCTCTCCATTGCCTTTCTGGAAGATGTGATAGATCCATCGGGACATCGGAGGGCAGTCATCTTGGTCTTGTAGTTGGCGAACGACAAGCGAGTATTGCGAATACTTTTCTGGGCTTCTGCTGCACTGGCCAACACTGCTGCTCTTCTCTCTTTGAAGTCTTCCTTTATCGCATCTCTGCACAGCTTTGTGAGCTCGGACATTAGCTTGTGATTGCCTGAGGCTCGTGCCAAACCACATTGACAAATGAGCTCAAGAGTTTCCAAAGATAGGCGTCTGTTTGTGGCTTTCTCACTTTCAGCACTCTTCGAAGAGACATGGAGGTGCTGAACTAGTCGATTGTATTCCTCGTCAATGTTGTCAAGGACGGCATCTTCCCACATTGACGCACTAGTGCCAAAGAGCTCCCAGTTGGTGGTCATTCTGGGAGTTGCCTTCTTAGACTGAAATTTTGCAGACATTTCTCCCCGCTTTGTGAAGTAGAATTTTGCACGAAGGAGATGGTGGTCCAATCCTGTTTGGAATTTTGCGACAACAGCAACATCAGTCAGGCAAAACCTTCAATTGGATATGATGTGGTCAATTTCATTGTGGAACTGTCCACCGGGAGACTCCCATGTCCAGCGTTTAGATTTGGCTTTCTGGAACTGTGAGTTACCATGGATGGTCTTGATCGACATGATGAATTCCGACAGTCTCTCACCCTGATCGTTCCACTCTAGGACATGTGTCCGAATGCAATCTCCGAATGCAGCAGCTATGTGTACCTGGGTTGAGAAATCAACATGCGGAACGACTTGGTGCCAGAACTGCACAGGAGAAAGAGAGCAGCGTGGAATGCATTCAAGAGCATCGGAGAAGTGGTTAAGAGAATGAATAACCTCCAACTCTGGCCACATCTTTTTGATTTCACCGTTCTTCCTGCACTAACTTATGCCTCAGAGACCTGGGCCCTATGCAAACAGGATGAGAATGCTATTAAGGTATCCCAAAGAGGAATTGAAAGAGCTATGCTAGGAATATCATGTCTCACTCAAGTGAGAGAAGGAGTCTGGAGTTCTGACCTCCGTCAACGGTCACAAGTCAGGGATGCTGTCTCGTTTGCCAAGGCATCAAAAATCAGATGGGCCGGTCATGTAATGCAATTCAGAGATGACTGCTGGACTAAAGCTGTTACCGACTGGATTCCATGAGACGTCAGAAGACCTCGTGGCCACCCACCAACTAGATGGTCAGATTTCTTCTTCAAATCCCTGAATGAACGATTTGAGGTTCTTCCTGTTCCTGGAGCAGGAAGATATCATTGGGCTGCACTAGCTAGCGACAGGGACACATGGGAAACATTACTGGAGCCCACTTGAGCAAATTAAAGATCAACGGGATTACAAGTGATACAAGTGATATATATGTTAATAATAATAATATATCTTAATATATGTATGGCACAAGTTATAATATTTAAAAATTGATTTGAAAATGCTTATCAATAAATTTCAAGTTTAGTAACACTAATTTTTATCTCACAGTTTGAATAAAACTAAACAATAAATTTTAAAAATTTAATTTTGATTCTGGATTGAATCTTTGTCCTACCATTCAACTAACTGCTTTACCCTGAACAAGTAATTTAACCTACACTGATCATAGAATACCTATCTGCAAGTGAGGATATTTTCATAATGACTGAATTTTCATAAGGACTGAAAAATTGTAAGGATTACATAAAATTTACCTTATACATGTAGCACACTATACGGTATTTAGTAAACTGTAGCATTTATAAAAATTATAATATTTACATGCGGTATAGAGAGACAATATAGAAAGTATAACTTTGAAATCTGACCTACTTACTCTACTTAGTTGTTATTAACTTCATTAATAAAATAGCATTAGTTATGAGGACTTAATAATTTAATATCTAATATAATTACCTATGAAATTTCTCTGAGTATTTTCCAGAGAGTGGGGTGGAGCGATAGCACAGCAGTAAGGCATTTGCCTTGCATGTGGCTGACCCAGGTTCAATTCTACCATCCCTCTCCAAGAGCTCAACAAGCTACCAAGAGTATCCCACCCGCACGGCAGAGCCTGGCAAGCTACCCATAATGTAATCAAAATATGCCAAAAACAGTAACACCAAGTCTCACAATGGAGACATTGCTGGTACCCGCTCGAGCAAATAGATGAGCAAAGGTGTGACAGTGATACAGTGATTTTCCAGAGAAAATAACTTATTAAATCAGTCAGTAGTTTATAAGATCCACAGATATATCAACAATTAATTTCAGAGCCAATGTCTACTGATGCATTTACAATGACAGCAGAGTTTTGTTACCTTCCAATATTTAAAAGGGTATATTTTCTAGTTTTTTCACTCAAAAAGGGAAATTGGATTTCTTCTCCTATATCTTCTTACCTTTATAATGACTCATTAGTATTTTAATAGTGAGAAGATATGGCCTGAAAAATAGAAATAATAACATAGTTAACTATTTCAATATTTTCTACCAGGAAAGACTTTTGTTTTCTGACAAATTATATTGCAGATAATCACCAATCCTATTCCTTATTGGCTCAGTCCTACGACATTGTGGAATCTTAAAGGAATAAATTCTCAGTCTTCTTAACCATTTTTTTTCTATGCAGTGAACCTTTTATAATATTTTCTGGAGGACTGTCCTATGACAAAGCTTGCAGAAAACCAAGTTTAACCATCATGCATGGAAAAGCAATTACAGTCCTTGAAATGGATCACCCTATTGTTGAATTTCTAACGTTATGTGAAACACCCTATCCAAATGGTAAGTGCAACAAGAGTGGTAGTGTTAAAAGTACTTTTTGAAATGATAAGTACCTAACAAAATTAAGGTTAAATATTTTTAGTTTTGGCAGCTGACATCTACTGTGGTACAACACTGTGTGCTACAAGTTCTTTGAGGATCAGGTTCCACAACTGTACCTACTTGACAAACTGGAAATAAGAGAGATATAGTACAACAGAGCTGGTGTTTCAGGTTCTAATATCAGGTAAGTGCTTTAAACTTTGATAAGGATGGTGGAAGCTGAGCTGGGAGGGTCCAATAGGGGTCCAGGGTGAAATAGCTTGGGGAAACTGAGGTCTCCTAAACGCCTCTCTTAGACCAGCTCCACCCATCCCATTCCAAAGCCAATCAAAGTTAAAGCACTTCCCTGATACAGTGATCTATAACTGGTGGTGCTGTATCTGTTTCACATCTGTCTTCAGATGCAACTGCAGCACTTCTGATTCCCTAGGATTGATTGCTGATGTGTGGTTACAGATTTATTTAAGTTTTAAGAATACTCTGTAGAAAGGCCTTTGAGAGTAGCAATGTTTATATAGTCTAAACCTATGAACATTACGTAATGGAATTTAATGATATTTTAGTGATCAAATCTTAAAATTATGAATAAAGCATAGAGAGCAAAATAATATTTATGATTCAAACAATGTGGAATGCACTTTCTACATTTTCAAGGGATATATAGAGAAAGAACACTAGACATGGAGGCAGAATACGGGCTTGTGATTTAACTCTGCCATTTACAATCATGTGACTTTAGCACGGTGATATATCTAAATAAGATATATTTCATATCATACATTGATATAAAATGACAATCAAGATAGCACGTTATTTCTATAGCAAATTATATAGCTGTTAATCAATAAATGTTTATTATATACTTTATTGCCTCTATGGCTTCTATGAGAAAATATAATATGTGAAAGTGATCTCATGTCAATTTATGTAATATCTGGACAGATAAGATAAAATTCAGTGTTGAATTTTATGGGTTAGAGTTTAAGTGGTGTACTTATAGGTTAATTAGATAATCAATAGCTAAAGTGTTTATGCAAAGAATCATGGGAAAGGATTCAGGATTTTATACAGTTGTGAAGAATGTCTTGAGGAGTATCTTAAAAATTATGCGATTTTCTTGTGTAAAATCTATTCAGAAAAATAAAAAAAACCTTAAATACTTTTGCATATCTGAAAATATAGAGCTCAGAGGAATTTTATTTATTTATTTATTTTTTGCTTTTTTTGGGTCACACCCGGCGATGCAGAGGTTATTCCTGACTTTGCACTCAGGAATTACTCCTGGCGGTGCTCAGGGGACCATATGGGATGCTGGGAATCGAACCCGGGTCGGCCGCGTGCAAGGCAAACGCCCTACCCGCTATGCTATCACTCCATCCTCTACAGAGGGATTTTAAATGAGTATTAAGAAAAAACCAGTGTTTGGAATAACATTTTTTTCAAAAGCAACCTATGACTTTTAAGTGAGTGAAACTGAAATATAAAAACTCAGATTTTATCTAAATATAAAGGTCCAGGTAGAAAAATATTATGGTGATGTATAATAAAAAGGCCAAGTTCTTAATCAGAGTGCTGTCTATAGAAATAAAAGAGGAAACTACTGAGTTTAGTCAATTGGGTTAGGGAGTGACAAGATAGGTGAATCAAAATTAAACTGTATATTTTAAGAATGATGGTTTCATATGGAGAAATTACAATTTTGAAAGACAAGTTTGAATCCAAAGAGTTGTTTACAGAACAGAATAAAAGTCTTTAGTATTTATTAATAGAAGACAATTATTTTTGGCATTATTAGAATGAATCATAAAGGAATAAGGAATAAAGGAATGAACATAACCAAAATATGAGTTTAGGGAAAATGCCTATAGTACAGCCAGTAGGGCACTTTCCTTGCATGTGGCTGACCGGGATATGATCCTTGAGCACAGAGCCAGGTCTTGCCCCCAAACCAAACAAAAGCACAAAAAAAGAGGACTTAGATAAAATGATGTGTATGCCAGTAATAATGAAAATGTTATCCAAAACAAATACATTACATGTGTACATAAAGTTCTGTATATCAGTAGAGATGTCAAGATAATTTCTAAGTTGAAATGACAAAAAGCGAAGATAATTTTAATAATAACTACTATAAATAAGTTTTATAACTTTCACATACATAAGTACACATATATACTTACATGTACTTATATATGTGTTTTTCATAGAAGTAATTAAATGAGTGGAACTTTTGTATTTTTAGGATTAAGAGAACTGACTTAATTTTCTTAGGAAAATATAAGTGTATTTTATTAGTTATAATTTAAACAATAATGCATGAAAATGGTAAAAAATGTACAATGTGATGTATATAATAAGACATTTCTTAATTTCTTTCTGGAATTAATCACTGTTACTGGTTCTTGCATATTATCTTTTAAATATTCTATGTATATGTACACAAAAACTCATTTATGTGTTTATAAATAATATGTTCTGTACACATGGCAGTATACTCTATGTATTGTTCTGTATTATAGGCTTTTTCCACTTAATAGTATAGTTTTATTGTGATACTTTAATAACAAATATTGAATTTTAATTCTTTAGAGATGGATAAAGATAAATGTTACATATATGTTAAAGAAAATACATTTATTACTAATTTTTAGTATTGTTTAATAATATGAAACCTCAAACCTCAGCATTTTGTAAAGAATACAAATGCCTAAATGCTCTTATCTACCCAACTATAGTCATGCTTTGTCAACTTCTTATCTAGTTTTCTACAAACCTCATAAATAATAATTTCTCTTTTCAGAAGTAGTTTTTATGGTAGAGGGTTTTCATCTTGGGGGCAGGTAAAAAGAAAACACTCAAAAATAAATTAGTCAATAAAGTGAGCAAAACCTATTATATGTCATATATTCATTAAACATTTTCATATATGTCTAATTCATATATATATAATTATAGCATAATTCACAAGTATGCCATAGTTATTATTTTGTCACTTTCAATAGGCAAAGAAACTGAAGTTTAAAGAAGTTAACAAATTTACCCGATACTTAATTGTTAAAGAATAATAGACATAAAATTGAACCTAACACACCTAAGGAAAATTTTTATTGTCTTAGTTTGTTCAGCATTTAATGATTTAAATACATTCCTATAATGTAAGCTCCATGAGAATAAGGATCTTGTCAATATTACTCTTTTTACTTTGTTTTTAGAAGAGGCAGTAGAACATGTGGGAGTTAAAAGGGTCAAATGTTAAAGATTTGAAAATCCTATATGATACTAGATTTTATGTTCTTTTGAAATATACTTGAGCATATTGTAGGGTGCTTTTACAGACATCTTATATTTCTTTGACTGGAAAGAAATTCTTTTAATAGGACTTTCAAAGGAAAGCGAATATATAAAACAGTCCAGTGAAGCAGAACCATTTTCTTAGGTTCAGTTTCCTTATAGCTTTAAAGTACAACTATATTCCTAAAAAAATATTTCTTTTTAGGCATTTGTATTTGAAATATATTTTAATGTCATATTATATGGTGCTGATATAATCTGAGAAGGTCTGGAATGAGTCACATGGCTACAGTTCAGAGCTGCTAATGGCTTCCTTGGTTATGACTGCATCCTAATCCAGCCAGTTCTGGAAAAGGTGCAGGTAACCACATGCTCTGATTCTAATGCTCCAGCCACTTAGTGAATTCCATTTAGTGAATTCCACTTAGTGAAAGCGTGTCTATCTAGATGCAGTTGGAACTGGTAGGAGTGAGATGGATTAGAAACCCAGGAAGCAACTAATGCATAGTCTATGTAGCTCCATCCGTGGTTCCCCAACTGTTATGTTACATGTACCTGATATTATCTAGCACAGAGAGAGAGAGAGAGAGAGAGAGAGAGAGAGATGAATCCTGAGGAAAAGTCTGCCAAAACTAGCATACCAGTTTTCTTTATAAGAAACTTGCCTATTATTTCCACTTAAGAACAGGGTATCCTAACCTACTTTGTTCTGAGGAGAAACGATATAGTCCTAATACACAACTATATTCCAACTTTTCCACCACCACCTATTTTTCCAATGCAGAGGTCTATACCTAAGTATCCATGTCAAAGGACCAAATTCTTATCTCTCTCCTTCCCCAGATTCTTATCCATACCCAGGAGGTTCCCAGAAAGCAAAAGCCCTTCAGTGTGATACTCAGCAACCATCTCACAAACTTTTTATCAGCAACTATCTCAGAAATTGAGCTAGGTGCTTCTGAAATAGAGGATAAATGGAGAAGGGGGGTCACCAGCAGAGAAATTATAATAAAATCTGTTGGATATGTTGGAATTGCTGCTGCCCAGATGGCATTAAAAACAATTGTGGACATTTTTATAGAGGATCAGAAAGAGAAAGGAATCTAAGCAAGGTTGCAACTAAGTCACAATCATAACTGGAGAGTGAGTCTTGATATTTTACCATATGTTGGCTCTCTTCATAGAAAATTCTCTTTCTTCCTTTTCTCTGCCCATTGACTGCCATGTGTGCAGAGAGTGAGGTTTAGAGACATGTCTATAGGAAGATAATGACAGTGTATTTATCTTTCCCAAATCACCATTTCCATCAGTCAGTAGAAACAAAGTAATTTCCTATGTTCTGTAGAGAAGGAATTCAGTTGGAGGACTTTTGGAGAGAAAGTCATTCTGATTTTGTAAGCCATTTTATTTGTGTGGTACCTGGGTTCCAGCCCAGAATCTCACCCATGTTAGTTATGTACTCTATTACTTTGCCACATTCCAGCTCTATAGTTATTTAATAATTGTGAGAGTAGCAGAGCCACAACGAGGACCCAGAAGGACCCCAGGTTCAGATTCTGGATGAAGAATTTACCTTGAAGAATTAGATTCTTTAGCCAAAAAAGAGCCTGGCAAGCTCCCTGTGGCGTATTCGATTTGCCAAATACAGTAACAATAACAGATATCATTCCCCTGACCCTGAAAGAGCCTCTAATTGTTGGGAAAGATGAGTAAGAAGAGGCTGCTAAAATCTCAGGGCTGGGGTGAATGGAGACATTACTAGTGCCCGCTCGAGTAAATCTATGAACAGGATGACAGTGATACAGTGATACAGCCAAAAAAGAGCACCTCACTCTGTCAACCAGATTTAGTTGTAGAAACTCAGCCTCTTCAGTACAATGATGTACTTTGAATGAGGTTACAGGTCATGGGCCTTAGCATCCCAAAAAACAAAGGTCCACTCCTACCCATTTCCTTTTAACATCTGGTCAGATCCTGCCTTTTGTGATTGCAGCACAAGCCCTAGAGCTTAGGTCAAGGCAAATAGCATTCAGGGACAGCTGGCTCAGAGGATCCAAGGTCTTTGGTACAGAGCAAAGTGGTGGGGCTGCCTATGCTTCTCATAGTGACTTTATTTCCATAAGTTCTAGGCAGTTCTCTAGATAGGCTGTACATCTCTACTTCATTCCCATTGTAGGCTGCATTCTCTTCTAAAGGGACTCACTAAAACACAATTGATTCAATTATTTGCCTTTAAATGCCTAATAAATTCCAGATACTGCATTAGGTTCAGAAAATAGAGCACTAAACAAACACAAGTTTTAGTGTTTGCCTTTGTGGAACTTTTAGTCTAGAAAGACTAGAATACTTAGGCACCATTAAATAAGCTGCAAAATGATGGGGTCAGAGACAAATAGGAACTAAGGAACAGAACCTAATGTAAACCTAGGATCTATTCTTGGTTCAGAACCCTTTTCTGAAAATGAATATACCATAGTAACTCCCTACTGGGCTTGGTCTGTGCACTGTCTGTTCCTGTGTTCTTTTTGTTGTTTGGGGCCATACCTGGCAGTGCTCAGAAGTTACTCCTGATTCTGCACCCAGGGATCACTTCTGGTGGGTTCAAGGGATCAAATAGGATGCCATGGATAGGACCTAAGTCAGTCATGTTCAAGTCAAATGCCCTACCTGCTATACTATTGTTCCTGCCCCTCTTGTGTTCTTCATAAAGAAGATAGTCAACTCTAAAGACAGATTCCACATAAGCCAGGGATGAATTCCAGGTTTTCTTGCCTTCTCCACACAAATACACCTGCACTTTTTTGTGGAGCTATACATGTGCACACACAGTGCTTCACCTAACATCATCTCATCCTCAATAATGTGGCTAGGGAACCCTGAGTTTCCTGATGTGTAGGGGCGCCCCGTTAGCAGAGGGTGGTCAATGCCAATAAAAAGGATTCACAGCATGGAGAGTTCACACAGTGCTAAGAACAGGTCACTAATATACAGAGCATAGAGGTGGCACCCCATCTGATCCGAGAGGGCCCATGGCGATCACGAAGGCAGAAGATATTAGCTTCCAGGACAATGGCAAGAAAGAAATTCAGTCAGAGGATTGCCAACAGGGTAATTTCAGGGATAACTCCAAATATCTCTATTGACAGTTACCTAATCTTTCAAGCATTAGGTCAAATTATTTTAAATAATTTGAACCATTTAATAAACTGTACTTATGGAAGATAAGTGTCTTTCAGATGGATGTAATGGACTCACTTCAAATAATCCACTGTAATCACCCTACATGATGTTACTCAAATGTATTTAACTCTATGCCATGTAGCTTCTCATTTGTCTTTAGTCAGTAAAATTGTATTAACTATTAATTTTGAGAAACACAGTATATGTACACATATAATTTCCTAAATGTTCTTCGTTATTTCTAATGTTGACTCATCTTTTAGCCTTCTCAACTAAGTAGTATTTGTACAGGAGATAAAATGAAAATTTGGTGATTTTATAAAATGTGTTATATGAAAACCTTATCTCTTTTTACTTGTAGAATTTCAAGAACCCTATGCTGTTGCAGTACTTCTGGAGAAAGATCTCATTGTAGTTGATCTGACACAAAGCAAGTAAGTTTCATATTACATACATACAGATATGCACTATTTTGATACTATTTATTACAATTGATTCAGGAAGATAATTTAGGCCATTGGCATTAGTATTTAGATTGTAAATATTCTTTAGGTGAAATACTGTTTTGTGAAAATTACAAAAGTGTAATTTGGATCAATTGAATGAAGACCAGAAGAATTTAGGGAACTGAGAAATTTTTAAGTAGCACCTAAAAGAAATTCAAGAAAGAAAGAAAGGTTTTAAGAGCTATACATGGAGACCCAGGGCACAAAAAATGATATTTTATTTATCTAAGCAAAATATTTGTTATAAAAGCAATACAACACACTATTTGGCTACTTGGCCATCTATTTGTCTACTAGCAAGGGAAATGGTGTGTGGTAAAAGTATCATTAGATACTGTACTTGACAATATAGAAGAGTAAAATCTCAGAGGAGCAGTGCTCTCCACTCCTCATCTGGACAGTAGCGCTGCACTGCACTGTCGTCCCGTTGTTCATCGATTTGCTTAAGTGGGCACCAGTAACATCTCCATTGTGAGACTTGTAATTGTTTGTGGCATATTGAATACGCCATGGGTAGCTTGCCAGGCTCTCTGAGAGGTTCAGAGGAATCGAACATGGGTTGGCCATGTGCAAGGCAAACGCCCTACCCACTGTGCTATCTGGAGAGTAACAAAAATGAATTGGAAATTATTGAACACTATCCCCCTGCTACACATGTTCATTACAATGATGATCAGTGTGCAGCTAATGTTCCCTCATTCTATCCTGTAGACCCAATGCTCTTCCTTGAGCTGCATTATATTATAAAAACTTTATACATTCTCTCTTCTTTACATGGAACAATCTTTCCCTATTCTCCTGTATCTCAACTCAAGTATCATTTACTCATTAAAAAATAAAATCTTTCATTTTGAACTTTACTTTGTTCAAGTAGCTTATTACTCCCAACTTTTCCTTAGACCATTTGACACAGATGCTATTTTCAGTTTGTTATAAAAATTGTTTTTTTTATTCCTACTAGACTGTGGAACCCATGTATTGTGTTTCTGTCCACATATGTTGTATGACCTTGATACATTTTATTGAATAAATTATTATAACTGAGTTCTAATTTTTATTGAATAAATTATTATAACTGAGTTCTAGTTTTTTTGTAGCTGTAAATATGAGGTCAAGTATATTTTAAGCTAATTAGAAAAGTACACTACTTCATTATCTTAAAAATGATATCAGATTTGGCTTCTCTATTAATATCAAACTTGTTAAAACTTTGTGTAAATATGTGGATTTAGGCCTCTTTTACTAAGACTTTCTAAAGTTCTGCTAGGTTATTGAAATGAATTTCTCAGATCTTGAATCACTAGATGTAGGATTTTTATAGTATTTTTATAGATTTTTTTATAGATTTTTATAGTATTATAGTATTTTATAGTATTTTAGTCCTATATAATAAACTATAAAATAATCACCTTACTACAATTGTACACTATGCACTTGTAGTACTGTAGCACTGTCATCTCATTGTTCATCGATTTTGCTTGAGCAGGCACCAGTAACGTCTCCATTGTGAGACTCATTGTTACTGTTATTGGCATATCGAATATGCCATGGGTAGCTTGCCAGGTTCTGCCGTACGGGTGGGATACTCTTAGTAGCTTGCCAGGATCTCTGAGAGGGATGGAGGAATCAAAACCCGGGTCAGCTGTGTATTAAAATAAATTAATACATAAAATTTATCTTTGATTTTATTGGTATTATTTATATTTTTGGTTCCTCATACCTTGTTTAACTATCATCTTCTAAGGTCAACTGTAATTTAATAATTTTATCAGTAGATTTATTCTTAAATTTTATTGTGATAAAATATGACATGACTATTTTATTCACTTATTATACTTTTATTAACTTTACAAACTTGTGTTAGTGCTTTTCACTAATAGCTTACCTTAAGTATAGTCTTCTGACTTTCCATTTTGTTGTCTATGACAAGAAATTATGAATCAAAACTGAATATATTCTTATTCCCTCTATATAATTACCTTTCTGCCAATTTTAATGTCAGCCAAGTTGCTTGATTGGCTTTCTTCTCAAATTTATTTCTTCTTTTCATTTAACCATCTTAAAACAAGCATTAGAATTTAGGAAGTTTTTCCTTTTTTTTCTCCTTAAATTATATCTTTATTTACATTCCCACTGTGTACTGTTTATCAGTTCCTAGGATCTCTTTTTTTGGGGGGGGGGTCACACCCAGCAATGCTCAGGAGTTACTCCTGGCTTTGCACTCAGGAATTACTCCTGGCGGTGCTTGGGGGGACCATATGGAATGCCAGGGATCGAACCCGGGTCGGCCGCGTGCAAGGCAAACGCCCTACCCGCTGTGCTATCGCTCCGGCCCCCCTAGGATCCCTTTAGAGTTATTGTTGCATTTCAAAAATATTTTTCCTACTCTTTCACATTAAAATAAAAATCATCCCAAATATTGCATGATATTGTTCACTTTGGTCTGGAAAATGCTATTGTATGTAACTTTGTTATTATCAGACCTTAAATTTTCGAACCAGTCATTAAGATGATCCATTTATTTTCATTGTAAAACAACAATAATATATTGTCTTTGTTTATCAGTTTTCCAATCTTTGAAAATCCATATCCCATGGACATTCATGAATCACCAGTTACATGTACAGCATATTTTGCTGATTGCCCTCCAGACTTGATACTAGTCCTCTACTCTACAGGAGTCAAGCATAAAAAACAAGGATACAGTAATAAGGTAAAAATAGCAATTAAATTTTTATAATCATACTTGTTTCATATGATAATTTCATTATTCATTTTCTGAAATTCCACATAAGATTTGAAAAATTCTCTTGATGTCATAAACTGGCATTTATAAAAGAGATTTGTTGCTTAATACTGCTTTAGCCCTATAGAAATGTAAATTATACATACTAAATATATAATATAAATGTTTACTGTCAATCATACATTTACACATTAAATGTTTATTTAAATAGACTTAATTTATTTTATATGAAGTCTATTTTAAATGCTTTAAGAACTTCAATGGAGTCAATTACTTCTAGCTAATCATTTTTATAATATGTAATTAACAAATAAGCCTAGTTATGAAAAAAATTTTAAGTACTGTCTTGAATTCCATTTTGCTGTACTTAACTATAAGATTTAAATACTTACAGCTGTAAAAAAATGGTCCTATTACAATTTCCATAGCTTTCATTGATATGATATGTATTGATATTGATATGTATTATACAGGGTATAGGCATTACGTAATACATACATATATAATATTTTAAATTAAATGGTGATAGTTAAAATGTATACTTTTCAAGGGGATTAAACTACATTTGAAAATTTTGTTAAAAGAATTAAAGATAGCTACACATGTTATCCTTCATTATAACTAGTCTTGAGATAAATTTTTATAGTTGTCTTTAAATATTTTAATTTTAAATATATAATTTATTTGAATTTTTTAAAACAACTTAAAAATTTTTCATGAAAATCCATTTAGGAGTGGCCAGTCAGCGGAGGGGCCTGGAACCTTGGAACACAAACATTTCCCGAAATTATTATTACTGGGTAAGTGAATATAATTTGTGAGTTAATCTAGTTATCAACAGTAGTACTTTAGCACTGTCATCCCATTGTTCATCAATTTGCTCCATCAGGCACCAGTACTGTCTCTATTCAACCCTGTCACATGCTAGTGTAGCCCAATGGTGTCTGCTCAATTCAGGAACACAAAGTTAGACTTGTTGTTACTATTTTTGGCATATCGAATACTCCATGGGTAGCTTGCCAGGCTCTGCTGTGTGGACCGGATACTCTTGATAGCTTTCCAGGCTCTCAGTATCAATGGTAATATTCAAAATTTTTATACTCTCACATAACTGAAAGTTAACAATATAATTAATATAATCTTATAGAAAGATTATAATTTGTGTGAGAGTCAAGCTATTAAAAAAATTTAGAAAATTAGAGAAAAATCATAAGATTCATAACAGCAAAATACCTGTGGAAATTACAGTATATTAGTCATAGAAATATCCTCACCAGCATATTTTTATTCCTTAAAGATACAGGAATCACTAGTCTGTTTCCCCATCAGGTGTTTTCTTTAATTTATACTTATAGCATCAGAAATGTTACTATGCTCAGGGAACAAAAAAGGAAATTAGATGACCGCAGTTACCAAGACCCAAGGAAAGAATGATATGGTAAATTTTCTGGATTTTCCTTTTGCTTTATATATTCCAGAATTAAAGATAAAAAAGCCACAGCTGGCAATGAGAAAACTTCTTTAAAGTAATTGCTCTACCCTATCTAATAACCATATGAAAGAAACTGATTTCCACCACAGCTTGTTTCAGCAAAGGCTGAATGAAGGATTAACACTTTCCTGCTTATTAGATTGTAGGAGGGTTCAAAATTTCCCTAAAAGAGAAATATCAAAAAGAACTCAGTAGGGGCTGGAGCAATAGCACAGCTGGTAGGGCATTTGCCGTGCACATGGCTGACTCGGGTTCAATTCTCAGCCTCCCATATGGTCCCCTAAGCACTGCCAAGAGTAATTCCTGAGTGCAGAGCCAGAAGTTAATCCTGTGCATTGCTAGGATGTGGCCCAAAAAGAAAAAAAAAAAAAAGAAAAAAGAAAACAAAAAAATTGTTGAGTAGAGAACTGGAATTTATAACTCTGATGGGTTATATGAAATCCCACAACTGTATCAGAGGAGATCATGTAAGCAATCAGAATTCCCACCAATGTCCAGCATGATGAGGAAAAACATATTACCTTCCCCCTTTGTGTCAGTGGGAGTCCAAGAGGAAGAAAAACAAAAAGAGAACCAGGTTGAAAAAGTATATAAGAAAATAATGTTGGAAAGCTTCTCAAATTTGTCAAAGAATCTGAATCTACAGATTCCAGAAGTGGAGAGAGAACTATAAGAAATGAACAAGAACTAATGACAGTTATATTCTTGAACATTAAATACCAAGAACAAAAGGAGACATTGGTGGTGAGAAATGTACACTGGTGAAGGGACAAATGATGCAACACTATGTGACTGAAACCCAATTGTGAATAACTTTGTAACTGTGTATCTCAGGGTGATTCAATAAATAAATAAATAATTTTTTTTAAAGCTGCATAGCACCAAGAGAGAAGTGACATTTTACTCCTATGAAAGTCCATTTGAATGATAGTGGATTTCTTTCTCAGGGGGTGCCAGTGTTGCTTAGGAGACCATGTGGTGCTAGAGATTAAACATTAAGGATACTGACATGCAACCTGTATGCTTTAGCCCTTCGAGCCATCTCCTCAACCTAATGCTCTATTTCTTATCAGAAATCATGAAAGCCAAAAGTAAACTTGAAAATGTTTTATGTTTTAAAAGATCTGGGAAACCAGAGTCAAACCCAGCAAAAATATCCTCCAGAAAATAAAAAAAAATATGAAAGAATAAATCTTGAGGTTGGGGATTGTGCTTCAAGTGGTAGACCTTGGGTATATAATTCTCTGGGTCTAACCCCATAGACAACAGAAGAATAAGGAAGAAGAGGAGTATTCTTGGTATATCATGAATGTAGAAAAGAAAGCAGCACAAATGCAAGGAAATACAGCAGAGTGTGATTCTCTTGAGCTTTTAAAATTATACTTGATGGCTAAAGAAACATTAAGGTTATGTTGTCTAATGTGGTTTTGTGGTATAGAAATAGTTCAGACAATTATAAATGGAAGAGGGTAAAGTTTAGGTGGTGACATACTCCAAATGTACAAAGCAATGTACTTTAAAAGGTCAGTAAGAATTATGCAGAGATATAGTTAGAGACATTACCCACATAGTAAAATAGTTCATGATAATATTTCAAGTAAACCAAAAAAGTAAAGGGAGGCAACAGATCAAAACCAAGATAATAAATAGAAAAGACTTAAGCAATAAGTTATCAATTACTGTATTAAATACAAATAGTCTAAATACATCAGTTTAACTTTGCAAATTGTACTAAAAAGCATGACCAATCTGTGACCTATTTAAACAAACACCTATGAGGCAATGGATGTACCTCAGTGACAGAGCACATGCATTGCAATGTAAGACTCTGAGTTTATTCACCAGTACCTTCATGCCCAGATATAAAAATAAACCACACTCACTTCAGGAGGAATTGGTGCCTGTTCCTGAAGTGGGTTCCAAGTGTAGGCTGAGGCTACACTCTCCCTGCTCATTGGGCCAGATACCCACCATATACAGAGCAAATGAGCTGTGGAAACGGGCTCCACCTAAAAGTAAAAAATTGGCACCTTTTTCCAAAGCAGTGACCTCTAATGTAGCCAAAAGATAATCTCCATCCCTATATAATCTCTCGGAAAAAGAATTCAGAGTGGAAATTCTTTGGATATTTAACAAGCTCAGAGAAAACAATGAACCACCAATAAAACACAAGGGGATAGGAGAGCAGAATTAAGAAAACTATAAACAGAAATTATACAACTGAAGAACCTGGTAGGGAAAATAAGAGACTCACCGGAAGGCCTCAGGAGTACTAACAACTGCTGAGGACAGAATCATTGAGCACCAAAACACAAACACACATTTATTTCCAAGAGAATAGTCAGGTTGAAAGTAAAGAATGGAAAAACACACTAGTATATGATCAATGGTGAGTGATGTTAGCAATATCAGACTGTGTTGCTCCAGAACCCATTATCCAGTATACACCAAAGTACTAATAATATATGGTCCAAAAACACTGTATGTAAACTACATATACTAATTGGCAGGTCATAGTATCCTAGGCAAGCTCAAAGCCATGAAATTCATATTTTAGGTTAAAAATAGGTCATTTCTTTCAACTGTGTCATTTCATTCCAAGGTTAATTTTGAAAAATTGATTAATTAATTTGTCATCTAATTCCAAAATTATCATATTGTTATTCAAGATTCAAAATCAACTTGCATCCTGTCTCATTAGAGGGAAGAGAGGAGCATGATCTGCATCCAGTATTTCTGCTTCTCTGTAGTTTTACCATGAGTATGGCATTCATCCCACCTGAATTAAAGTACCAGTAGATGTCTTGGACTACAGAATAACAAGCAACCTTATGGCTTGTTGAAGTATAAAACTAACCTGAAGCACTAAATACAGTTACTAGAAAGAGGAAGAGACAAAAAATCTACTTACTGATAAAAAGAAAATAGCAAACTTTTCTAATTTGGAAATTCTGCGCACAAAATTAGAGAAGATACTCATTGAAGATTTGAGAAACCTGATTGGTGAAGACCTGCTTTTGCATAAAGCTAATCCATAAAGAGGCAATTGTTTTTTTAATGCAAAATTAATAACAAAAAACAATAAGGCACATAAACACAGAAGCATGACCCAATTAAAGGGAAAACAATCTCTAGAAAATTGTCCTAAAGAAAAGGAGTGTGCAGATTGCCTGACAAACTTAATGAGTCTTAAAGACTCATTAAAATTAGCCTGACAAACTTTAATGAGTCTTTAAGAAACCTAGTGCACTACAAGAGGACACAAACAGACAGCTAAGATCAGGGGGGAAATGCATGGAAGGAAAAGGATATTAGCAAAGAGAATTCAAAAATAAACTATACAAAATAACGCTACTAAATTAAACAGTCGACTAGAATGGATCAACATCATGCTTAATTAGAAAAAGGAATCATCAGACTTGAAGGTGTGTAATATGAAATTACTGAATTGGAGGAACAAAAAAAGAGAATGAAATGAAGAATGCCTAAATAATTTTTATATATCTCAGACTAACCAATACAATAAGAAAATTCTAGGAGGAAAAAGAATGGGAAAGATATATTATTTGAGTAAATAATAATAGAAAAGTTCAGAAGTGCAAGGAAGGAAATGAATAAGCTCAAAATACTCCAGTTATTACCCCAACAGTGACCATACAAAGATAAAAATGATAATCAAAATGTCAGAGATGAAGAAAGAATATAGAAAGCGGAAATAAAAAAGAAAATTTTAGGCAAATGGGAACTCTCAGAAGAAGAGAAGAAGATAGATCCAAAGTGTATACTTTTAAAAGTCCAGTTACAATGCAGTGGTGGAGGGATGTTAGCACCTTGGTGGTTAGGTGTAGAGTAGTCACACTGTATTCCTGAAACACTATTAACACTACTGTAAACTGCTGTGACAACATAAAAATATCTAAATCAAAACCTTGAAAAATAATTATTACTGTGTCTGGGGGTAATGTACTTCAAAAATGTCAAAGACATAAAGACATTTCAACATAATCTAAAACTCAGATTGCTTATATACAACTTCTGTACCAGCAAAAATTGCTAAGAGAGACCTTCAAGTTTTAACGAATTCAGATAATGCGAGAAAACAAAAGTATATACAAATAAAAAATCCCCTTATAAAGATAGGTACATAGACAAAACAGAATTGTGTATCACTGCAGTAGTTGAATGTAAATTATTTTAAATTCAGGTATAGAATGTAAAATAATAAAGCATTTTAGGAACTACAATTATAAAACTGTTAATAATGGGGCCAGACTGCTAGTACAAGGAGTAAAGTGTTTTCCTTGCATGAAGCCTACCTAGGTTTGAGCCCCAGCACCTCATATACCCCGAGCACAGCCAAGAGTTATCCCTGAGTGCAGAGCCAGGAGGATGCCTTGAGTACAGCTGGGTGAGCCTCAAAACCAACAAAAATATCTGTTAATTATTATAAATATAAAAAAGATATAATTTATGATGTTTATAGCAAGGTAGGGGGTAAATGTAAGAGTATGGGTTTCATATATGATTAAAATTAGTATCAGTTTTTACACATTGGTATAATAGAAAGATGTTTTAATAACTAAATAACAAATACCCATATAACATATGCACAAGAAATTGGGACTAGAATCAAAGCTTTTATCTATAAAACATTAATGAAACAGGAAGAAAGGCAGCAAGAAAGGAAACAAGGTATACAATAACTTCAGGAGAAACTCAAAATTTTAAATGTAATAACAAGTCCTTTATGTTATTAATTTATTTAAATGTAAATAGATTAAACTCTCAAATCAAAATAGCTAAAGGAGCTGAATTAATTTTTTTTTTTGCTTTTTGGGTCTCACCTGCCAATGCACAGGGGTCACTCCTGGCTTTGCACTCAGGAGTTACTCCTGGCGGTGCTCAGGGGACCATATGGGATGCTGGGGATCGAACCCGGGTCGGCTGTGTGCAAGGCAAACGCTCTACCCACTGTACTATTGCTCCAGCCCCAAGCTGAATTAATTTTTAAAAATACTACTAAAAATATTTGAAATTCACTTTACATATATAGATAGTCTAAAAGGAAAGGATAAATATAGTCCAGATTAATATAAACAAAGACTGACTATACTTATATATAAAATTATACTCTGAATTAAACTTGTCATGAGACAAAGAAGAATGTACAGTATGATAAAATGGTCAGTTCACCATAAATAAAAATCCTAAATGTATATAAATATCTAACAATAGTGTACCAAATATACATTGCAAATATTGACAGAATTGGAGAAATAAATAGGCAAAAAGAAAAATAGGATATTTTAATACTTCACTTTCAGTAATGAATAGATCATCCAGGATATATATATAAAGAAGTAAAGGATTTGAACAACAATTTTAGATCATTTGGCACAACAAACATGGAGCAGTATACTCAGCAATAGCAGTATGAACAGTCACCTTAGGTTCAAACAAAACACTTTTCTCAATATATTACCTTAGATCACAAGATAAATCAATAAATTTGACTAAATATAATAGTCAAATTTATACCTAAATTAAATAAATCAATGATAAAAGGAAAGTAAAATATGTAATTATATTTAAATGGAACAGCACTATGTTGAACAACCATGGATCAAAGAAGAAACTACAGTAAAGTTAGAAACTATATTGAGACAAATAAAAATACAGCCTAACAAATAGGGCATTCAGCAGCAGCATTGCCAAAAGATTTCTAAGTAAACCTATAAGAAATTTATAGGAAAAAATACTGACATTAAACAAACAAAAGTGTCAGGGACATCAAAAAGCTCCAAGAGCTGGAGTACATGCCTTGCATGATCATAGCCCTAAATTAATCCCCGGTTCTGCATGTGGCACTCCAATCACTGCTGGATCTGAACAGCACCATATTACAAGATACAAGGACCAAACTGTCAAACCTGCATAGCAAAAATTAGCTCTGGGGTACCTGAGTACTGTTGGGGAGTTTCCCCAAAAGGATTTCAAATCAAAACCGCAACTTCACAGCTCAAGGAATTAGAGAAATAAAATCCAAAGCCAGCAAATGAAGAAAATAATTTTTAAAGCAGAGTAAATTAAGATGAAACATAAAATAAAAATAGAAAAATATTTAAGCTTTGTTAAAGAATAATAAAATTAACAAAATGCTTAGATAAGCTAACTAAGGAAAAAATCGGACTGAGGATGGTTTAGTGGTCAGAGTTAATAGTGCTTTATTATAGGTTGTTAACTTTTCTCTGCATAATTAAAATAATATATAAAACAATAACTACAAATCCATGGAAACAGGCAGAGTGTATGATGAAGTAATCTGTAAAGGTAATTAGTAATAAGCAAGGAAAAATAGTGCTTTCAACAAACCTAGTAAAAAAGAAGACACTGATGGAAAAGCTGAGCAACAAAAAAACCCCAATAAATATTAAAAAACTAAACAAAGTGACAGAAATAAAGCTTTTTCTTTCCTTTCAGCCTTTACATTATGCTAAATGTCTTACAACATAACTAAATATGGAGATTGGACCAGAAATGTAGCTGAAGTGATAGAAATTTCTTGCATGTATAAAGCGCTCAGTTACATCACAGATACTAAGTGTTCCCACCCACCTCTGATTTTGGCCCTAAGCATAAGAAACATCATAAAAAAGATTGACAGAATGAATTAAAATACATTATCTATTTGAATTATTATAACAGAATTGTTTTAGATGCAAAAACACAAATATGTTCAAACAAATGGATGGAAAAGATGAAAAGGATGACAGGTGAGGAGAGATACTTGGATTTCAGGAAAAAGACAGAAATAAATAATATACTTTAAATAACATATATTAAAATAGTACAATTATATTGACTCATAAGTAATAGAAAATTATTTATTAATATAGTCCTAAATAATTATTTTATAATTATTAATGATAAATATTTTATTTTATGGTACCTGGGGGCTGGAGCAATAGCACAGCAGGTAGGTCGTTCGTCTTTCATGCAGCTGACCCGTGTTCAATTCCTCTGCCCCTCTCAGAGAGCCCGGCAAGCTACCAAGAGTATTGCGCCTGCACAGCAGAGCCTGGCAAGCTACTCATGGCATACTGGATATGCCAAAAACAGTAACAATAAGTCTCACAATGAGAGACATTACTGGTGCCCGCTCGAACAAATCAATGAGCAATGGAATGACAGTGACAGTGATGGTACCTGGATTTAACCAGAGCCCTACACATACAAAACAACTGATCTACCATATAGCAATATCACTGGTCATTCCACTATACTAATATTAGCACTGTAGCACTGTCCTTCCATTGTTCATCGATTTACTCGAACAGGCACCAGTAACATCTCCATTGTGAAACTTGTTACTGTTTTTGGCATATCGAATATGCCATGTGTAGCTTGCCAGGCTCTGCCATGTGGACAGGAAACTCTCAGCTTGCCAGGCTCTCCAACAGGGACAGAGGAATCGAACCTGAGTCAGCCACATGCAAGGCAAACACCCTACCCGCTGTGCTAATATTAGACAATATAAACTGTAAAACTATTCTGAGACAAAGAAGAAATTATTGTTTATTAAAAGATCAAACTCAATACGATTGAAGTATACATATATACATATAATAATACCTACAATTTCACTAACTTAATACAGAAAATATTTTTTCATTAATAGAGACTTTGAGACAAGGCTTTCAATAATGGATAGAATCATTAGATAGAATATCAATAAAGAAACAGAGGATTTGAACACTGTACACAGACCATTCAAACCTACATAGAACACACAATCCAATAATAGCAGAACACTCTTTTTTCCAAATGGTAGTCTAGAAATAAGTCTAGCTATTCATTAATGGAGAGAAAATAGAACAATCAATTGTGGAGAAATTAAGTGACATACTGTCAAAAAAATCAGTAGTTCAAAGAGGTAATCCAAAGGTAAATTAGAAAATACTTTGAGATGCATAAAAAAATAAATAAAAGCAGGAACAGTACTCTAAAGGGAATTTATAGTTTTATTTGACCACATTAAAGGTAGAAAATTCTGATATCACTAACCCAACTTCTAAAGAAATTAGGGGGAGAAAGAGCTGGCAGATATAAGAAAAAAATAAGGGTCTGAGAAATATTATAGTGGATAAGGCACTTGCCTTACACACGGCTGACCTGGATTTGATCCCTGACACTACATATTATCTCCCCAGACCCACCAGTAATTATCCCTAGGCTCAGAGCTAAGGATAGCTCAGAGCACAGCCAGGTGTAGTCAAAACAATAATTTTAAGTAATAAATACAAATAATAAATACAAAAATAAATAACTTTAGAAAAATAAAAAATAAAATAATTTGATTAGAGATAAATTACAGGACAGAAACATCAAAGGATCTCACTGAAACAAAAAAAATTGTTTCTTTAAAATATGGTACAAGTGTACCTGGAAAGATAATCCATTAGGTAGGGCCAATTGAAGTTCAAATTAATTTAATCATAACAGCAGCAGTCAGAAAGCTAGCGGTATAATGACATTTTCTTTTTAGTTACCTCTGTTCTTTTTTAAAAAATAATACATACACACAGAGTAATTTAGATGACAAGATTATAATAGTATCAAATTTCTGGTACAGATAAAACACTCGTAACTCCCCACCACCAAAATGCCCAGGACCCTCCCAACATTGAAGTAGAATTTTCTTAACCTGGAAAGGAAATTTTTTTGGTAAAAACCACAACTAATATACAGGGTGATAAAATAACAAAGCTTGTCTCTCTGCAGTTTGGAACAAAACAAGAATCTTTGTTTTTACCACTTATATTTAAAATTGTAATCAAAATTCAAAGTAAAGATGTAAGGTTAGAAGAAAAATAAAAGTCATCCACAGTGGAAATGAATAAAAACATAGCTGCAAATGATTATAGGTATCATTGTGTTTCTATATGCTAACAATGAATAATCTACAAAGAAAATTAAGCAATCCTATTTATGATACTATAAAATATATTTGAAACAAATTTAACCAAAAGATGGAAGGCTTCTACACTATAAACAATATGTATTCTCTGGGCAGCTAGGGAAAGCACTGCGCCTCTCTGTCTCTCAGATGGACTCAGGCCACTTCCCAGATCCAGGATAGCTGATGCCATGGGCGGACGAAGGAGGAAATGAGGGCCAGGCTGATTGATGATCAGTTGCCATTTATTCCATTCTCCCCATGCACCTGTTCCAGTCTCACTGGGCCCTTCATTCTAGTCTCATTGTGCTTCTCATTCCCTTCTCCTCCTATCTCTCCAGCTCATCTTTCCATGCTCCCTCTGGCAGCCGCATCTCTGGTCTTTCCTTGCGCCTGCTCCTACATTCTTCCCCTACATTCTTCTCCCTCTGTCCCCCTTGCTAGTCTCTCCAAGCTCCATCTTGCTGCCCTGTTCTCTCTAGTCTCTCTCCAACTCCTCCACATTAGGGGTAGCAGAATCAACATGTCAAAGCCCTTCTGATCACTGATCAGGCTCAAGGGCTGAAATACCACCTAGGGGTGTTTCTTCTCTCCTTAGTCCATAACTTAATTAACATTTTAATTAACATCTTAATTCTACTTCTTAATATTAGTTATTTTGTATGGACACAGTAAGAGATACATTGAGCTTGTAGGGTGACTCTCCTGGGGACATTTTATATAGATCTCAGACTATAGTGCTTAGGCAAGTTTAATCATTCCTAACCCTAGCAGGGTCTGAATCTAGTTATTACTTTTTGAATCATGACAGAATTTGTCCATGCTCTTAACTTATAGTTAAGTATTATGGCACTTCGGCCAGGCCCATTTCGATGCCAGGATAGCTCACAGCTTGCCCTGGGTCCATCCAGTCCCTCGTTGGGACCCTGCTTTTGGGGTGCTAAGAAGTAAGGGTAACTGAGGCTTAAGTTGAGAGAACAGATGCCCATGAGTGAATATCATTCTGAGTCAATTAACTCCCAAGTTACAAAAGCATACCATTAACTATCTTCTTATGTCTATACAAAAAGGACATTGCTCTGAATTAACTATGCAAAGGAATTAAGAGAAAAGCAATATTTACAAGTTAACAGAGCACAAAGAAAGAGGTTACAAATAAACACAGAGAAATGGGAGCACTGTGATGGGAGTAACCCAATAAATCTAAGCTCCCTGTGGCAAGGCAGAAAGGACAAACTAATGCAATGTTATCTTACAGCAAAATAAATTTTGCGGGGCTGGAGTGATAGCACAGCATGTAGGGCGTTTGCCTTGCACGTGGCTGACTAGGGTTCGATTCCCAGCATCCCATATGGTCCCCTGAGCACCGCCAGGGTTGGTTCCTGAGTGCAGAGCCAGGAGTAACCCCTGAGCATCGCCAGGTGTGACCCAAAAAGCAAAAAAATAAAAAAGCAAAATAAATTTTGCTGTTAATAAATGGAATAAATAGAGTAAATAAATAGAATCCCAATTCATGACTTGATATTGTTAAATGGCACTATCACAAAAATTATGAAAATATTTACTATAAACTATTGCAATTCCAATGGCCATTTTGAAGAAATGGAAAATATTACACTAAAATTTATTGATCCAAGTGATTACAAGTGATCCAATGCTCCTTAATTATGAAAAGTAATATATTTTTTTAATTCTTTTATTAATTCACCATATGGAAAGTTACAAAGCGTTCAGGTTAAAGTCTCAGTTATACAATGCTCAAACACCCATCCCTTCACCAGTGCATATATTCCATCACCAAGAATCACGATATACCTCCCCTTTCCCCCCCACCTCCCCAGCCCCCCACCCTGCATGTGTAACTGGTAAATTTCACTTTACTTTCACTTTACTTTGATTACATTCAATATTTAAACAAAAAAAAATCACAATTATTGATTTGGAGTTTCTCCCCCCTAAAGTCGATCTGCTGAAGAGAAAGCATTTGGTAATTTGTTTTCCATTGCTGAGAATGAAGAGATATGAGGTCAGGAGGCCGCACTAGCAGCAGCATAGTTTTGGATTTCTGTATTTTAGTATTTTAGTAACTAAGTCCAGAGAAATGTCTGCCAGGAATCGCAACATTGTAAGTTTGTATATAAGTGGATCAACATGGAAAGTATTATGCTGAGTGAAATGAGTCAGAAAGAAAGAGACAGACATAGAAAGATCGCACTCATATGTGAAAAGTAATATTTTTTAAGAACTCACACTTCCTAATTAACTTCCTACTAGTCTCAATAATCAAAACAATGGGTTCTGATGTAAGATTAAAGACAACCTAGTAGAATATAATTTGGAGTTCAGAAATAAAAACTGAAAATATCACTGATATTTTTCATATTAACAATAACGATTTAGTAAAGAAAAAAATGTTATCACCATATGGTGTTGGGAGATCTGATTATCCACAGGTTAAAAAAATAAGCTATTACATGACACTATAAAAGCTAACTCAAATATAGTCAGATTAAAGTTTAAATTCCAACTGAAACTTTATAATTCTGAGAAAAAAGAAGTCTTTCATGACTTGATTTTGACAATAGATTTTTAGATATTACACATAAGCAACAAAAACACAAAATAAAGTAGTATTTATCCAATAAAAATACTGATAGTGAGAGAAATGTTTAAATTACGTATCTCATAAGTAGATGTAGTAATTGTTACAGCTCAAAACAAAATGACAAGAAATCCAATTTTTACACAAAATACTAGAGTAATTTTTTTGAAAAAAGCTACATAGAATACACACACATACACACAAAGATGTTAGTAACATTACTCATTAGGGAAAAGCAGAATAAAATTAAAACAATATATACAAATGACTATATTTATTTGCTTATTTATCTTGTTTTTTGCGTCACACCTGGGAGTGCTCAGGGCTTACTCCTGACTGATTGCAAATCAGAGATCACTCTTGGATTGTGTTTGGTGCCAACAATCCCACCAGGTTTCTGGGTACAAGGTATGCACCCTACCCACTGTACTACCACTCTGGCCCTAGAATGACTCTAGTTTGAAAAACAGGTCTTATGAGTATATCTTATGAGTATAAAGGAGGATATAGAATAGTTGGAGATCAAGTAAACTGCTATTAGAAAGCCAGGTACAGCAGTAGACATACCATACAGTACACAGATTCCAGATGTATGAAAAATTTAGAAAATCCTTAGTGACTGGTAGATGAGAGTATTAAAAATGTTGTTTAAAAGATAAATTCTCTTTTTAGAAAGATGAAAATGTTCTAGAACTATATAGACAACATTATGGATGTAATTTTTAAATTTAAAAATGAATTCTAATACTTTAAAATTGTTAAAAAGATTATGAATTACAGTATGGTGATTGATTTTCTTAATATGGTGATCCATTTTCTTCAGTCTAACTGTTCTTTTATTTCGGAGATAAATTACACTTGTCATGATTATTATTTTTCTATACATAATTTGATTTAATTTGTTAATATTTGTTGATAATATTTATGTCTGTACATGGAAATATTGGCTTGCAATTTTTTGTGTATGTAATACTTTAACTTGTTATTGGTACCAGGATGACCAATCCTGATATCTCACAACATGTACTGTGAAGTTTTCTAGCCAAGATATTTTCTAAACAATTTCTTAAATTTGCAGTGCAATTTGACTTGATGTTATAATGCTATTATCAAATCGGATACTATTCAAGAAATTCCTTTCTTCTCTTTTAAACCTTAACTTTAATTATTTAATGATATTTCAAGATGTATTAGATATAATAAAAATGAATTCAAGAATTTTAAGCTGAGCTTTAACAATTTTGTATTAAAAATATTTTTAATTTCTTGTATGCCAGTTTTTAGTGCTATTACATATAAAATTCTTACACTAAAATTTAAGTCATTATTCTCCTTTTCCTAAATTTAGATTTTGGTATTTTAATTGAAATAAACTTTTATTGAATTTAGCAGTTTTCATTGAAATAGTGTTTTTATCCACTTTTAAGCATATTTTATAATATTATCATTTCCAAAACTGTACTTTAATATTGATTTATTTCTCATCTAGCCATGCAGATGGATCAGTAAAATTTTGGGATGCTTCTGCAAGTAAGTTTTAAGCTTCTCTTTTGTTATGAAAACATTTGGTTTATATTTAGTCATTTACCAATTTTTACTTTGGATAATTATTTCAGATACAATTTTAGCACATAGAGTGGGGCTGGAAAGATAGCTCATCTAGTAAAATGCATGTTGACTTGCATGTGGTCCTCAGAGACCTCCTTGAGTACCACCCTAAGCACAGCTGGTTATGGCCTAACATTCCTAGCCCTACCCCACGCCCACCAAATTTAGTACATATATATGAATATGTGACAAAATTTCATTTTTATCTTATTAAATTTGTTTTAAATTTATCTATGCCTTACTTTTTTTCCTATTATATATAAACGCAAATCAGTTTTATCAGCAAATAACTATGTATAAAAGGAGCAAGTGCAATGGCAAACAACTCTTACATTAACTCTGTTCGGAGAATTTTAATCCTAATTATGCTGTTTCAGAGAAATACTTTTGTCCCATTTGCCTTCTTTTTAGTTCCTTCTATTCTATGATGACTTATGAGAATTTTTAAAGATGATTTAAAAATAGTTTTAAGCTCTTAAGATAATGTAATTTAAAAAACAGAATTGATACTTCTACTCAGTATTGAAAGATATTTCATCATCATCATCATCATCATCATCATCATCATCATCATCATCCTCCCGTTGATTGTCAAATTTCTCAAGCCATCTCAGTGATGTCTCCATTTTTCCAAGCCCTGAGATTTTAGTAGCCTCTCTCTACTCGTCCTTCCAAGGATGCCGTGCTGGAGGCTCTTTCAGGGTCAGGGGAATGAGACCCAGCTTGTTACTGGTTTTGGCATATTAATACACCATGGGGACCTTGCGAGGCTCTCCTATGTGGGCAGGAAACTCCCAGTAGTTTGCCAGGTTCTCCTGGAGGGAGAAGTAGGCTATAAGATGTCATGGCTGCAAAGCGGCCGTGCTTCCAGGAGCTTGCTTTTAAGTCTCTAGATGCTGGCCGTTGACAGGATTATACGGCAGCAGTTCCTGGGTGTGACCACCTAGCTACTGGGAAATGGGAAACCTGGCCGGAGGAGGCCCAGTCCCATTCCGAGCAGCCTTGGAGGGGAGGTCTCAGCCCCAGGTCCCACACACCTGGGTTCCTCTGCCGGTTCCTTCATACATGAGGCTCGTCTGAACGTGTGGAGAGGGGTCTTGAGCATGGCTATGGCTAGGCTCCGGAGGTCTTTGGCCACCGGGAGCTCTGCTCGGGGTGGGGAGGGAAGCTGGAGCCCGTCCCCTCCGAGGAGGCCCCGGAGAAGACAGCCAGGCGCACTGGCAAGAGACTCTCTGCGAAAGATATTTAAATATATTTAAGATTTGATTACTCTTATGTTTTCTAGTGACTAAAACTTCAGTTTTATTAAGAATTATGAGTACACTTACATATTACTATAGAACAAACAATATGATACAAACTCTAAGTTCAATTTGTTGTCAGAATTGAGAGGTTTATTTGAACCAGCTATATCTAGGTAGCAATTTTAATGCAGAAACATTTAACATGTATTTTAGAAGACAGTTAAGATATTGATAATCAGGAATCAGAAAGAATAATAAAAGATTGTTTTTTAATTTTATGAAGATGAGTAACCAGCAACATGTTAAGTATCTCTTTCAGAAATAAATAATATTCCTGAGATTTGGATTTTATAATATCAGTAAATCTAAGTAAAAAAATATAGTTTGAAAAGAAAAATAGTCTAAAATTAGCATCAAGGTTATATTTGAAGCTTTGGAAGTGAATAGATTCTAAGAAAAATATGATAAACAGAAAATTAGAAGGTAAATACTATCAACCTATAATTTAGAATCCTTTAACATGGGAACAAAGTGAAATAATTAGAATATATAAACTGTTCACTTGACTTCACAGAATAAGGAACAATTATTTGTTCTAAAGGAAATTCCAAAAGGTAACTGACTTTCTTTTGATAAAAATTTTTATAAATAATTATTTTTCAGGAAAATTATTTACAATAATTAAAAATAGTTTGGTTTTAGCCACCTCAGAGTCACCCATTAGCTTCTAAACTATTTGCAGGCACTTTTACACTCTGTATATTCATTTATTCAAGTACTATATTTTAAGAACTCAGCTGATAAATATTTTTTCACATTCAGAAAATGTAATGCCAAGGTTTCTGCATGTTTAATATTTCTACCATAATCAGTTTTCAGGTTTTATTTCTAACTTGATGAACTGAAGAGATACCCCTTAGTTTGATAATTTTGCAGAAAACTGTTAAGTACAAGAAGTAGGTTTGTAATGAATTTAAAGAATTGAGTTCTATGTTATTATGTGATTATTATTTACCTAATAATAAATTACCACAATTTGACAGCTTAAAACTACTCTCATATATGCCCCAAGTTTCTAGGTGCCAGGAATTGGTAGCATTTAGCTGGGTTCGTTTTTCAGGGTTTTTCAGGCTAGAGTTGCATATTTGGGGTTGGTGCCACAATACAGAGGTGGTCAGAAATTACTTCTGGTTTTGAGCTCAGTGATCCCTGATCACTCCTGCTGGGACATTGAGAACCATTTTGGGTGGTGGGTATTGAACCTGAATTGACTGCATGCAACCTTACCGGCTATATTTTCTCTTCAGCCCCTAGGGCAGCACTTTTATCCAAGGCCCAGGGCTCCCTTACAAGTTCCTGTGATTTTTTGGCAGAATTATTTGGGGGCTGGGGGAGCTTTAAAACTCATGCATGGTGACTTATTTCTTCCAAGTCAAGCAAGGTAGTATTCTGTCTTCAGGACGGTCCAATTCCTCAATAGGATGGCTCAACTGATTACATAAGGCTCATTAAAGAAGACCCTATGTTGACTAACTCAAAATCAGCTCAGTAGTGGCTTATCATATTTGCAACGTTCTTTTACCATTACCATGTTTCATGAAATAGTCATGGGTGTTACATCACATTCGACTCAAAAGCAAGTCTCTAAGACCTAGTACAATTTCCTGCTCATTTAAAAACCTGTCTCTCCCATCCTCCCTCCATTCCTTATCCTGCCTCCCTTTTTCTCTCCCCTCTGCAAACACATATATGCATAAATATATAAACTTATATAGGAACCAGGGTGATTGTTCAAAGGGTTAAAATGCATGCTTGGTATATATGAAGTCCCAAATTTGGTCCTCAGAGTCATATGCCAACCTTCCTAAGTATGACAGGGTAACCCTGTTGCCTCCAACTATTCTGGAAGCAGACACAAAATATAAATATATATGTAAATTTTTAAGTGTAGTAAAATAGTTTTATTTAAAGAAATACATTTAAAGGAGCCGGAGAGATGGTATAGAGGTAGTACTTGACTAAGATTTTCTAGATTCGTTTTAAATTATGCACTTTTTGGTTGGAAATTCCAGATCTTTAGCATTTTCTTAGGATTTCAGATTTCTTATAGCATTAGAACTTCTGTTATAGGAATGTTATCATGAAGGTCTTGAATACATAAGATAGTCATCTAAATTAAAAAGTCTGAAAACACAAAATTTCATAAAATTGTAAATAATCCTATTCTCAACAACTACTCAGAAAATATTCTTTGTAAAATAATGATAGATTACTGGATTCATGATATGTTACAGATATATTACAGATTTACTTATATGAAGGAATATGTAAAATTTGGAGGGTAGAACTAAACTCTATAAAAATAACATCAGCTTCTCATCTAACAAGCAAGGAGGAAAACTGAAAAGAGATTGAGGGATCTTCCTAAAGACAGACTTAGTTTCAATATTTCTACTATAAACTTCTTGAGTTATAGTATTTTTATCAATAAATGAAGATAAAAATTCTCACTTTAGAGAACTTTTCTGAAGATCATATGAGACACTGGATAAAAATGACGTACATATTCCTTGGTATAAATAATGTATATCCAATAAATACTTATATTTTCCTTGGAGTTCCCTCTATCTAGACCCTACTAATATTATAATGTAATGTCAAATGCAATTTATTTTGCTTACTTAGGTTTTACTTTTGTAAAAATAAGTCAACATTCAAAATATCTAATAATTAAATCCAAATTAGACTATAACCATAGTTCAATATCTTTTAGTAACTTTGCAGATGCTGTACAAGTTAAAAACTTCAAAAGTATTTGAAAAACAGAAGGCAGGAGAAGGAAAACAGACATGTGAAATTGTAGAGGAAGATCCATATGCCATTCAGATGATTTATTGGTGTCCAGAGAGCAGAATATTCTGTGTATCAGGAGTCTCTGCATATGTCATAATTTATAAATTCAGCAAACATGAAATTACAACAGAAATAGTGGTAAGTTAATTAAGCTTTCACACTTATTGTTGTTAAAGAAGATAATTATAAGTTTTGTCTATTACATTATGTGATGTTAATCCATCAAGATTGCAATATGTGATTAGTAACCCAATTAATAAAATTTTTAATTATTCTTGTTACTTAGTAAAGCATATTTGAGTTTGGTTTAAAGTAACAAAAATAATTCTCTAGCAATATCTGATTTTCTTAGACAGATGGATTATGCCTATAGATCTTGTATAGATATTCCTAGATCTATTTTATGTTCAAATGTGAAATTAGTAGATATTTCTCTGTACTTCATTAAATTTCACAAATTTATTCTTTCTTTTGTATCAAGTAACTTCCATATTTTTTCAATTATAATACATTTATGTTATTTTCTATATAGTAACATTTTAAGGGTGGAAATAAATATGGTGTTACCCTACCTAATATCAATTTTTAAAAAAAAATTATTTAAAATAATGGTGCTTTTATGAGTTTAATTTATATAAAGTAACCTGTAAATAGTGGCCCTTTGATGTAATTTTTTGTACACTTAACCAATTTACAAAAAAATTATATAAATAAGATCATGGGTCCTGTACATGGTTTAGTTGCAAAACAACATGACTTACATGCATGAGACATGAGTTGTTCAGTTCTGATACCTCTTAAACAGACACCCCCCACAAGTGGTTTTCATGTGGTTGGGGATGTGTCTCAGTGGTTAAAAAAAAACTTGCCTTTCATGTGTGAGGACATATTTAATTTCCAGCATCACAAAGGGGTAAAAGAAATTATTCCTTTTAAAGTATAAGAATGAAATTTTCATTTTGTAGAGAGGCAGTTGAAGATGGTGGCTTCGCAAGGCTTTGGACTCACCTTTATATTAAGACAACATATAAACTACTATACATGGACCTTTATTCCATGAAAAAGACATGGATAGCAGGACATAAGGATAATACAAAAGTGGATGGAAGAGTCAGAGATAGAGTTTTATCATGTATCCTGACCTATTATGTGGCTACAACAATTGGATGTGAACTGACACATAGAAACCTTTTCCCTGAGTATTGAAGTATTCATGTCCTAAATGAAGCACCTCATTCTTTGGTATCTGCACCAGGAAGATGGGCCTCCCATTGTCAGGGTCCTGGCCAGTTGACCCCAGCACACTGGAGTATGATTCCCCCTGGTCACCAGACTTACTCCCTATAGGAGAGGGAGTAGGAAGGGGAGAAGCCTCTGCCCTGACCCTCCACGCACCTGTGGACTCCCACTGCCACGAGAAAGAACCACTCGGAGGGGTGAATGTTGGTGGTCAACAAGCAATCCGTTTATTAGCTCTCACACAGGGGTTTTTGTGCATACATTTCAGGGGCAATGTGTAAATGGATTACATTTACCTTGTTAGGCTCAATACAGATGTTAATGATCTACATCTCCTGCTCTCAGGGCCAGGTGTATTATCTCAGGCAGATAGTAACTATTACAGTATCCCTCATCTTCAACCAGAGCGCCTGTGTGTGAAGTGCTGAAGCAAGCCCCTGGGCCCCTGTATAAAGGGCTGGATCTTTCTTTCAGGGGCAGGGGATTTGGTCAAGTCTCAGACTGGTCAAGTCTCAGACAGCTACTGAGACCCCAACATCTCCCCCTTTTTGTTTTATGTAAGTGCCAGCTGTTGAGGGCCACCCGGGAGCCTCACGCTGGGGCCTTAAGGGTTGGACCTGTCTTAGGTTGCCTCCTCTGAGGTCTTACCCATCTCTGGCTCTCCAACCCAATGTTTCTCCCCGCATGGCAGCTGTTACACTTTCCTGCACTCCTTCTAAGGCCACAAGCACCCATGCCGCATCTCCTGGTCGAGGGTCTGCAAGTTTATACTGCATGACTGAGCATCACCACGGCCCCAAATCGGGTTCTTATCTGAACAAGGCGGTTTACAATACATAACCCAAATATTACAAATAGCAATAGTAAAATGACCATTCCTCCTTGTGTTTAGCTAACCCATACAAAAGTAGTCCAACACACCCTCACATTTCTTATTCCTGGGCACATATAAATATCAGCTGAGTTCCCAAGTGATGTTATACAGCTGGTGTCCGGTGGCATCCACGGCGACCACAAGGTCATGGTCCAAAAGGGGACGGCCATATAGAAATTAAACAGAAGGGATATTCTCCTCAAGGGCATCATCACACCTCTGGGTATTGTCAGGATTTTCTATTGGGGCATTCCCTGCAAAGTGCCCTTTTCCCCCACAGGCATAACACTATCCATTGCCCTGAGGTTGGAAGGATCTTAGAGTAGTTACTAGTGACACAAAGGCTTGGGGAAGTGCCTGTGTCATAGATTCTGTTTGAGCTTGCAGTGTGTTTGCCAGTTTCTGCAAAGCCCTCATTCTGATTATGTAAGGCTGAAGCTAACACCTAGGTCTGCTGCGTAGGGGACCCTAAGTCTTGGGTAGCACATATCCAATTGTCTATGGAGCCATTTTTCATCCCCGCACAAGAGGTTCTATGCTCTGTAGTCATGCCGTCCCATACCAACAGTTTGATAAACTGATCTCTCAGCTGCCCCAGGGGAACTTGTGCTTGATGCTCTTTTGGACCCTGTCAACAAAAGTTGGGAGGTCTTCCCCTCTCTTTTGTCACATTCCACCTGGGGAGGGGGGGTGCTCAGGGGGACCTTCCTCAAGCCACCCCCAGGCTGATAACGCTAGGGCACGAACCATCTCATTAAGGGTCCAGGATGGTAGCCTTCTGGAGGCCTGTGTGCCACTGATCTGCTGTCCCTGACAGTTGCTTGTATGTTATGGGGGCAGGGGGTTGGGCAGCAGCTTTACAGTCCACCTGCGTGTGGCATTCTTCCTTAAAGAAAGTGCCCCATTTTATAAACTGGGTGCTGGGGAGCACTGCTCAACAAAGGGTCTCCAGTCTGCAGTTGTGCAGGGCTGATGGGCTAGTCCCTGGAGGATGGTATCAGCCCATGATAGTTGGGCCCACCCTCAGCCACTGCCTTTTTTAACTCTTTCAAGTCTCTAGGTTCCCGAGGATGCCAAACTGCAGGTTGAGGTTCCTCCACCCCCCCCCCCACACACACACACACTGGGATTGACCAGAAAGGCCCAAAAGGGCCTCTGGTAATCCTACTCCAGTCTCAGATCATAAAAGGGAGCAGAGGCTTCTTCTGGAGGGGCAGGGGGGCAAGAGTATTCAGGTTTGTCTCCCCCAAAGTCTCAGCTATTCCATCCTCTATATCCCAATCGATAACGGGCAACCTTGAAATAGCTGCCTGCCTAGTACCAGGAGAGTCACACTCTTTCCTTCTGGAAGCATGCCTTTAAGGCTGCCACTGCTGCATACAAACCAGGCAGAGGCCTCTTTCCTATCTTTTAGTCCCATTCTACATCATCAGCTTTTCTACCTGATCCCAGGTCTCCCACAAGAAAAGGTCCTCTGTAGTAACCCAAGGAATCACATCAAGGATAGCCCTATCCTCAGAAAATTCTAGCCCCCGGGTTTTTAGCAGATAACATAAAGCTTTCAGACCTGGGTGAGGCACCTTCCGAATGGAGTTGCCCATAATATTTAGTGGGGTTGAGGAGGTCAGGACAGATGATGGTTCTGCTAATAGACCACCGAGACAGAGGAAAAAACACAGAGGTCGAAAACACACACAAAGAATTAGGCAAGATGTCAAAAGATGGATGCTAGGCACCCCATGGGGGCAGGGGGAGAAGTGAAAACAAAAGTGGGAACTGACCAAAACAGTCCTGTCTCAAGGACGGCTCTTCTGATAGTCTACCTTACTATCAGTGGGCAGAGCTTGAGCGCCCGTTCATTCCCTTACCTGAATTACCAGCTGGGTATCTCTGATGCAGTTGCCTATTTTACTGCACGGATTTGGGGCAATCAGGGTGTCATACCTTGCTCCAGGTATGTCTGTACTGTCCACATCCACTCTTCGCCTGTTCGGGCACCAGATGTAGGGGTCCTGGCCAGTTGACCCCGACACACTGGAGTATGATCCCCCTGGTCACCAGACTTACTCCCTATAGGAGAGGGAGGGGAAGGGGAGAAGCCTCTGCCCTGACCCTCCACGCACCCGCGGACTCTCTCTGACACAGAGAAAGAACCACACGGAGGGGGGGAAAGCTGGTGGTCAATCATCAATTCGTTTATTAGCTCTGACACAGGGGTTTTTATACATACATTTCAGGAGCAATCTGCATGGATCACATTTACCTTGTTAGGCTCAATACAGATGTTAATGATTTACATCTCCTGCTCTCAGGACCAGGTGTATTAGCTCAGGCAGATTTTGGTAACTATTACATTCCTCAACCTCAACTAGAGTGCCTACATGTGTGGAGAGCTGAAGTAAGTCCCTGGGCCCTTGTAAACAGGACTGACTCTTTCTTTCAGGGGCAGGGGATTTAGTCAAAGTCTCAGGCCAGTTACTGAGACCCCAACATCCCATAACATCTACTTAAAAACAATGGAATTTGCAAGCTACAGACTCAAGATGTAGAAATGTAGAATCAGCTCTTAAAGGGAAAACAGGCAGACACACTCAAAAGCTCAGACCAAGAGGAGCAATTTGCTTTTTCAGGGTTTTTTTTTGTTCCCATTTGAAAAACATCTAAATCAGACATGAAGGGGACTCACTACCTAATCATAAAGCATCTGTTGGGGAAAGGTACTTTCCAGAGATTGAGGCAATGACAGGACCCATATTTTCCCTCACCTGTGCTCTACTACAGTCTGAGCTGAAGTGTGCCATTTTGCCACTCCACTAATGTTTTTAGATTCAGCCACCTCTACAAGTCTACAATTCTCAATGCAGCTAGACCCCCATAACCCCAGTAATAGTTTTGACACCAGTGAAACCCCAGTGAACACCCATCTCAGGAAACAATAAAGCACAAATAAAATTTAATTTTACACTGAAAGGAAATATATTTTTAAAAATGAAAAACTAAAAATTAGTACAAAAGTAAATATAAGAAATTCAAGCATGCACTGTCTATCACACATATGTGCCTCCACACACACATAATGCATACCCCCAGTTATAGACATGAACAGACATGAAGATCCTTGGCAAACTATAAGGATTATGAAAATAAATTAAAAGACTCTTATTCCATAATTAAACTGTATTTATTCTGTGGATGCAACATATGAAAATCAAGTATACATAATTATAAAATAACAAAAAGAAATAAATGATCTTATATTATCACGTCAATAGTCAGAAAAAGCATTTGTAAAGTTCCTCAGATATTTAGGATTTTAAAATTAATAAAATGCATATTAAAAATCCTTCTCAATAAAATAAAATTTGTATATGACAACCCAACAGCGAACTTTCTATTCAATGGTGAAAAAGAGCTATTTATCTAAGGTTGGAAATAACATCAAAATGTTCCTTCTCCCTACTGTTTTTCTTTCAAATAATCTTGTGTTTATAGTCCTCATTAGAGCAATGTGAAAGAACAGGATATAAAAGACAACTAAAGTTGAAAAAGAGTAAGGTTATAATAATTTGAAAGTAAGGATGCTATCAGAACGACATGGTAATATACACAGAATATGTTAAAGATTTTATTTAAAACTATTAGAAAATATAAATATGCCACAGCTGAACCTGAATTCCAGAGAGCATTTGGAATACCTGAATAGACCTATAACTATCAAGTAAATTGAAACAGTAAATAAAAAGTCTTCCCAAAAGCAAAAGCCCAGGTCCAGATGAATTCACTAGTGAATTTTTCCAACCATTTAAAGAGAACTTACGCTAGTCCTTTTAAAGCTTTTCCAGGAAATTGAAGAAACAGAAACTCCCAAACAGTTTCTATGAGGCACATATCACCCTAATACCAAAAGCAGACAAAGACACCACAAAAAAAAAAGAAAACTACAGGCCAATATCCCTGATGAACACAGATGTGAAAATCCTCAACAAAATATTAGCAAATAGAATCAAACTACTCATCAAAGAGATCATACCATAACCAGAGGGACTCATCCCAGGAATGCAAGGATGTTTAAACATTTGAGTTAATCAACATAATCCATCATATCAACAAAAGAAAAGATAAAAACAATATGATCATGTCAATAGACTTAGAGAAAGCATTTGACAGGATTCAGCAACTGTTTATGATGAAAACTCTCACCAAAATGGGCATTGAAGGAATTTTTCTAAATAAAGTTAAAGCCATCTACCACACACCCATGGCAAGTGTTATTCTCAATGGGGAAAAACTAAAGGTCTTCCCTCTAAGATCAGGGACAAAACAAGGTTGCGCACTCTTGCCACATCTGTTCAAGATTGTACTGGAAGTACTTGCCATAGCAGTTAGTCAAGAAAAATATATTAAGGGCATCCAGAGAGGAAAGGAAGAAATCAGGCTCTCACTATTTGCAGATGACATGATACTATACTTAGAGAACCCTAAAGTCTCTACCATGAAGCTCCTAGAAACAATAGACTTGTACAGTAAACTTGCAGTCTATAAAATCAATACCCAAAAGTCCATGGCTTTCCTTTATGCACATTATGAGAGGGAAGAAAGTGATATGAACAAAACAATCCCATTCACAATCATGTCTCAAAAAATCAAGTAAGTCAGAAACAGCTTAACTGAGGTAAAGGACCTGTACAAAGAAAACGACAAAGCACTAATTCAAGAAATAAAAGATGACATGAGGAAATCGATATATATCCTCTGGTCATGGATTGGGACAATTAACACTGTCAAAATGGCAATACTCCCCAAATCATTATACAGATTCAGTGTGATCCCTAAAAGGATACCATGACGTTTTTCAAAAAAATTGATTAAACACTCCTGAAATTCATATGGAACAGTAAGCCCCCATGAATAGCTAAAGCAATTCTTGGGGGGAAAAGATGGGAGGCATCACCTTCCCCAACCTAAAACTATACTAAAAAGCAGTAATAATTAAAACAGCATGGTTTTGGAACAAATACAGATCCACAGACGAATTGAATAGAGTTGAGTATCTTTACATACACCGTGAAATATATGATCAGCTAATCTTTGATAAGGGAGCAAGAAGTATAAAGTGGAGCAAGGAAAGCCTCTTTAACAAATGGTGCTAGCAACACTTGACAGCTACTTGCAAAAACTGGGCTCAGATCTCTACCTAACACCATGCACATAAGTCAGATCAAAATGGATTAAAAACCTCAACATGAGACTAGAATCCATTAGGTACATCGAAGACAAAATTGGCAAAACCCTCCACGACATTGAAGCTAAAGGTATCTTCAAAGTGAATTGCCATTAACAGAATTCAACAACTCATCAAAAAGGTCATACACCATGACCAAGTGGGATTCATCCCGGGGATGCAAGGATGATTTAACATCCGGAAATCAATCAACATAATCCATCATATAAACAAAAGAAAAGATAAAAATCATATAATCATATCAATAGATGCAGAGAAAGCATTTGACAAGATCCATCACACGTTTATGATGAAAACTCTCCCCAAAATGGGTATAAAAAGGACTTTCCTCAATATAGTCAAAGCTGTTTTTCTCAAGCCTACGGTAAGCATCATCCTCAATGGGGAAAAAGTAGGAGCCTTCTCTCTAAGAACAGGGACAAGACAAGGATGCCCACTCTCTCCACTTCTGTTCAATATAGTACTGGAAGTACTTGCAATAGCGATTAGGCAAAAAAAGATATTAAGGGCATTCAGGTAGGAAAGGAAGAACTCAAGCTCTCACTGTTCGCAGATGATATGATACTATACCTAGAGAACCCTAAAACCTCTGCCAAGAAACTCCTAGAAACAATAGACTTGTATAGTAAAGTTGCAGGCTATAAAATCAATACCCAAAAATCCATAGCTTTCCTATATGCAAATAATGAGAGAGAAGAAAGCGACATGATAAAAGCAATCCCGTTCACAATTGTTCCTCAGAAAATCAAGTACCTCGGAATCAGCTTAACTAAGGAGGTAAAGGACTTGTATAATGAAAACTACAAAACACTACTTCAGGAAATAAAAGAGGACACGAGGAAATGGAAAGGTATCCGCTGGTCATGGATTGGAAGAATTAATATTGTCAAGATGGCAGTACTCCCCAAAGCATTGTACAAATTCAATGCAATCCCTATAACGATACCCTTGACATTCTTCAAAGAAATGTATCAATCACTCCTGAAATTCCTATGGAACAATAAGCCCACATGAATAGCTAAAGCAAGTCTTGGGAAAAAGAAAATGGGAGGAATCAACCTCCCCAACTTCCAACTCTACTATAAAGCAGTAGTAATTAAAACAGCATGGTACTGAAACAAAGGCAGAGCTGCAGACCAATGGAACAGGGTTGAATACTCTGACACCCCCCCCCAAAATATGATCATCTAATCTTTGATAAGGGAGCAAGAAATGTGAAGTGGACCAAGGAAACATGTTTAACAAATTGTGCTGGCAAAACTGAACAGCTATATGCAAAAATATGGGCTTAGATTTCCACCAGCACCATGTACAAAAGTCAGATCAAAATGGATTAAAGACCTCAATATCAGACCAGAATCCCTAAAGTACATTGAAAACAAGGTGGGCAAAAGCCTCCACGACATTGAAGCCAACGGTATCTTCAAAGCTGACACGCCACTGGCCAAGCAAGTGAAAATAGCGATAAATAAATGGGACTATCTCAAACTAAGTAGCTTCCGCACCTCAAAAGAAACAGTGACCAAAATACAAAGACAATCTACAGAATGGGAAAGGATATTTACGCAGTATCCATTCGATAAAGGGTTGACATCAAGGATATACAATGCACTGGTTGAACTCCACAAGACGAAAATTTTTTGCCGACCCATTCAAAAAATCGGGTGATGAAATCAACAGAAACTTTCCCAAAGAAGAAATCTGAATGGCTGAGAGGCACATGAGAAAATGCTCAACATCACTAATCATCAGGGAGATGCAGATCAAAACAACAATGAGATATCATCTCACACCACAGAGACTGGCCCACATCCCAAAAAACAAAAGCAACGGGTGTTGATGTGGATGTGGGGAGAAAGGGACTCTCCTTCACTGCTGGTGGAAATGCCAACGGGTTCAGCCCTTTTGGGAAACAATATGGACGATTCTCAAAAAATTAGAAATTGAGCTTCCTTTTGACCCAGCAATACCACTCCTGGGAATATATCCCGGAGAGGCAAAAAGGTATAGTAGAGATGACATCTGCATCTCTATGTTCATTGCAGCACTGTTTACAATAGCCAGAATATGGAAAAAAACCAGAGTGTCCAAAAACAGATGACTGGTTAAAGAAACTTTGGTATATCTACACAATGGAATCTATGCAGCTCTTAGAAAAGATGAAGTTATGAAATTTACATATAAGTGGATCAACATGGAGTGTATCATGTTGAGTGAAATGAGTCAGATAGAAAGATACAGACATAGAAAGAATGTACTCATATGTGGAATATAAAGTTACAGAAAGGTACGAGCTTGCAATGATGCAATGTCTGCCAGAAAGTTCTCTGGACTTAGTTACTAAAATACTAAGATACAGAAATCCAAAACCATGCGGCCTCTATTGCAGCCGCTCGACCTCATATCTCTTCATTCTCAGCAATGGAAAACAAATTATCAAATGCTTCCTTTTCAGCAGGTCCGACTTTGGCGGGAGAAACTCCAAACAATAATAGTGAGTTTTATGTTGAAATATTGAATGTAATCAAAGTAAAGTGAAAGTAAAGTGAAATTTATCAACTACACAGGCGGGGTGGGGGGCTAAGGGGGTGGGGAGGTGGGGGGAGGTATACTGTGATTCTTGGTGGTGGCATATGTGCACTGGGGAAGGGATGGGTGTTCGAGCATTGTATAACTGAGACTTAAACCTGAAAGCTTTGTAACTTTCCACATGGTGATTCAATAAAAATAAATAAATAAATGAACAAATAAATAAATGATGAATTGCCATTGACCAAGCAAGTGGAAGCAGAGATAAACAAATGGAACTATTTAAATTAAGAAGTTTCTGCATCTCAAAAGAAAGTGACAAGAATACAAAGACAGACTATGGAATGGGAAAGTATATCAAGGATATACAAGGCACTCGTTGAACTCTATAAGAAGAAAGCATCCAAACCCATCAGAAAATGTGGGTGATAAAGTGAATAGAAAAGTTCTCAAAGAAGAAATTTGAATGTCACAAGGGCACATGAAAAAAATGCTCTTCATCACTTATCACCAAGGAGAAGCAGATCAGAACAACAATGAGATATCATCTCACACTACAGAGACAGATACACATCCAAAAGAACAAAAGTATCCAGTGTTTTCATGGATGTGGGGAGAAAGGAACTCTCCTTCACTGTTGGTGGAAATGCCGACTAGTCCAGCCTTTTTGAAAAACTATATGGACATTTCTCAAAAAAACTAGATATTGAGCTCCCATTTGACCCAGAAATACCACTTCTGGGAATATACCCTAAGGACCCAAAAACACACAGCAGAAACACCATCTGCACCCCTATGTTCATTGCAGCAGTATTTACCATAGTGCCCAAGAATCTGAGTGCCCAAGAACAGATGAATGGATAAAGAAAGTATGGCACATCTACTCAATGGAATACTATGCACCTGTCAGGAAAAATTAAGTTATGAAATTTGCCTATAAATAGATGGACATGGAAAGTATCATGCTGAATGAAATGAGTCAGAAGGAAAGGGACAGGTATAGAATGACTGGTGAAGGGTTGGAACTAACCACAATTATGTGTGAGGCTGAAAGGAGGTAAGATAGAGAAGAGACTACTATGACAATAATACCTGGGAATTATCACGCTGGACAAGATCTGAGGGTTAAAAGTAGGTAAGGGATATTCTTGATAACCTTTCAGTATCAATATTGCAAACCACAATGCCCAAAAGGAGAGAAAGAGAGAAAGAAATAAATAATAGTGAGATTTTTGACATTTGATCCTTATGATCAAGTGAGATCCTTAAAATATATAATAATCCTTATATTTTTATTTGATAATAGTGATATAATTATGATATTTGATAATATTATGGTATTTTCTCATGATATTCTAATAAGCAATAGAAAATAAGTTATCTAGCATCTGCTTCTAGCAGACAGGCTTAAATAGTGGTGGAAAAATTTGAAATAGTGGTGGTGGAAAGGTATAATGGTGGTGGCATTGGTGTTTTAATGTTGAATGTAATAAGTTAATATGAACAACCTTATGGGGAAAAAACAACAACAAAGTAGGACCACAGCAAATTGGATAAGGAGGACACATAGAAGCCCATTAAGCTCAATGTGTTAAACCAATACAGAAGTTCAATCAGAACCAACAAACTCAGTAAATTCTCAGATTTTAGTGACACCATCATAGGATGTCTAATGAACTTAAAGAAACAGTGGCACAGCTAGTAACCAGAAAAGCAGAAAACCACAGCAGAATGAATATTGATGCTGAATGAGAAAACTACAAAAAATGAAAAGTATCATAGATGACATTTAAAACAAGATTTACTAGAATCCATGAATAGAAGATTATTAGCATCCTAGGAAAAGAGAAATGATTTCCAGGATGAGATGGAGGAAACTGCCAGAAAGATGGAAAATAATCTGAAAATAAATGAAGAGTATATCAGAAAACCACGATGTTAGTTCAAGAGGGACAATATAAGAATCACTGGAGTTCCTGAAGAACAGAAGGGCAAATTTAATGGAGAAAAAAATAGTTAAAGAAATTATAGACTGGAAATTCCAAGAGTTGAAAATTAAAGGCACTGAAATTCAAGAGATCTGAAAAGTCCCAGAGAAAGTAGACTCAAGTAGGAAAATTTTTACTTTGTACTCAAATTGACAAAATCTAAAGTTAGTTAAAGAATGTTGGAAGCAGTAAGGTCAAAAACAAACAAAACAAAACCTTACATACAGGGAAGCCATATCCCAATCTTGGAATCAGTTCTACCAGAAGCATTTAAGGGAGCGTCTTTAAAAGTGGGAACGTTCACTTATGGTGCTTATGGTTGCCCTCTTTTAGATTAAGGAAGGTATGTTTACTCCTAGCTTGTTAAGATATTTTATACATTTTAAATAATGAATTAATGTTTCACTTATGCTGAATTTTCTATGCCTTTTCAGGTGTTTTTTTAGAAAGAGCACTTTTTATTGCAATATCTTACATGTCTACACCAGCACAATATACAATATTTTCTAATATAAAATCAACATTCCCATTCTTAATATAAAACATATCTACACAATGAAGTACTATGCATCCACCAGGAAAACGGAGGTCTTGAAATTTGCTTATAACTGGATCGACATAGTATCATACTGAGTGAAAAAGTGGCAGAATCAAGCAATGGACATAGAATGATTGCATTCACGTGGGATATAAAAAAAATTGTATGGCACCCAAGGACAGTCAAAATGAGACCCAGAAGAACTGGTTCATGGTTGGAGGCTTGATATGGGGATGGGGGCAGTTAGGATAGAGAAGGGACCACTACGGCAATGGTAGCTGGAAATTATCGCTCTGGACAAGAACTGAGTGCTGAAAGTAGGTAAAGGGGTGTATATGATAAACTTTCATTACTGTATTGCAAATCATAATTCCCAAAGGAAAGAGAGACAGAGAGAGAGAGAAACAGAGAGGGGAGGGAGAAAGAGAGGGAGATAAAGGGGAAGAGTGAGAGAGAGAGAGAGAAAGAAAGAGAGAGAGAGCGCCTATCATAAAGGCAGGCTTGGGGAAAACTGGGGACATTGGTGGTGGGAAATGAACACTGTTGAAGGGATGGGTGTTGGAACATTGTATGACTAAGCCCAACATGAACAACTTTGTAACTGTGTATTTCACAGTGATTCAATTAAAACACACGCACACACACACACACACACACAAACACACCGTTAGTCTACTTTGGATGCCTATAAAAAGCAGTGCCATTGGGGCTGGAGTGATAGCACAGCGGGTAGGGCGTTTGTCTTCCACGCGGCTGACCTGAATTCGATTCCCAGCATCCCATATGGTCCCCTGAGCACCGCCAAGGGTGCGGAGCAAGGAGTGATGGCCAAATGTGACCCAAAAAACAAACAAACAAACAAAAAAGCAGTGCCATTTAACATCTAGATATTCATATATAATTTACTTTCAAATATATAGACTTAAAAATAAATTAATGTAGGGACTGGAACAATAGTTCAGTGTGTAGGGCACTTGCTTTGCATTAGGATAACTCAGATTTGATCCCCAGCAACCCCATATGGTGCCCTGAGCCCTGCCAGGTGTGATCCCTGAGCACAGAGCCAGAAGTAAGCTCTGAACACTGCTGAGTGTGACCCAAAAAACCAAAACAAAGAAAAAAGTAAATTGTGGCCATTTTAACCTGAAAAATACATTTTCCCATTTAACTTTTAAAAAGTCTTAAGCTTCTTAAAATATTTATAAAATTTTAATGGTTTTTTTTGTATCTCTAATAATTCATTTCAGAATTTCACTGATTTGATTAAACCTGTTGGAAAATGGGCCTTCCTACAAATTTTAGGTTAAAACTTCACTGACAGGCATCATCTAAGTTCCTGGTCAGTGGACCAGCATTGTGAGATGTACCAAATGATCTTACATAAAAGGCTAACTGGGGGCTGGAGCAATAGCACAGCGGGTAGGGTGTTTGCCTTGCACGCAGCCGACCCGGGTTCGATTCCCAGCATCCCATATGGTCCCCTGAGCACCGCCAGGGGTAATTCCTGAGTGCAGAGCCAGGAGCAACCCCTGTGCATTGCTGGGTGTGACCCAAAAACAAAAACAAAAACAAAAAGGCTAACTGTCCAGTGAGAGATGAATGGGCAAAGGAATGGTAGATAGATAGATAAATATAGATATAGACATAAGTATAGACATAAATATATGTGTGTATAAAATGAGTACAGCTGTAAGTAAATATAAAGATAGGCAGTTTTCTGCAACTTGGATGGAACTAGAGTGTAGTATGCTAGCAAAGTAAGTCAGAGAGAGAAAGATTGACCCAGGGTGCACTCAGTCATCTCTGGTGTATAGGAATTAAAACAAGATAATGGGCAAATAAATTAATTACAAATTGAGAACTCCAGAATGGAAGAGAGGGGAAGTAAGTGAACAGGATGAGATACAGGGCCGTCGGTGGGGAGGATCGGGGAGGGTCCTAAACACTTTGGTGGGGGTGTGCAAATTAACTGTCACTGAAATTAAACAGCTCATTACTGAAGAACCAGTGGCTTAGAAATCAAAAGGAAATCAAAAGATTCCTGGAAACAAATGAGAATGAAGACACCAGTTACCAGAATTTTTAGAGCACAACAAAAGCTGTGTTAAGAGGAAAGTTTATAGCTCTACAAGCATTCCTCTACAAGGAAGAGTGAGCTCACATACATAACCTAACCTCACAGTTTAAAATCTTGGAAAATGACCAACAAAAGGAACCCAAACCTGGCAAAGAAGGAAGAAGGAAGAAGGAAATAATAACATTTAGAGCAGAAATTAATGAGATGAAAGTGCAAAAAACAGTCCAAAAGATCAACGAAACCAAAAGCTGGTTCTTTGAGAAAATAAATAAGATCTATAAATCTCTAGCAAGACTCACAAAAAAAGGGAGAGAGGAAACCCTAATAAACAGAATCACAAATGAAAAGGGGGACATCATAACAGAAACTACAGAAATTCAAAGGATCATCAAAGATTACATTGAGAATCATTATGCCAGGAAATAAAAAAACCTCAAGGAAATGGATAAATTCTTGGATTCCAATAGCCCCCCAAGGCTGAACTAAGAGGACTTGGAGTACCTGAACAGATCTATCACTATCAAGGAAATTTAAATGGTATTAAAAAGTCTCTCGAAAACCGAAAGTCCTGATCCATAGGGATGCACTAGTGAATTCTTGTTGGGGCTGGACTGAGCTATCAGGGCGAGCCCATGTAGACTGTACCGTACTATGGACAGGAACATAGGGACCCATGAAAATGGGCGAGATTTCTCGTGTGTCCTGACTGGTTTGGATGAAGCTGAACATTTTCCCCCTTCAAGCTACCTTGAGAAAAACAATTTCAGTATATTGAAAAGAGCAGTTTTCCTTCTCTCACAGAAGCCTGGCTGGTCTTTGACATGCAGATGGTGTTAACCAGGCCTGACCTTTGATATTATAAATTGTAGGCTCTGGCCCAGCCTAGTCTTTTGGATGTAGATTTCAGGTGCTTTTAGCCCAAGGAAGGTTTTTTTTTTTTAACTTTTTATTAAATCACCATGTGGAAAGTTACAAAGTTCTCAGGCTTATGTCTCAGTTATACAATATTCAAACACCCATCCCTTCACCAGTGCCCATATTCCACCACCAAAAACCCCAGTATACCCCCCGCCCCCACCCCCTACCCCCCTACTGTATAACTAATGAATTTCACTTCATTTTCTCTTTACCTTGATTGCATTCCATAATTCAACACAAAACTCACTATAGTTGTTGGAGTTTCCACCCAAGAGAGTTAGACCTACTACCAAGGAAGCATTTGATAATTAGTTTTCCATTGCTGGAAATGATGAGATATGTAGCCCCACTGCTACCAGTACATAACTCTTTTTTTTTCTTTTTCCCTTTTTTTTTTCTCCCCCTCATCCCCCTTCCCGCGCCTCATAGTATGGTGTACGCCACGCCGCGTCGACCAGCGTGGGGCTTTTGCTTAGTTCACAGTCCAGAGAGGTGGCTGCTACATTAATAACCTTCAATATTTCAACAAAAACTTACTGTTATTATTTGGAGTTTCCCCCCCAAGTCAGACCTGTTCAAAAGGAACCGTTTCACATTGCTGACAATTATAAATGTTAAGTCGCGTGGACGCGGCAGCGTCCGCGCAGTTTTGGATTTCTGTTTAAAGCCCAGGGAAAATTCTGCCAGAAATTGCATAGCCCAGCTCACAGTCCCAGTGCATTGCTGTAAGAAGTCTGGAATCAAAGTCTTTAGGCGCAGAGGGTCCACTTCATGCTCAGTGGCTCCGGATTTATCTGGGCCGAGGGCGTGCTGGTTACGCCCCCTTCCCTTGAGTCCCTGGGAGCCCCAAGTGTAAAAATTGAATACCTCTGGGTTTGGAGTCTTAGAAGATGGCACCTGCCATGTGGGTGCCGCCAAGCCGCCGTTTTCCATGCAGGAAGACAGGGTGGGGGAAAAATCCACCCCCGGGCAGCACAGAGTTGTAGCCCAGTTCGTAGTCCCAGTGCACTGCTATTAAATGCTGCACTGGATGCCCGAATGTGTTAGATCTCTGGAATCAAAGTCTTTAGGCGCAGAGGGTCCAGCCCAAGGAAGGTTTTGGTTTTGGTTTTGTATCTTCTTTCCTGAGGCCTAGATTACTGGCCTGCAGATAAAAGGAAATCATGCTGCCTCAATGTTCTTCCTGTAACATCTTTTGATGCCTTTGGTGACATCACTGTATTGGGCCCTTTAGAGCTACCATGTTCAATAAAAGGAGATCCACGAGGCCCCCTGCCTTTGCCAAGAGCCAGAGCGAGCCTGGTCTTCCATGAGACATATTTCTTCCTTGTTCCTTATCTCAGCGTCTCCAACGGCACGAACGTTCACGCAACAAATTCTTCCAATCTTTAAAGAGGACTTACTCCCAATCCTTTTCAAGATTTTCCAGGAAATTGAAGAATCAGAAAGACTTCCAAACAGTTTCTGAGGCAAATATCACTATGATACCCAAAGCAGACAGAGATACAACAAAGAAAGAGAATTACAGGTCGAATTCACTGATGAGTACAGATGCAAAGATCCTCAACAAAATCATGTAAACAGAATCCAACAACTCATCAAAAAGATTATACACTATGACCAAGTAGGATTCATCCCAGGGATGCAAGGATGGTTTAACACTTGCAAGTCAAAGCATAATACAACATATCAATTAAAGAAAAGATAAAAACCATATGATCATGTCAATCACTGTATCACTGTCATCCTGTTGCTCAGGGATTTGCTTGAGCTGGCACCAGTAATATCTCCATTGTGAGACTTGTTACTGTTTTTGTCATATAGAATATGCTGCTCTGCCGTGCGAGCGAGATTCTCTTGGTAGCTTGCTGGGCTCTCAGAGAGGGATGGAGGAATTGAACCTGGGTCTGCTGCATGCAAGACAAATGCCCTACCCCCTCTGGTATCACTCCAGCCCATCATACCAATAGATGCAGAGAAAGCATTTGAAAAGATCCAGCACCTGTTCATGATAAAAACACTCAACAAGGTGTGAATTGAAGGAGCTTTCCTCAGTATAGTCAGAGCCATCTACCACAAGCCCACGGCAAGTATTATTTTCAATGGGGAGAAACTAAAAGCTTTACCTCTAAGATTGGGGACAAGACAAGATTGCCCACTCTTATCCACTTCTAGTCAAGATAGTACTGGAAGTTCTTGCCATAACAGTTAGGTAAGAAAAAATATCACAGTCATCCAGATAGGAAAGGAAGGGGCCAAACTATCATTATTTGTGGATGACATGATACTATACTTAGGAAAACCTAGAGATTCTTCAAAAAAGTGCCTAGTAATGATACATTTGTAGAGTAAAGTGGCATGCAACAAAATCAATGCCCAAAAGTCCATGGCTTTCCTAAATACAAATAATAAAAGAGGATAAAAAGATATTTAAAACAAAATCCCGTTCATAGTAGTGCCTCAGAAAATCAAGTACCTCGAAATCCATTTAACTAAAGAGGTGAACGACCTATACAAAGAAAATTACAAAACCCTACTTCAGGAAATAAAATAGGACATGAGGAAATAGATATACAGCCCCTGCTCATGAATAAGAAGGAATAATATTGTAAAAATTGCAATAGCCCCAAAGCATTAAACATATTCATGTGGTCCTGATCGGGATAGCAATCACATTCTTTAAATAAATAGACAAAACACTCCTGAAATTCATATGGAACAATAAACCCCCACGAATAGCTAAAGCAATCCTTGGGAAAAAGAAGATGGGTGGCATCATCTTCCCCAATTCAAACTGTACTACAAAGCAGTAGTAATTAAAACAGCATGGTATTGAGCTAGAAACAGACTAGTAGACCAATGGAACAGAGTTGAATTCTCTGTCACAGACTCTCAAATATATGATCACTTTATCTTTGACAAAGGAGCAAAATATGTGAAGTGGAACAAGGAAAGCCTCTTCAATAAGTGGTGCTGGGAAAACTGGTGGCCAGACAGCCAACTGCCAAAAAAATGAACTCTAACCTCTGTCTCACACCAGGCACAAAAGTCAGAGCAAAGTGGATTAAAGACCTCAATATTAAACATGAATACATAAGGTACATGAAAGAAAATGTAGACAGAACCTTCCATGACATTGAAGATAAAAGCATCTTTAAGGATGAAACACCACTGACCAAACAAGTGGAAACAAACATAAAACAAATGGGACTACGTTAAATTAAGAAGCTTCTGCACCTGAAAAGAAACAGTGACCAAAATACAGAGAGAGCCCACTGAATGAGAAAAATTATTTACCCATCAGATATGGGATTAATATTCAGGATATACAAACATTAGTAGAACTGTATCAGGAAAAAGCCACCAATCCCATCAAAAAATGGGGAGAAGAAATGAAAAGAAACTTCCACAGAAAAGAAATACAAATGGCCAAAAGGCATATGAAAAAATGCTCTACATCCCTAATCATCAAGAAGATGCAAATCAAAACAATGAGAAATTATCTTACACTGGAGACTGGCACACATCAAAAAGAACAGGAACAACAATTGCTGGCACAGATGTGGGGAGAAAGAAACTCTCTTTCATTGTTGGTGGGAATATTGACTGATACAGCCTTTCTGAAACACAATATGGGAATTCTCCAAAAACCTAGAATTTGATCTTCCATATGAAACAGCAATACCACTTCTGGGAATATATCCTCAGGGTGCACAAAAAGCACAATAAAAATGTCACCTGCACCTATTTGTTCATTGCAGCATTATTCCCAATAGCCAAAATCTGGAAACAGCCCAAGTGCCTGAGAACAGACGACTGTTAAAAGAAACTTTGGCATGGGGCTGGAGCAACAGTACAGTGATTAGGGCATTTGCCTTGCACTGTGGCTGATGCGGGTTTGATTCCTGGCATCCCATATGTCCCCCAAGCACCGCCAGGAGTAATTCCTGAGTGCAGAGCCAGGAGTAACCTCTGAGCATCGCTGGTGTGACCCAAAAAGAAAAAAAGAATAAAGAAAGAAACTTTGGTACATCTACACAATGGAATACTATGCACCTGTTAAGAAGAATGAACTCATGAAGATTGGATATGGGAGTATCATGCTAAATGAAATGAGTCAGAGGGGGATAGACATAGAATGGCTGCATTCATTTGTGAAATATAAAATAACATAATATGAGACAAACACCCAAAGACAGTATAGACAAGGGCTGGAAGATTGCTCTGCGGTGGGAAGCCTGCGTGGAGGAGAAGGCAGTTTGGCTAAAGAAGGGATCACTAAGTCAATGATGGTTGGAGGGATTGTTCGGGATGGGAGATGAAAGTAGATAAAGGCTTCTCAGTAACTGTACGGCAAATCATAATGCCCAAAAGGAGAGAAAGAGAGAGGGAGGGAGAGAGAGAGAGAGAGAGAGGGAGAGGGAGAGGGAGAGAGAGAGTCAGAAGGAAACTGTCTGCCATAGAAGCAGGGAATGGGGTGAGGTTGGGGTGACAGGAGGGATACTAGGGACATTGGTGGTGGAAAATGTATACTGGTGGAGGGATGGGTGTTCAATCATCATATGACTGAAACTCAATCATGAAAACTTTGTAACTATCTCATGGTGATTCAATAAAAATAGAAAACTTGGGGCTAGAGTGATAGCACAGCGGGTAGGGCGTTTGCCTTGCACGCGGCCAACCCGGGTTCAAATCCCAGCATCCCATATGGTCCCCTGAGCACCACCAGGGGTGATTCCTGAGTGCATGAGCCAGGAGTGACCCCTGTGCATTGCTGGGTGTGACCCAAAAAGCAAAAAAAAAAATAGAAAACTTATTTTATGATAATTTTGCAGTGATATCATTTTGTTGTACACCTGAAATGGCAATTATACTTAAATAAAATATGAATTTTATACTTACATAAAAATTTTAACTTTAGTTATGAAAGAATAGTTTTTGAGTCTGACCTTTTCAGTGAATACTTTTGTTTCCCTGGGAAAATAATGTTCCATTTAATCAGTAGAAGGGTACTAACTTTCATAATGTATAAAAAATTATATGTCTATATTATCAATATTATATGTCAATGTGGAAAAGAAAAGTAAAAAAGGTAAAGAAGAAAAAGAAAATTATATAGTTTCATAGGGTTTTGTGATGAACATGTAAGATCATTATAATATCTAAGTATAGTGACCAATAAATGCTTGGAAATTGTTATTATGGTTTTAAAATAATCAGTTTGGAAAAATCATTCCATGCTTAACACCTAATAATCACATTTCTATAAAAATTTTAAATTCTAAAAATAATGCTGTCTGCATTACAAAGCCAATATTTGTTAAAAATAAATTTTAATAAAATCATTTAATGCAGTCACTACATACTTAATTGTTCTTTAGAATTTTCTGAATCACCTTGTAAATTTAAAATCAATGTAAATTATATTTGTCAGTAAGATATTCTGTCCAAGGTAATGAAATTAAACAACTAAACTGCTAATATAAGCAAGTATACATAATTTACTTTAGAAAAACTTGGGAGAGCCACACCCAACAGTGTTGGAGGTCACTCTCAGCAATGCTTAGGGAACCATATGGTGCCAAGGATTATATCTTGGACTTCCATATTCAAATGTTGAGCTCTTAGTTCTAGTTTTTTTGAAATGTTATCAAATTAATTCAATGTCAAATTTTAATTTATTTTTATAAAGTTGTTCACAATAATTCATTGCATTTAATATTCTAACACAAATCCCACCACCATTGAACCTTCTCATCACCATATTTTTTTAGTATTTTATTTATTTTTTATTAATTTATTCTTTTATTGAATCACCATGTGGAAAGTTACAAAGCTTTCAGGTTTAAGTCTCAGTTATACAATGCTCAAACTCCCATCCCTTCACCAGTGCACATATTCCACCACCAAGAATCACAGTATACCTCCACCCCACCCACCCCCACCTCCCCAGTCCCCCACCCCACCTGTGTAACTGGTAAATTTCACTTTACTTTCACTTTACTTTGATTACATTCAATATTTCAACTCACTATTAGTGTTTGGAGTTTTTCCCCCTAAAGTCGGACCTGCTGAAAAGGAAGCATTTGATAATTTGTTTTCCTTTACTAAGAATGAAGAGATATGAGGTCGAGTGGCCGCACTAGCGGGCGCATGGTTTTGGATTTCTGTATTTTAGTAACAAAGTCCAGAGAAATATCTGCCAAAAATTGCATCATTGTAAGCTTGTACCTCTCAGCTACTTTATATTCCACATATGAGTGCAATCTTTCTATGTCTGTCTCTCTCTTTCTGACTCATTTCACTCAGCATGATACTTTCTATGTTGATCCACTTATATGCAAATTTCATGACTTCATGTTTTCTGACAGCTACATAGTATTCCATTGTGTAGATGTACCAAAGTTTCTTTAACCAGTCATCTGTTTTGGGGCACTCTGGTTTTTTCCATATTCTGGCTATTGTAAACAGTGCTGCAATGAACATAGAGATGCAGATGTCATCTCTACTATATCTTTTTGCCTCTCCGGTATATATTCCCAGAAGTGGTATTGCTGGGTCAAATGGAAGCTCAATTTCTAATTTTTTGAGAATCGTCCATATTGTTTTCCAAAAGGGCTGAACCCGTTGGCATTTCCACCAGCAGTGAAGGAGAGTCCCTTTCTCCCCACATCCACATCAACACCCGTTGCTTTTGCTTTTTAGGATGTGGGCCAGTCTCTGTGGAGTGAGATGATATCTCATTGTTGTTTTGATCTGCATCTCCCTGATGATTAGTGATGTTGAACATTTTCTCATATGCCTCTCAGCCATTCAGATTTCTTCTTTAGGAAAGTTTCTGTTCATTTCATCACCCCAGTTTTTGATTGGGTTGGCAGTTTTCTTTTTGTGGAGTTCAACCAGTGTATTGTATATCCTTGATATCAACCCTTTATCAGATGGATACTGCGTAAATATCCTTTCCCATTCTGTAGATTGTCTTTGTATTTTGGTGACTGTTTCTTTTGAGGTGCAGAAGCTTCTTAGTTTGAGATAGTCCCATTTATTTATCTTTATTTTCACTTGCTTGGCCAGTGGCGTGTCAGCTTTGAAGGTACCGTTGGCTTCAATGTCATGGAGGGTTTTGCCGACCTTATCTTCAGTGTACCTTAGGGATTCTGGTCTGATGTTGAGGTCTTTAATCCATTTTGATCTGACTTTTGTACATGGTGATAGGTGGAGGTCTAAGCCCATATTTTTGCATGTAGCTTTCCAGCTTTGCCAGCACAATCTGTTAAACATGCTTTCTTTGCTCCACTTCACATTTCTTGCTCCCTTATCAAAGATTAGATAATCATATATTGGGGGGGGGGGGGTGTCAGGGTATTCAACCCTGTTCCATTGGTCTGCAGCTCTGCCTTTGTTCCAGTACCATGCTGTTTTAATTACTACTGCTTTGTAGTAGAGTTGGAAGTTGGGGAGGTTGATTCCTCCCATTTTCTTTTTCCCAAGAATTGCTTTAGCTATTCGTGGGGGCTTATTGTTCCGTATGAATTTCAGGAGCGCTTGCTCCATTTCTTTGAAGAATGTCAAAGGTATCCCTATAGGGATCGCATTGAATTTGTATAATACTTTGGGGAGAATTGCCATCTTGATAATATTAATTGTTCCAATCCATGAGCAAGGGATGTCTTTCCATTTCCTCGTGTCCTCTTATATTTCCTGAAGTAGCGTTTTGTAGTTTTCATTATACAAGTCCTTTACCGCCTTAGTTAAGTTGATTCTGAGGTACTTGATTTTCTGAGGCACAATTGTGAACAGGATTGCTTTTATCATGTCGCTTTCTTCTCTCTCATTATTTGCATATAGGAAAGCCATGGACTTTTGGGTATTGATTCTATAGCCTGCAACTTTACTATACAAGTCTATTGTTTCTAGGAGTTTCTTGGCAGAGTTTTTAGGGTTCTCTAGGTATAATATCATATCATCTGCGAACAGTGAGAGCTTGAGTTCTTCCTTTCCTACCTGAATGCCCTTAATATCTTTTTCTTGCCTAACTGCTGTTGCAAGTACTTCCAGTACTAATATTGAACAGAAGTGGAGAGAGTGGACATCCTTGTCTCATCCCTGTTCTCAGAGGGAAGGCTCTTAGTTTTTCTCCATTGAGGATGATGCTTGCCATAGGCTTGTGATAAACGGCTTTGAATATATTGAGGAAGGTCCCTTCTATACCCATTTTGGCGAGCATTTTCATCATAAATGGGTACTGTCTCTTGTCAAATGCTTTCTCTGCATCTATTGATATGATTATATGATTTTTATCTTTTCTTTTGTTGATATGATGGATTATGTTGATTGATTTCCAGATGTTAAACCATCCTTGCATCCCCAGGATGAATCCCACTTGGTCGTGGTGTATGATCTTTTTGATGAGTTGTTAAATTCTATTTGCTAATATTTTGTTGAGGATCTTTTCATCTGTGTTCATAAGGGATATTGGCCTGTAGTTTTCTTTTTTTTTGTGGTGTCTTTCTTTGCTTTTGATATTACGGAGATATGAGCCTCATAGAAACTGGGAGGGTTTCTGTTTCTTCAATTTCCTGGAAAAGCTTGAGAAGTACTGGCAATAGGTCCTCTTTAAATGTTTGGAAGAACTCGCTAGTGAATTCGTTTGGACCTGGGCTTTTGTTTTTGGGAAGACTTTTGATTACTGTTTAAATTTCTTTGATATTAATTGGACTATTCAGGTACTCCAGGTATTGGGAGATTATAGGAATCGAGGAATTTATCCATTTCTTCTAGGTTCTCTTGTTTCGTGGCATACAGATTTTCAAAGTAGTCTCTGATGATCTTTTGAATTTCTTTGGTTTCTGTTGTGATGACCCCCTCTTTCATTTCTGATTCGGCTTATAAGGATTCTCTCTCTCTCTTTCTTTGTGAGTTTTGCTAGTAGTTTATCATCTTGTTTATTTTCTCAAAGAACAGCTCTTGGTTTCATTGATCTTTTGGATTGTCTTTTTAGTTTCCATGTCATTAATTTCTGCTCTAAGTTTTATTATCTCTTTCCTTCTGCCTGGTTTGGGCTCCTTTTTTTGTCCTTTTCTAAGGTCTTGAGCTGTGAAGTCAAGTTATTTATGTGGGCCTTTTCTTCCTTCCTGAGATATGCTTGCAAAGCTATAAATTTTCCCCTTAATACAGCTTTAGCTGTGTCCCACAGGTTCTGGTAGCTCGTGTCTTCATTCTCATTTGTTTCCAGGTACCTTTTGAGTTCTTCCTTGATTTCCTTCCTCACCCACTCATTGTTCAGCATCGAGCTATTTAATTTCCAGGTGTTTGATTTGGTTTTCTGCATCTTTCCATGATTAACTTTTATCTTCAGTGCATCATGGTCTGAAAAAATAGCTGGTACAATGTCTATATTGTTGATTCTGTTGAGGTATGCTGTGTGGCCCAGCGCATGGTCTATTCTGGAAAATGTGCCATGTTCACTGGAAAAGAATGTGTATTCCTTTTTGCGGGGATATAGAGCCCTGTATAGATCTATTAGCCCTCTCTATTCTATTTCTTCCTTCAAAGCCAGTATTTCCTTGGTGAGTTTCAATCTTCTTGATCTGTCCAGAGGTGATAGTGCGGTGTTGAAGTCTCCAACTACTATTGTGTTGCTCAAAATGCCCTTCTTAAGGTCTGTTAGCAGCTGTTGTAGGTATTTAGCTTGTCTTTCATTGGGTGCGTAGACGTTTAGGAGTGTGATTTCTTCCTGATGTACATATCCCGTGATTAATAAAAAGTGGCCTTCACTATCCCTTCTAATCTTTTTCAACCTGAAGTCTATGTTTTCCACCCCTGCTTTTTTTAGGGAGTTGTTTGCTTGCAGGATTGTTTTCCATCCTTTGACTTTGAATCTGCGTTTGTTTTGGCTATTCAGATGTGTTTCTTGGAGGCAGCAGAATGTTGGATTCTTTCTCTGAATCCATTTTGCCAGTCTGTGTCTCTTAATTGGTGAATTTAGACCATTGACATTAAAGGAGATTATTGTTATGGGATTTTGCGCCATCCTTGTGTAAGGGTTTGTTGTGTTTGTAGGGGTTCTTCTTGTCTTACAATAGCCCCTTTAGTGCTTCTTTTAGGTTTGGTTTTGAGTCTATGAAGTTCCTGAGCTGTTGTTTATCCCCAAAATAGTATATCATTCCTTTGAGCTTGAATGAGAGTTTAGCCGGATAAAGTATTCTTGGTGAAGCATTCATTTCATTGAGTTTTTTCACTATATTCCACCATTGCCTTTGGGCCTGGAGGGTTTCCTCTGATATATCTGCTGTGAATCTAAGGGGTGCTCCTTTGTATGTGATTTCCTTCTTTGACCTTGCTGCTTGCAGTATTTTGTCTCTATCCATGACATCCATCATTGTAACTATGATATGTCTTAGGATTTTTCTGTTAGGATCTCTTTTAGCTGGCACCCTTCTGGCTCCTTGAATTTGGATGCCTGCATTGTCCAGCTCTGGGAACTTTTCAGCAATGATTTGTTTGACTGTGGCTTTTTCACTGAGGTTGGTTCCCTGTCCTTCTGGTACTCCAATGATTCTGATGGTGTTCCTCTTGAAATCATCCCCTAGGACTCTGATTCTCCCTATAGCTATTTTGAGGTCTCTTCCCATTGTTTGTTGTTGCCCGTAGGCTTCTTGCAGCTCATCTTCAAGCACACTGATTCTGTCTTCCGCTGCAGTCATTCTATTGTTGAGGGCAGCCAGAGAGTTTTTTATTTCATCTACTGAATCCTTCATTTCTTTTTGTAAGTTTTTTTATTTCTGCTCTCATTTCTCCCCATATTTTGTCGGCTGTCTGTTGTATTGTTTCTGTCAGATCCTCCTTTAAGTTGTCAATCTTTGCATTGAGTTCATTGAACATCTTGAGGATTTCAACTCTAAATTCTTTATCAGAGAGCTCAAGTTTGTAGGAAACGCCAATTGAGGTTTCTGGACTCCTTTCATCGTCCTCTGCTTTTGGTGGGTATTTGCGCTGTTTCTTCATGTTGTTGTGGTGGTATGGAAGAGGGACCCTGAAGATCAGTATCTCTGTTCCCTCTTGTTGTGAAAAAGGATTCTGGATGGGCTCGGTCAATGGTGGTTGCCTTTTTATTTTCTCCTTCTAGAACATGGCCTCCCACTCAGATGTTCCTTTAATCCTTATGTGAAGTCTTGTGTTTTATTGTCCTACTATTGACGGATAGCTAGGATGTTACTCTTGGACATGATATAGGTGATGAAAGTTGAGATGAAACAACATATTGATGGATTTGAGGAGAATATCTGCAGACGAGTTAGCAGCGGCCTGCCGGAAAAGATGCCATGCCCACTTTGCCTAGGACACGCCCCTGACGATTAGGCCACGTCCCTTTCCCACAACCCGACAGCAGGTCAAGGGGTTGGGGGTGGTGTGCCGGTCACTCGGCCGGCAGTCCGGAGGGGAGGGAAGGCTGGGGTGCTCAGGGCCGAGGATCAGGCTGGGTCGCCTCATGACCATATTTTGAATGTTTCCACCCCAAAACCCAAACTATGCCCCCACTGAAAGTAGAACTGAATTAATTAATTTTATATTGCTTATTATAAATAATCTGCTAAAAATGGTCCAATAAAGTTTTCTTAGAGGAAAGTGTGTGAAGATTGTTGTATTTGATCCTGCAGCCATTAAGCATTTGTATAAGAGATTAATAACATGTTTGTTAATCAAATGTTGTGTGCTTTTCTTGGTACACCCGTGGTGTAGATTATGAGAGGTTGCTCCAGGAATTCTAAAATTTAGAATACGATTATAGAGCAGATTTACTCATAGATTAGGCCTATGTTAGGCTTCCTTCCTGGACCTTCATTTCTGAGTCTCTGGATCATTGCCATTGATGAGATTTTATGGCACCAGGGGCAGTTTGTGAGTGTGACAGTCAAGCTACTGATAAACTTGGGAGATGGAGGGAGGAGGCCTATTTCTGCTCAGAGCGAGCCTGGAGATTTCAGTCATGGGTCTTGCATACCTGGAGTTTTCTGCAGATTCACTTATGGGTGAGGCTCATCCAAGCCTGTGGAGAGTGGTCATGAGCATAGCAGCAATTGAGTTCTGGAGGTTTTTGGCTGCCGATGCTCTGTTGGGGCGGGGAGGGAAACTCACCTGCCCACCTCCAAGTTGCCCCAGTGAAAACAGCTGATGTAGGGGTCTAGACGTTCTATGTTGCTCTTGATGAAAGATTTCTTAAACTAAGCATCTTGTACAAATAATTATTCATGGATAATATATTTAGATATATACACACATCCAGTTAATTTCTTTCATTGAAATAGTTGTGTCCCATTTCTCTGTCTCTTTTACTCTATATGGATTTTATTATTTATGCTATATACCACTTGTTATAAATTGAAATTATTGGTCTGAAAAATAAATAACTGCTAACATGATCATATTTTGATGTTAAGTATTTATTATTATGACAGAGTAAATTAAAACTTTATTCTTTTAAGTCACTAGAAGTACGCCTTCTGTGTGATGTGGAAGATATTATTACCCCTGAAACAGAAACAAGTCCTCCATTCCCAGATCTCTCATCTCAGCTTCCTTCTTCAAGAAGTCTTTCTGGGAGCACTAATACTGTAGAAAGTGAAGGAGCAACAAAAGACAGTATTCCATGTCTCAAGTAAGAGTTACAATCAAATTTGAAAATAAATTTGCACATTATATAATTTTTAAAACTGCATCGATTAATAATTATTCCTCTCCTCATATTGTTATCAAATAAGACAATCCCTAATTTCTACTTTTCTTTAAACATCTACAAATAATGCACAATATTATTATTCTCTTAGCAATTCATATTTTTCCTTTCCCAAAGCACCCAAAAGGAACACAGCTAGATAAACTGGGAAAATATTTGTTAGGCCTGAAATATGGCAACGTATTTGGTACTTTTTAACTGAAAAACTATGTTTAAGGAACTTATTCAATTTTCATGAAATGGAAGAGAAAGTCAAATGTACTATTGCAAGAGTACTTAAACAGAAAGAGAAAATTTTATGATTTCTAGGATATTGCATAATACTTTTAAAAAACTGATTTCATTTTCAATAAATTATATTCTTTAAGTGTCATAATCTAATAAAACTTAAAGTTAAGCAAAACCATGGTAATGCCCATATTGTTTTATGAGTTTTAGTAATATATGAAAGTATACGATTTCCTTACACTACTATTTTCTGCTTCTTCATCAGAATATCAAATACTTTTAGTATTCAAAGAGAATTAAACCTACGAGGAATTTCTGTGAGCTTCCTATAAAAATATCTAAGTCTTTTACTCAAGAAAGTTTATCTAGCATATTCCACAAATATCACTAGTTTCCCATCTTTATGAAATATACATTTATAAGATTTCTAGAGTGAAATCAGCTTATCATACAATAACCATACCTTTGTGGTCATTGGTCTCCCCCAATTCTTCTCTTGTCGAATAATAAAAGTAAATATAAATAGATGTTATTGGAGGAGGAAAACTACAAGGGGAAGACAACATAAAATTTTAGTGCTAACTACATACTATATTAAGAATCCCAGTTTTCATTTTTAATTAAAATGGGGCTCTTTATAGGATTTTTCATTTGGAAAAAGTAACACTTTCACTACTGAAATTTATAGATTTATCACTTTGACCATCTCACTGAAAATGGATTTGGAGGTGGAAGAAAAGGGCAAAAACTAGGGGCCAGATTTAGCATGCAAATACGCAGGACACAAGATATCAATTTCAGATAGACAACGAATTTATTTGTATTGTATATTCTGAAAATTATAATGGGCATTACTCTATATACAAAGATATATTGGTATTTACTTAAAGTACAGACTTAAAAGACTATCCAGTATTTTTCAACTGAACTTGGATGAGTAGTAAAGTAACTAGGAGAGACATAAAAGCTGATCATATTCTGTTTATATTTTTGAAGATAGTCCACAGCAACTTTTGATAAGTGGATGTAAGGTGGGAGTGAAAGGAATTTAGTCAAGGAAGACTTTTGTAACAAGAATGTAGATGTTTATACTTATAGTGCTACAATGTTTTTGAACTAAATAATTAGAAGGATAAAAATTGTTACCAATTGGAGTAGAGAAAGCTAAAGGTGGAAAATATCGGGAGGGAGAGGAAAGGAATTGGGGTTTGGGTTATATTGAACTTTTAAGTTTGGTAACATATTAAGAGTCTTTTTCAATTTGGTCGAGTGGGCACCAGTAACATCTCCATTGTGAGACTTGTTACTGTTTGTGGCATATCGAATACGCCATGGGGAGCTTGCCAGGCTCTGCCGTGTGAGATTCTGCACCACTAATACAAATAACATTTTCCTTGGAAGTAAAAAGAAGTTATAGACCTGATTAAAGAAAATGTCCTTGAGGGGCTGGAGCGATGCCACAGCAGGTAGGGCATTTGCCTTGCACACGGCTGACCCAGGTTCCATTCCCAGCATCCCACATGATCCCCTGAGCACCCCCAGGGGTAATTTCTGCGTGCAGAGCCAGGAGTGACCCCTGTGCATCTCTGGGTGTGACCCAAAATGCAAAAAGAAAAAAAAAGAGAGAGAGAAAGAAAGAAAAGAAAAGAAAGAAAATGTCCTTGAGAGAAAAACTAATAAAAAGTGAGTGGTGTACTTAAAGCTAAAAGACACATCTTTATTCTGTTCCTTGTGCTTGGTGTTTTTTATATTTCCATATAAAGATTTCATGTAGTTCAGAAGTTTAATTGTCCATACTTATTTAAAATGTATGTGATATAATTGCAGTTTCTCTTTTTTTTCTAGTGTCAAGTCTAGACCAGTCCGAATGCCCCCAGGCTATCAAGCGGAACTTGTTATTCAGCTAGTGTGGGTAGATGGAGAACCTCCCCAACAGATTACTAGTCTTGCTGTAAACTCAGCATATGGAATGTAAGTAGCTCAATGTTCTTTTAATTTTTGTAATTTTAAATATCTGATTTATTTACATGCTTTTTAAAAAAAAAAACACTGAAGTGAATCACTAAAACAGAAAGAAGCGGTGTTTGGACTTTTATTAAACATGATTCCCCAATTTTTAAGGTACTTCTATTTTTTCTTTCTTTTATCTTTTTTGTTATTTTGTATGTTTGGTTTAGGGGTGACCACACCAGACTAATCTCTGGGCTTTGTGCACAAGGATCACTCCTAACAAAATTTGGAGACCACACAGGGTGCCAGGGAATGAATCCCGGGTTGACCATGTGCAAGGCAAGCACATTATCTACTTACAATCTCTTCAGCCCCAAGTAATTCTATTTTTCTAGTATTCTTTTGTGGGACTGGAGTGATAGCACAGCGGATAGGGCGTTTGCCTTTCATGCGGCCGACCCAGATTCGATTCCTCCATCCCTCTCAGAGAGCCCTGCAAGCTGCTAAGTGTATCCCGCTCTCACGCAGAGCCTGGCAAGCTACCTGTGGCGCATTCCATATGCCAAAAACAGTAATAGCAAGTCTCACAATAGATTCACGTTACTGGTGCCTGCTTGAGCAAATTCTTTTGTGGGTCTGGATTTTGTATAATACTTCAAAAGGCCTTTCTCACTTAAAGATAAAATTTTATATATTTTTTCTAAATTTCATTGTTATTAAAACATTGAAGTCTGTAATGTATCTAAAATTTATTTAGGCATAAGTATAAAATATGGATTAAACTCCTGGATTTGCACTCAGGGACCACTCCTGGCAGGCTCTGAGTTGGGGTAGAGCATATGCAGTGCCAGTGATCTCAACCAAGTTTGCTTTTTTTACATAGACCCCTAACTAAATCTGGTGAGCTTAATGAGTACTCCTTGAAGTTATCAAAATAGGGGGGTATCAAAATACTATCTAAAATATTTCATCTACAATACTTTTTTTTGCAGGGTAGTGGTGGCAGGATAGAGATTAACATAGATATTGGGAGTTTTTTAGAAGTGAAAAAAAAAATGAGGTAGGACAGTTAGTAGAATAGCACATGATGAGGAGAGAAGAGGAAATGAGTTTGGGATCTTCTGTAGTTCATTATATGCTAAGAATATACATATGTCCTCTAGAGTAGTGTTTTCTATCCACTGGTCTGCAAACCAGTGGAAAACATTAGGTGTGAAAGGGTTGGAAACCACTGGTCTATCACTGCATTCTTTGACCAGTGTCAAGACACTGGCCTGTATAGAAAAACAGAAAACCAGATCAAGTAGTTACCATGGAAAATGACTGAGTCCAAGTCATTTCCAGGGTTCTGTACTGGAAAGATTTACCAGAAAAGATACAAAGATGCTAAAATTCAGAAACTATAAGGTGTATTGTCAGTTTCAGATCTTCATTTCATTAGAAAATATATATTAGTGACTGTACTTCCCAAATAGGGACCGTACAGAGCCTCTGAGGAACTTGTACTTTTATAAGAAAGATAATTTGAATACTTGCCTCATAGACTGTGTCAACTGCAAAATATCTAGGTCAAATGACTATCTGTATAAATTTCATCAGGTTTCTAAAAAAAATGAATAATACTAGCATTATTTTTAAATATTTCTGAGAATCGTAAAAGAAAAACAAGATTCATCTCATTTTATTAGGCCACTATCGGTTGATGTCAATGCTTGAAAAGACCATTATTGCGGGATCATATGGAAGCTCAGTTTCTAGTTTTTGAAGGAATGTCTATATTGTTTTTTAAAAAGGCTGGACCAGTCAGCATTCCCACCAACAATGAAAGAGCCTCCCTTTTTTCCCACATGCACACCAGCACTGGTTGCTTTTGTTCTTTTGAATGTGTGCCAGTCTCTGTGGTGTGAGATGATATCTTGTTGTTTTGATTTGCATCTCCCTAATGATTAGCTATGTAGAGCATTTTTCCATGTGCCTTTTGGCCATTTGTATTTCTTTTTTGGGGAATTTTCTGTTCATTTCTTCTCCCCATTTTTTGATGGGGTTAGTGGCTTTTTTCTTGTACAATTCTACTAGTGTCCTAGTGTCTTGTATACAAGATATATCCTGGATATTAATCTCTTATCAGATGGGTATTGGGTAAGTATTCTTTCCCGTTTCATACGCTCTCTCTGTATTTTGGTCACTGTTTCTTTTCAGGTGCAGAAGCTTCTTAATTTAATGTAGCTCCATTTGTTTATCCTTGTTTCCACTTACTTGGTCAGTGGTGTTTCATCCTTAAAAATGCTTTTATCTTCAGTGTCTTGGAGGGTTCTGCCTACATTTTCCTTCATATACCTTAAGTATTCATGTCTGATATTGAGGTCTTTAATCTGCTTTGCTCTGACTTTTGTGCCTGGTGTTAGACAGAGGTCAGAGTTCATTTTTTTGCAGGTAGCTGTCCAGTTTTCCCAGAAACAGTTGTTGAAGAGGCTTTCCTTGTTCCATTTCACATTTCTTGTTCTTTGGCAAAGATTAAGTGATCATATATTTGAGAGTCTGTGACAGAGAATCCAACTCTGTTCTGTTGGTCTGTGGGTCGGTTTTTAATCCAATACCATGCTGGTTTAATTAGTACCGCTTTGTAGTACAGTTTGAATTGGGGAAGGTGATGCCACCCATCTTCTTTTCTCCCAAGGATTGCTTTAGCTATTCATGGGGGTTTATTGATCCGTATGAATTTCATGAGTGTTTTGTCTTATTTCTTTGAAAAATGTCATGGCTATCCTGATAGGGACCACATTACATCTGTATAGTGCTTTGGGGAGTATTGCCAATTTGATACTATTAGTCCCTCCTATCCATGAGCAGGGTATGTATCTCCATTTCCGAGTGTCCTCTTTTATTTCCTGAGGTAGTACATCTACACAATGGAATACTATGAAGCTGTTAGGAAAGATGAAGTCATGAAATTTGCTTATAAGTGGTTGGACATGGAGAGTATCATGCTAAGTGAAATGAGTAAGAAAGTAAGAGACAGACATAAAGGGGCTTCACTCATTTATGGAATATAAGATAACAATATGAGACTGACACCCAAGGACAGTAGACAATAGGGCCAGTAATATTTCTTCATAGTTGGAAGCCTTTCTCATGAACTGGGGAGAAAGCAGCTGGAAGAGAGAAGGGATCACTAAGACAATGATGGTTAAAGAAATCATTTGGAATGGAAGATGCGTGCTGAAAGTAGATAAAGGACCAAATGTGATGGCCTCTCAGTATCTGTATTGAAAATCATAATGTCCAAAAGTAGAGAGAGAGTATGGGGGAAATTGTCAACCATGGGGGTAGGGAGAGGGTTGGAAAGGGCAGGTATAGTGGGGACATTGGTGGTGGAGAATGTGTACTGGTGGAGGGATGGGTGTTTGATCATTGTATGATTGAAACTCAAACATGAAAGTTTGTAACTGTATCTCACGGTGTTTCAATTAAAAAAATTTTTTTAAAAATAAAAGGCCAATGGAACTAAACAATCTAGTAAAAATAGAAATCAACAAATGGGACTACATTAAACTAAAAAGCTTCTGCACCGCAAAAGATACAGTGACCAGAATACAAAGACTATCTACAGAATGGGAAAGGATATTTACACAATACCCATCAGATAAGGGGTTAATATCAATGGTATATAAAGCACTGGTTGAACTCTACAAGAAGAAAACATCCAACCCCATCAAAAAATGGGGCGAAGAAATGAACAGAAACTTTACCAAGGAAGAGATACGAATGGCCAAAAGGCACATGAAAAAGTGCTCTACATCACTAATCGTCAGAGAGATGCAAATCAAAACAACCATGAGATACCACCTCACACCACAGAGACTAGCACACATCCAAAAGAACAAAAGCAACCGCTGTTGGAGAGGATGTGGGGAGAAAGGGACCCTTCTACACTGCTGGTGGGAATGCCGGCTAGTTCAGCCCTTTTGGAAAACAGTATGGACGATTCTCAAAAAACTAGAGGTTGAGCTTCCATTTGACCCAGCAATACCACTGCTGGGAATATATCCCAGAAAAGCCAAAAAGTATAGTCGAAGTGACATATGCACTTATATGTTCACCGCAGCACTGTTTACAATAGCCAGAATCTGGAAAAAACCCGAGTGCCCTAGAACAGATGACTGGTTGAAGAAACTCTGGTACATCTATACAATGGAATACTATGCAGCTGTTAGAAAAAATGAGGTCATGACGTTTGCATATAAGTGGATCAACATGGAAAGTATCATGCTAAGTGAAATGAGTCAGAAAGAGAGAGACAGACATAGAAAGATTGCACTCATCTGTGGAATATAGAATAATAGACTCTAAGACTAACGCCCAAGAATAGTAGAAATAAGTACCAGGAGATTGTTTCCATGGCTTGGAGGCTGGTCTCTCATTCTGGGTAACTCAGGGAAGGGACCACCAAGTAAAATGTGGTTGGAGGTCATGTGGGGGAAGGGCGATGCGGGCTGAATACAGACTAGAGACTGAACACAATGGCCTCTCAACACCTTTATTGCAAACCACAACACCTAATCAGAGAGAGAGAACAAAAGGGAATTCCCTGCCATAGTGGCAGTGTGGGGTGGGGGGAGACGGGACTGGGGAGAGGGGGAGGGATGTTGGGTTTACTGGTGGTGGAGAATGGGCACTGGTGAAGGGATGGGTTATCGAACTTTGTATGGGGGAAACATGAGCACAAAGATGTATGGATCTGTAACTGTACCCTCACGATGACTCTCTAATTAAAAATAAACTAATAAAAAAAAAAGAATTAACTGAGATAATCCTTAAGAATGTCACTTACTGACCTCTCTACATTTCCGTAATTGGATTCTGATAATCCAAGTGACTCATCAAAGAAAGGTAGTGGGCATCGCTACCAGAAGGTGGCGCTGCAGTCCTCAGTGAAGGTAGTGAGGCGGGTGCTGGAAAAAAAAAATCTGGGTTTTAGAAGATTTTATTTAAAATAATGAGACACATCTGATCATCTGATTAATTTCCTTAAGAATAATTTTACTTTTGTCTTTTTGGGGAAAGATGTGCACACTAAGTGAAAATGAACAGCTGTTGAGAATAAAAGAAAAATACTTCATTTAGTATCGATTAATTTCTATCATCATTGTTCAGTACAATAGTCTTAGACTTAATTACTGATGTAAAGAACATTATGACTGACTGTGAAATAAAATCTCTGCTCTCCTCAAAAAAAAATAAAATAAAATAAAAGGCCATTATTAAGAGGGAAAGTTATGAGATCACATTTTGTGTACACATACATGTAAAACTCCGAGGCAAAATACATATAAATCTATCTAGGAAGAAAATACATGTTATAAATAGGTTTAGTTTACACTAAGAATGCAAAGCATATTTAATATTTGGAATAAACCGTATAATTCACCTTACTCATAGGATATAGTAAAAAAAAATATGATTAACTTAGTGATTGAAAGTAGTCTCAAGGATGCAAAAAAGCACAGCAGAAATGACATCTGTACCTATATATTCATTGCAGCACTGTTCACAATAGCCAAAACATGGAAACAATTTGAGTGCCCTACAACAGATGACTGCTTAAAGAAACTTTGGTACATCTACACAATGGAATACTATGCAGCTGTTAGGAGAGATGAAGTCATGAAATTTGCTTATAAATTGATAAACATGTAGAGTATCATGCTAAGTGAAATGAGTCAGAAAGAGAAGGACAGACATGGAAGGACTACACTCATTTGTGGAATATAAAGTAACATCACATAAGGCTGACATCCAAGGACAGTAGATACAAGGGCCAGGGGGATTGCCCATAGCTGGAAGACTGCTTCATGAGCGGAGGGGAGAAGGCAGATGGAATAGAGAAGGGATCGTTACGAAAATGATGGCTGGAGGAACCAGTCGGGATGGGAGATGCATGCCAAAAGTAGATAATGGACCAAACATGATGACCTCTCAGTGTCTGTGTTACAAACTCTAATGCCCAAAGTAGAGAGAGTATGGGGAATATTGTCTGCCATAGAGGCAAGGGGAGGGTGGGTAAGGTGGAGTATACCCGGGGTATTGGTGGTAGGTAATGTGCACTGGTGGAGGGATGGGTGTTTGATCATTGTGAGATTGTAACACAAACATGAAAGCTTGTAACTATCTCCCGGTGATTCAATAAAATTAAAAAAAAAATTTTAAAAAGAAATTAGCATTTGATAAAATTCATCTACTCATGACTTTTAAAAAAACTGTTATGTATAAAGATTTTCTTAATATGAAAATTGGGTGCATTTTTCATCAAACTTTACTATTGCGATAAATTTAAAATAAGACAAGGAGACTATTACACTTCTATTCATTCTATAGTGCAGGATCTACTAACACAGGGCTTTAAATAAAGTAAAAATATCACTGTCACTGTCATCCCGTCACTCATAGATTTGCTCGAGCGGGCATTAGTAATGTCTCCATTGTGAGACTTGTTGTTTCTGTTTTTGGCATATTGAATATGCCACGGGTAGCTTGCCAGGCCCTGCCATGAGGGTGAGATACTCTTGATAGCTTGCCAGGCTCTCTGAGAGAGGCAGAGGAATCAAACCCTGATCAACCCCGTGCAAGGCAAAACGCCCTGCCTCTGTGCTATCGCTCCAGCCCAAAGTAAAAAAAGAAGAGGAAAAATCATGATCAAAATACTTAAATTATTAAGATTAGTAAATTAGTTTAACAATATTGTGTATTCAAAGTCAATATAAAATTATATTTTCATATGCCTAAAGAGTTAACTAATAATAAAATCAGTATGCCATTTGCAAACAAAACATATAGGGATAAATATAATAGAACAATAATGATTTCTAAAGAGAAGAGTATAAAACTTAAGATAAATTAAAGAACCTAAATAGCATGGTGGAAAGTGCAATAGCAATATAAATGCATCCGTTTTAACAAATTGGTTTATAAATTTACCACAATTTTTACCACTATGAATTTTAGTATTGTTCCCTTAAAATTTAATCCTGATACTACAATTTGTAACTAAATGAAAAGGTTTATAGTAGCTAAGACATTATTGAATAATGACATAGGACTCTACTAGAAAAAAAACATAAAATGAAGCTATAGTAATCATGACATTACTTTTATTGGCACTAGATAGACAAGGGAGATAAAGTGTGGAAATATGTCTAGGCATATGTTGTAAGGTTGGTTCTGTAGAATACTGGAGAAAATGATAGGTCATTTCTCAATTTAATAGTATTACAGTCAACTAAATAATCTCTATAATACTTTGACTATACATATATATATATATATTGCTTTTTGGGTCACACCCGGCGATGCACAGGGGTTATTCCTGGCTCTGCACTCAGGAATTACCCCTGGCAGTGCTCAGGGAACCATATGGGATGCTCGGAATCGAACCTGGGTCGGCCGCGTGCAAGGCAAACACCCTACCCGCTGTGCTATCACTCCAGCCCCTACTTTGACTATATTTTAATATATTTAATATGGGCTGGAGCGATTGCACAGTGGATAGAGCGTCTGCCTTGTATACAGCCGACTGGGTTCGATTCTTCCACCCCTATTGGAGAGGCCGGCAAGCTACCGAGAATATCTTGCCCACATTGCAGAGCCTCTCGGCAAGCTACACATGACATATTCGATATGCCAAAAACAGTAACAAGTCTCACAATGTAGTCATTACTGGTGCCCGCTTGAACAAATCGATGAGCAATGGGATGACAGTGACAGTGACAATTTTAGATACAATTTTAGATATAAAATAATGATTATATATTTATATTGTGAAATAATTACCATAATAAATATATTTAACATCTATTATATATGTAGTTGGGCTGGAGCTATAACACAGAGGTTGGGCGTACGCCTTTCACATGGCCGACCCGAGTTCGATTCCTCCATCCCTTTCAGAGAGCCTGGCAAGCTACCAAGAGTATCAAGCCCGCAAGGCAGAGCCTGGCAAGCTACCCGTGCGTATTGGATATGCCAAAAACAGTAACAATAAGTCTCTCAATGAGAGACATTACTGGTGTCCACTCGAACAAATTGATGAGCAACGGGATGACAGTGACATATATGTAGTTATAAATTTTCATTTATTGATTCTAGCTTATCTCCCAGAAACTTAAAAAAATTCAACAATTTTATTAACTTAATAACTATTCTGTATATTAATAGCCTTAACTTACTAACCAATGACTTACATTCATGACTTGGAGAGGGTACCTTTTCACTTTCTTCACCGATTTTCCTCACTTCAATTTCCTCTGACAATCCCATGTTTTGTTCTGTATTTGAAAACTGATAATTTTTTTTGAGGGGGGAGATGAATATTTTTTATATTCACATGTGAGATTATAATGTATTTTTATCTGCTTTAATTAGGATAATGTTAAGGTATTTGTGGGGTAAGGTATTTTTATTTTTATGTGTAAGTACCCAGGGCTGGCATCACATTGTGATAAAATATACTTATACTTAATTTTTATTTAAAATATAATTGCAAGTCATTTCTGTGATTTTGCTGTGATCATGGCCATTAAATAAGATCAATTAATCCCATGCCATAGAACTTTTCTGACTAAATCAGTCATTGATATTATATCCCTAATCCTAAAGCATTACTTTCCAATAATATGATTTTTCATTTAAAAATAAAATAAACATCATTGCTTTCTATGTTCTAGTTGCTTGTTTTTTTTTTCTTTCAGAGTTGCATTTGGGAACTGCAATGGATTGGCTGTGGTGGATTTTATACAGAAGACAGTACTATTAAGCATGGGGACCATTGACCTATATAGAGCAAGTGATCTATACCAACGACAACCAAGGTCTCCTCGAAAAACCAAGCAGTTCATTGCAGGTAGGAAATAAAGATGGTTATGAGTTTGGTTAGTTCATCTTTTTTCTTGCATTTAGATTTCTTGTCTTCTGCACTGCTATTCAAATGCATGGCAATATAAAGTTAGCATAATTTGCATGATCATATAAACAAATAAGGCAAAAACTTCAAATCTTTTAATATCAATAGGGTATTTAAATTCCAATTTTCTATTAAGGTTAGGAAGCATTTAAAATTTCCTTTATTGGTTTCGAGAAGAATAATTTTCTAATATGCTCAATCCTATTTGAAATAACTGCTGATAGATTATTATATATTTATTTTATAGTTAAATTAACAGAACACAGGCAGTAGGACTTTCTGTATAATTCCAAACTTTGGTATGCCAAATGATTCATAATTATACATTTTTTTTCTCCATTAACATTGTTTAGCTGTTAAAGAAAGCTAAGTCAAGAGATTAGTTGGAAACATGTATATTATTTAGAGTTCAAAATTCATTTCTATTTCACTTTTTAATAAGTAATTGAATATTAGAGACTTTTATTAATACCCATGCAAAGAATATCCTTAAATAAAAAGAGTATGTGTGTGATTATAGCAATTTTACTACATAGGAGACTTGTCAAAGTTAACCACTGAATGGGACACTAAAGGAAATTCATTTTAGACTGGTGAAAGTTATTGGCATACGTTCAATACAGAGTTATTGAAATTTTCACTCTGTATTAAACTTTCTTTTGTAAACTTCAAACCTATATTGCAAGTTTAGACAGTTGTAGGGTACACATAGTTTCCCTTCTAGAACCAGATTTCTTTGTTTTTTGTTAGGGATTTAAAACTTTTAGCAATGTTGAAAATACTGACTATTAATAGGAAGACAGGATAGGGGAAATTTTGCTCACATGTTAAATAGATTGATTCACAACTGTGGAAAGGGAAGTTGATAAGGTCATGGACTCAAGAGTAGTATAATGTTAGGGATAGTTGTTATTGGTTGCCGGTTGAAAACACCAATCTGGTCAGAAAAGCTGGATCCTATGACACTATCTCAGTTATCTGCTGGATATGTACACACAGTGGGGAAACAAAGGTAATACAACTATGATTTAATTTCATTTAACTTGCTGATACTCAGAGATCATAACAGAATGTAGAATTTTAATGACTAAAATCCTGATAAATCATAATGAAGTAATAAACTATAATTAGTGCATAAATTACATAGCACTCACGACTTTGTTATAGAAGCAACTTAGGGTTTTAGTCATTTATATTTAATTCTGAATATTAAAATAAGTTATTTTAATATTAACAAAGTAATATATTATTTAATAAATAAATAATTTTAATATGTAAAAATCATGTAAGAAAAGGTATGCCCTCTTTTTATATTTGATTAAATTTGTACTTCATTCTCATCATTCATCTATCACATCTTTCTAATCAATTTATTTTTAATATCTTCTCTCTAATTTGATTATCTAAACTTGCTGCAATTTCTTCATCTTGGCTGTTCTAGATTCTGGTATGATATCACTTCCTTTCACTTTAGACTATTTCTCTCTCTTTCCTCTGCCTGCTGCTGATGCTGGTGCTCTGGCATGTTCCAAAGACAACTTTTGCATGCGTGGCCTGTCTAACTTTTATCCTGATTTAACGAAACGGATCCGTACTTCCTATCAGAGTAAGTTCTATAAAGATTAGGCAAATAACCTAAATAACTTAATAGCTTTGTAAGTTACAGTGCTTGAATTAAGTCCATGTATCTGTGCTCAGTAATGTGTTTTTTGAAAACACATTCAACATGCATGCTGTTTTTCTTTTGTTATGGAAGTGCAACCTTGCCATTTTAAAAACAATAAAATAGATATTCAAACCATTGTCTTATATTAATTTATTCATGAATCATTGTTTTAGTATTTATTTCAAACCATGTAAACCTTGTCCTATTAGTCCAAGAATCACTTCTTTTGTTTTAAAGGGGGAAAAGCTATGGTGTCCTTGTACATAACTAATCTAAATAGTGAATGGGTGTTTTTTTTAAGTGTTTTTAGTCATTTTTGTAAAATTATTTTAGTCAGCACTGCAATAGTTGCTTTTTCTAAGTAATTAGATTTCATGAAAGTAAATATTACTATTTTCTGATGCTTTTCATTAAAACAGAATGCACACACATTTTGTAGTGATATTAGATACCAAATACTGTGAGTTGTTAGAGTCACAACTGGAAGAGTCTATAATATTAACATTTATTATAGTAGCAAATAAAATTTAAATAAGACTGAAGTAATTCTAAAAATTAGTACCTGAAGATAGGGATTGAAGGTGTAAATGATACCAGTAATGGTATGGTAAATATATAGTAACATGATTTTCTGGTGATGGGAGGGGCCCCACCTGGTGATATTTGGGGATTACTCCTGGCCCTGACTCAAGAATCACTCCTAGCAGTGCTTACAGGACTATATGGGATGCCGTGGAATGAACTCAGATGAGGGGCTTACAAAGCAAGTGCCTTACCCACTATACTATCTCTCTGGCCCCATGAAAAAGCATTTTTATTTATGGATTGTTTGCTTTTTAATTTTTGTGGGGTATTATTCCCAGTTCTGGGCTTGGAAGTTTTTCCCAACAGTAACCAGTAGACCGTGTGGTACCAGGAATTGAATCCAGGTTTCCTGTGTGCTTTGCTTGTTGTCAGCCCATTTATCTATCTCTGTCCAGAAAAGATGGTTTACAAAAGGTTAATCAATATGTTGTTTCAAAAAAATGAAAATATATACAATATATACCAGAAAATATATACAATATATTACAATATATACAAGATTGCCTCATATTTGCATAAAACACATATACATTTTGCTTGTGTTCTAAATTTCATTACACCTTACCTTACCAGCTTCTAGATACTAATGGAATCATCTTACTTTCATTGGTGTGTTTCTCTATGTAAAGAAAGTTTGTGTGAAATTCTTAAAATATCTTTGAACATCGACTGAAGAGACTAGCTTAATGGAATCCAGTTGAGTTCGTCCATCCTGCTAGCTTTGCATGCTAGCTTTGCATGCAGGAGTTCTGGGTTTGATCTTTTCTACTGCATGAGCCCCTGAACACCACTGGGTGTGGCCTAAAGACAAACAAAAATTGTGCATGCCTCGAGGATGACTAATTTTACTTATTAATATTCTCTAATTTGCTACTCTAACATAGCACTCCCATTTTGAGTCCTCCCAATGCTTCTGCTCCTAAAACAGAAATGTACTAAGTATTATGATATCTTGAGATCAGAAAATTTATGGACTTTTAGTTTTTATAAATAATGTTATTAGAACACAGCTACATTCTTTCATTTACATATTGTCTATGACTACTTCCAAACTAAAGTGATATGATCAAGTAGATGTAACAGAAATAACAGCCCAAAAGAACTAAAATATGAAATATGAGATTATTTACAAATTACCTTAGTTTACCTTAGTTTTATTGTATTTATGGTATTGTTACAATAAGTATATAATACTTTCCTACTAAGAAAAGAGGAAAAATATATTGAACACTAAAGTCTGTTAGGGAATCAAACTGGTATACAGCTATTTAATAAAGACTTTTAAAATCCTGGAATTTACTCATTTAGTTCTCACTCTTACATAGTATTACATAGTCTAGAAAATAAACAGCAGGAGTTGGGTCTGTAGAAATAGTTCATGTCTGATTCCATGCTTGGCATGATGGAAGCCTATGCTTCATCCTTGGAACCGCGTCATCTCCAAAGCAGAACCAGGAGAAGTCCCTCAGCACAGATCAGGGACTAGTTCCTGAGGATTCCTGAGCACTCCTGAGCACTCTTGGCCATCTTCCTTGCAAAAAAAAAGATTTTATAGCTTCATTCAAAGCATTCAAAAATACATTTTTTTACTTTCTTAAGATCTCACTCGCCTGAAGGCAAGAGAAATAGCTCAAAAGGCTGAGTGCTTGCTTTGCATGAGAGAAGCCTCTGTTCATCATCCATAGGTGATCCCTGAACTAATGATCTGGGAGAAGTTCCAAGCACCCAAGAACTAACAGTGTGCCTCTGAAAAAACAAACGGAAAACACTTCCTCTAAGCCTAATTTAGATATTGTAGGGCCCTTATAATTTGCTCAGATAGTCTCTAAAAGTTCCCTACTTAGGTTTCACCCACAATCAAAGTCCTCATGTGCAGATACCTTTAAGTGCTTATGGTACTCAGGTTTGTACCTAGTAACATCTAACTACTTGATTGGTAGTCAGCATAGACTCATTTCTGTATTAGGTTATGAATGCCTGATGGGATTTTGAACCTGAAATTATGTATTTTGAAATACATAAGAACCTAAAGTAAATATCTAAAATGATTTATATTCCTTAAAAACCAGAATGATGCCAGAAAGTAAATATTGATGGTAGTAGGATAACACATTACAAAGGATTCTTTTGCTTTTTAACTTTGAAAAAAATAAGAGTAGAGATATCTTCTGTAGTTACTGAGGTCACTATTGAGAAACTGTAGCACTGTAGCACTGTAGCACTGTCTTCCCTTTGTTCATCGATTTGCTCGAGCGGGCACCAGTAACGTCTCCATTGTGAGACTTGTTACTGTTTTTGGTATATTGAATACACCACGGGTAGCTTGCCAGGCTCTGCTGTGTGGGCAGGATACCCTTGGTAGCTTGTCAGGCTCTCCGAGAGGGAAGGAGGAATCAAACCCAGGTAGGCTGCGTGCAAGGCAAACTCCTTACCTTCTGTGCTACCACTCCAGTTCAAAAGTATATCAAGTAAAAATCTGAGAAAAATTGAATTATTTTTTAAAAATTTTGGTAAAATTATATGGAATTACTGATTTTCCCCTCTTGGAGAACCTGGCAAGCTACCAAGCGTGTCCTGCCTGCACGGCAGAGCATCACAAGCTACCCATAGTGAATCCAATATGCCAAACCCAGTAACATGTCTCACATGGAGACGTTGCCTGCGCGAGCAAATCGATGAGCAACGTGATTACAGTGATATAGTGATACAGTGATACAGTGATAAATTACAGTCTCAATTAAAAAACAAATAAACAAACAAACAACAACACATAAAGTACAACACAAACTGTCCCAGCAGGGGGCTTACCTGGATCCGTATTTCCTGCACTAAGCTGTGCACAGACATTGTCATTTTCTTGCAGAGCCTTTTTAAAGTAGACAATCCCCAAATTGTGCTTGCTCATGACAAAATGGATGCAACCAAGATTATTCCAGAACATACACCTTAAGCATTCACCTGTCTTCATGAACCCTGGGGATTAAAAATGCTATTATAAAAATTAATAGTATATAATTTGAACTCGGGTACTTTAAAGGTAGGAACATTATGTGGAAATAAATGCTTGTGCATCAGCTTATAATTATGCAGTGAGATATCTGATGGAAGGTCATTTGGAAAGTCTGTCAACTATAAATAATTTTTATTTCAACTGCATAAATTTTCAGAGTGTTAGGTATAACAGGTCATTTAAAGCCAATAACCATAAATATTGAAGACTAGGGAATGACAAGAATAAGAAAAAACTAGCAGAGAAAGGCAAATATTTTTAAATATAATAAAATTAAGGATAAGAAACAAAACCAGTAAAAAATATAATAATAAGTGAAGAAGTTAATTAAAGAAATAATTACTAAGCCATCTTTGTGTTAAATTATTTTAGGCCCTAATAAATAAATAAAGTGATAAATAAAATAATTCATAATCTTTTCCCTCAATTTCTAACATAAAAGACAAGAAATCCATAAATATGCTTAAATGAAAAAAAGATCAGGAATTTTATGAAAAAGAAACACTAGAAGAGAATGGAAATGTGGACTTTACTTTGAGTGCAATTTGGAATGACATTTTTTAAACTAACCAGTACGAGTAAAGACCCACGTAAAAGGATTAAAGGAAATAGTGTTAATTGCTACCATTCAGACTGGACAAAATTTATGATTAACATCCACTTTTAGTTTATTCTGTACTGAATTATTTAAGCAGTGTAGTCAGTCAAGAAAATAAATACAAATTACCTAGATTGAAAAGAAGTTCCCCGTGTGATCCCTGGCACACCATCTTGTTCCCCAGACTGACCAGGAATGATCCCTGAATAAAGAGACATAGTAAACCCAGGGTATTACATCTACTATGTCTATAGCACTACAGGGTATAACAATGAAAGTTCTGGATCCCTGACTCCCCTCATTTGAGCTTGCTCAGAACAAAGATTTCATTCCAGAAAAGCCTATCTGAGAAGAGTTATCACCATACCCTGAGCCAAGACTGGTGACTTAGAGATTTTTGCCTAGGAAAAAGACAGTTTTCTTTTCTTTAAGAACAAATTGCTCTGCATCCTTGCCAACACTTGCTGTTACCCACGTTTTTAAGTAGGTGATTCTCAGATTGTGCTTTTGGTTTCTATTTCCCTACTGTTGAGCCTTTGCTTTTCAAGTATCTGTTGGGCCATTTTGTGTCTTTATGGGGGAGTGTCTATATATTTTGCCTAGTTTTCAACTGGGTTGCTTTTTTGTTGTTTTCGTAAGCTCTTCTAAGATTTTGTGTATTATACCTCCTTGTTATATGGATGTTGTGCAAATATCTTTTTCCAGTTGCTAGATTCTTTTCTTTTGGGGGCTAGTTTATTTTTCTATGTAAAAACTTTAATGCAGATCCATTTATTTTGCTTGCTTGTTTTCCCTTGCCCTTGGAGTTTAGTCTCCAAATATATCTCTTTACTATTGAGGTCCTGGAGAGAAAGGAACTCACTATCCTTGGGAATGTAAATTGCTGTGACCCCTATTAAAAAATGAAATGGATATTCCTGTAAAAGATAAAAATGTAGGGGCTGGGTGAGGCCCCATGTTTGATCTCTGGCACCAAAAACATCCTTAAGAACTACTGATTTTGACCCCAGGAACCCCCAGTACCCCCAAGACTAAGCAGCACTATATTGACAGACACGAGCAATGAATTGCCTAGAACACAAAGCTGGGGCAAGAAATGAAGTGGTTCCTAAGTACCCAACTGCAAGCAGTGATGTGGAGGTTTTCCCCTAAAAATTAAATTTAAATCGAAAACCTAGGATATGGATCCATAGAATACATACTTCGCATGCCTGAGACCCTGTTTGCAATACCTAGCACTGCAAATATATATATGTGTATATATATAATATATTCATATATATAATTAAAAATCTCAATTCCACATGTCCCAGCATACAACTCCTAGGAATTTATCCAAATGCTATGAAAACAGTAGTTCAAATGGATATTTGCACCGTTATATTCATAGCAGCACTATGTACAATAACCCAAACATGGTATCCATCCCAATGCCCCACAAAAGTTACTAAGTGAAAGACACTGTGATATGTATACTCAATGGAATATCATTCTGCCATTAAAAAGTATGAAATTATGTCTGTTGTGACATCAGGAGATTTTGCTGAGATAAAGTTGCCTGTCATTGTCACTGTCATCCCGTTGCTCATCGATTTGCTCCAGTGGGCACCAGTAATGTCTCCATCATGAGACTTGTTGTTACTATTCTTGGCATATGGAATATGCCACGGGTAGAGGCTCTGCTGTATGGGCGAGATACTCTTGGTAACTTGCCGGGCATTCAAAGAGGAGTGGAGGAATTGAACCCAGGTCGGTCGTGTGCAAGGCAAACGCCTTACTGCTATGCTGTCGCTCCAGCCCACTGAGATAAATAACAAAATAAATTATCAAAGAGTTATAGTAATATGTGGAATATAAATTACAAAATAAATGTATCACTGTATCATTGTCATCACGTTGATCATCAGTTTGCTCTGTTACTGAGCAGGCGCCAGTAACGTCTCCATTCATCCTAGCCCTGAGATTTTAGCAGCCTCTCTTTACTCATTCTTCCCAGCAGTGCTGCATTAGAGGCTCTTTCAGGGTAATTAGAATGAGACCCATCATTGTTACTGTATTTGGCATATCAAATATGCCATGGAGAGCTTGCCAGTCTATGCCATGAAGGCAGGATGCTCTCAGTACCTTGCCAGGTTCTCTGAGAGGGAGAACGAGGCTATATGAGGTCATCGGCCATGTGCTTCCGGGAGCTGTGTTTTATAGTCTCTGGATCTTGGCCATTGATAGATTACATGGCGCTGGGGGCAGTTTGTGGGTGTGGCTGACAAGCTACTGGAAAATGGGGGATCTGGGTGGAGAAGGCCCAGTCCCGATCCGAGCAGGCTTGGAGATCTCAACCCCAGGTCCCGCACACCTGGGTTCCTCTGTCGATTCCTTCATGTGTGAGGCTCATCTGAACGTGTGGAGAGTTGTCTTGAGCATGGTCGTGGCTGGGTTCCGGAGGCCTTTGACTGCTGGGGCTCTGCTAAAGAAATGAACTAACAAAAAAATATAACAAAACTAACTCCTAGACATGGTGAAAGTTGTGATGGTTACCAGAGGGAACAGTTGTGGGAAGAATGAGGAGGATGAGCTTTTTGGCAGTAGTTTGACACTGTAAATAGTGGTAGTAGTGGTGACAAGTACACACATATAAAGATACAATGCTAAACTCCTGAAATTTCTTAATACTGAGCACAGAGGCTGGAGTAAGGATGAACTCAGCCAGATGTACCCTGCTCCCAAAAAGAAGTCAATGTCTCTCCCAGAGGAAGAAAATAGAGGGAAGGAGGCTAGAGTGATAGTATGGTGCGAAGGGCATTTGCCGTACACACAACCATCCAGATCAGGATCCTCGGCATCCCATATAGTTCCCCCAGTACTGCCAGGAGTAATTCCTGAGTGCACCACCAGGAGTAACCCCTGAGCTTTGCTAGATGTGGTTCAAAAACAAAAAAATAGAGGGAAGAAATTGCAGATGTCAATATTCTAATTAATTTTGCTGAAAATGACCCTCTAATTGAGAAACACTTGTAGTAAAGGGCTATTATCATATGTCACTGTAAACAAACTAAAAGTCTTTCAGAGGAAAAAAATAAAACTCACACATATCTAATGTCACTTTGTTTGTTTGTTTGTTTGGGGGCCACATCTGGTCATGCTCAGGGCTTACTCCTAGCTCTGAACTCAGGAATTACTCCAGGCAGTGCTTTAGGGAACAATATGGGATGCTGGGAAACAAACCTAAGTCAACTGCATGCAAGGTAAACCCCCTACCTGCTGTACTATCGTTCTGGCCCCATAATGTAACATTTTGTATAGCACAGACTATCACTGTCACTGTCATTTCGTTGCTCATCAATTTGTTCAAGCGGGCACCAGTAATGTCTCTCATTGAGAGACTTATTGTTACTGTTTTTGGCATATTCAGTATGCCATGAGTAGCTTGCCAGGCTCTGCCATGCAGTCGAGATAATCTCCATAGCTTGCTGGGTTCTCCGAGAGGGGCGGAGGAATCGAACACCGGTCGGCCGCATGAAAGTCGACCGCGCTACCGCTGTGCTGTCGCTCCAGCCCTATAATACAGACTAGGAAAGGAAAATAGTTCATAGTAAAGAATCAAAGGACTATTTATGAAATAGCAATATGTGGAAAAATCAAAATATAAAGCTGTTGATTACAGGGGATCTTATTAGATGCTGGGGATCGAACCCTTGCAACCATATGCAAGGCAAATGTCCTACCCTCTGTACTATTGCTCCATCCCTAGAAAACAATTCAAACAGTGAATGTTTCAGAGAGGTTTATATAGAATTGGGTGATGACAATTATAAACTATTTAGCATAGATACAGATACATTATAACTGATGCATAAATAGTTTTACTGTTTTTAGATTAACATTCAAAAGAAAATCAAATGGCTTCCAATTGAGCTAGGACCAAAACATTCAATGGACAGTAATGGAATATCACTGTATCACTGTCATCCCATTGCTCATTGATTTGCTCAGGCAGGCACCAGTCACATCTCCATTGTGAGACTTGTTACTGTTTTTGGCATACTGAATACACCATGGGTAGCTTGCCAGGCTCTGCCGTGCGGGCGAGATACTCTTGGTAGCTTGCCAGGCTCTCCAAGAGGGATGGAGAAATTGAACCCAGGTCGGCCACGTGCAAGGCAAATGCCGTACCCACTGTGCTATCGCTACAGCCCAATGGAATATAACCAGTTTTAAATTCAGATAACTAAAGCCTAGTTCTTTTTTCATTTTTATTCTTAGAAAATAAAATTACAGATTTACAGAGTTGATAGTTGGGTTTCAGGCATACAGTATTCTGAAACCAATCCCAATACGTGCCAACTTCTCTCCACCACTATTTCCATGCTTCCTTCTGCACCATTCCACCTACTCTCCACCACTTTGACAGGCATATTTCAAAGTTCTGTGGTTGGTAGTTTAGATTTCAAGCTTTCAGTGTTGTTGATTCTGTGCTTAACCTACTTCTTTGATCACAATTTTTAATTATAAAATGTAATAAAACTCTTCCTAATGTACATGGCATACTTGCATGTTTTAATAACCAAATCCGAAATCTCCATATCTCATCTTTGTAACCTGAGGAAATTTTAACCTCTTTGCCTTATGTATACAATGGGAATTTTAATGCAAACTTTCTCAAAGTATTTGTTCATGTGAAAGAGATAAATGTATTATCTACTCAGCATTGTGTTTCACTGTAGCACTGTAACACTGTCATCCTGTTGTTCATCGATTTGCTCGAGCAGGCATCAGTAATGTCTCCATTGTGAGACTTGTTGTTACTGTTTTTGGCATATCAAATACTCCACAGGTAGCTTGCCAGGCTCTGCCATGCGGGCAAGATACTCTCGGTAGCTTACCGGGCTCTCCTAGAGGAATGGAGGAATCGAACCTGGGTCGGCCGCGTGCAAGGCAAACACCTTACCCACTGTGCTATCGCTCCAGTCCAGCAGCATTGTTTTAGGCACAAAAAATACTGAATGATGTTATTAGTTAATATTGCCACGAAGAATATGTACTAGAATAAGCATTATTACACTTGATCTTAGCCAAAAGGCCGAGAATCGATTAGAATAAGCATTATTATATAACACTTATTTAACAAGTTTGATGAACTGATTCAATTTAACAGTGATGCCGGAAAATCCTTACAACCTGAGATACATACAACTCTCCACTCTCTTAAATTATTTCTGATCTCTCTCAAGTTATAGCTTGCTCTTTCTCCTTAGTTTTTCTGCCTCCTCATTCTTGTCTGTGGAACAACAAAAATAATGTTGTCCCACATTATTTTTTATTATGTTTCTAGTTCTATTAATTTCCTATCCTTAATAATCTGATGCTTGTAATTTGTTATCTATCACATAACACAGTGTTTAACTGAGTAAACTTTCAAGGAATGTCTGGTATGGTTACATAGGTCCTCAGTAGATTAACATTTATTATTTATTTAGTCAGAAACTTCTTCCTATCAACTTTTTTGGGTTTGGGGACAGTATGCCCCTTCGGGGGGGGGCATACTCTGCAATACTCAGGGGCCACTCCTGGCGTTGCCTTTGCCTGGAGGATCATGCAGTGCTGGATATCAAACCCAGGATTCTGTCATAAAAAGCTTGTGATCCAACCTTCTGAGCTACCTCTCAGCTCTACACAATTTTTTTACAGGGGTGATGAAATGCATGTGGTATTAATTGCTCTTGAAGCCACTTTAGGGAATTCTTGGCCCTGCTACAAAGGCTTGATGGCTCAGTGCAAGGTTCCAGTGGTGTGTGCCACCAGATCTATACCTGGCAGTGCTTAGTGGGGCCATGCCATTCTATGGACAACCTGGAGCCTCTAGCATGCCCTCCAGCCCTTTGGACTATCTCCCCAGTCCCCAGCCTCTTATCTCTAGAGTTAAGGCAGTACTAAAGATGGGTTAAGATAGGTTAGGCTGAGACGCTGGAACGATAGCTTAGGGGGTAGGGCGTTTGCCTTGCACCCGGCCAACCTGGGTTTGAATCCCAGCATCCCATATGGTCCCCTGAGCACCGCCAGGAGTAATTCCTGAGTGCAAAGCCAGGAGTAACCCCTGTGCATCGCCAGGTGTGACCCAAAAAGAAAAGAAAAAGACTTACTTGCTGTCCTTAATCAAATTAATATTTCCTGGATACATAACTACACATTAGCACTGTGCTTTGTAGAGAAGCAAAAGTATATAAAATGTTCCTAGAATTTTACAGTTTCAGAATTCTGATAATACTTTATTTTCTTTTAAGACGTCTAATACTTGTTTGGAAAAACTATATTCTGACACAAGTTCTGTCCCTATAGCCCACTTGGTTCCCCAACCTGGCCAGTTGTGATCCCTGAATGCAGAGCCAGGAGTGAGCCCTGAGTACAGCCAGGTGTGGCCTAAAAATGAAAAAATTAAAAAAAAATTCTTTTGAAATGGGAAAGATTTGATTAGTACTTTTCTTTTTTTTTTTTTTTTTTGGTTTTTGGGTTTTGGGTCACACCCGGCGATGCACAGGGGTTACTCCTGGCTCTTCACTCAGGAATTACCCCTGGCAGTGCTCAGGGGACTATAATGGGATGCTGGGATTAGAAGGCAAATGCCCTACCTGCTGTGCTATTGCTCCAGCCCCTGATTAGTACTTTTTAAAGAACTTTTCTAACTTTTATTTTTTTATATGAGAGTAAGATATTAAGGAATTTTAATTTATATTACATATATATTTCATATGTTCAGTTTTTATATTGCATTATTCCTTATGTTTTAGTCATGTTTACTAAAATAAAGTTTTAGAATAATTGTCATAATGTGACAGAGAAAGTTAAGAAGTAATAATTCTCATTAAGTGATAGCAAAATTTATCTTTTTTTATCATTTCATTTCCAGGTTTAACCGAGCTGAATGATGGTCCAGTACCTCTGGAACTTGAGCGCTGCAAATCTCCCACTTCAGGTAAACACTAGTGGTAGTATGCAAGCTTCTGGTAATTCCCTATTGTAATTTGTGGCATACTTTTTTGTAATTGTTATAGTGTTAAATCTATAATTTAATTTTCAGCCTCCAAAAATTAAGTATAAGCATACTTCATTCCAAAATAAAATAGAAATGTCTTTAAAATATTTTTGCCTGCTGAAAAAATTAAGATCAGAAGATTTTTAAGTATTATATATTTTTTTCTTTCTTTAGTTTTTGGGCCACATCAGCCCTTAAGTGCTATACTTTTAAAGACATTTTAAAAGAAGTTTAGTTTGGATTGGTGATAGTGCAGGGTTATGGAGAGACACTGCATCTACATTATTTATAGCCAATACCTGGTCATTCCCAACATGGCTCCCTAGTATCAAGAGCGATCCTACGCACAGACAACAGTAGCTCCTGAGCAGACCACTGAATGTGGCCCAAAACATCCCTCCTCAAAGAAAGACAATAAAAAGTTTGTTTGACGAACATGTAAATTGCTAATATCTTACTGTGTTTATTTTAAACCTGGTATTATGTGTTTAGCTTTTCTTTTACATTGGCACTCTTCTGATTTGGGGATTATTATCCTTTACTACTGTAGCACTGTCATCCCATTGTTCATTGATTTGCTCCAGCGGGCACCAGTAATGTCTCCGTTGTGAGACTTGTTACTGTTTTTGGCATATCGAATACGTCACGAGTAGCTTGCCAGGCTCTGCCCTGATCCTTTACTACATATCACAAAAATATTCTAACTGGGACTTATACTTTCCAGCTCTCCTTCACATAATGCATTTTTCATATCACATTAAAGAGCTAATCTTTGTATAATATGAGTTGTTCCCATTTTATAAGTCAATGTAAAATTTATTAATATGCCATATGAAATTTTAAAGGTGAAACAATATGGACGACTCTCAAAAAATTAGAGGTTGAGCTCCCATTTGACCCAGCAATACCACTGCTGGGAATATATCCCAGAGAGGCAAAAAAGTATAATCGAAACAACATCTGCACATGTATGTTCATCGCAGCACTATTTACAATAGCCAGAATCTGGAAAAAACCCGAATGCCCTAGAACAGATGACTGGTTGAGGAAACTTTGATACATCTATACAATGGAATACTATGCAGCTGTCAGAAAAAAGGAGGTCATGAATTTTGTATTTAAGTGGATGGGCATGAAAAGTTTCATGCTGAGTGAAATGAGTCAGAAAGAGAGAGACAGACATAGAAAGATTGCACTCATCTAGGGTATATAGAATAACAGAGTGGGAGACTAACACCCAAGAATTGTAGAAATAAGTACTAGGAGGTTGACTCCATGGCTTGGAGGCTGGCCTCACATTCTGGGGAAAGGGCAACTCAGAGAAGGGATCACCAACTATAATGTAGTCGAAGGCCATGTGGGGGAAGGGAGTTGCGGGCTGAATGAGGGCTAGAGACTGAGCACAGTGGCCACTCAACACCTTTATTGCAAACCACAACAGCTAATTAGAGAGAGAGAACAGAAGGGAATGCCCTGCCACAGTGGCAGGGCGGGGTGGGGGGAGATGGGATTGGGGAGGGTGGGAGGGATGCTGGGTTTACTGGTGGTGGAGAATGGGCACTGGTGAAGGGATGGGTTATCAAACTTTGTATGAGGGAAGCATAAGCACAAAAGTGTATAAACCTGTAAATGTGCCCTCATGGTGATTCACGAATTAAAAATAAATAAATTAATTAAAAAAATAATAAAAATTAAAAAAAATAACAAAAAAAATAGAAATTTTAAAGGTGAAAGGCTGTGTCAATGTAACTTCAGTTTGTCTCACATAAGAGATGTTGACACCTTTTTATAATTTTAAGAGCTTTTAAAGAATTCTTTCTGTGGGGCCAAAGAGAGAGCTCAGTAGGCAAGGTGTTTGCCTTACACATGGCAACCCTGTGTTCCACCCCGGCACCCCAAGTGACAGCCTTTGCCCACCAGTAATCCCTAAGTCTAGTGGCAGGAATGAGCCCTGAAGATAGACAGGTGTGACCCCAAAATAAAATAAAACGAAACATAAAACACTTTTTTTTTCAGTTTACTTAGATTTTTATTTTATGCTGAACTTATTCCCGGGCCATAAGTTTTTGCTTCTTCAGTTTCTTCTGTGATACCTTTTTCTTCTGTGCAACTTCCTCTTCAGGTTTAGGAACAATCTGTTCTTTTTCAGTAAGAATCATCTCAATGTGGCAAGGAGAGCTCATATAGGGGTTAATTCGCCCATGAGCCCTGTAAGTTCTGCAGCGCATCTTGGGTGCTTTGTTCACCTGGATATGCTCAATGACCAGAGAATCTACATCTAAACCCTTGAGTTCAGCATTACTTTCTGCATCTTTAAGCATGTGCAGTAAGAATTCAGCACTCTTTTTGGGCCAACGACCCTGTGTCCAGCCCCACTGCTTGGCCTGGGCACACCTCCCAATGCCACCCTTGTAATGCCGGAAAGGCACACACTGCTTCTGCAGAGTGACATCCTTCAAGTACTTAGTGGCCTTTCTGATATGTATGCCCTTGATGGCCTGAGCTGTTTCCTGAGTGTTCTTGAAATGCACGCGAAGGTTCTAGCCCCGGGACTTGCATGATTTCGTCGGGTTCTCCGGGTCCAGCGAGTAGCGCACCATCTCGGGACCACCGACGGCCACTCACGGAAGAGCACCTAAAACACTTTTAAAATTCATTGTTTGGGGGTTTTTTTGCCTCGCGGACACCGCTGCCACAAGCATGGTGAACGTACCGAAAACCCGCCGGACTTTCTATAAGAAATGTGGCGAACATCAGCCCCACAAAGTCACACAGTACAGAAAGGGCAAGGATTCTCTGTATGCCCAGGGAAAGCGTCGTTATGACAGGAAGCAGAGTGGTTACGGAGGTCAGACTAAACCGATTTTCCGGAAAAAGGCTAAAACTACAAAGAAGATTGTGTTGAGACTTGAATGTGTCAAGCCCAACTGCAGATCTAAGAGAATGCTGGCCATTAAGAGATGCAAGCATTTTGAACTGGGAGGCGATAAAAAGAGAAAGGGACAAGTGATCCAGTTCTAAGCTTCATCTTTTATTATGAAGACAGAAATCCTGGGCTGTGTTAGACTGATGGAACAATCCATGTTTTAGGAGGGAAATTAAGTAGTGTCATGAATGAACTCCCTGAGGGGAAATTTGCTTGAAAAAAAAAATTCATTGTTTGAATCAAATGTTTATGCATTTTGTCAATTTTCTATGTGTTAGTTTTTTGTTTGTTTTTGCTGTCCTAGGGATCAAACCCAGGGTCTCACACATTCAATACAAGTACTCCACCACTAACCTAGTGGTTTATTATTTTCACATCACTTTATATTGCCTTTTCAACTTTAATTTTAACATGAAACTTCTTAGAGCAATTTTTTGATTATAGTAACATAAAATAGTTTAAATAATCTTTGTATCCAGTTATGTTTCCTGTTAAAAGGGAAAACATAGATAGTAGCTCCAATACCATGTTAAATAGATTGAGTAATAGCAGATATATTTTCCCTTTTTCCAGTCTCATTAAAATTCTCTATTACTCCATAATTGTGAAAATTACTTTATACTTTTACTATTGTTAGAAAAAACCTAAAATCAATATATTCACACTTTGTTTTGTAAAGCAAACCAAAGATTTTGCATGTGAATTTTTAGCCCAATGCAATAAATTGCTTCAAATAATCAGGTAAAAGCAGGATGGTCTTGGCTACCTTTCTATTATGTTTTTAACACAGATTGAATGTGACAGAGTCATTTGTCACTTTGGTGTCTTATTTAAGACTAGTTTGTAGGTAGGTTCTGCTTCTTATGGGAACTTTAAATTGTAATCCTAATTGAAGAATGAAAGATCTTTTTTCATAATAGCTTTTTAATCTTTACATGTTATATTTATTAAAATATAATTAAAAGGTGTTTATCTTATTTAAGTAAAAATAATCAGTATTTATTAATCCTAATAATTTTCTGTAAAAAAATAATAGTTTTTATGTAAACTAAAACATATAAAATAAAAGGCACAACACCTTTTTAACTCACAAAGGAGAATGCGCCAAGAACTCTTACTAGAATACTATAACAACATATGTACATAAAACTATATTTTTTAGTTTTTTGTTATCATTGTAAGATTTTCTGCATCTAAAGCATCCAATTTAAACAATCAGTAAATATAGCTAGGATAAATGCAGATTTTTTTGTCCAATCTTGGGAACTAAAATATAACTAGGAAGTAGACAATCTTTAAGATCTGAATAGTAGGTCATAAATTTACAAATCATTTTCTCTCTTAAGATATGAAAATAAAAAATACATAAACAACTAAATGTTTAGATAACTTGAAAAAGTAAATAATATATCTAATTAAGGAACATAGAAAATTTCTAATACACTCTAACATTTGAAAAGTTAACAAGTTGTATTGATTTACACAATCAGAAACCATTCATTAGCTCTGATTAATAGTGGCAAATATTGTGCTTGTAGCTCCAATTTTATTTTATCTAGATCTAGCTCTTGGGAGTCAACGTATCTCATTATTTTTAATTAATGCAGTGATCCTGAAAATTAAGTTTGTGTCAGAATAATGTGAAAATTGCATAGTTTCATAGAGATTCTAATTAAATAAGTCTAGGATGGGGGCCTGAGTCTTGCAGTTCTAGCAAGTTTCCAAGTGATGCTAGTGTTTTTGGTCTTTGAGCCATTTGAGTATCAGGACTTAGTGAAACTTTTTTTTGTAGGGGGCAATAGAAGGGGGAAAACCTAGTTGTGTTCAGGCTTATTCCTGGTTCTGTGCTCAGGGATCACTCCTGGTGATACTCAGGGATGATAAGTGGTACCAGATATAGAACCTGGGTTGGCCTTATGCGAGGCATCACCTTGCCCTACTGTACTATCTCTCTCTGGACTTAGTGAAGCTTTTAAAAATAATTTTTCAGTATTTACCCCCCCTCTCAGTTTTCATTTGAGGATCTTAACCCTCACCTCTTTAAGTCTGCTTAAAAAAAAAACCACATTTTTTGTTTTGTACTTTTGTTTTGGGGCCATACATGACAATACTCAGGGCTTACTCCTGACTCTGCACTCAGGGATCACTCCTGGGAGAGCTCAGGTGACCATAAGGGGTTTCAGGAATAGAACTTGGGTTGGCTATGTGTAAGACAAGTATTCCTACTTGCTGTACTATAACTCTGGCCCCAGGGGGAAAATTAAGTTTTAAAAAACTTTTTAACATTGATGCGAACTTCGAACATCCCTAAGTAAGATAGATTAGGAATTAATGAAGCCAAAAAGTTGTGATGATTTTATAACTAATTTTCTGAGTTCATATATCACAAAGAATAAAAAAAATAAAGTTTCAGACTATTAAATACTTCCTTGATGATAATGAGAACAGAGTAGGTACTGGTAACTAAGAAAAAGAAAATTCACAATAATACAGCCAAAATACTGGTGTTCTTAGCTTAAAAGTTAATATGATTATTTCCTATTACCATTTACTCAGATTTTTAAAATTTTTAAATTCTTTAAATTTCTGTAATTATGTATTATGTTCTTTGTTGCAAATAACTAATGAGCAAAATTAACATATTCCATACCAAATGGAACTGGTAGTCTATAAAACCAAACATTAACCTGATAATTTTACAAATTGTTGGTTATTTTTCATTAAATCTATCTAATTCTTTTTCACTGGATAACATTGTATAATTCATATATTTCATAAAGACAATTCTCAAGGAGATCAACAGGAACAAATAATCAACCCTAACTCTACTTTCCTGGCACAGAACTGCAACCCTCTGTAGCAAATAATTCCCATGTTTTAATTTAAAAATAAACCAAACTTTTATTGGTAGGCCTATGTTTGCTCATCTGGAGTTCAGTTTTCTATTCTGCATCCTTGAAGTTGTGCCTTTAAAAATAATCTATTCATCTGACTGGAGAGATAATACAGAGGGTAAGGTGCTTTCTCAAGGCAGACCCCTATTTGATTCCCAGGATCCTATAAGGTGCCCTGAGCCCACCAGGAGTGACTCCTTAGTACAGAGCTAGGAGTTGCCTCTCAGTACCACTGGGTGTGATCCCAAAACAAAAGCAAAACAAAACAAAAGACAAAAACAAAAATAATATAGTCAGGGGCCAGGGAGATAGTACAATAGATAAGATGCTTACTAGTACACAGAGCTAATCCAGGTTTAATCCCCAGCACCATAGGAATAATCTTTGAGCACAGAGCCAGGAATATGAACTGAGCACAGTTGAGTGTAGCCTAAAAATAATTAAAGTAAAAGATAATTTATTCAGATAAACATATTTTTCTAGGCTAGGATCAGGTTAATGCTACTGCTACCTATGCATTCATTTTCTTGTGATTTTTCACTGCCCACAGTATACAGTAAGCTAATTTTTATATCAATTTCTAGTAATAGCCAGGGCTTACAAATATTAATTTATGTTTTACTAAAGATATATTTATTAAATCTATAAATCTTAGAGTCAAAAAATAACATAAATAGTTCTGTTATTCTCAAACTGGATTAGAACTAGGTGTTCTAGCCTTATTTGAATACTCTACTCCATCTCCAAAGAAGAAAACTTCTGTTCAGAAAGTTCTCTATTATGGCAGTGCCAAAATACTGAAAGAAAAGTGCAAAATACAGAACTTCTCAAATAGTCATAAAGTTGATCTCTTGAATAAATTCTTGGTTCACTTGAGCTAAGAAATTATATTCCAATACTTTCTGTTCCCTCCTTTCAGGACTTGCTACCAGAACTCCTGATGCAGCACCAGGTTTTTATAGGAATGACATACCAGCTGTAAGACAGAGGAATCAAGTACATCACTTGCCAGGTGAAAGTAAAAATTTCTTTCACAAATAAATGTTATTCATATCTCTAAAATTTTTTAACCTTCACATTTGTCTCAAAAGCTTAATATTTATTTGTTGTTCTCAACGATGAATGTAGACAAATATCCCTGAAGCTGAAGTTAAGACCAAACTGACTTCATGAGATAAAAAGCGGGAATTTATAAAATTCTTGCGAAAACTTTGAAATTTTGCATAGAATTTGATAGTTATTTTTGTACTCTAAACCTGAGTAATTTCATCAGGCCTGTCAAAAATATACAAAGAAAATTTCAGGCAAAACCCAAGAGCCCAAAAGTAGAGTTTTTTTAAAATAAAAATTCTGTAAACTTCTTCACAATATAATTAAGGATGTTTGTTTGCTTATTTGTTTAGGGGTTTTTGGTAACAATGACCACTCAGGGGATATTCTTGGCTCTCAGGAATCACTCCTAGTTGGTTCAGATGACCATATGGGATGCCAGGAATCAAACACAGGTTGGCTATGTGCAAGGCAAGCAACCTACCTGCTGTACTATCACTCTGTCCTAATGTTCTGTGAACAAAAAAATCTAAGATGATAATAGAAACTTCACAAAATAAATTGCTTCAAAGGGATATTCTTTCAAGCTAGTGATCAGAAAGAAAGGTCCTATAAGATCTAAACTTTATGCAATCACTAATTATTGACTTCTAGGGACCAGTCAGAGTCAAACATTTCAAACTTCCTTAAATGAAGCTAAATTGTGATAATTTTTTAAATTTAAAAGCATTCGTTATAAGAACTCAATGCATCAAGTAAGTCAGTAACCAAGGAATCTAAAGCTGATTGTAACCCACAATTTTTCATCTCTTTATTTCTTATAAGTCTTTTTATTATGAGAAAACTAAAGTTATAGTAATTATGCAAATAAAACTGGAATTTCAACTTACATTGTGTTGTAAGACTTAGGCTTTCTTCTTAATAAATGTGAGAATTACAAAAAATAATCAAAAGTAAGCTTATAGTATATATACATATATATAGTTCATATATATATGTATATATATATATATATATATAGGAGATAGCTCAAAGTGGAAGAGCACATGCTAGGAAGATACAAGACCTAAGTTTGATTCCTTACAACACTTTGGATCCCCTAGCATCATCACCATGTCTTATTTGAAAAGCATGAGGCCCCAAATAACAGTAAACCAGGCTGAACACTTAACCTACTTGACTTCCCAGCACCACTGGGAACATATGACCCTATGTTTAAAAAAAGAAAAGAAAGAAAATTGAAAATAGCTTAGTTATAAAAATTCATCTCATATCTGTGAGAATGGTCTATAGCCGCCAGAACTGTGTTGGCAGGGGTGTGGGGAAAATGAGCTCTGCTTCATTGTTGGTGTGAATGTATTTCCCATAAATAACCTTTATGGGGAAAAGTATGGAGATGTCTTTAAAAACTGTAAATAAAAGTATTGCATCACCTAGCAATACTTCTCTTTGGTATTTGTCTGATTATGAAAACGCTAATTTGCAAAGATATATATATGCATATATATATATATCCTTATATTCCTAGAAGCATTATTCACGATAGCTAAAACATAGAACTACACAGATACCCATGCATAGATGACTAGATTTTTTAAATGTGCTATGTATTTTCTCAACGGAATACTACCCAGCTCTTAAAAAAAAATTCATGATATCATACCTTATGTAATAACAGGGATGGAATTAGAAATGCTAGTGCAAAGTAAATAAGTCAGAAAGAACAAAATAGTTGTTACCAGCTGGTTTCTTTCATATGTGAAATATAACAAATGAAAATAAACTAGTAACACCACAAAAATTACTTAGTCGCTGAGAATATGATGGTTATTAGTGGGGAAGGGATATGAAAGGATGAGTGAAGGGGATAGAAGGAGTTATTCTTATCACAAGAATGGCAATTAGAAAAGTACACAACAAAAAAATTAAGTTGAAGAACATAAGTATTTGACATGAAATACTAGAAAAATAATTTAATATTTGTTGAAGAAACTGATTTTGAAAGTAATTTTTAGTTTTTTGTTCATAAAATTGACTTTTTAACCACAATTTGAATTTATTGAATACTATATTGTATTTAATAATTTTAATTTCCTTATTTACATAGGTTAAAATCATAGAGCAATTAATCATTACAAATTGACTTCTATTGATTCATATCCTGGTAATTCCATTTGCCAATTTCTTTAAGTTTTGTTGGAGCAAGCAATATGAAATAAATTTGTTATATGCCTATCAAGGGGGAAGGCTGGGGAATGACAGGGACCCTGGGGACACTGTTGGTGGGATTGGTGATGCAACATTGCATATCTGAAACAATTCTATTATGAACAACTTTGTAAGTCAGGGTGTCTTAACTTAAAATAGTGAAATAAAAAGAACCAAAAACTGTAAAAAAAAAAAAAGGTGAAAAAGAAACTTTAAATTAGAAACTTCTAGCTTGCTCTTTCCATTACTTCCCATTGGTGGTAGCCATATTCAAACTCTAATTTAACTCTAATCTAGTTTAGTCTATCCCCAAATTTTATATTACAATGTAGGACAAAGGATATGATCTACAACCTATTTAAAGGCAATGTAATATCCCTTTAATAAGTCTGGCCATAATATTATTGACTTTGAATTAAACTAGGAATTAGGGAAAGGCAAACAAATATGTGGTGATTAAATGAAATAGAAATAAAGCTACAGGATATCCTCTAGGCAAAATCCTATTAAAATCGATATTAGGAATGAGCATATAAACTTGTCCTGGCATAAATATGGTAAAGCATGAAACTATAATTTAACCTAAATTTTGGAGGCAGAAATATTTAGTTGTAGATAAATAGTCTTTCAAAGATTTATACTCTGATATGAAAGCAGGGTGAGGCCCTCATATAATCTTTAAAACTGAATTTTTAAATATTAATGAATTTTGCTATCAGCTGATCCTTCTTATTTGCATAATCTTTCATCTCTAATGTCATCAGCCTAACAATTTCTAAGTAAATTAGAAGATGATCAATGAGATTATGTGATTTACCCTATCTATTTAGATGCTTTACTTCAAATTGTGGGTTTTAAAAATGTTTTGCTTTGCTTTTGGTCTGTGATTTCAATTAATTTTTTGATTGTTGCAATTAGTTTATAACATTGTCTAGGATTTAGGTGTACAGCATTATAATTTGATACCAATATATAATCATAGTGATTGCCATCAAAAGTCTAGTTTCCCTTATCCATTATTCAATTGACCCCTTTTATTTGATTTTCTCATCCCCTACCCCCAATTCCTCCTGATAAACATTATTGTTATTACTTACAGTCTGAGAGATTTTTGTTTTATGTGTTCAGTTGTTTCATATTTTTATCTTCTACAGGTGAAGATCATATGGTATTTTCTTTCATTTTCTTTTACTTCACTTGCTTTACTTACTTCACTCTGTGGGTGATCAAGATTCACCCATACTATTAGGAATATCATGATTTCATATTTTGATAACATTTATGTTCTTTATCTTCTTAATACATACATTCATTGAAGAGCATTCATATTATTTCCAAATCTGCCTATTGTAGAATAATGGAGAAATTAAGTTGGAAGTGCATATGTCTCTTCAAATGAGTGCTTTTATAATCTTTGATAAATAGCTGACTTATATGGTATTTCTATTCTTGTTTTTTTTAAAAAATCTCCATATTGTTTTTCACAGAGTGACTGTACCTATTTATAATCCTATCAACATTGTAGAAGTGTTACCTTTTGTTCACACTCTCTACAACACTTGTTATTTTAATAACAACCATTCTCAATGGTGGGAAGCGTTATCTTACTGTGATACTTACCTTTTCCAGATAATGATGTTGAACCTGTTTTGCATTCCTATTGACCATCTGTGTGACTTTGGAGAAGCATCTATTTCGGTCTTCCTCCCTTTTTAAAATTGAGATATTTTACATTGTGTGAGATATCTACATACTTTGAATACTAACCACTTACAAAATACATGATTTATAAATATCTTCTTCCATTAAGTAGTTTTCATTTTGATTATGAAATTTCATAATCAATTTTTTTTTATTTTGAAATTTATCTGCTTCCTTTTTTTCTTTTTTTTTTGTTTTCTGTGTTTTTTTTGGTCTTGGGTTTTTGGGGCCTGACAGTGCTGGGCTGAAGTTGACGAGGGTGAGGGGTCACTTGCTGCAGTGATCAAGCAACCATGTTTGGTCCTGGAGGTTGAACCCAGGACTCCTTCATTCAGCTCTTTGAAGAGTCATTCTGACCCAGAATTTTTTCTTAATGTAATGCCACTTTATTTTTCCTTTTGTTTCCCTTAAATATACAAAGGCCTCCTGAACAACGTCAGAATTTATTGACTATGTTTTCTTCTTTATATGTTGTTGTTTCCAGTCTTACATTTTATCTCTGATCCACGTTGAACTAATTTTGTATATAATATAGGGTAATAGCTTAGTCTCATTCTTTGCATGTGTTTATCTTGTTTCCTTAGCACCATTTATTGAAGATACATTTCTTATTCCATTCCATTCTCTGTTTTCCTTTGTTAAAAATTAGTTGTCCATATAGATGGGTTATTTCTTGACTCTCATAATGCCTTGCTGTATTGAGTATTAGCGCTTTACAATATAGCTTGAGGTCTGAACATATGATATATCCACTTGTGTTCTAGTTTCTTATGATTGCTTTTGAGTATTCAGGGTCTTTTGTGAGTCCAAAAATGATTGTTGTTCTATTTTTATGAATAATATCATCTGGTAATTAATACTAATTTAACTGATTTTAATATCTATTTCACAAAATCTGTATATTATGTTAGGGAATATGCTCATTTTCATTATGTCAATTTTTGATTTCTATTTTTACATTTTTTGGTTATTCTATTCAAAAAGGTCTTATAATTTCTTTTTCTACTGTCACTGTCACTTTGAATTTGTTGTTCAAATCTGTTGTTCATGGATTTGCTCGAGCGGGCACCAGTACTGTCTCCATTGTGAGGCTTGTTGTTACCGTTTTTAGCATATCGAATACACCACAGGTAGCTTGCCAGGATCTGCCATGTGGGCAAGATACTCTCGGTAGCTGCCAGACTCTCCAAGAGGGGTGGAGGAATCGAACCCGGGTTGGCTGTGTGCAGGGCACCCTGCCTCTGTACTATCGCTCCAGCCCAACAAGTTTATTAATGTCATTTTAAAAAAAAACAAGTTTGTGTATTAATTTTGTAGCTGTGGTAACTTATTATCACTTTACTGTGGTAATTTATTTTTGATGTTTTTTATTGTTGTTTAGAATTATCTGTGTATACTATGTTATCTGGACTGGAACAATAGCACAGTGGGTAGGGCATTTGCCTTACATGCGGCTGACCCAGGTTCGATTCCTCCGTCCCTCTCGGAGATCCCGGCAAGCTACCGAGAGTATACCGCCCACACAGCAGAGCCTGGCAAGCTATCCGTGGCGTATTCGATATGCCAAAAAACAGTAACAGGTCTCACAATGGAGACATTACTGGTGCCCACTCAAGCAAATCAATGAGCAACGGGGTGACAGTGACAGTGATACAGTGATACTATGTTATCTGAATATAATTCTCTCTCATTCTCTGTCCTTCTGGAACCTTATGATGCAAATGCTGTTCCTTTTGATGGTGTCTCATAAATTCTTTTTTTTTCTTTTTTCTAGTCCAGGGATTTACTGTAGCTTATTTTTGAGGTTACCAATTTGATCCTGGACTTCTGACATCCTACTCTGGAACCCTTTGCTTTTGGAGGTGAAGGGTGTTGTTTGTTGTGAGCTTAATCACTGTAGTATTTAGTCCAATTATTTCTGTTTGAATTTTTCTCCTACTCTCTTATGCTTTTTCTATTTTTCTCACTGAAGTTCTCCTCAGTAGATTTCCTCATTTTGAAGAGTATCTATAGGACGGTATTTTATTTTCATCAGGGAGCTTAGAAGGTTCTGATATGCTTGGAGTCCTTCCCAAGCCTTCATCTTCATTCATTCGTGCAGGTGAATTTCTCCATTTCTTCATTGTGCTTGGGTCTTTGTGAAGACTGGAGGTGATGATCTGTGTTCCAGCAGGCTTGGGCACTTATCTGGGGAATAACAATTACTAATTCTAGAGATAGCCTGTGACTCAGAATTTATGTGTATCTAGACCATTTGAAAACTGTTGTCATAAATGCCCTGCTAACAGTTTATAGCACCTACATCTAGCAAACCTGGACTGGAACTTAGAGTTTACAGTTGGTGGGCCCCACAGTAGCTATGCTATCAAAGTCCAGCTGGCCTTTGGACTTGGTAGCATAGCTGCTATGGGCCCAGCAACTATCACCTGTAAATATCAGTGACTGGAGGTTCACAATCACCAATGTATAATAGCAACTCTAGAGCCTTTTAAGAAGAAAAAAAAAAGAAAGAAACGGGGGAAATTTTAAAAGGAAAAAAGAAAAAAGAAAAAAAACAGACAACAAGAAGGAAAGAAAGAAAGAAAGAAAGAAAGAAAGAAAGAAAGAAAGAAAGAAAGAAAGAAAGAAAGAAAGAAAGAAAGAAAGAAAGAAAGAAAGAAAGAAAGAAAGAAAGAAAGAAAGGAAAGAGAGAGAGAGAGAGAGAGAAAGAAAGAAAGAAAGAAAGAAAGAAAGAAAGAAAGAAGAAAGAAAGAAAGAAAGAAAGAAAGAAAGAAAGAAAGAAAGAAAGAAAGAAAGAAAGAAAGAAAGAAAGAAAGAAAGAAAGAAAGAAAGAAAGAAAGAAAGAAAGAAAGAAAGCTAAGTAGCACCAGAGTATTCACATTCTCCCATGTCTGGGAGCAACTATTGTAAAGGAATATAGTGGAACCCAGGAAGCATCAAACACATTGTAGGTGTTTTGTTTCTACCCTTCCTTTCCATGCTGATGAGAGATCATACACATGCCTGGCTGTACAACTCACAGTTTGGGATTGTGGTACTCACTGGAGTTATCCATCTGGTTACAGTGCTCACATACTCAGCAATAGCACTTACTAGGGGTCAGACTCCTGTATTACAGTGCTTGCACTTGTGCTCACTGAAGTCTCACTTTCCTTCTGTTCCTGTGTTCAGCCACCTTCTGATGTTTGGAAGTGGGGGACACTGTGGTGCATGCCATAAGGCACACTTCCTGGCAGTGTTCACACACCTTTTTGTGTGGGAATCCTACCCCTTAATTGCAGTGCTGGTATATGACTGCTGTGATATGGCTGGAAGTTGTCTGCAACACCATTGACTGCAGACCCCAAAACTGCCAGGCACTAACAGCACAAATTCCCAGATCAAACTCTAGGAATACAGTGGCATCAGGGATCAAGCTTGAGGCCTTGTGCTCGCAAAGCAGTCAATTCCAGTCACTAAGCTATTCCTCAGACCCCTCAACACAAGACAAGTTCTGTGTTGTCAAATTTGAGCAGCCCTGGGCTGAAACCAAATGGTCAAAATCGTACATTTGGGCAAGCCTGGGTGATAAGCAAGGGAACACTGTCACAAATGCCCAGTAGCAGGTCTTTGTCAAGATTGAATAAGCCTGAGAGTGCACTTTAAGGCTGTGAGTGCCCTGAGGCACCAGTAAACCAATGTGGAAAGGGTCCTTACAGTTCAAATTACCAGTGCCTGGCAGCCCCCATTTTTCTGCTGTGGTGATGCATGTCTTTATGTAGTACCGTCATTGTCAAGTAGATTTAAGAAAAAGTTAAGAAAAAGACTGTGAGATCACAGCCTTTGGTGCTGAATGAGGCTACAGCAGGGAATCCTGCCCTCCACTGCTAATAAAAAGATGCTCTTTTGGCTCTAGTAATTTCTCTGGGCAACCTTTAGCAGTGCAGGTAATTTGTAAAGGGAGGAGCTGAGGTTTGGGGCCTAAGCATCAAGCAAATGTTACTACTGTATGTTCGAATTGCCTTTAGCTTTTCTTGGGTAGAGCTCACCTAGGAATAAGCCCTGAGGATGTTTTTAAGAATCATCAAAGATGGTATTTCCAAGCAAGGTTGCAAGAGGCCACCAATTGAAGCCTGCTGCTGATTCTAATTCTACATATTTTAGTCTTTAATCTCCCCTTTGTGAGAGTAGAATTATCAGTAGGAGTGTCAGCTTCAGTTTATTCCTCTTCCTTTCCACCCCACCAAGGGAAAAATTTCAATATTCTTAGAGAATCACCTCTAGATCCTTCCTTGGTGATTGTTCATTGCCCACCCCCACTGCTCCAAACGCTTTGCTCCCACCCCCGCTCCCTTTTCCAAAGATGCAGTTGTGCATTTTAACTTTCAATTACAGGCCGCTTGTTGCTCTCTAATGGGGCTTCTCATGTCTCAAATTCTCCTGTAACCTGTTTAATGGGACCTCAGACAGCTTTCTTTAGGTAATGTAATTTTGGGGTTTAGATTTTTGCCAGTGAGCCTTGGAGAATACTAACGAGATTCTCACTGACCATCTTGACTTGACGATGCCCTCACCTAATTACTCTGGCCAGGACTTCCAGTATTATGTTGAATAATTTTAGTGAGGGTGCGTACCCTTATTCCTAATTTTACAGGAAAATCTTTCTTTTGTCCACCACGTGTATAATGTTGACTGTGAATTTTTTCTTGATGAACTAAATCAGGTTGAGGTACATCTCTTCTATATCTGCTTTGTCGAGAGCTTGTACTATGAAAGGATATCAAATCCTTTCAAATAGTTTTTTTCAGTGTGTTGTGATTTTGTTATTGTTCATATTGTGAACACACTGATTTTGTTATTGTTCATATTGTGAACATGATGGAAGGAATTAGACTGACTTCAACTGAAGATGGTGGAGACTTCCCTAGTGGTGCTTGGAAACTTGGGGATCACTTCCAGTAATGCCAGGCCTGTTAGTGTCAACCCTGAGAGTTAGGTAAGTGGGTTAGCCAGGTAGTGACAGGGATCACAGTGAACGGGACAGGTAATAGCAGTGACTGAAATCTTTGGGGCCTCGTGCATGACACACTCCATCTCTTGGAGCTATTGTGTCAGCACAACTTCAGTAAACTACTGATAAGTTCAGATCCACAGATAATGAAATTAATTTCTTCACTGTTTGAATAACTGACTTACCAGGTTAATAATAACTGTTTGAATAGTTGACTAACCATGTTAACAGTGGTCATGTAGTTATGCTGTCTGAATCCAAGGATCCCTATGAGAATAATAAAAGCCTAAAAGAAAAGGTGAGACTATATTAACAGACAGTGTTTACAAAGAATCTAGATGTAATATTTAAAACTTTTAATTTTCTAAATTTAATGTGTATTTAGCAACGTATTTTACCCTGAAAATTTTTTTACACACTAACTTTTTTTGCTTAAACTCCTGAGTCTTGTCTCAGGTAAACTTAGTGCTGCTGAGAATAGGTTTTCTTTTAATTATTGATATAGTTTGGAACACTAGTAACAATTCAGTGTGAGGGAGAGTTATGCTCCAGAGGGAGATGGGAGTATGAGTGGGTCATGGGCCTGTGACATGCACTAGTGCTTTGGTATTGATTTGAGCTGAGGCCATAGGCCTCTCCATTGTCCCCACTTTCACTAGGGTCTTTGATCTGGCTGGCAGCCCTGTAATTCCCCACCTTCCCCTGCTCCACCTGGGATCCTTTCCACCTGTCCTCTGTCACACCAAATTCTAACTTCTTAAGAACAGAGGAATCCTTGTGTATTGACAATTTATTTATTATTTATAGGTTTAAGAGACAATTGCAGGATGCATCTTACGCTGCCATGATCCTGAAACCAGTCTTTTTTAAAAAAATCATTAATTATTTTTAAAATTAAATCACTGTGAGATACAGTTACAAAATTGTTCATGACTGGGTTTTAGTCATACAGTGTTCTGATACCCTTCCTCCACCAGTGTACATTTCCTACCACCTGTGTCCCCAGTTTTCCTCTCGCCAACAACTGTCTCCCCCACCCAGCCTGCCTCTATGACAGGCACGGTCTCTCCCCCAACCTTCTCTCTTACTATCTCTCTCTCTCTCATTCACTCTCTCTCTTCTCCCCTCTTTTTCTGTCTCTCCCTCCCTCCCTCTTTCTTTCTCCTCTCTCACTCTCTCCTCTCTATTTCTGTCTCTCTCTTCCTCTTTATTTTTCTCCTCTCTGTCTCTGTCTCTCTCCCTCTCCCTCTCTTGTCTTGAGCACTATGGCTTATAATACAGATACTGAGAGGTTAACATGTTTATTCTTTTACCTACTTTCAGCAAGCAGTTCTTGCCCAGATTTATTACTATTTGACTTACAGTAAATAAATTCACCTTTTTTAGGTATAAGATTATAAATTTCCTTACATTTGTTTTGTTTTTTAATTTCAAAATGATTGCTATAAAATATTAAACAAATAAGAATGCCATGATAACTTACTCATAATCTAACTGAACTAGAATCATAACTCAAACTATTGAAAGTCTTACATGTTCTGCAGTGATGTTCCCACCTCACAGCTGGATTACCTGTAGTCCTGTTTTTCTGTCTGTGAACCAGGGCAGGCAGCTTTTCGGTGTGTGAAAATTAAGTATACCACTTTATGTAAGAATGCATGATATTACTTAGAGAGGTTTTAATAGAGAATCTGCTTATTATGAATCAAGTATGTATTGTCACTCTTGAATACAGAATGGCATCTTAAAAAATACTGTAATTCAGAACAAAAAAATAAAATGTACCATATACACAGTACAGTAGTTGGGTGCTTGCCTTGCCTGTCACCTACCTGGGTTTGATTCCTGGCATCCTGTATGGACCAGGATTAAATCCTGAGTGTAGACTCAGGAGTAGCCTCTGAGCTTTACCAGAGAACAGAACAAAACAAAACAAAAATCCCTACGTGCTGTTAAAAACTTTGTCAGGTCTACTGTACTTAATTCTAGCCTCTAATTTTTTAGTGTGTTCTGTTACATAGATATAGCATTTTAAAAAATATAGAACAACAATCATTTGTAGCCAACTTTAACTAAAATTGCAGCTATCAGGGCTGGAGCAATAGCACAGTGGGTAGGGCATTTATTTGCCTTGCATGCGGCCGACCAGGGTTTGATTCCCAGCATCCCATATGGTTCCCCGAGCACCGCCAGGAGTAATTCCTGAGTGTAAAGCCAGGAATAACCCTGTGCATTGCTGGTGTGACCCAAAAATCAAAAAAAAAAAAAAGAAAAAAATTATTGCTATCATTGAATTTTTATTGTATAGTACTCCTCGCTGAGTACTTTACACATAGTCCCTTACTTTCTATAAAGAAGATGTTATTTATTCACCTCTTACAGAGGAGGAAAAATCTTTCTCAGATTAATCTATATTCAGTGTTCCTGATTTGGCCAATAGTTGAGCTATGATTGGAATTCCCAATGTTCTTGATCACTGAGCTTTAAATCATCAAATACTAGGAAACACGCTTTGAGGGAAAAAATAAAAGTTTTTATGAAGTTTTAGAAATATAGTTACAACTATAGCAATGCCCTTCTCATAAGGATATTGCTATACTTATAACTATCATATTTTATTCTTTGTTTGAGAAGAGTATCAATAGTTATAAAGATAAATATAATAAAATTTATTACTGACAGAGGAGCAGAAACATGTATACCTGTGTGTCTATATATATATATATATACAAATATATATATTTGTATTCATAGTTATATCTACTCTAAAGACATTATCACTTTTTTCATATGGAAAATCTGAGATGTGTTTCAGAAAAAAACTTCCTGTTGAAGGGTCCCGGGTGAAAGTACCATAGGTTTTTCACAAAACTAAAACTTTATTTTATGAAATGTGGTCTGCCAGCCTCTAAACATCAACATCATCTTTAATACTTCCCAAAAAACAAATTTCTACTGATTTACTAATAGAGTCAGGAGTTCTAAGATTTTTTTACATGACTTAAGATCTGAACAAGTAAGAGCAAGGATCAATTATTTTTTATTATTACAGAAGTTAGAGCTAGGATAATTTAGTGAATGTTTAAAAAATAGTTCGATATTAAACTGAAAAAAATTTAATATGTTTATAATCCGAAATTGGATTTTATTTATTTTACTTATTTGAAGGAGATTAGGCCACACCCAGCAGTGTTCAAGGGCTATTCCTGCTTCTGAACTCAGGGATGACCCCTAGTGGTGCTCAGAGGACCATATGTGGTGCCAGAGACTCAACAAACCAAGTAACTTGCCTCCTGCTATACCACCAGCCCTCTTTATAGAATTTTTTATGTGCCCTTTCATAAAAACCCTTTTAAATTAAATTTATAAAATTATGGTTTCCATTCATAAGTAGTTTAGCATAGCTTATTGTAGTTAGTGAACTACAGGCCAGAATCAAATCCTGCATGCCATCTTTTTTGGTATGACTAGTGAACTTTTCTTATCTTTACTTGTGAATTTTTCAATGTTGTAAAGAAATGAAATATAAGTAAATTTCATGACACACAAAAAGAAAATTTATGTCTTTATTATGTTCATATTTTATAAACCCATTAGCTGTAAATTACATCCCACCTGAACATCAGATATAATTTCAAGAATACTGACAGAGAAGATTAAGCTACAAATTTATAATGGGATTTTTTCCAAAGTTTCTCTTTCTCTCTCTCTCTCTCTCTCTCTCTCTATATATATATATATATAGAGAGAGAGAGAGAGAGAGAGGGAGAGTGCTATGTGGTAACAGTTCAGAAATTTGTAAGCCACATTTTAAAATTTATTTTGGTTTTTTGGTTTTTTTGGGTCACACCCGGTGATGCAGAGGGGTCATTCCTGGCTCTGCACTCAGGAATTACCCCTAGCGGTGTTCAGGGGACCATATGGTATGATGGGAATCGAACCCAGGTCGGCTGCTTCCAAGGCAAACGCCCTACCCTCTGTGCTATTGCTCCAGCCCCACATTTTTTGATTTTTTAAGTTTAGATTCTTTGTACTATATCACTCTGCTCTGAATTTTATTTATTTATTTATTTATTTACTGTTAGAGATTGACCCCAAGTTCTAACACATTCTGAGCTAGTATGCTGAACTATATTTCTGGCCCCTGAATTTGTTTTAAACTAATTTACCTACCCAGATACTAAAGTACTCATTAAAACATAGTGTCTTTTGAATCTTAATAAAGTATTCATAAAATATTATTTTTTAAAATAAAATATTCTAATATAATTTCAACAACTGAATTTCTTATACAATTGTATGCATTCTAATTAAATACTTTATGATATGCTCAATGTAAACATTTTGTTGATGTAATAATAAGGAAACTTCTAAAAACTTTTATAAAAATTTTCTGTTTCATCAAACATTTCATCAAATCTAGATAACTTGATTTTTAATAATTTAATTCATTTATAATATATTTCAAGATGTTCTTACCTATTTAATTATAGCATTTAGTAATTACATTCTTCATAGATATAGTCATGTTTCCTTGACTAAATAATATATAATCATAATAGAATTTTCTATTTCAAAAAATGGTTGACCAGTTCCACCAGTTTTTACCCTTACAAATGATAAGGTTTGTGAGAGGAGCTTATACATTTGGTAAAATGTTTCTTACCTGGAAGATTTATCTAAAATTAATTTTGTATATTTTCTGAATTAATGAAAAATCATTCTCATATTACATATCATAAAAAATATAGAAAAAGTATGTAAAGATACACTTAATGATTTACTGAATGAAAAATAGGTAATTTCATGCTTCTGTTTGCATATGAAATATTTACTACTGGATGGCAACAAATACTGTACAATAGTTTTGCTTCATACATGCATACTGAATGCTCATCAGAATTTTAATAATTTTAGTAAGACATACTGTTCCCTCACACTGCTCTTTAATTTTACATAATTAACAACTGCCTTTTTCCTTTTTCTGTTGTTTCAGTTAAAGGATCAAGAAAGTTAAGTCTGCCAACAGATCTTAAGACTGATCTTGGTACGGTAGGAAAAAGCCAGCAATTTTAAGTTTTCTTACATTCATTTGGCTGACATTTTAAACAACTAGTTCATGAATACACAAGTTTCCTATATGGCACTGTTTGATGGCTTTCAAAAAAAGGCTTTCTTAAAAATCACCATACAGTTCTGTTGGCAGCATTCAACATTTTGTTTGTTAACAATCATTTTACAAAAATATGTCTTCTAAATCATTATACGCTAAGGTATATAACGTTTTATTTCTTTTATCATTAAAATGTTTTAAACATTGAATCACATATATGAACTTTTTGTTATAATTATCATGACATTAACATCACTTTTTCTAGTTATTTTCTCTATTTAGTATATTAGTAACATTTGGAATTATTGCCATTTAACATAAAAAAAGCATAATGTGTAGAATAGAGTTCTGATCATATTTTTAGAGATTCTTTATAAAAATTGGTTCACTAATTTATTGAATAAATTAGTGTATTGTTTGAGGTGGTCATAGGTTTGTTCATAATTCTAAACCTAAAATAGGTGTCTGAGTTATAGAGACAGTACGGAGTTTAGGACACTGACCGTGGTTTATCCCCAGAACCCCATATGTTCCCTTGAGTCTACCAGGAATAATCCCTGAGAATTGAGCCAGGAGTAAGTCCTGAATGTCCCAAAGAACAAAACAATATAAAATAAGGAACTTTATCTAGGCCTTCATATTTTTCTTTCAGAACTTTCTATTTGCTTGCACTCGCATGTTTTATTAGTTTAACTGCATTATTTTTCATCTTTTATTTTCATCACCTCTATTCTTTCAATCATATTATCTAATAATGTCACACTTAAAACAAAAATACAATATTAAGTCTGTATTATTTCTTAGAGTTACAAAGCTGTTTCACGTACATTATCTTCTTTTGTTTTCTCAAGCATCTCTTTAAGTTTGTTGTGATTATTCTCAATCTCAATCTCTCAGCAGAAACTGAGGTTTTATTGTTAATAATAGTACATTAAAATCTGTACCTGGGTCACAGAAGCATATTCATATGTATCTCACAGTATCTAGATTAACTAGTAGACAACAAAATCCAATTACATACAATCTTATATAAATTTGATTAAATTAGGTACTTATAGTCTTTTAAACATAAAGCATTAGCATTATAACTAATTCAGTTTTTTAAGTCAAAAGTTAGTATTTTGTGTAACTGATGTCAAAGAAAGAAGCAAAATTCTAGCCAATTGATGATGCTGTGCTGTATATTATACACATTTCCTAAGATCAGTGATGTTGTGCCTATTTTAGAAATGAATTAATTAAAACTATGAAAAGCTCTAATTTACCTCATACATCTAATAGTAAAACCAAATTGAAATCAACTCTATGAATGAAAAATTTATGGTCTTATAAATACCCATGTTTTTGTGTAGTATGTATTACTGTATCACTATCATCCTATTGTTTGTCGATTTACTTGAGCAGGCACCAGTAACGTCTTTATTACACTTAGCCCTGAGATTTTAGCAGCCTCTTCTTACTTGTCTTTCCCAACGATTGGAGGCTCTTTCAGGGTCAGGGGAATGAGAACTATTGTTACTGTTTTTGGCATATTAAATACACCATCGATGAGCAATGGGATGACAGTGATAAAGTGATACAGTGAATGAAAAAACATTTAAACAGAGCAGTTAGAACCAGAGAGATAGCACAGGGGTGTTGCTTTGCATGTGGCCAGTTAGATATCCTGTACCACATGGTCCTTGAGCCTCACCAGAAATGACCCCAAAATATAGACCCAAGAGTAGCCTCCAACTCTCACTGGGTATGGCCCCAAACCCCAATTAAAATAAACAAATAGGGGCCAGAGTGATAGTACAGCAGATAGGGAACTCACATTGCTGCAGCAGACCTGCGTTTGTTCCTGGCAGCCCATATGGTCCCCTGTGCCCAGTTAAGTTGTGTTCCCTGAGCATGGAGCCAGGAGTAAGTCCTGAGCACTGTTAGATATAACCCCCTTGAAAAGCAAAAACAAAAACTAAAATAAAAAAAATTCTAATAAGATTAAATTAATTTTTAAAAAATATACCAACAAATACAAAGCCTAGGACCAGATGGCTTTACTAGTGAATTGTGACATTTAAATAAAGATACCAATTCTTTTAAAGATTTTTTTAAAAAAATAGAAGAGAAAGTAACATTTTCCAACTCATTTTACAGGCCAGCATTATTCAGATACAAAACCATTTAAGGACATCAGAAAAATAAGCTATAGGACCTTATCTCTGGATAATAGCACTGTAGCACTATTGTCCCATTGTTCGTAGATTTGCTCGCAGGCACCAGTAACATCTCCATTGTGAGACTTGTTACTGTTTTTGGCATATCAAATACACCACGGGTAGCTTGCCAGGCTCTGCTGTGCGGGTGGGATACTCTCAGTAGCTTGCCGGGCTCTCTGAGAGGGATGGAGGAATTGAACACAGGTTGGCCGCATGCAAGGCAAACACCCTACCTACTGTGCTATTGCTCCAGTCCTGAATAATATTAGTCCAAAAAATTTTCAACACCAGCAAATATTATTACCAAAATCAGAAACACCTAAAAAGAATCATATGCCCATATACCATGCTCAAGTGGGATTTAGTTCAAGGACCCAAGTATAATTCAACATTAATGATTCAATTCAATTCAACAATTTAACAATTCAATATATATTCAACAATTCAATACATATAACCACATTGACAAAATGAAGGATAAAAATCATACATTCCTTCTAGTGACACAGAAAAAGCATTTAACAAAATTTAACATTCATTTATGATTTTAAAAAAACAACAAAATAGGTAAAAAGGTATCCACTACACCAAAATAAAACTATATATAACAACCTCACAGCTAATATGCTACCTGTTGGTGAAAATATAAGTTTTTCCTCCAAGATCAGAAAAAAACACAAGGATGCACACCATCATCATTTTTCTTCCACTTTAGTACTGCAAGTGTCAGAAATTAGGGAAGAAGAAGAAAGAAAAGAAATTGATCTATTGGGGCAGCAACCATGTTAGGATTCCTGAGAACTGAGAATACCTCAATATCCCTTGCCTTCAGTGGCCATGCCTAAAAGGTCTGGGAAAAGGGAACTTTTTTTTTTCTTTTTGGGTCACACCTGGCAATGCACAGAGGTTACTCCTGGCTCTGCACTCAGGAATCACTTCTAGTGGTGCTCAGAGGACCATATGAGATGCTGGGAATCGAACCTGGGTCGGCCGCATGCAAGGCAATTGTTCCAGCCCCGAAAAGGGAACTTTTTACTTGCATCAGCGAAGTTGCAAGTGTGGCCACTAATGCAGTAGCAAAAAAAATACCTTTCCTGCACATAGACATGGAATGCACCTGGACCTTCTATACTGACTCATGCAGGAAGAGTTTGGCTGCCTCCATCCACAACACGCTAATATTCTGTCAAACATCATCTTCAACCATCACTTCTACAAAATCTTACAAAAGTAGCAGTAGTAGCCAAGTATCATAAAAACCCAAAGTACAAAGAGTCAATGGCATTGTCTCCCAGAATTAGTAAATGAAACTCTAAATACCTAATAACAATAAATTTCATTAGAGATCTTTATCAGATAATGAGAAGAGCTTCAGGCAAATGGTACCCCACATGCTACTTCCTTACCTCCCCAACCCCCACCACCCTACCAGCCCAAGCTCCCTAGATGTAGAAGGACATGAACAGAGAAGTGGAAATTCTCTATCTCAGATCACAACAGGTATAATGGGAAAACAATGCAGAACCCCACCATGCTTACTAAATGAAGATAGTAGCCCTGAAGAATCAACCAGCACTACCTTTATAGTCTCTTGGGTAAAGAATTTAGAAAGAAAATGGTGAAGATATTGTGAAGATGTTCATTGAGCTCAAAGAAATTGGTACAGACAATCAAGAAAACACAGGAAAGGGGACAGAATGATAGTACAGTGGGTAGAGCATTTGCCTGACACGCAGCCAACCCAGGTTCCATCCCAGACATTCCATATGGTCCCCCCCACCCCCACCACCACTGCCAAGGGTAATTCCTGAGTGCAGAGCCAGGAGTAAGCCCTGAGCATTTCCAGGTGTGACAAAAAAAAAAAACAGAAAAAATAAAAGAATTACTAACAAGAAAACATAAGAAAGTAGGAGAAAAATAGATTCAGGAATGACAGAACTAAAGAACTTGGTAGGGGTAGGTGCAATGGAGGCCCTAAGCAGTTAAGGAAAGAATCAATGCTCTAAGATGAGTTGCAGAAAACTTACAAACAGAAGAAAATAGAAAAAAGCCTCAAAATAAATCAACAGCAGGTAAGAGAACTTTGGGGTGAATTTGAGAAGAACATTAGAATCACCAGGGTCCCAGAGACCCAGGAAAGCAATTTCAAAAAAGAAGCTTTAGTCAAAAAAAGTATCACTGAGAAGTTTCCATAGTTGAAGAGTACCTAAAGGGTACCAGCTAAAAGAGACTCAAATAAAAGATCCCAAGACACATCCTAATCTGAACGACAAAAGCCATAAACAGAATTAAAATACTGAAAGCTGCAAGATAAATGAAAGAAATTACTTCCAAAAGAGCATCCTTAAGATTTATAGCTAATTCATCAAATGAAACCCTGTGGGCTTGAAGTAAATTGTCGTATATGGTTTAGGGAAAAAAAAATGAAAGAAAAGATGAAATGAATGTATCACCAAGAATACTTTACCCATGCAAACTCTAATTCAGATTTGAAGAAAGGATACTAAACTTCATGCATAAACAACAGTTCAAGGACTTCACTGACTCAAAACCAAGTACTGCAGAGGCTTCTTTAAAATAAGCCTCTTTGCAAGTACTGCAGAGGCTTCTTTAAAATAAGACAAATGCACAATGGTGGAGGGATGGTGTTCAATCATTGTGTGACTGAAACTCAAACATAAAAGTTTTGTAACTGTAGCTCACGGTGATTCAATAAGAAAAGAAAAGAAAAGAAAAGAAAAGAAAAGAAAAGAAAAGAAAAGAAAAGAAAAGAAAAGAAAAGAAAAGAAAAGAAAAGAGAGACAAATCTTACAAACATGCCAAACTTCTACAGAAAGATGGCATAAAACTCCATAACAATAATTTCACTCAATGTCAATGTCCTAAATGTACTGATTAAGAGACACAAAGTGGCAGAATGTATTAGAAAATTAAATCTGACCATCTGCTGCCTAAAAGAAACACACTTGAATAATAAGGGCAAATACAAACTCAAAGTCAAAGGCTGGGAGAAAATGTTTCAAGAAAACAACCCCCTCAAAATGGCTGGGGTGGCCACACTTGTATCAGACAACATAGACTTCAGGCCTAGAAGTCATGAGAGACAGAGAAGACCATTCCATAATGATCGGGGGATATGTAAAATAGGAAAAAATCTCTCTCTCTCTCTTTCTTTTTCTCTCTGTCTCTGTCTCTCTGTATGTCTCTCTGTCTCTCTGTCTCTCTCTCTGTCTCTCTCTCTCTCCCACTCCACTCTGTCTCTCTCTTCCTTTTGGGCATTGTAGTTTGCAATACTGATACTGAAAGGTTGTTGTGTATATCCCTTTATCTATCCATACTTTTGTACATCCATATTTTTAACACTCAGTTCTTGTCCAGTGTGATCATTTCTAACTATAATTGTCATACTGGTCCCTTCTCTGTCTTACCTACTCTTTACTTTCTGCCCCACACACACTTGTAGTAGAACATAACACAAACAATCAAAAGATACATGAAAGGATACTCAACCAAGCAAATTGTCAGGGAAAGGAAAATAAAAAATAAGCTATCACATCATACCTATTAAAGTGTCGATTATTAAGAAGGTAAACAAGAACAAATATCAGTGAGGATGTGAATTTTAAAGAAGAATACTTATGTACTGGTGTAATTATAAATTGTGTAGGTTCTATGGCAAGCAATATGGATATTCCTCAAAAATATTAGAAATACAACTACCATATAATCCAACAATACATTCTGGTTGTGAATCCAGAATCCAAAGGATACGAAAACAGAATCAAAGACCTGGCTGCACTCCTATATTTTCATGAATCATAATTCACAATAGCTAAGCCTGGCAAGCTCCCCAGGGTGTATTTGATATGCCGAAAATAGTAACAAGTCTCACAATGAAGACATTACTGGTGCCCGCTCAAGCAAATCGATGAGCAACAGGATGACAGTGACAGTGAATATATTCAATATGTATGTGAACTTTGAAGACCCTACTGTTGCAACAACATGTATCCATTTTTAATTCATTTTAATTACAGGCATTTTAAAAGACAAATAGTGCATGAATTCAAATATATGTGGAATCTGAATAAATGAAGAACTAAACCATTAAACCCACACAGCTGGACTAAGTATCATTGGGAGTAGTCCTCAGATCCTCTTAACACTGCTTGGAAGATCAAAACCAAAAATAGATCCTATGGATCCATCAATTATATTTCTAGGTATCATTAATACAAAAACAACAATTCAAAATAATATATGCATACCTATGTTCACTGCATTATTTACATAGCCAGAATATAGAAACAACCCAAACACCAGTAACAGATGAGTGGAAAAGAAGAGGATTTATATACAGAACAGAACATTACTCAAAAATAAAATATATTTTATATATATCACATATATGTATATATTATGAAAGACAAAATCTTTCCATCTCCAGCAACATTATTGAACTGGAAAGAACCATGCTAAGTGAAATAAGTCAGATAGAAAAGGACAAATAACAAATCATCTCATTCATATATTATTTATATTCATAGATAACAAAACAAAGTACTGGGATAGACAAACCCAAGAGAAAACAAATCCTTGAACTCGGACTGAGAAACTGAGGAAACCAGAGGGGAAAGAGGGAGGAGCTGAGAGAGTGAAAGGAATCTAAGGACTGTGATGGAAAGATTGATACTTTGGTGGTGCGTGTGGTGTGGTATCATACATGTGCATAAAGATATATGTATTTTTTTAAATAGAAGAAGCTAAAATGTCAAGGCTTCAGTAATTAAACAAGTAGTGTTTAGGGCAGGAATTTGAGTCCAAGCAATGAATTAGTCCATTATTCACAGTCAGTATTTTTTAATACTGTCAAATGAACAGTATGACATTTTTATTTTAAATTCCAAACACTTAAATTATATATCTTAAATTCCATTTTTAACTTCCAAATATTTAAATTTCTCCCAAAATTCATAGATGTATTTAAATTATGCATATAGAGCCTAAGACTATCATCTATTTCATGTTTTTGTTAACATGTTGAATCCAGCACTGCAATTTCTGTTAATTAAACCACATTCAAGGGTGAGCCACAAGTACTAAGTATGTGTAGCTGTCAGCATGTTAAATCATAGGATATGTAATGGGAATACAGAACTAATTTTAAACTCTATTAACTATTAAAAGTTTTAAAAACTGAATAGAAAGGGGCGGAGGAAGAGAGAGAGAGAGAGAGAGAGAGAGAGAGAGAGAGAGGAGAGAAAGAGGAGAGAGAGAAAAAACGCCTCCCATAGAGTAGAGACAGGCGGTTGGGGAGAGGAAAATTGGGGACATTGGTGATGGGAAATGCACACTGGTGAAGGGACTGGTGTTGGAATATTATATGATCAAACCCAATAATGAACAACTTTGTAACTTTGTATCTCACTGTGATTTCAATTTTTAAAAATTAATTTAAAACATTTAAGGAAAATAAAATTAAAATGAATCTTTAAAATCTTGGGAGATTTTTAGCTAACTACTGAAATTGTGACTGAATCTTAAGATAGCAAGGACTTCAAATGGTTTCTGGAAAAACAATAAAGAGGAATGTTCACTCTTTTCTTATCAATCTACACCTTGGATTTCTTTATATTAACGTTAAATTACAATATTTATGCTGCATTCCTCCTTGTGGCACAGATCATGTAAATGGACACTGTACAAGCCCAACGTCTCAGAGCTGTGGTTCTGGAAAACGTCTTTCTAGTGCTGACGTTTCAAGAGTAAATCGCTGGGGACCTGGAAGACCACCATTTCGAAAAGCACAGTCGGCTGCTTGCATGGAAATTTCATTGCCAGTTACAACAGAAGGTGAGTTAAGCATACTAATTTTTGTAAATATTATCCAAATGACAAGTGATAATAATGAGATCTGGGAGACAAAAGAGGCTGTCTCACCATGCAGATAACAAAGCAACTTCAGGTAAGAGACACCCAGAACCTGTGGGGCTGTGACCAGGACTCCAAATCCATTCTGAGCTGGAGCTTCCTTATCTCTAAAATCTGAGTGACTGCCCATTCAGATTTCCATTTCTCTGTACAAAGGGAGAACTATAAAAACCTGCTAGGAACAAAGAGTTTCTTTCGAACTCAGGAACCCCTCTTTAGGAAATTTCATACTCTGGGAACTTCCTGCATTTCCTTCCCCTCCCTTTCCCTTCTACTAAATAAAGTCTTTTCTGAATGTGGAAGGGAGAAAAGGGAAGGGAAGGGAGTTTTGTTCTATCTCAAACGTTAACCCCTAGTGTCTCACATCAAGATCAAGCAAACTTATGTCTTCAGCTTCCAAGTGAATGTCATTTCAAATAAAAAGTCAAGGTAGTGAATTCTAAAATTTGTGATAATCATGTTTTAAAAGGGAATTTTTGCTTATTTATGGAATGATGGTAGGGACTGGTAGTAAATTTTACAAGTCACATGACCAGAAATTTTTGTAGGAAAATTGAAATCTTGTAACTTATTACAATTTTAGTGATAAAAAAAACGTTGGGGCTAGAAATAAAAAAATAATCTTAGGAATATTTGGTATTGTAATTTTTTATAAAGTAATTCTTCATTAAACAGCCCTCATGTTTGTAGTAGTAATTTATATTATTCAGGCGGGTGAGATAGTATAGTGGGTAGGTCGCTTGACTTGCTCACGGCCCAGCTGGGTTTGATCCCTGGCATCTCATATGGACCCCTGAGCCCATCAGGAATTAGCCCATCATGAATCAGAGCCAAGAGTAACCCCCTGAGTACAGCAGGATGTGTCTCAAAGAACAAAAAAATTATATACTTCTTTACTTTTTTGTAAATAAAACTTTTTTGGTTTTCTTCAATAAATGATGTACTGGGGCTGGAGCGATAGCACAGCAGGTAGGGCGTTTGCCTTGCACGCAGTCGACCCGGGTTCGATTCCCAGCATCCCATATGATCCCCTGTGCACCACCAGGGGTAATTCCTGAGTGCAGAGCCAGGAATAACCCCTATGCATCACCGGGTGTGACCCAAAAAGCAAAATAAAATTTAAAAAATAATAAAATAAATGATGTACTAAATTTGTTCCACAGACTTGTAGTTACTGATGTCATCTCTCTCACAGATGTCTGTATGTACTAACTTTGGGTGTTATATGATAAATGAAAAATTTAGGGGAACATTAACTAAGGATGTTACTACAGAAGCAAAATTTAAAAGTTGGAAAAAATGCACAGTCATTTGGATTTATAGTTAGGAATTTTGAGTTTTGGACAGTTCTATACTGAATTTAGGATGTAATTCTACATTTCTTTTTCCAAATCTATAAAACATAGATTGTAACAAAACACGCTCCCAACTCTACATTTAAGACAATTGCTTCATAAACTTGCTAAGTAAGGAGTGGAAAAGGGGAAAATAGGAGCAATATATTTTGTTTCCTTGAAATGGGATCATCCAAATTTATATTTAGTCCGTTTGAGGGAGAAAGCCATGCTTTCTACCTCAACTCCTCAGTCTGGGACTTGAGCCAGGTGGCACGGTTCCTAGATATTTTCTTTCTGCTGTTCAAAAGTTTGTAATTGATATCACCAGAACATTGCATCAAATTGTATTGTCTTTAACACATACCTGTCCAAAACCCCAAGGGTTATAAGGTCATAATAAAAATAGATTTTTTTCTAAAAAGAAAAGAACTATGATTCATGATTTTATCTATCAAGAGGGAAAGAAGAATAAAGGCACTAATTCAGACATGAGGATTTTATGCTATGGAATGATTATAAGAATACGATTTTCCTAGTAACACTTAATTGAGACATCAAGTCTATGATTGTGAAATGAACACGTGTGCAGTTTAACAAGAACCCAAAGTTGTCCTACCTTTTTTCAAGTAGACTACCACTACCATGAGATATGGGGGTATAGTTCAGTGATAGAGCACATAGGTATTCATATACTAGACCATGGATTCAGTCCATGGCACATACACTATCACCACCATGAATACCACCACCAAGAAGAAAAGAAAAAACTTTTAGTGGGATGTTATCTGACTTACGTGGCCTCCGGTGAAGTTACAACTGGACTTGAATTAATTATAATAGGCAGCTTGGAAATAGTTAAAGGATAACATCTACCTTTTCCCCTTGGTATTTAGGTTCTTTTTTTTAAAAAAAAAAATTACTCCAGAATAGAAAAACTCAAAATAGTGTTACGGAAATATATTTGTCACAGAACCTGTGTGACCATTTGAGTAAGTAGCCACAGAGGGAATAGTGAGAATTCCCATGAAATGGGGATGGCCAAGAAATTACTAGAAATTATTCTGATAACTTAAAGGTAGGCAGTAATGATAATTAAAATGGTACTATAAATTATTATAAGTGATCCTTTAGAATTAAATTTCCCCCTAGACTAGAAAATTTAAACCAACTTGTGAGGTAATTGTGGGGAGTGGGGGTGGGGATCAATACAATGGAACTCTGGAGACTCAAGTTCTGGTCACAACTTTGCTGAAGTGTGTGATCTACACTTTTGAATTCCATCTATATTCAAACTAAATGGTTTACCATTCAAAAAATAGTGAACTGCCTTCTAGATTAGTTAATAATCAAATTTAACTTCCCCTGGAAATTTTGATTTTCATATATTCTGACTGTCACTGTCACTGTCATCCTATTGCTCATCGATTTGCTCAAGTGGGCACCAATAACATCTCTCATTGTGAGACTTATTGTTACTGTTTTTGGCATATCCAATACGCCATGGGTAGCTTGCCAGGCTCTGCTGTGTGGGTGGGATACTCTCGGTAGCTTGCCAGGATCTCCGAGAGGGGTGAAGGAATGGAACACAGGTCGGCCACGTGAAAGGCGAACACTCTACTGCTGTGCTATCGATCCAGCCCATTAATTCTGACATTACTTGGAAATATATAAACAATTTTTTGTGCTTAAATATCCATAGAAAGCCGTGAAAATTCCTATAATCGTTCAAGAAGCTCTAGCATCTCCAGCATTGACAAAGATTCTAAAGAAGCGATTACAGCACTATACTTCATGGAATCCTTCGCTCGTAAAAATGACTCTACTATCTCCCCCTGTTTGTTTGTTGGAACTAGTTTGGGAATGGTTTCAATCATCTCCTTAAATCTACCTTCAGCGGATGAACAAAGACTTACAGAGCCAGTCATGGTATTACCAAGTGGTAAGAGTTTTATATTTATTCCCTAATTTCTACTTTTTCCAATTTATATATATTGTACAGTATTACTTTGTATTGATCTAGAGCAAAGATTGTAACTATTCTGTGTAACATATTTATTGAGAATTTTAGAAATCATTTATTCAGTATCAACATTTGTCATATTGAAGTTTATTTTTCCTTGAGGGTAAAATAGTCCAACTATGTATGTAATAGTAAACTATAGAACTGACAACCTTATCTTGACAAAGACAAGACCTTGAAAGAAAGTTTCTGAAGAGCACTAAGGAAACTGTAATGCAGAAGTTAAATTTTTATCTTTAATAAATTGAAGTTGTTTCTCCAGTGATCCAGCCAGATCAGAGCCCTTCACGTTTTTACATAATATTTGAGGAATTAGTTCATCTAATTCATTCTCCAAGTAATTCATTCTCAAAGTAACTCTCTAAAGTTTTTTATAAACTTTTCCATCTTGTTTCAAAAGTATGTTGTGCAGCATGGTTCCTTCTTAGCTGAATGCCTAGAAATGGAATGAGGAGTAATAATAGGAGAGGGACTAAGTGGGCTTGAGATGGAATGGTACTAAATGAGATCAGACAAGTGGTTGGGGTGAGATTATGAGCCATTTCAAGAAGTTGGAAAAGGCTTCTTACATCACCGAAGTTTTTGCAGCAATGAAGATTGTGTACAACATAGTTTTATCCCCTTCTTTCAAGTGCAGGTTCTTACAATTTTAATTTTATAATTGTATGACTGTGTCAGAAGGATATTAGTATTTTGGTGGTGGGTGTGGTATGGTAACATATTTTGAAGATGATATGGGTTCATATAACATGTACAGTCTTATAAACCAATGTCACCTCAAGAAAAATAGTTTATAATTATAAGAAATTTTTAAAAAGAGAAAATTAATGAAAGTTCTATTACCAGCAAGCTCTACTCTTTTCTGTCCTCTCACCCTTAGGGAATTTTATTCTCTTACAGTAATTTTGTTAAAAGTTTGCTGAGATTTATAAGATTTAAAAATGAAAAGGATAATACCTGACATAGCAAAAATAAAACAGATAAGAGACAGATTTTTGGGCTGCACATCAATTTTCCTATTCCTGTGAGTACAGGAGGGGTCTGAGGATGTGCAGTTTTAATAAACTCCCAGGTGATTCTACAAATGCAGTTTCCTTTGTAGAGCTGGAGATCTACCTGGGTCAGTCATGTGCAGGGCAAATGCCTTACCCACTGTCCTGTCATTCCACCCTAACAAACTTCTCAGTTTTAAAGTAGATTTCACACAGCTGAAGTGTTGAATTAAGTAAGTGGGTTATTTTGAATTTGATAAATTTAAATAAATTAAATTACATAGTACCTTATAAATGGAATGTATTTTTATTATCCTTTTTATGCAAGACTCTGTCACAAGCATACTCATGAGATGTATCTGCCTAAATCAACCCCCTGACTCTCTGAGCCTGATGTCAAAGTACAAAAGAAAGAAAAGGCTGCTGGGACACTACTTATGGGAAGTTCTGGAAATGTGCAGAAGCAGTTAATTCCAAGTTACCTAAGATTCAGAGTCCCCCAGGACTGGTCAAAAATTACCGTAGGTGACAATCTGTCATGGATAGTCAATCTTTGAGAATTAAGGTGAATAAGCTACTCTCTATAAAGATGAATATGTCTGCCAAAGAGCCAAGGAGTTTGTTTTGTGTTGTTTGGGGGCACACCCAGAAGTGCCTGCAGTGGTGCTCTAGAGATTCTGCAGTACTAGGGAGCAAACCTGGGCTTCCAGCAAAGCCCATTGAACTTTCTGACTCCAAAGAGATTTTTTAAAATAATTTGTACATTAGTAAATAATGTATTCATGTTGTGAGCTCTAGTTGTTGAAATTGTGTAATATTTATTCTGAATGCTCAACTTTAGAAGAAAATTATTTTATTGAACACATATATCTCTCTTAACTCTTTTTCTTCCTAGCCCATGTTCTCACTTGAACATGTCTTACTCTCCTCTGCGCTTCCTCAGATCTTTCTAAATTTCAATCAATTAAAACTAATTTGCTTCAAAAAAAGAGGAAATTATTTTAGTGAATGGATATATGAAATTATATAGGATTAATGCTCTTTCATTTGAAACTGTAACAACAAATAAAAATTTTATTTCAAAGACAGAAATTTAAGGATGGTATTGTAAAATGATACTGGTTATAAAACCATAGAAGTAGCTCAATGGGGTAAAGCACATGCATATTTTGCATGTCTAAAGCCTGGACTCCATCCCTGACACCACATGTTTCCCCAAGATCTACCAGGAACAATGCCAGAGCACAGAGCTACTAGTAGCCTCAAAGCACTACCAGGTGTGGTCAACCCACTCCCACCACTCCAATATTGGATTAAAAATCAGAAAACCTAAATACTACTACAGACTCAGCCACTAAGTTGCTATGTGATCTGGCCCAAGTCTCATAATCTTTCTGGGTTTCCATTTTCTCGTAGTGAGAAAATTTTACAAGTTGGCATCTCAAGTTCCTTTAGATATAATATCCTATAATTCTCAATTACTGCAATGGGTGAACTCAAATCTGTTGATATACATTACTATAATATCACAACATAAATTATAAGCCATTTATTTCCCCTGTATAAATAATAATTGTTTTAGAAATAATCTCACATGCCAGTAATATAAAATTGTTTTTACAGGTACATTACTCTCCTTAAAAGGAGCTGTGTTAACATTCTCCTGTATGGACCGGACTGGCGGATTAATGCAGCCACCATATGAAGTTTGGAAGGATCCAAACAGCACTGATGAAAATGAAAAATCTTGGAAAAGGAAACTGGTTATAAACTGCCCCTCGCCATCACAGGAAACTGGAGATCATCAGTATACAATAATATGCTCAGAAAAACAAGCCAAAGTCTTCTCACTGCCTTCTCAGACTTGCCTTTATGTTCATAACATCACTGAGACATCTTTTATACTAGAAGCAGATGTGGTGGTCATGTGCAACAGTGCCTGTTTGGCATGCTTTTGTGCCAATGGGCATATCATGATAATGAGGTACTTGCCTTCTTTATAAATTATCGGGCAATCATGACAGTGCCAGCAAGATATAATTTTGAAAAGTGTATATGTAATATGAAATATATTATCAATAAGTAACAAGATCATTATTTCATTGTATCAGGGGAGTTTATGTTTGGATAAAAAGCATAAATTTATCTTATGCAAGTTTTTCTTGTAAATCAAATTTTAATTAGCATCAAGGAGTGTAAGAAAGGTGATTTGTCAGTTATTCATATTTCAGCAGAGTGTTAAAGCATATTATATCCCAGGTGCTATACTAGTACTGGGAATATGCTTATTAAATCCAGGTAAAAACATTTACATATGCTAACACATAGACATTTAAGATTTCCTCAAGTTACAGTTTAGAAAAAAGTGAAACCAGCACTGACCAGTATACTAAGTCATCAGGTTTTTCCTATACTGTCTGAGCTATAAGCATATAGATTATGCAAATTTAAGGCATACAGCATGATAGTATGATATATGGATATATAGTGAAGTAATTGCCATATAAGGTTGACATATTGTCACATCACAGTTGCAATTCTTGTATGTGGTCACTACTGTGAAGATTTGCTCTCCAAGAAGCTTTCAAATATACGTTAAAGTATTATTAATAAGTATTGTTAAATCTAACCATTATGCTATACATTATACCCCCATGACTTATTTATCTTCCAACTCTGTTTGTACCTTTTGACTATCTTAGGTATCAGCTTAGAGACTTAATTATACTGCTGAAATAAAACTTATGAAACACATAAATAATTACCTAATAGTTTTATAATTTCATCACTTAAATACATAATATGTATAAGTCAGTGACATTCGTTTTACACCTCAAATATCATCAAGGTTTAAGTTTTATTCTAGGGCAATAAAAACATAAAAATTAATAAAAACATTAACCTACTAATCCTTAAGAAACTTTCAGGTTGGACAGATAAGACAGACACGCAAGCAATAAAAACACAAAGAATATTTTTATTTCAACAGAAGAAAGAAAGACTTGAACCAGCTCATCTAATTCCCCCGAGTTCAAAATATTTAACTGTTCATGAAGTAGTTAAATATATATATTTTTATAAAAGAAGTTGTCTGGGGAAAAGGAAACTAAAATGTAGATTAGGACAAATTGTTAAGAAACTTTGTTAGACTAATGTGCTTAATAATCAATTCATATAAAATTGAATTTTTAACAGAAGTAATTAACTTGTCCTAGCCATGAGCGTGCATGATTGGTTTTTGAACTAGCATGGTAGCTATATAGAAAACAAGGTAGGAACAGAAGTGAAAGGTAATGAAGGAAAACTTAAACATAAAACTGACGAATTAATGGAAGTCATTAGATATCAAGTTTAAAGTAGAATTAAAAGTTAAATTATAGGGGCTGGAGCAATAGCACAGCGGGTAGGGCGTTTGCCTTGCACGCGGCCGACCCGGGTTCGATTCCCAGCATCCCATATGGTCCCCTGAGCACCGCCAGGAGTGATTCCTGAATGCAGAGCCAGGAGCAACCCCTGTGCATCGCCAGGTGTGACCCAAAAAGCAAAAAAAAAAAAAAAAAGTTAAATTATATAGTTGTATAAGAGTTACATAATTAACAGATAAATAGGGAGTGTTTCAAAAGGCTAGTAAGAACTTTAAGAATGAATGATTGGAATGTGTGGCTCCAAATAAAAGCCAGCCTATTTAAGTTTAACAATGTCTGAAAATATATGGGTGAAAGATCCAGCTTTGCAAGTCATCTATGTAAATGTAATAGTGGATATTATGGCAGTGGATGAAATCATCAATGACAGTATAATAGAGAGGTATACAGTATAAAAGGAATAGACTTGTTCTAAGATCAAAACTTGAAGATAATTTTATACTTCAGAAGTGGAAGGAAAGAAATCTAGCAAAGGAGATTAAGAAGTTACCAAAAATGTAGGAAAAAGATAAAAATAGTATATCTTCAAGGAATAAAAATGTGAGAATTGAATTCAAGATAGAGCAGAAAGGGAAAAATTTTAGTCTAAGGTAAAAGCACTAGACAACAAGTACGATTTTAGTTCTTTGGAAAAGCAAAATCTAGGAGGATGGTTGGTTCCGCTTTAGCAGGATGGTGGAGACCAAAGGAATATCTCCAAGGATGCAAGAGAGAGGCAGCAATAAAGACTAGGGTTTGACAAACTACAAAAGCCCACAGACCATAGACCACTCCTGCACTCTGACAAAATGGTATTATAGCCAGCAAGCTAACATTTTTCATATTTTAAAGCTATTGAAACAATTAAAGAGAATATCTCACGATGTGTGAAAATTATATGAAGTTTAAATTAATGTTCATCAAGATTTTTGAAATACAGTCACACTCATACATTGCCTGTAGCTGCTTGTGGTCTAAACAGAGACAACATGACCTACAAAATGGGAAGGGATGAATGAAGGAGAGAGGGGATGGAAAGATGAGAGGAGAGGAGGAAGAGGAAAGAAAACTTGTTAGTTACAACTATCGATTATTCATTCAGGAAATTTTGTGGTTTTTTTAAAACAGAGAGATGAGATTTAAGGTAGTTTAAAACTAGTTTTCTGAGGATATTTTGTTTTTGTAATTTTTAGGAAAAATAGGTGATTTGTAAACCAAGGAGTTGTCAGTGAAGGGGAAAAATTTTGAATTTATGTTTTCTTATTCTTTTGTATATACTTAATTAATTTTTAATTGAATCACCATGAGATACATAGTTACAAAGCTGTTTATGATTGGGTTATATATATTTTAAATTTAAATTTTTTCTGGTTTTTGTTTCTCACACTATTTTTAGAGATTTCTGATATTCAAACTGATCTCATTTGAAATTGACGACTTAGCTCCTAGACATGCCTTATAGTTTTGAGGGACAATATTTATACTTATATTTGTACAGATATCATCCCTTCCCAAAGCCCAAATTAAATCACTCAAGTAATTTAAGACTTTAAATTATGTCACAATTGGTATATAGCTTGATAGTAATCACTCTTTCTGCAAAATTCTGTCTTGTTCTCTCAACTGCCATTGAGAATATCTGAAAATTAATTTTATTTAAATAAGTATGTACTCTATTTATGTTTCTGAAAGATTTCTTGAAATGTGAAAGACACATAAGAGTTTAAAAAGCAACAAGAGTCAGAGCAACAGGAGAAATAAGGTATCTGCCTCTGCTCTTTATAAAGGCTTATTAACATGATAATTGTTCCTTTGCTCTTAAGCCTTAAGAGAAATTCATGTGCTCCTGAGGAAATGATTTTGATGTGATTTTAGTAATATACAATTCATGGCTAGAAAGTGATACATGGCTTGCAGAAGTGAATCTTATAATTTGATACACTAGGTATCCTCCCATGCTGAATACATTCTCAGATCTTTCTAGACCTTATCAGAACTTAATTATCCCCATGCTCAATTTCTTCATGTCCTGATTTTCTGATAGATGGCAGATAGTTGATGATTACTTATTTGGTCAGGTGCCAGGCCCAAAGGTGAGAGGATACAAGAGGCTTATGTATGATTTCTAAAATGAGGTTATAAAAATCGCTTTTGGTGAAAACTGTCTTCAGTTACCTGACTCTACTAACTGGCTTATAAAAGTGACCCTGCACAGAAAAGATTTTTTTAAAAAATTTTTCAGCTTTAATAGCATTTGTTCTCCTTGTCAATTTACTATTTTCCTACTCCTTCTAAAGGTAATTATTCATTTTCCATTTTAGTTTCCTGACTTTTGTTATTCTCCAAAAATATAACAATATCTTGTTATAGATAATAAAATGACAATAATGAGAAAATTCTGTCATGCCACTCTTTAACTGTGGTGTTAATTAACCATAACCAAAGGCTATATATGATATACTGTAGAAACCTATAAGATGCTGCAAAAATTTTCCTGAGATTTCTGACTACTTTATTGGATGCATCTTTCAAGGACAGCTCCCAAATAGTTATGTGGGTTAAATTTGGAGAACTAGGGTTATGTAGACAGCACAATAGGCTTCTACATGCACATATGTTTGCATGTAGAAACCATTTGATCCCAGCCACTGCATGGTCCTGAGAACCACCAGCACTAACTTTTGGAAGTAGCCCCAAGCCCCATCAGGTATGACTGCAAAACAAAGATAAACAAAACCATACCCATGATTGATTTTTATGACTTTATGCGAAAACCTAAATTGAGATTTCAAGGACAAAAAAAGATATAACTATAAAGCAGCAGTATTAAAATTACTTGTTTTGTGTGAAAGTATTCAAATTTTATACATAGAAGCTAAAAGCTTCTAATAACTAAAATATAAAATCTGGATTTGCTATTTTTTTACATTCAGCCTCCCTAGTCTTCGCCCAATGTTGGATGTGAATTATTTGCCACTAACAGACATGAGGATAGCACGGACATTTTGTTTTACCAATGAAGGACAGGCACTGTACCTCGTCTCTCCTACTGAAATTCAACGGTTAACATACAGTCAAGAGATGTGTGACAATCTACAGGTAGGTCAGGCACATTTATGAGTAAACTCTGGGTATGATTGTATAAAGAGAGAGATTGAAAGATATCTAAAAGCTAAAATAGTATTGGGCCAGAACTTTTGTAAAGAAACCTTTACTTTAAGAGTCATAAAACAAGTATATACCGTGTGGGTTAAAACTGAATGATTGCCTTTGATCATAGCATAGAGCCTATAAATAGAAAAAAGTATAAAGTTTATATAATCTCGGATAAACAAAAATAGTCACAAAATTGTAAAAGAGCAATTTAGTGAGAGTTTTGAACTATTTAACTTTTATTTTGCCCACTTGTATGAATTGGGATATTTTACTTAACCTATATACTCTTATATAATCTATATACTCTAATGCACTGTTATGAGAATTAAGAATTACTAAACAGTGCTAAGCAGTTACTGGTACAGAGTAAATTTTAAAAATAAATAATAAATATCATTACTCAAATATATATTGAATTTCTTGTGCCTGGTACTCGGAATAAAATAATAAATATGTGTCTCCTTGATAATATGGAGGGAGAAATAAATAAAAAGACAACCACAATACTCTGTGGGAAAATGCTCACTACATATGATTATGCCAATGCTAGGGAGACATATAAAAAAAGTGTCTGATTGATAGAACAAAAGGGGGTAGAAATTCTAGAAAGGATGTGATGAGTAGTAGTGTCTAGGTAAAAGGATGTGTGGAGATTGAGAAAATAATTATATTTTTAATAGAAGCCGTGGTGTGTAAACCAAGGGTCCAGGAGACTGCCGAGGAGGTGCAAAGCTGAGGGTTGGATATTAGTCAAGAACAGACCCTGGAGGACTCTGTAAGCTTCTCAGGGAAACTGGCGTTTATCCAAATAATGGGAAATCACAAAAAAAGCAAATGTGTTTACTAAAATGGCCATTGTGCTTATAGCATGCGAGATGGTTCTGGTGAATTAAGATTGAAGTTAGGAAAAACAAGAGCATTTTAATACTTAATACTCGAAATAACAGTAGTTTGAAATAAGGTAGTCAGAATTGAAAATGGAGGAAAGCTCAGAAATTCTACAGTTTAAAGTGTATTAGAGGGTTAATAGATGTAAGATTGGCAGAAACAAAGAAATGAATCATTATTCCCAGATTTCTGATCTGAAGAACTAAGTATGTGGTGCTGCCATTCATTGCAAAACATAAGGGATTCTAGATCTAGAGAGGAGGTGAGGAGGATAATGAAGACAAACTCATGCTGCAAGTTCAGGACAAACTTTGGCCACACACCTCATGATTATTGGTTAAAGTTTCTTCCTCCTATGTATGTGTCTAAAATTTTGGTCTGCTGTAGAAAAACCTTGAAAGCATGCTAAAATTTTTTCCAGAGCATTTCTATGTAAATTATGTTATAGTATAGGTGGAACAAAACTCTCATCATCTGTAATTTCCAACAAGCTATTTCTTTACTAATTCTAAAGCATATCAAGTACTAATAACCATCATACCCAATTATGCAGTACTTATTTTGATTGATTAAAATTATCCTGAACCATTTTATAATTTTGTATTTGATATAGAAATAGATACAACTTTGCTTGATACCACCACCAGAGGTTTTTGAACTCACTAAGAAGTTGATGTGAGGTTCAGAAAGAAAACAAGAGTAGGAGAGACGTCCTGGTGGTTTATGAAAGGATCACAAATCTAGAGCGATAGTGACTGACAAGGGGAGAGTTAGTGTAAGGGTAAATTAGTAATTCCATATTCTTCCTGACTTTAGAGGGGAGAAGAGAAGGCTGAAAAATGAAGGGGAAAAATAAAATGCCATTTATAAAAGGGAAGGAAAAAATGGAAAAGAAACGTCAGAGATAAAACTGAGACTACAGAAAAATAACCAGAATAAAGGTTTTTTCATAGCGCACTCTAATGGCATTTCTCAGATGGAGCTATATGCTCTCCCACCACCTGACCCCAGCTCCAGGATAGCTAAAGGAACCTGGGGGTCGGGGGGACACCTAAATGGGGGACATGGCAACTAGTAGGACAAGGAAAACACAGAAAGGTCAGAAGGGAACCAAGGTCAGGACAGATTGGAAAACACTGTTCTAACGCATTACTGTTTTATCTTTTTACCTCCTCATTGTTTTCAGTTACTCTAATGCTCTCTCTTGAATTTTGTACAGGAGATGCTAGGGGATTTGTTTATTCCCATAGAGACACCAGAAGCGCAAAATAGAGGCTTCCTCAAGGGATTGTTTGGTGGAAGTGGACAAACATTTGACAGAGAAGAGCTCTGTGAGTAGACTTCTAGTTATGAAATTATACCACAAAACCTTTCCGCCCTACTTCTCTTTATAAAAATGAAGCAGTGATCTCAAATCTTAAACTAGTTTCTTTGTTTCTATCCCATGAAAAGCCAAAATTGATAAATGCCATCACTTCATATTCAAAAAATTGACAAAAACAGCACATGTAATTCATACCAATAAGTCAATTAATGTGTCATTTGCAGGCAAGTAAGACCGAACAAAGATTAGTGAATACACTTAGTTTTTAAAGTAAAATAACATTTTCAACTTGCTTGACTTTAACCAGTGCTGGGAAATATTCTTTATCAGAATGTAAGGCTTACCAATGCTAATAATCCATTCTTTAAGAAGCCTACCTGTGAAGCTGGGAATTGAGCTGAGGAGTAGAACACATGCCTTGCCCGTGCAGATCCTGAGCTCATACCCCAGTTCTGTGTGGCCTCTTTCTTGAACTTTGTAGGGCATGGCCCTGGGGGGACCTCAAATACTGCTGGGTGAGGCCAATTTTTTCAAATTTAAACAATTATCTGAGACTCCAATGAATAATAATAATTAATCAGTAGAAAGAAACTAAGGATATTTTTCAAAGCTAAAGGTATATTTTTCAGAATTCCTCACCTCTGTTTGGTTTTACAGATGAAAATCTTGCCTCAATCCCAGTCCTTTCACATACAAATCTGGTTTCTCTAACCCTTGAACTATCTCCATGGCGCCTCTCTTTTTTTTTTTTTAAAGAAATATTTTATTGAACCACCGTGAAAACAAAAAAAAATACAAAGCTTTCAGGTTTAAGTCACAGTCAAATACTGATTAAACCACCATCCCTTCACCAGTGCACCCGTTCCACCACCAAGAACCCCAATACACCCCCCTCCCACCCCACCCCCATCTAAGTAGTTGATGATATTCCCATTATTCTCTCTATATATTGAGTACATTTCATATTTCCATACAGAACTCACTATTGTTGATTGGAAATTTTCCCCAACAATCAGGCCTGCTGAATAAGCATCATCTAATAATTTCTCTTCCTTGGTAAAAGTGAAGACTTTGAGTCCGCGCGGCCGCTATCGCGGCCGCGCGGTTTTGGGTTTCTAATATTTTAGCTCAGTTCGCAGTCAAAATGGATGGCTGCAAGAATCTGCTCTGGTGCCAAAATGGGTTAGGAGACCTCAGGATCACAGTCAGTAGGCGGGAGGCTCTGCTTCTCGTGCCGCGGCTCTTGGTTCATCTCTGGGCGGAAGGCGCGAATGGCGCCTCTCTTGAATATTTAATTGTGCAGAAAATTTTGGTGTCTCCATGTAATGTAAATGTTTGACCATAAAAAAAAAAAACCCTTGGTACATGTTACACATTGATGAACCGTAGAAACATCAAAGCAATTTAAAGACCAAAACCCTTCATGTAGTCTGATTCCATTTCTTTGAAATTCTACAAATATACAAACACAGAGACAAAGTAGATTAGTAGTTTCCAGGGATAGGGACAAAAATGGAATGGGGAGTGGCTACTACTGGGTATGAGATTTTGTGGGGGTTAAACAGAAAACATCATGACAACAAATCCACAACTTTGTTAGTACACTAAAAAACCACCTGAATACTTTGCAAATGTGCGGTTTTTTTTTTTATGGTATTTGAATTGCAGCTCAATGTTTTTTAGGTAAAATTCATTCCTAAAACTATACCTTAGGAATGCTCACTAACTTTCTAAGAAAACTGTTTTCAAGAACAATATTTCTGTGTGAATTAAGGTAGGTTTTATTGAAACTCATTTAGATGTAAGGGAAGAGAAAAAAAGTACATATTTAAGAGAGAACACAGGTTTTCCTAGAGTGGAAACAAGTAAGCATAGAAAGAAACATCAAGGGAGAACATTAATTTTTACTCCATTATAATTGAGATTGAACTTTATAAATTATAGGGAATTATATATGTGCAATAAATATTTAAATATTTTATAGAATTTCTTTTATAAAATAACAAAATTTCAACATGTGTATATTAATTATACACATATTAATACTAATATATGTATATTAATGTAGTTCGTGCATTGTGAACTACAAATATTATTATATGAGCTAGAAATATCTTATATGAGCCATAGCCTCACGTGTGCTGGAGTAAGCTGCCTAAACTGCTGTCAGTTTTTCCTCTTTGACAGTTTGTCATTTTATTTTATTTTATTTATTTATTTTTTTAAATTTTTTTTATTGAATCACCAAGTGGAGGGTTACATAGTTCTCAGGATTATGTCAGTTATACAATACTCAAACACCCTTCCCTTCACCAGTGCCCATCTTCCATCACCAACCCCCCCAGTATATCTGCCGCCCCCCTCCCACCTCCCCAGTCCCCACCCTTGTAAGTGATAAGTTTCACTTCGTTTACGCTTTATCTCGATTACATTCCATGTTTCAACACACAACTCACTACCGTTGCTGGGGTTTCCCCCCCAAAAGAAAAAGACAGTCCTATTGCCCAGGAAGCATTTGATAGTTCTCCATTGCTAAGAATATAGAGATATTAAGTCCCGCTGTTTGTTACATAACTTTTGTTACATAACTTTTCTTTTTCCCCCTTTCCCAGCGCCACCGAGTTCACGCCTGTTTAGTAATCGCCACGCTGTCTGACAAAGGGAAAAAAACCCGAAAAGGATGGTTATTTCCCGTCATCAGCCGGCGTGGGGCTCTGGCTTAGAGCAGTTTCTGGAACCAAAGGTCTTGCGCTGGTATCGGCTCCGGCTCGAGATTCCACCAGCGTCCCGCTGTTCCATGTACATAATTTTTCCCCTTATATCCCATTCCCACGCCACCAGGTCTGTTTGCTTAATGGACATCACACTATGGTTGACGCCACGCCGCGTTTCTTCCCGAGAAAGAAGGATATTTCTTCTCAGCCGGCGTGGGGATATAGCTTAGTTCAGTCTAGAGAGATGGCTACCATTTTGATTGCCTTCAATATTTCAGCAAAAGTCTTACTTTTCTTGTTAGGATCTCCCACAAAAGTCTGACCCAATAAGAAGGAACCATTACATATTGCTGATGCTGAGATGACATTAGGTCACTCGTTTTGGGTTTCTGTATAAAGTCCAGGGAAAGTACAACCAGAAATAACATCACTACAAACTTTTACCCCTTTTATGGTGCTCATAAGATGGAGAAACCTAGAGAGAGGTTCGGCGTCTCCATTTTGCGCTCAGAAAGCCGTGGACCCTGAGCTGTGCTCGGGAGGAAGGGATTGAGAGAGAGGTTAAAAGAATTGGGGAATGCCTGGTTTCCACTCTCGAAGCCCGCCGTGGGGTCTCTGATCCCATGCCGGAATTAGTTCAGTGGGCTGCTTGGAGTCCAAGGGCGTACTTTTGGGTTCTTCCATCATATTCGATCCGCAGCACGGCCAAAAGGCGACAGTTTGTCATTTTAAAAGAGATTACAAACTGTTTTTGTGGTCAAGGAAACACTAATTAACATTACTTGAAATTGAGGAGAACCCCTTGGTGTGGTGGAAGTAGTTCAGTGGTTGAGCCCCTGCTTAGCATGTGTAAGGGTCTGGGTTCAATTCCCAGTAAGGTAGCTGGGGGGACAACAAAAAACCCACAGAAAGAAAGTTGCTGCCTGAGTTGGCTCAGTGCTTTGAGCACTGCCCGTCCAGGGAGTATCCCTGAGCATCTCCAGTGCCCCCTAGACCCCACCCCATACCCATGACACAAAGGACGGGGAGATACCGCCTTCCTCTGAGCCAACCCTTTAGAAATTACTCCTGTTCACATTGGCTTGTTTTGGAATATGCTTTGGGAGGTCTGTTCCATTAATTAGGAGAGTGAGCTGAAGCTATTCTATCAGATGTCTGATGTGACTACTGCGACTCAGTTGAATTACTGTCACTTTATAAAAAAGACATTGGGTCTCAAGACAGATTAGTACTGTCCCATAAGCGCAGAAGGGAAAGTTGAGAGTCTGTTGCTCTGGATTCCCTTCCCTCCCTCCCTCCCTCCCTCCCTCCCTCCCTCCCTCCCTCCCTCCCTCCCTCCCTCCCTCCCTCCCTCCCTCCCTCCCTCCCTCCCTCCCTCCCTCCCTCCCTCCCTCCCTCCCTCCCTCCCTTCCTTCCTTCCTTCCTTCCTTCCTTCCTTCCTTCCTTCCTTCCTTCCTTCCTTCCTTCCTTCCTTCTTTGTTTCATTTAAAAATGATGATGTGTTGAACATTTCAGGAACTGGGTTTTTAAAAGACCACTCTTTTTTCCTTTTAATTTTTGTTAGGACACTGTGATTGACAAAGTTGCTCAGAGTAGAGTTGATTCAAGCATACCAAGTTTCAACACCAGTCTCACCACCAGTATCCCCCTCCTTCCACCAATGTCCCCAGGCATATAACGAATTTACATCCTATTACTTGCTCTAACAAAATGTAAAGGAATGGCAAATGGAATTGTCAAAAAATGAATCAGTCAATCAATCAGTGATTGATTGCTAAGTAACGTTAACCAATATAAATAAGATGTTAACTCATTATTGAAAATTTATAAAATCCTTTAACAGGCTAGAACATACTCAGAAAGCAACTTTTAATGAGGAAATTAATACAGAACTTTCAGTGGTTTCAACTGAAGTTCCTAACTCCCTGTGACTATGTCACATCAAAACTGTTCTCTAAACAGCTGGCTTCTAGGGCACGAGATTTCTCCTGCTTACTTGCAGGCACTGCAAGTGTCTTGTCATCTGACTAGCTTGGGAGGGCAACTGTCTGACTTCTCTGAGCAGAAAGGTGGCTTGTCCGGAGTGAGTGAGCCTTCTTTTTTTTTCTCCTCCTCCTCCTCCTCCTCCTTCCCCTCCCCCTCCTCTCTCCCCTCCCCCTCCCCCCCTCCTCCTCCTCCTTTCTTCTTTCTTCTTCTTTGTTTGATTCTAGTGTGAACACTTACTGAAACAAAATTCTGCACTTTTAGTCTGTATGAAGATTTTAGATTTTAGATGACAAATCTGTAGATCCTATAGAATGTCTTTTAAATTTCCTTTCCAGGGCAATAGTACAGGAGATGACTAGCTGGCCAACTCTGGTTCCATCCCCAGCACCTCACCTGCTCCCCCGAACCCCACCAGGAGGGATCCCTGAATGCAGAGCCAGCTAGGAGTCAGCCCTGAGCACTGCTGACTGTGGCATCCCTCCATGCCCTGCTCCCACTCCCAGCCAAATTAGTTTACTTTCTTGGGCCCGAGAGGGAGTATAGGGGTTAAAGTGATGGTCTTGCATGTAGCAACTACAGTTCAATTGCTGGCACTTCGTGGTTGTCTTCCCAACTTCCCTCCCCACCTGCCGCCAGGATAGAGTAGCCTAGAGTACAGCTGGTTGTGACCTGCTCCACCAGAAGAATTTTTTCTCTAACTTCTAGTATATGCTTCCAAGGATATTTGGAAGATATATATACAGAAGCTCCATAGCACATTGACACTCAGTATTTAGTTCCTTTCTCTCTAATCTTTTTGCATAATTGTTAACACAACTATGTTGTAAAGGCTGCCCACACGGGAGAGCCTGGCAAGCTCCCTGTGACTTATACATATGCCAAAAACAGTAACAGTGGAGGGTCTCATTTCCCTGACCCTGAAGAGCCTCTAATGCGGCACCATTGGGAAGGATGAGTAAAGAGGCTGCTAAAATCTCAGGATTGGGACGAATGGAGACATTACTGGGGCTGCTCGAGCAAATCGATGAACAATGGAATGACAGTGATGACAGTGATACATGCATTTCTCCATTCTCTTACAATTTATACATGCACACACATACACACACACAAAGATTTAAGAACAACTTAAACCTACAAAAGCCAAATGCATAGAAAAGGTTAAAATAAAGATTTGGTTAAAACTGTAAAGAAATGATTGTATCTGAGATTGCAACACATAATATGTAATATGGATTACATATTATGTCACATATACTATGAGCACCAAATTCAAAATCAATAAATGCAGATATTCTACCTTGTACAGAACAACACATATACGAAGGCTTATGGAAAAAATATCTGTCATTTTCTTAGCATATGCCTTGAATAGCTGCTAATATCAAAAATTTATCTACAGAAGGTCAAATATGCCTCTCTTTTAGTGAGAACTGTGTTGATAGAAATTGTTTTCATGGAGAACTGATCATAGTTATTTGAATTTCTAACAAAATATTTACCATTGCTCTATCTGCTTTGTTCTATCAGTTGGAGAAGCTACAGCAGGAAAAGCATCACGCAGCCTTGCACAGCACATTCCTGGACCTGGTGGGATAGAAGGGGTGAAGGGCGCGGCTGGAGGGGTAATGGGAGAGCTGACCCGAGCACGGATTGCGCTTGATGAGAGAGGACAGAGGCTAGGAGAGTTGGAAGAGAAAACTGCAGGAATGATGACCAGTGCAGAGGCATTTTCCAAACATGCACATGAGGTAAGTGCCTAAGTTAATAAATATAGACATTTTCATATTTAAATCTTTGGCAAAAGAAATGGGGGAGGATTGGGCCATACCCAACAGTGCTCAGGGCTTAAGCCTTGCTCTGCAATTATGGATCACTCCTGGTGGGCTAAGGGAACCGTATCTGGTGCCAGGGATCAAACCCGGGTTATTTGCATGCAAGCAAGTGCCCTACCTGTTGTACAATTGCTCCAAAATATTTAGCCTTTCACAAGAAAGCTTAAACAGAAATGACCCTATATATAAGAGCCAAGGAAACCTGGTATCATTGAAAGTATTCTAATTCCCTCACTGTTGGGAGATATTTAAAAAAAAATTATTCGTTTTTCTGATACAGTGAGTCTGTATTGCATCAGCTGCTAAAGAAGGCAAAGACATTTGTGTAGGTTACGTTAGTCTCCATGATGTTATAAACAGCAGAGGCTAATATCCACACCCTCATTTTTTTCTCCATCATTAAAAATAATTTTGTTAAGCTGATTTAAAAAACTATTTTATCACATGCTCTTTATTCCACAAAATAAAGGAAATTATATGTTTTAAGACTTATTTAGACATGCATGATTAACACAATATGAGGTTGGTTTGATAAGCACTTCTAAATAATTAACATCTTGTGATTTTTATTTTCTTTGCAGCTAATGCTGAAATATAAGGATAAGAAATGGTACCAATTCTAAACTTCTAAAGAAGCCGTGACTACTTTGAGAAACCATTATTCAGGGAAAACAAATTTATTCCCAGCATAATTTTTCAACTGCTAGAAGCCAGTTTCTTCTACACAATCTTCCATTATAGTCCATCTGAAGTTATCATAAGGGAGACTTATCAGAGACACTACAAACCCACAGGCTGGAACCCTGGTTGAAATCCCAATAGTTGAATTTGTCTTTTCCTATGTGAAATGGAGCTATCATATTGGCATGTCATTTGCTAGGGATTTACTTTTAGGAACTACGGGGAGTCCTTCTGATTTGAAAAATCCTGTACAAACAAAAGCATTAATGCACATAGTGAAAAAAAAATCTTTGCATGATAAATTAACATCTTAAGAGGAAAAGAAAAAAAGCATGTTGTGACAGGAGCAAAAAAGATTTATGGTAAACTATTTTTTTAAATTGGGCCACTCCTGACAATTTAGAGTCTGCATTAGAAGTTATCCATGCACTTCAAGTATATTTCCCATTCCCAACTAAAAAAAAAAAAACCTTAAAAGTCAGAGTTTTATTCTCATCTATGACGTTCATTATACTAGGACATTTATGCTGAGTGATCAACATTCCTTCTTTCTATGGTATTTTACATCACAGTGATCAATCATAATCAAGCATTGAAAGTAAAGTATTCCTAACAATTATTTCCATTTCTGTCATCTCCAGAATAGGTTACTGTTTTTAGTCATAAGCCATGCAAGTTTGGGTCACCTCAAAGCTTTGATTCAGCCTGGCTTGTACTCTGCTGAGGAGCTGATGCTAGGTTTGGGGCAATATCCATAGGAATAATGCAGTTCGCTTTGAGACCTGAATTCACACACTCCAGTTTCAGTTTCTAAAGTGATATATTTGTAATGCTCCATTTGTATCCTTACCTGCCGAATACACAGTATATTACTGTTCAGACCCAGTGGGATCTTCAACCCAAAGGTGCTCTTGAAGCCTGATACTCAAAGACCAAACTGGTCATTCTCTTTAAAATGATTCAGTAAAACCTCAGTTGATTTTTTGGGAAAAGCATTCTGATTCATTACATTTCTGATTAAAAGGGCTTGTATTAGAAATTAATTTTGATTGAATACTTATTGTTGAAAATACTTGTAAAATGTGACATTTTACCTATCTTGGCCTCAGCCGTCAAAAGGCAACAGAAATACAAAGAGAGCTTATGATGGCTAGTTATGCTAAATAAAATAACCTATAAGATTCATACTAAACACCTGTTCCTTATTAAAAACTAGAAAAACAGGATCAAGTATGCCCCTTAAATGATAAAAAGGCATCTATCATAACAGAGAACTTCTAGAGGCAAAACAAAGTGAAGACACTATCATTATTTAACTTGATTATGGAAGTAAAATTTTATAGGAATATATGTGCATACTAGGACCCATCTTATAATATGTTGTTCTTTCAGAAAGTATATTTTTTAATGAATAGCTTACTAAGTTTTGACTTATCAAAAGTAAAAACTTAGCTTACTAAGTTTTAACCTTAGTGGATTTATATGTGTTTCTTAAGAATTTACTACTTTCTTTGAATCTGGATTATTTTAAGTCAAAATTAGTATATTTGCTATTTTCTATTATTTTGCTTTTAGTGAATTGGTTTTATTTATTTTTATGTTCAGCCATTGATTAAGTTGATAGAAGCAAGCATGAACTTCACATTACTTTTTAAATTTTCATAGTTGTTCACAATAATTGTTTACATTCAATATTTCAACACCAATCCCGCCACCATTGCACCTTCCCACCACCATTACTTTGAATCTTCCCACAACCCCAGCCTGGCCCTTAGGCAGATGCTAAATAATTTATTTTGTATTGCTTACCATGAATAGCGCGTAAGTGGTTGCACACTCCTGGAATTCTAAAATTTTTAAATATTTGGGGTCCAGAGGGATATCTGTGGTGTGCTGCTCTCTTCCAAGATTCATTTGTGAGTCTCTGAATCCTGGTAGTTAATGAGCTTAAGTGGCTCCCAGTAACAGTTCTTGAGCATGACTGCCAGGGAACCAGAAGGGTGGGGTGTTAGGGGAGGTCGTCGACACCTGACTCTGTGAAACCTGGTTTTCAGTCACTGGTCTCGTATGGGTTTTTCAGTGGATTCATTCTCATGTGTCAGGGACTGGGGATGAGCCTGTGAAAGTCGACTGTGAACATGGCTGCGGTTGAGTTCTAGAGGTTAGTGGCTGCCAGGGTTCATTTGGGACAGGCAGAGGAACACACCTGCCCCCTCCAAGATGCCCTGGTGAAATTAGCCTGAAGCAGGGTGGGTGACATCTCTGCAGTGTGCTGCTCACCTCCGAGATTCATCTGTGAGTCTCTGAAGCAAGGCTGATACAGCTGAGCCGGAGGTGGTCTGTGGGATCGCTCCCACTTACCTAACTTTTGGCCATTTAATTTCTTGGGAAACTTGGTCCCAAGTTGTTGGGGTCCAGCCAGAGGCATAGTGGCAATTTTGGGCTGCTGATGCACTCGCCTCACAGTGAATTGTTTTTAAAGTGGTTCTTTGACTAGGTTCTCAGTAATTGTTAAAAAACGATTGAATAGAATTATAAAATATATACTAGGATAGCATTTCTCAGAGTTCTTGTTGAAGTCCCTGATTTTTCCAATACAAACAAAAGTCTCTTCATGAATCTCTCCAGATCCCTGAGTAGTCTTAGGATAACAGAAACTGACTTGGAAATACAATCATGATGCAGGAAATTATACAGTCAATATATTAAGAAAAGTTGACAATGGGATTCAGAAAACATTGCTTAGCCAAATTGCAATACGCTATTTATTTGTACCATCAGCACAGCGAGTAGGGCATTTGCCTTGCACGTGGCTAACCCAGGTTTTGATTCCTCTGGCCCTCTCGAAGAGCCTGGCAAGCTACCGAGAGTATCTCGCCCGCACGGCAGAGCCTGGAAAGCTACTGTGGCATATTTGATATGCCAAAAACAGTAACAACAAGTCTCACAATGGAGACGTCACTGTTGCCCGCTTGAGCAAATCGATGAGCAATGGGATGAGTGATACAGTGATCAATTTTACAGACCCAGTTTTCTGACTTTTCTCATCAGATACTTTTTATTTTTGTGTTTTAAAAAAATCTAACGGAGAAAAATGTTACTTTATTTGAGAAATAATGGAGTGTAGTACAAAGAATATCTCAGAAGCCCTCAATAAGATTTTATCTAACTGTTGTATATCAGGTTGCTTAATAGTGGCACTATTAAAAATTTCTTTGTGTGGAAGCCTGTTCTTTGCTCTATAAGATGTTTAGCAACATCCCTGGTCTCTGTCCACTATAACCTCCAGTAATGACAATTAAAAATGTCTCTAGCCAGGGGCTGGAGCAATAGTACAATCGGGTAAGGCATTTGCCTTGCACGTGGCCAACCCAGGTTCGATTCCCAGCATCCCATATGGTCCTCTGAGCACCACCAGGGGTGATTCCTGAGTGTAGAGCCAGGAGTAACCCCTGTGCATTGCCAGATGTGACCCAAAAAGCAAAAAAAAAAAAAAAAAAAAGTCTCTTGCCATTGTCAAAAATTGCTCCAAGTTGAGAGCCACTGTTCTATGTCATTTAAAGACTATGTGTGAATATGTAATATATACTATATAAAATTGAACACTGTAAGTACAGTGTTTTAAAACAATAAATTATTATATCCCAACTACATGTATGTTTCATATGCAATAAAATGCTATACTGGAGAAAACATATTAATCAATGGCAAACATATTTTTAAAATATACAGAGAAAATATCAAAATTAAAAAAGTGGCATCTCGCAATAGAAGTCCTTAAAAATTCAACTTACATTAATGATCAAAACTTTATAGTTAGCACATCAACCGAAAGTATACAGGTGCTTCTGTAATACTTGGATAGGTTTCCTAAGAAGTTTGAATGTGTTTTTCAATATTATTTTGACAACACCTTTCTTAATGTAAGCGTAGGTTCATCCCATAAACTCCTGATCCACAATACAAACTAATGAGGTTTTACTGTATCAAATTATTTTTATAATTTAAAGAGATAGCAATAACAAGAATATAATGTGGATATGACTTTTCTCTGAACATTTCTGTTGTACTGACCTTAGCCTACACATACATACCACCTCCACCACCATTTTGTCATCTTTGGAAAATGAATACTATTGATTCATGTAATTCTTTATATCTCTTTTCACCATTTAAATTTGTTTCTCTTATCTTGAAACATAAGAAAAATACTAGTAATTTAGACAATGATAGTAAAAATGACTCTAAACCTTAATTGTCATCAAAATTTTATCTTAGGTGGCATTCAAGGATAAGGGCTGAAAAACCACAGTTCAACAAGTTCACCTTATCTTTCTATGATTCCCTCAAGAGAAAGCTCTTTCTATCTCAGGAGAAAAGGAGACTTTCTGTTCTATCCATCAATGGAAAATTGGAAGTATTGTTTTTTCTTGGTTCAAATAATATGAGCAATAATCCTTACTACAAAAACATCAATTAATATTACTTTGGGGAGGGAAGGATATGATAATTCCCACAAAAGCAATACCAGATGACTTTGCTTCCCACACTTAATTCATTTGAGACCCGAACTTAGTACAGCAGTCACCATTAGGGTTTTTAGGTCTAACTGTGGAAGAACATTGGGAGAACTGAGGAAAGACAATTTTTCAAATATTCTGTATAATATTTAATGAGTTTCAAGTTTTAAGTCAGAATTCAGGTCTCTAATCCTCAAGGGTTTTAAAGTATCTTAAAGGAAAGGGTTTTCTGCTGGAATCACTTTTTGTTGTATCCCATAGGTTTAGATTTAATGGTAACATCTATGTGCTCTCTGCATTAAAGGATGAACATGGCTCTGAAAAAGCCAAAATATATGCCCAAGGTTGACGGAAAATTAAGATTAGTTTAAAATACTTAGCTCTAAATTGTTTTGATAAAAGGAAGAAGGAAAAAATAAAGTGATTCTAGGAAAGTAACTAATAATCCTCTCCTTGGTTAAAGATCTTTCAGACAACTCAGGAGTAAATTGGCTTGACTACAGCTTACCTCTAAAGCCTTGTTCTTTGCATCATGAGAAACATAGTAGCCTTCACAACTTCTCTGTTCTCTGTAGTCCCAATCCCATTTCTGATTAGGTTGTATTTCATATACACACTACCCTGGGAGCCAGAATAATTTTCCAGTAAGTCATATATATATATATATATATACATATATATATATGGATTGAACATTATCTCTAATATGCACCATTCCAAGAAATATGGTTGCCAGCCTAGCAAGATTAGTTAGCATCTACATTTGCAGAAAACATAGCCCTGAAAGGACAAAATACAGAATAGTTGTAAGTCTGACTTGGGAAAGGAAGAAGTGCCAATTTAGTGCCAGAGGGCTGGGATGGGGAGAACCAGTGTGAAGAGAAAGGGGATTTATGAGAAACCAGAGGCACACTGGTTCCTTCACTGCAGATGCACAGAAATGATTCTCAACCTTTGTTGTACTTAAGAATCACCTAAAGAGCATTTGAAATTCCAATATTATATCAAAATCACTCATAATGGGAGCCAACATCAGTATTTTTTTTCAAGCTCCCAAAGCGGTTATAATGTATAGCTAAGGTTGATATCCACTGTTTCTGGTTAACTGACACATCATCTACCCTGGCTGGGATCTAAGTTCCATTCAAGAAGGTCATGAAAGGCTTAATACAGGAGATACAGTATTGGTTGGATTGATAGTAATTGTATCACAACTTAAAACTGCACAAATTTCTTGTCAGGAAGTGCCCTATTATTAATAACTGTTGTGTTTTTCCTTTGTAAGTTGGCAATTAATTAAGCCAGTCAATTATCTGGACTTTGATTGATGTGACATCATAAGATATCAGAAATATCATAAGAAATTCAACAGCATGTAAAGCTAAGTAGAAAACTAATTCTCAATAGTAGAATAGTGGAAATTCACAAAAACAATCATTTACTAAACAGGTCCAAATTTATTATTCATTCTTCCTGTGGAGACACAGGTTCCAGGTACCTTTCCTACTATAGGTATATTTAATTGGAGTTGATCTTAGTAAGAATGGAGAACTCTTCCCTTTTGATTGTGTTAGCTTCCAGGGCCATTTGGATTATTTTATTTTGTGTATATAGATATGATTAAAGCAGGAAGAATGTTTATAACAATATCTGGTCTCTAGTGCCCTGAAAGAGTGCTTTTACTTTCAGAAACGGAGAGTCCATCTAGGCAATAAAATGAGAAAACATGACAGTTCTCTCCTCTCATATTGCTCCCCTCTGGTACTGGCCTCAACTGCAATGCCAGAAAATAAACTAAGATGGTGGTTATAGACAAGTATACACAGGATCAAAACCTCTAATAACCTATCATTTTTAGTATTTAATTATGTGATGTTTTATTCTAGGAAATAAGAAACAGATGACAACATTGATGTGTCTTTCATCTTCAGAATTTTTGCATCTTTTCAGAAAATGACAAATTACTATTTTTCTGTTGCACTTAGCAATTGTGACTATACTTAAGAAAATTCTTGTAGTCTGTAGAGATATCAATAAAATTGTATATGTTTGTACATAGATGCTCTCTTATGTCATGATGTCCTGTACTACTTGTGATTTTACAGAGCTTAAATGTGGGCATTTATGAGCTCATTTCTCTAGCTTGGTGATACACCCACACCTCAGCCTGAGATATGTGCCTCCTGCCATTTCTCTCTTTTCCTCCTCTTATTTCTATAAATAAGACTTTTACCTCACCAATAAAATTGATATGGACATTTGTAACACTGGGAACCATGGTTTTATAAAGTATAATTGCCTTGAAAAGGAAGGGAGAAATGGCTGCAATATACATAGTATTTGTTTGAATTTAAAAGGGAAAAAAAATGAAAAAAATATTCCTGAAACTCAGATTGTACTAGAGTTTATTCACCTAAGAGGATAGAAATAAGCATTGATAATGTCTTCCAAATTGAGAAGATGTGTAACTTTTTAATACAAGACTTTGCAGATAATTTTACGGAGGTTGATCAGTTTACCTATGGTAAAGTACAAGTAAAATTAAATTTTGGTGACAGCAACATAAGAAATTGAGGCTCAATAAGATGTACTTGTAAATTCAGGTCTTTTTCATTTAATTCCTATGTAGAGAGAAAAAAAATAAAATATCTTTATACCATCACCTAGTGGTTACAATGAAGATTCATGAACTCAGCAGTACCCTGTCACCAGCAAAAGCCTCTCCTGTTCCCTCTTTTATATGCACATGATCATTCCCTGTAAAGCACTGACAATGTGGCCTTGGGCGATGACTACTCTGATTCTTCAAAATACTGTCTCAGGGAAAAACTTCCCACAGATTTCCTCCAAATTTTGATTCTATGTAAAAACGGAAAAACCAACCCTAGGGTACAAAAAAAAATTTTTTTTTAATATTAAAAGTATCAATCAAGTAGTCCAGTGAGTTAGTGTTAGTCCGAGGAAATGCAAGGACATAGGTTCAAGACTAAGATCAAGCCCTAGACCTAGGGTTAAGAGGTGGAGACAGTTTCAAGGAAATTCGGAATTGGATACTCAAACCACCCCCACCCAAATAAATATAAAGGCAGATCATTTTACAGTTCAAATGTCCAATCTTCCCTTAATAATTTTCACAGTAAGTGAATGAAATAAGTACCCACAAGTCCATACTGATGTTCATTAACTAGTTAGGAGAGACATTTCTTTATAGTTTTGGAGCCACACCCAGCTGTGCTCCTGGCTTCCTTCTGGCTTTACTTTCAGGGATCACTCCTGGTGGGCTCTGAAAATCCATATGGGTGCCAGGTACCAAACCCAGGTCAGCCACATGCAAGTCTAGTTGTTGCTACACTATTGCACCACCCCCTGTAAGAAAGATATTTCATTCTTAAAATGGAATATCAATCAAGACTGTAGATGGAATTTTAAAGTTATTAGTTGACAATCATTATAGTAATTCTGTGAGCAACAAACACCTGTGGATGCTGAAACTAAAGAGTTAATTGTGGGATGCAGAAAGAGGAAATTCAGTTTCCAAGTAGGTCCACCAAAAAAGTTATAATGAAAAATAAAATTTTCACTAGGGAAGTATGATAGACACTATTTTACTAAGTTGATGAAAGTTACTACTACCAAAAGAGAATAAATCAACAGCATGTAACAGAGCAACACATAATGAGGAAATGGCATCCCCTATGGCATGAATCTGCCAAATATCCCTAATCCAGGTCTAATCAGGAAGAAATAGCTTTTAAAATCAAGTTGAGAAATCTCTCCAAGTTTAAAGTTAAGAAAGTAAAGGAAAGATGGAAATTTCAGAGTTGAGACTAGAGAGACAAGACAAATAAATTCAACATGTAATCCTGGAGTTTTGCTATAAAAATATAATAGGAGCAGTTAATAAAGCTAATGTGTGGTTTCCTATGTAAGACTTTATCATTCTTAACTATTTTATTAAGGCTCAAAATAACTTCAAAATAAAATTATTAATGTTAAAAATATTTTCAGTTTTGTTGAATGACTTACATGTCAATGCTATTGTTTATTGTCTTTTACACTTGGTATCAAATAGTTTAGGGGTTAAAGAGGAGTAGTTTTTAAGCTGCTTTAATCGAACTGCTATTCAGAACATATTTTCAAAAATTGTTTTAAGTACAACAAATAGTACATTATTCATATTTATAATTACATAAATAAATTTAGACAAGCATAAGTGAATATTCCCCTTAGTCATTTCCTACTGTTATCAATCATTAGTTTATTGTTTCTTTGAAATAATTTTTATGCTGTAATTCACTCACTGATCTCCTCTGTCTCAAGTACACTTCATGTCAAATGTTTCCTCCTACTTCTAAATTCACTAATACCATACATGGGGGCAGGAGAGAAAGTAGGTAGATAGGATACTTGCCTTGCATGCTGTCGACCTGGGTTTGATTCGTGGCACCCCATATGGTTTCAAGCCCCACCAAAAGTAATCCCTGTGCTTAGAGCAAAAAGTTAGTCTTAAGCTCTGACAGGTGTGGCCCCCCAAAAAATTTAAAAGAAAAGAATATTAATTCATCATATCTAGAAAGCATAGTATGTTTTCATTTCTCTATCAATAAGAACTAAGATAATTCACAATCTCCTGAATGCTGCAAATAAAATTGCAATGAACATTGTTGCACATAAAATTTTCATCTCTACAGGGAAGATTTTTTGGGATTAAGCCAAAAAAATTACTTGTTTAAAACTCTTCAGAAGAAGCTGCCAATTAAATGATTTTCACCAATCTTGGTTTATTTATTCATTTATTTGTATATATTTATTTTGGTTTGCGGGCTATACCTGTCTTTAAGCTCAGGATTTACTTCTGGAGGTACTCAAGGGACCATATGTGGTGCCAATAATTAAACCCAGGTTGGCTGTGTACAAGGCAAGCACCTTATCTGCTATATATCTCTCCAGCACTCCACTAGGATTTAAGTATTACTGCTTCCCAACATCTGTATTGTTGGGCTAGTTCAAACACTTTTCCCCCAACATCTATATTATTTGCCTACCCACAATATCAATCCTTATTTTTCTTTTCACAACCTCAAAGACAAAAATGACATTGTATACAAAAAACTCATCTTGTTTCACAAAAAAATAAATTATAAACCCAAATCAACATTTATAGTTTTGAAATTTCTTCATATATACACCTATTTAGATTCAGACTCATTAACTTTCTTCTGTGACTTGCCTGTTCATCATTTATAACATTTTTTCTAGATAGTTCTATTGTGACACCCTACAGCAACAGACTAGGTACCCTACCTAAATTTGGCTTGGATGTTATAGTGATAATATCACATACAACCCTAAGATATGAAATGGTTGATTACTCAGATGAGAATTTTTGGGTACAGCAGAGTGTCTCCAAAACCAGTTCCAAAACTGTCTGAAAGAACAAGAGAAATCCTAGCTCACAATTTTCACTGAATATGTAGGGGCAGTTCCAGTGTTTGCAGGAAGCAGCATGCTTGGTATAGAAGGGAACACCCAAGTTTTTTTCTCAGTTTACCCACATGTGGGCAGAAGAAAGAGACAATGAAAACTAGTCAGTCAAATCAAAAGAGAGTCAGACTCCTGTTATAAGTGATTTGTCTATTACTGACTATTGTAACTCTGGAAATTAATGTATATATACTTTTTCTTGGGCTGGAGTGATAGATAGGGTGTTTGCCTCACACATGGCCAACCTGGGTTCGATTCCTCTGCCCCTCTCGGAACCCGGCAAGCTACCGAGAGTATCTTGCCCGAATGACAGAGCCTGGCAAGCTACCCGTGGTGTATTCGATATGCCAAAAACAGTAACAACAAGTCTCACAATGGAGACGTTACTGGTGCCCGCTCAAGCAAATCGATGAGCAACAAGATGACAGTGATGACAGTGATACTTTTTCTTACTGAGGTAATGCTGCCTTATGTAACTTATCTTTTAGGTATACAATTTCACATCTGTTCAAAATATGTTATCACACTACATACCAAAGTATAAATATACATTACGCCCACTTCTCACTCTGCTCTGTTGTGGAAATTATATATATTTTCCATAATTGATTTTTCTTACTTTTGAAGCGTCCTAAAATTAGTCTCTCCAGTTTTGTGAAATTGTTTTCTCTGTTTAAAGGCAGACTTTCAACTAAGGGAAAAGGAGTCCCTCCAGAGGTTTCTGTGATTCTGTCTATAATGGTCACAGGCTGATCAAGCCACTTGAGCACCTTTCACTTTCTAATGCTGAAGGACAACTGGTAAATGTGTGACTTGCTCCACCAGGGGTGGGACCCTATGACTCCTCACGTAACTCAGCCTCACCTAAATGATGGGCCCATTTTGGGTTCTCTAGCATGTCTTGGCCCTTGGTTTCACTATTTTAATGATGTCCCTTTTTCACAGTAAAGATTTTTTATTTTAAAATAATAAAATTCTACCATCTTTTTTCTTTGTACCTTTTGAAATTTATTCTAAAGTATTTCATAACATCATAAACACATATCTTCTTTAGGAATTTTTTCATATTTTTACCCTAGTTCATCTGAAACATTTTTACAAATATTTGAGATAAAAATCAAGTTAGGAATTATAATGATATTTTGACAAGTTATCTCATCAAAATTTTTTTGTTTTGGTTTGGGGGCCACACCCTCTGGTGCTCAGAGCTCCTGGCTCTGTGTTCAGGGATTTCTCCTAGTGGGCTTGGAACCATATGGAATGCCAGGGATCAAACCAGGTCAGCCAGATATAAGGCAAGCACCCTACTCACTGTACAATTTCTTTGAGCCCTCATTACCTCATTTTTTAACATATTTTCAATAACTTGAAATAATATTTTAATCATTTCCCATTCCCAAAGTCTGCCTTGCTATGAAGATGTGTCCACACTGATACAGATTTGCACAGACTTGATTTTTTTTATTATTGCATCTAATCTCATCTAACAATTCAAAGCAATCCTTCTCAAGATTCCAGTGGCATTTTCTATGTATTTATTTATTTATTTATTTATTTATTTTTGCTTTTTGGGTCACACCTGGTGATGCTCAGGAGTTACTCCTGGCTCTGCACTCAAGAATTACTCCTGGCGGTGCTCGGGGGACCATATGGGATGCTGGGAATCGAACCTGGGTCGGTCGCGTGCAAGGCAAACGCCCTACCCGCTGTGCTATCACTCTAGCCCCTGGTGGCATTTTCTATTAAAGTAGAAAAATAATCCTAAAATTTGTGTGGAACTAAAAAGGACCCAATAACCAAATATTGAGAATTGAAGGAGTGAAATAGAAGACACCCTACTTCTTGCTATCAAGAACTATTAGAAAGCTATTACAAAACCAATATAGTGTCATAAAAATACACAAAGGTCACTAAAACAGAATCAAGAGCTCAAAAATAAATTCATGCACTTACAAATCAACTAATATTTGACAAGGAAGTCAAGAATTCCCAATAGTAGAAAGACAGTCTTCTCAACAGATGGTAATCGGGATACTACATAGTCAAATGTTAATGAAATAGAACTTTGTCTTGTATAACTCACAGAAAACTAACTCAAAATATATTTACTACATAAAACTAAGACTTGAATCCATAAAATATCCAGAAGAAAACAAGGAAAAATTTCCTTGACATGAGACTGAGAAACGTTTTTTAGTTTTGGATATATTACGTAAAACTATTAGCAACAAAATAAAAATAAATAAGTAGGGCTATATATCACACCAAAGTGCTTCTGCACAGAAAAATAATCAGCAAAACATGAAAAAACAAGCACAGAATGACTAACAACATTTGTAAATAATATATCTGATAATATCCAAAATATAGAAGAAACAACTCAATTATAAAACACAAACTAAAAAAATCCAAACAATCCAACTTAAAAAATAGGCAGAGTACCTGAATGCACCTTTTACAATGAGATATACAATGGCTTAGGGCTGGAGCAATAGCACAGCAGGAAAAGGAACTACCTTAGACACAGCCAACCAGGTTTGTTCCCCAGATCCCTACCAGGAGTGATCCCTAAAGGAGGGCCAGGAGTAAACATTAGTACCGCTGAGTGTGCCCCCCTCATCCTTCTTAAAAAAAAGACAACAAAAAAACCCACAAAACACAAAGATATAAAACTGCCAACAAGAATAGGAAAAGGTGCTTAACATCACCAATCACATTAATCAGAGAAAAACAAATCAAAACCACAACGAGGGCCAGGGAGATAGTTCAAAGGGCACATGCTTTGCATGTGGGATGGTCAGGGTACAATCTCCAGCCATACATGATACTCTGAGCACTGCCAGAAATGGCCCCAGAGCACCAAGCAAGATATCATACCTGGGCAATGCTGGAATTAGTCACCAAACCAAAATTAAACACACACATGTGTGTGCGCACACAACACACTCACACACAAACACAACACAATGTCATATCAAATGACACCTATACAATGCCTATTCACACACACACACACACACACACACACACACACACACACAAAACCAAGGAAGTAGTAAAAACTTCTTTCAAGAATATGGAGAAAGCACCATATAAATTCATTAATGACCATGATCCAGAGACTCACAAATAAATCTTGGGAGAGCAAAAAGTTGAGCCACTTAGATAATCCAGGATAATCCCTCATCTGTATCCCGCCCCCATGGAAGAGCCTGGCAAGCTCCCCGTGGCGTATTTGATATGCCAAATACAGTAACAATAACAGGTCTCTTTCCTCTGACCCTGAAAGAACCTCCAATTGTTGGGAAAGATGAGTAAGGAGACTCAGCTGCTAAAATCTCAGGGCTGGGACAAATGGAGATGTTACTGGCGCATGCTCGAGTAAATCAATGTATTTAAATCAATTCACAGTAAATCTGTGAATAAAACAGGATAACAGTGATACAGTGATACAGTGAATTCCTCATCTCAAGATCTCTTAAAAGCACAGAGCAGTGTCCCTTTTGTCATGTAATAAAACAAATTTACAAATTACAAATGTGGGGGATTAGGATGTGGATATTTCACATATGTGGTTATTTTATTCTGTCTACTGCAATGAGCGAGCATCCATTATCTATACAAGCTGATTTGTAGTCTGATGAGTGACTCATTCAACATGCCATGGAAACTGCAAAGTGAATTGTGCTGTAGTGGGATGAGTGTTATTTGACTAAACCAGGGTAACTGTAATTTTATATAACTAAATCATGTAGATCGGCAGTTTGGGTTTTTTTCTTTTTTTTTTGGCTGGTTGGTTTATTTTGAGGGTTTGGCAGTGCTCAGGAGCTACTTCAAGCTCAGTGCTTAAGGGATATTCCTATAGTGTTGAGTCCATGGAGTGCTGGGGATTAAACTGGGGCTCTCTCATGGGCCTCTCAGCCCCAAGACTGCCTGCTTACTACATTTACTGTCATGGTGAGTGAAGTCAGTCAGAGGAGAGGGTCAGAGACAGAGATCTTCCTCAGCACACAGGGTCTAAGGAAACACTTGGGTGGGGAGCAACAGATGGCCAAAGGCAACAGAAATAGACACTTGGTCTGCAGATCTGAGCTTACGTGAGAGACGAGGCTTGGGTAGCAAATGGGAGGTGTCATTAGGGCATACTGGTGATGGATGTGATGCTAGAATGATATATATATATATATAAAGCTATCATTAACAGTAATAAAAATCATGTTACTTCAATAAAAATGGGGGTTGGGTGAATGAAAAAATTAAAAGGATAAGAAAATGTCCGTTGCTGATACAGCGGAGCTGTGACTACAGGGCTGGATGTTACCTGTCACTTCATGTATGGAGATCGTCACAAGTAAGTTGAGCTTTCTCTTGTGCTGGATCTCAAGTCCACAGCTCTAGCTACAATTTTTATCTCTGAGAAACACAGTGCAAGTGATTATGAAAGAAAAAAAAAACACACCAAAAAACCCTCCAAAAAAGAATGTTTCTATGGTCCCCTTATCTCTGCCACCCTCTGCTCACTTCCATCCACAAACAGAGCCTTGGCATCCTGGATACTAATGCTGCTATTATAACTACTACTAATACTCCAATAGCAACCGTCGTTTTTCTTTATTCTGATTAACAAACTTAAATATAAAAAAAAAGCTCTTTTGATCACTGATTAAGAACATGACAAAACTTTCCATGTGCACAGACCCTGTTGAACAAAATATGGAATTAATTTAACAGGTTTCACAGGTTTCGGATACCTTTAGACCAAGCACAATTTTACAATCTGCTGAAACCAAAGCACCTTTTGATAAATTTATTGTATTTCAACAGCAAAAATTCAGTTACACACTTCTGATTGGGAAGATGATGCATGATCCGCTAAGCGTGGATAGTTGCCATGCCCTGGTAGGAGCAGCACAGAGGGACCTTCTCTCGCTGGACTACAGTAAACAGCATATGAACGTCTGAGGTTACAGAAGAGGACACTTCCCGAAGAGGCAGCACTTTCATATAACATACAATATTACAAATACATTCATTGTATAAGTTAGAAGGAAAAAATCATATTTGAAAATAAGTCTATTTTTAAAATATATCCATACCCAGTCTTATTAACCACTTTACAGAATTCATAATCGAGCTAATGCTATCTTAAAATATTATTTTTGACCAGGGAGATGGCTCAAAGGGCTGGAGTTCATGCTTTGCATGGGGAAACCCCATTTTCAATTCCTGGTCCCAGATGGATTTTTGGGGCCATCTGTTCGCAGAGAGCACCTTCAGACCCCTGCCCCTCTCTTCTCCACCCCCCCCACATACACACTGACACCCCACCAAGCAAAGCTGGGTGTGGACTCAAAACAAAATTTTTACTTTGAAGGTTTTATATTGGTTATGAACAATGCCTAAGCTTAGTGGCACATGAACCCAAATCCCTATCTGCCTATGGCTACTACCAGGGGTCTATTTTTAATTAACTATTTACTTGCAGTGCAAAGCGTGGAGCCCAGAGCCTGGGTCACTGAGGTAAGTACTCTACCACTGTGCCACACTCCTCATCTCTTCTGGGGGCCTACAGGGCAAGTGTCTGAATCCTGCCCAGGGCTGAGCTTCCCCAGGTTGCAGCTAAAACCCCTTAGTATTAAGTGCTTATTTCAAGTAAGTGTTCTGAACCTGTGTAAAGCCACAGTACAAATAAAAGGCACTTCATGGGTACTCTCCGAGGCTGAATATAATCATTAAACTTGATGTTTTGCCTCAAATAAATGTTTTTTAAATGCTAAAGATATTAAATTCTCAACTTCTCCAGGTCTCTCAAGACTCAGTGGTGTTTCTACTGGAGAGGGCGGAGGGTGATCTTTGCTCTTTCCGGGCTCTCCTGGGAGGGCGAGCTTAGTTGATCCACACAGCAATGGTCAGTCACACATCAAAGTCCTCCAGTGCTCCCCAGCTGTCACCTATTCTCAGCTTCACTTTCAGACTCACAGAAAGTTTTATGGCATTTTCCATTTCTTTCTTCACAATCTGAGCAACCTGCCCAAAATGAAAAGGAAAGGTAGGGTAGGCTTAATAAACCGTGTGATTGAAGAACGCTTCCATGTGCCCCCTAGTGACCACTGAATTGAGTGATTCACCTCAAGGCACTTAGAATTCTCAGACATTCCAAACTGGTCTGCACTGAAGAGGCACTCTGCCAGGGCAGCTGGAATGCTCAGAGCTTCACAACCCCAAGGCCAGACTTCGCATTCCCATCTGACTCCTCAGACAGAAACAGCCCTGTGCCGGAAATTTCTGTAGAGGCACAGTTCCTGAATGAGTATGATTCCGGAGCACTTTTGGCTCCTTCTCTACCTACACTATGAACAGACACATACATCAATCCTACAGCTGCAAAGACATCAAGAATGTTTCCAACAATTTCTCACACACAGGGCAAAGTAGTCACTGCATGATCAGTGAACAGAGCACTGTTGCTCTCTACAGAATTGAAGCAAAAGCTGCAAAAATACCTGAAAAGGGTTGGAATGATGGCACAGCAGGTAGGGAGCTTGCCTTGCACACAGCTGACCTGGGTTTCATCCCTGGCATCTCATATGGTCCTCCAAGCACTGCCAGGAGTAATTCCTAAGCACAGAGCCAGGAGTAACCCCTGAGCACTGCTGGGCATGGCCCCCAAACAAACAGACAAATACCTGAACAATATCCTCTTGTGCCACTTCATATAAGAGTTCATCATGGAGTTGAAGGATGAAGAAACCGCCTCTGATTGGGCAGAACATGCCCTGAAGTTTTCTCTTGGGTAACTTTCCTACTATGAAAGAAAGGAGTAAAGCCAATCAGCATGTCCCTAAAACCCAAGACTCCTTAGATATTTTGAAAGAAACTGCATTATATTAAGAAATTAAAACACACAAGATTTACGACCCTGAAGAAAATAAGTACTGGCTGGTTGCTACCTGGTTCACATCATAGTCTAATTCAAAGCTCTCTCAATTTCCTCTGGAAAAGAAATCTAATAAAGAAGTCAAAGACACAATGTCTTTTGAAATTCTTTGCTCATTGGTGCACAATCCCTGCTATGGATTAAATTTAATGGCATTAAATTAAACTGTACATCAAAAAACTCAAATTTTTTCAGAAGAAATTGTGTCACCTTAGAGAATGCTTCTTTGAGCTTCTAGTCAGGGGCCAAACAGGTGGGTACCTGTATTTAATGTTTAACATTTAAATCTTCAACACTTAACCCAGGAACTGACACATAAAGTGCTTTCGATAATTGATAAAGTGAAATGAATTTTTTAAGTTCAACAAGAGTCATAAAATGGAATTTGGGGACTGCCACTCTATAGTTTAGCTGCTTGATATCCTTTGTTTGTCTGGCCTTTGATTCTGAACACCAAGATCCTCCTGTCTCTGTGTGATCTGCTTCTTCACATTTGCTGCCCTTCCTTGACCACTCTCCCCTACAACCTTTAGCCCAACATGACAGGAGGAAGTCAGTCCCAGTCAGAGAGCCACATTGCTTTCCCATCTCTCTCTCTAAATCTGTATTTTGGTCCTGCATTACACCTCTGTGAAGAGTTACATAAATATTTCAGTCAAATAACATCTGCACCTGCCTTTTCTCTCCTTAGGCAGTTTTAAGTTTAAATGGATTGATAATTTTGACTTCCAAATTATAGCAATTCCCCAAATAAATTTGTCCATATATTTTCCTTCTATAAATGTGTAAGTGTGTGTGTACTTGTGCACACACACACACACCCATACTACCACACACAATGCAATGTTGGTAATGAGCAGTCTTAGATATTTCAGGGGAGACAGAGCAACACTATAGGAATCCTCATTTGATGGGCAATTATAAAATAATTTCTATTTTTATAAACTGATTTACTTTTACATATAAGTATAGATTTTTCTATTTCTGTGGCTGTATTGTTCTCTATAACATATATATTTCTCCCAGAAATAAACACTATCCTCAGCAGTGGTCTCTACCTCTTCTGTGCCATCTCAAGAGTTTATCCTTTTCCTTCACATGCTCCAAGCTTTCTAAATTCCTCCCCAGGAAAATTTACAATATGGCTACACTCATGGTTTGACAATCAGTGAGGAGATGTGAAATATGACAAAAAAGAAGCAATAGAAAGAACTTAGAAAGAAATTTTCAATAAAAATAGGAAAATGAGGCCAGGGAGGTGGCTTCATGGTAGAGGTTATGCCCATACATGTTATAGGTTCAATACCTGGCACCCACACACACAAACATTTAACTCACATGCACATAAAACTTCCTTACAAAATAATTTACTTTGAAAATACAAAATTTATGACTAAGTAACATGGTTTAATTATAATAGTAAGCATATTTATACACCGACTTTGAAAAGGTTTTTCATATTTTTATCATAACATTTCAAATAAGATTTAAAGATCATTGATAAGTGCAAAACAAGGAAATATGAAAATAAGGGAGGAGGAAGTAGAAGGGAGCAAGGAGAAAAAAAGAAAAGGAGAAAGAGGAGAAAGAAAGCAGAAGGAGAAGGAGAACAGGATGCCTGAGACTCTTTCAAAGACTGCAAAGTCAAAACAATTTTTATATTGACAGTCAAAGGTTATTTTTTTTCCATCTCATCCTCTAATAATTGCACAGGAAGGTGACAACTAGCTGGTTGGAGCATACTGATAGTCCCACATCCTGAAAAGAACATTTGTCTCCCGACAGGGCCCTTTATCACCTTGGACTGGACAGAGAATTTTCCAGAGGTCACAGGAAGGGTGAGATATGCTCTAACAGGCTAAATATAGTAATGCATAAGAAACTTCAACTGTCTTAAGCCACTCATTAAAGAGATTTGCAGGAAAGTGAAATAAAGCTACCCACTAATTTTCATTAGCTTGAAAAAGTGTTTATTTTCATACAACATGCTATATGAAACATGAGTTTTTGGTATTTATAAGTCAATGTTTTTTAAATTCCTTCGTTTAATTTTTAACACAGTTAACATCTGTCATATAGGGCATATAAAAAATGTCTTTGGAATTATTAATAATTCTAATAGTGTAATAATAGCATCAAACTAAGAGACTTGAGAATTGCTAAGAAATCTGAGAAATATATACATATAGCATATAAAATACTCCCTTTTCTCATCTGGTAAAATGAGTCTCACCATACTATAGTGGGGCCCCTGCTGGTAACAAACCTTTTCTGTCACTTTGAAGCACGCCCTCCCGGTGACCATGGGACTTGAAGGTTGAATGAAGAGTCTCCAGTTGTCTCTGAATATTAACTGTGGCTATTTTGACAATATCAGCCGCTGAGCCTTGGACTGTGGTGTTGATAGCCTGACGCTCAGCCTATAAAGAAATACAAACACACCATCAGATTTGACAACATGGTTTCATACCTGCTAATGTCCACTTCTCATGGACATCCATAACCAGATTCGAAAGGAAAAAGGCTTGACCCATGACATCAGCTATTAAGCTGCAGCCTAAGACAAAAAATTAGAATGACCCAGAGGTATCTAGATTCTGGGGTATCATGTACACTATGTTGAAATAGGAAGATTGTTTCAGCTTAGAAGTATTTACCATTCTGTTTGGATCTAGCATCTGCATTACAGTAAATTATATTAGCTCAAACTTAATTTAGTTCATAAACATATATCATCAATATTCTAGCAATTTGAAATTTTACTCCAAATGGCTCATTTCTCAAAATATGGCGCCTCTTAACCCTTAAATATTTGTAGGTTGATTTTCAGTCTATGCGAGGTGTGTTGGAATGTCTCGAGCGTTTCCCGCCCATCAGGGGCCTATGTTGCATTTGGCTACAGCAGTGTGGAACTCTCTGATATGAGTCTTTGCTTCTTCTAGTGGCTGTTAGGACTAATCACTAACTATTAGTGAAAATGCAGAACCCAGATTCCTCCAAAGTCAATTCAAACTTCCCTGATACTGCTTTTGCTGTGGACATCTATCTTCACAGGGAAACCACGGCTGCTAAAAGGAGGAGCTCCTCCTGGGAAACAGGCAAGGTGCAACTTGCCCACAACATCATCTCAGCTACCCAAGGTCTCAGAAAATAGAAGAGGGATCTGAGGAGTGTGTTTCCTAGCTCCTGTCACTTGGTCTGCACCCAAACTCTAATTAAATACCTGTTAGAGATGCTTTTAAAAAAGTTTACTATTATGCTATAAAATAGAATCCATTCTAAACTCTAAAATTTTCACTGATCAAAGAGTAAATAAATTTAAGATTTCTATAAGTTCTCTCATTGATTTCTAGTGAACTGTCTTAAGTGCTTATTTGCTCCCTTTTCTCTGAGATTACCTGGCTTCCCCTACAGCTGTGTACCTTGAGTGTTCTTCACTGTAAAAGGATGGCTGTGACAGGTTCTGGTAATAAAATAGAGGGAAAGTGCATACGGATCTTAGACTCCAAGCCCTGCCTGCACAGATTTAATCCCTGTATCACATGATTCCTGACATTACAAGGATAGCACGGGAGGCCTCCAAGCCACACCATGTGTGCCCGTGCTGGTTCCTGGCACCACGGGGTCTGAGGCCTAGCACTGTGCTGTCCACCCAAGTTAGCCAAGATTCACTGGGATTGGCCAACAGGCCTCCTAAAGCACTTTGTGGGAATTCCTTCACCCCAGCATCTTAAACACACACACACACACACACACACACACACACACACACACACACACACACACACACCTTTTAAAAGGGATATACAGCACATTTACGACACTTTAAAAAGTTATCCAGTATTCTCTGTTTCTGTGTTTCTGTTTCTGTCTGTCTCTCCCATCCCCCCTTACACACACACACACACACACACACACACACACACACACGAATATTCACAAAGAGAATTTTTTCCCCTTCATCATGAACTCTACTGTCTATGAGAAAATATAAAACTGAGCTACAGTCAACCTACAAACTAAATATAATGCTCCTGCTAGAAGTCGCAGGGTTTGTTTTTTCACTGTAAAATAAGTGAGCAAAAATATGACTAAATATATATATACACTGTACTCTTGTGCTATTTTACTTCCACAGTTCTCTTTCCAACTAAAAAAACTTGAGGGTGTTTGATTTGATTCTCCGTGTCGGTGAGTGGTTAGCTTCTATCTTCAGCGCATCGTGGTCTGAAAAGATGGTTGATACAATTTCTATTTTTCCGATTCTATTGAGGTATGTTCTGGGGCCCAGTACATGGTCTATTTTAGAAAATGTTCTGTGTGCACTGGAAAAGAATGTGTATTCTTTCTTTTTGGGGTGTAAGGCCCTGTATAGGTCTATTAGGCCTCTCTCTTCAATTTCTTCTTTCAGAGTCAGTGTTTCCTTGTTGAGTTTTGTTCTTGTCGATCTATCTAGAGGCGATAAGGCCGTATTGAAGTCTCCAACTACAATTGTGCTGTTAGTGATGTCCTCTTTGAAGTCTGTTAGGAGTTGCTTTAAATATTTAGCCGGTCGTTCATTAGGAACGTATACGTTTAAGAGTGTGATTTCTTCCTGTTGTACATATCCCTTGATAAACAGAAAATGACCTTCGCTGTCCCTTTTAATCTTTTTCAACCTGAAATCTATGTTGTCGGATACTAGGATGGCCACTCCAGCTTTTTTAAGGGGGTTGTTTGCTTGCAGGATTGTTTTCCATCCTTTGACTTTGAGTCTACGTTTACTCTGTTTGTTCAGGTGAGTTTCTTGCAGGCAACAGAATGTTGGGTTTAATTTCCGGATCCATTTTGCCACTCTGTGTCTCTTGATAGGTGCATTTAGGCCGTTGACATTGAGAGAGATTATTGTGATGGGGTTTTGTGTCATCTTTCTGTGGGATTTGTTGTTCTTATGGGGCTCCTACTTGTCTCACAGTAGCCCCTTTATACCTTCTTTCAAGTTTGGTTTTGAGTCTATGAAGTTCCTGAGCTGTTGTTTGTCCGAGAAATGGTGTATGATTCCTTCCAATTTGAGTGAGAGTTTAGCCGGACAGAGTGCTAAACTCTGGTGCTATTCTTGGTGAGGCATTCATTTCCTTGAGTTTTTTCACTATGTCCCACCATTGTCTTCTGGCTCGGAGGGTTTCCTCTGACAGGTCCTGTAAATCTGAGGGGTGCTCCTTTGTATGTGATTTCCTTCTTTGACCTTGCTGCTTGCAGAATTATGTCTCTATCCATAGCATCCATCATTCTGACTATGATATGCCTTGGAGTCTTTTTATTCGGGTCTCTTTTTGCTGGTACTCTTCGGACTCCTTGTATCTGGATGCCTGCCTTCTCCAGCTCTGGGAATTTCTTAGCAATGATGTCTTTGACTGTGTTTTTTTCATTGGGGTTACTTCCCTGTGGTTCTGGTACTCCAATGATTCTAATGTTGTTCCTCTTGAAGTCATCCCCCAGGGCTCTGATTCATTCTATAGCCATTTTGAGGTCTTTGGCCATTATTTGTTGTTGTCTATAAGCTTTCTGTAGCTCATCTTCTAGGTCGCTGATTCTGTCTTCGGCTGTAGTCATTCTACTGTTGAGGGCATCTAATGAGATTTTTAATTCATCTACCGATTCCTTTATTTGTGTGACTTCCGTTCGTAGGTTTGAAATTTCTGTTCTCATTTCTTCCTGTATTTTCTTGGTAGACCGTTCCAGTGCTTCATTCATCTCCTCCCTTAACTTATTGGATGTCTGTTCCATGGTTGCTTGGAGTAGGTCGACTCTCCTCCAGATTTCCTCTCTGAATTGTTTATCTGAGAGGTCGTAGATGTGAGTAGCCCCTGATGATGTTTCTGGAATCTTTTCTTCTCCCTCTCTTGGTGGAGGGGATTTTTGCTGCTTCTTCATCTTGTTATGGATGTGTAGAGTCTGAGCTTTGTAGTTCTTTATTCCTGTTCCCTCTTGTTGTGGGAAGGAGGGGCTCTGTTTGTTCTAAGCTTCCCTTATTCACTGATAGGTTTTATAAAGTTAGACTAAGCTAATGGGTATTTTGCATAGGTGGTTGAGATGATTAAAGTGATTTTCAAAGAAATAGACAATACCTATTGTGCTAAGGTCAAAGATGCTATCTGTGGAGATAATATCTGTGCAGCTCCAACAGGAGGCCACGCCCACTTTGAGACCATGCCCACCGAGACACAGGCCACGCCCCCAGTATCTTCCTGGAGGGGTCCCAGTTTCTCACAGGGCCGCGCAGCACAGGGAAGCATTTCCCAGTCGGTCATTGTTACCTGGTCAGGACGCATGAGATGGGGCGGCGATGGGCTTGATTGGCAGCGGCGGCACAGTTGGGGAACAATTCAATGTTGAACAATGAGTGGGTCAGGAAGGAAATCAAGGAAGAAATCAAAAAATACTTAGAAACAAATGAGAATGAAGACATGAGCTACCAAAACCTATGGGACGCAGCTGAAGCCGTGTTAAGGGGAAAATTTATAGCTCTCCAAGCATTCCTCAGGGAGGAAGAAAGGGCCCACATAGCTTGACTTCACGACTCAAGACCTTAGAAAAGGACCAGAAAAAGGAACCCAAACCAGAACGAAGGAAAGAAATAATAAAAATTAGAGCAGAAGTTAATGACATGGAAACCAAAAAGACAATCCAAAAGATCAATGAAACAAAGAGCTGGTTCTTCGAGAAAATAAATAAGATTGATAAACCGCTAACAAGACTCACAAAGAAAGAGACAGAACCCTAATAAATAGAATCAGAAATGAAAAGGGGAACATCATAACAGAAACCAGTGACATTCAAAAGATCATTAGAGACTACTTTGAAAGTCTATATGCCACAAAACAGGAGAACCTAAAAGAAATGGATGTATTCTTTGATTCCTACAATCTCCCAAGACTGAACAAAGAACACTTAGAATACCTGAATAGACCCATCAATGTTAAGGAAATTGAAACTGTAATCAAAAACCTCGCCCAAAACAAAAGTCCAGGCCCAGATGGTTTAACTGGCTAATTCTTCCAAACATTTAAGGAAGACCTGCTGCCTGTTTTCCTCAAACTTTTCCAGGAAATTGAAAAAACAGGAACTCTCCCAAACAGTTTCTATGAAGCACACATCTCCCTAATGCCAAAAGCAAACAAAGACACCACTAAGAAAGAAAATTACAGACCAATATCCCTGATGAACACCTATGCAAAGATCCTCAACAAAATACTAGCAAATAGGACCCAACAACTCATCAAAAAGATCATACATCATGACCAAGTGGGATTCATCCCAGGGATGCAAGGATGGTTTAACATTCGGAAATCAATCAACATAATCCAGCATATCAACAAAAGTAAAGATAAAAACCATATGATCATATCAATAGATGCAGAGAAAGCATTTGACAAGATCCAACATCCTTTCATGATGAAAACCCTCACCAAAATAGGGTCGGAGGAACTTTCCTCAAGATAGTCGAAGCCATCTACCACAAGCCTACGGCAAGCATTATCCTCAACAGGGAGAAGCTAAGGGCCTTTCCTCTAAGATCAGGCACAAGACAAGGATGCCCACTCTCACCACTACTCTTCAATATAGTACTGGAAGTACTTGCGATAGCTATTAGACAAGAAAAAGAGATTAAGGGCATCCAGATAGGAAAGGATGAAATCAAACTCTCACTATTTGCAGACGATATATCTTCTCTATATCTAGAGAAGCCCAAAGCCTCTACTAAGAAACTCTTAGAAACAATAGACTTATACAGTAAAGTTGCAGGCTACAAAATCAATACCCATAAATCCATGGCCTTCATATATGCAAACAATGAGGCAGAGGAAAGGGACATGAAAAAAACAATCCCATTCACAATCGTGCCCCAGAAAATCAAGTACCTCGGAATCAGCTTAACCAAGGAAGTAAAAGACCTCTACAAAGAAAACTATAAAACGCTACTCCATGAAATAAAAGAGGACATGAGGAAATGGAAACATATACCCTGCTCATTGATAGGGAGAATCAATGTTGTCAAAATGGCAATACTCCCCAAAGCATTATACAGATTCAACGCGATCCCTATAAGGATACCCATGACATTCTTCAAAGAAATGGATCAAGCAATCCTAAAATTCATATGGAACAACAAACGTCCACGGATAGCTAAAACAATTCTTGGAAAAAAGACGATGGGAGGCATCACCCTCCCCAACCTCAAACTTTACTACAAAGCAGTAACAATTAAAACAGCATGGTACTGGAACAAAGGCAGAGCCGTAGACCAATGGAACAGGGTGGAATATCCCTACACATAACCCCAAATGTATGATCATCTAATCTTTGATAAGGGAGCAAGAGATGTGAAGTGGAGCAAGGAAAGCCTCTTTAACAAATGGTGCTGGCACAACTGGACAACCACATGCAAAAAAATGAGCTTAGACCTTGACCTGACACCATGTACAAAAGTCAGATCAAAATGGATTAAAGACCTCAACATTAGACCACAAACCATAAGGTACATTGAAGACAAGGTCGGCAAAACCCTCCATGATATTGAAGATAAAGGTATCTTCAAAGGTGACATGGAACTAAGCAATGTAGTAAAAACAGAGATCAACAAATGGGACTACATTAAACTAAAAAGCTTCTGCACCGCAAAAGATACAGTGACCAGAATACAAAGACTATCCACAGAATGGGAAAGGATATTTACACAATACCCATCAGATAAGGGGTTGATATCAATGGTATATAAAGCACTGGTTGAACTCTACAAGAAGAAAACATCCAACCCCATCAAAAAATGGGGCAAAGAAATGAACAGAAACTTTCCCAAGGAAGAGATACGAATGGCCAAAAGGCACATGAAAAAGTGCTCTACATCACTAATCATCAGAGAGATGCAGATCAAAACAATCACGAGATACCACCTCACACCACAGAGACTGGCACACATCCAAAAGAACAAAAGCAACCACTGTTGGAGAGGAGGTGGGGAGAAAGGGACCCTTCTACACTGCTGGTGGGAATGCCGACTAGTTCAGCCCTTTTGGAAAACAATATGGACGATTCTCAAAAAACTAGAGGTTGAGCTTCCATTTGACCCAGCAATACCATTGCTCGGAATATATCCCAGAGAAGCAAAAAAGTATAGTCGAAACGACATCTGCACTTATATGTTCATCGCGGCACTGTTTACAATAGCCAGAATTTGGAAAAAACCTGAGTGCCCTAGAACAGATGACTGGCTGTAGAAACTTTGGTACATCTATACAATGGAATACTATGCAGCTGTTAGAAAAAATGAGGTCATGAAGTTTGCATATAAGTGGATCAGCATGGAAATTATCATGCTAAGTGAAATGAGTCAGAAAGAGAGAGACAGACATAGAAAGATTGTGCTCATCTGTGGAATACAGAATATTAGTATAGGAGTCTAACACCCACGAATAGTAGAAATAAGTACCAGGAGGCTGTCTCCATGGCTTGGACACTGGTCCCTCATTCTGGGTAACTCAGAGAAGGGAACACCAAGTAAAATGTGGTCGGAGGTCATAAGGGGGAAGGGTGATGCGTGCCAAATTTAGAGGCTGAACACAATGGCCACTCAACACCTTTATTGAAAACCATACCACCTAATTTGAGAGAGAGAACAAAAGGGAATACCCTGCCATAGTGGTAGTGTGGGGTGGGGGGAGATGGGACTTGGGAGGGTGGGAGGGAAGCTGGGTTTACTGGTGGTGGAGAATGGGCACTGGTGAATGGATCGGTTCTCGAACTTTGTATGGGGGAAACATGAGCACAAAAATGTATAAATCTGTAACTGTACCCCCACGGTGATTCACTAATAAAAAATTTAAAAAAAAAACAAAGAAAAAAAACTTGAGGGCTTTTACTTTGTGTCACACAATCTCAGTCCCATTGTTACCAACATTTTGTCACACAGATATTTCAATTATATCTTATAATAAAAGATAAAGACTTTAGGACCACTGATAACAACTGAAAATATGGCAGAAAAATACATCTTGGAATGAATTTAACAAAGAGAAAGAACCACCAACTCAAGCTGGGGAGATGGCTGGAGGGACTGTAGTGCATGCTTTGCATGTAGGAGCCCCGGCTTCGATCCCTAGCACCACATGGTCCCCAAGTACCACTGGGAGTGACCTGCAAGCACTGAGTTGGAAGTAGTCTCCAAGCATCACCAAGGGTGCTCCCAAAACAAGAAATATTAAAAAATAAAATAAATAAAGAAAAATAAACCTAGAGAGCTAAGCAAGAAAGGAACCAAAAAGGTGAAAGAGGTTTTAAAAGTTGCTATTTTCCAGAAATGAAGAGTTTTTGATGCTCTCAAAGATGCTGGGAAACAAATATTTAGATTCCAGGCCCAAGTTATTATGCTCCAAATCAACATTATAGGGAAAATTATCCATGAGAATAGCCTGGTCTGAACACTCTTGCTTCCAATCATTTCTATGCCTGAATTTAAATCAAAGTAACCCTACATTGTTTTATAAGGTTATTCTTTCTAGTCCCCTGCCAAAAGTAAATGGAAATTCTCTGAACAGCATCATGTTACCTCCATACTCATTCTGTATAGTGTTTAACACTCCAAAAAAAGGAGCCATGAAAATAAGGAGTTGAAACATCTTTTTAATAGAAATTTAAGAAAAACAAAAGACAACAGGAAGAGATAATAAGGATACACATATGAAACTTATCAGACTATAGGCTATCATCATACTTACTAGACTGCAATATAATGATGATATGCAAATAAATGAAAAACAAAATTGAATACTTCAGCAGAGAATTAAGTAAAAAGTATGAGATACTACACTGCAATCACAAGAATAAATAGTTCTTACATTTCATTCATTTAATAACAAATGTTGGCAAGGGTCTAAAGCAGAGATTTCCCAAACTTACTTGGCTGACTGAGCCCTTTTCCTAAAGGAAAAAAATAAATCACTCAGTAGCACCTCCAGAAAACTATTCTTTTTAAGGGAACAAACAGAAAGTGCTTCCGGCTGTACCCGAGATTAGCACAGTCCCTCTGGACCATCCCAGCTTCCTTGAGGGTATTTTCACTGTAAACACTGACCTGTAAAGCAATGAGAACCGACAAACACCTGCAGTGGAGGGCACACTGCCACAAGGAACACGAAAACCAGTCTAGTTTGAGCTACAAAATCTGAAGACAAGTAGCAAATCTATGACTATATCTTTGCCAAAAATAAATGGAAACATATGTGTACCGAGAACCTTGGACAAAAATATTGACATCATCAACATCTATAAAAGCTCAAAACTGGAAATCCAAATGCCCAACAGAAAAGTGGATGAATTGTGGTATATTCACATAATAAAATACTACAGAGCTATCCCCCTCATAAAACATCATGAAGAACTTGCCTGTATAATTCTTTAGAAGATGATTCCATTTTAATTTTATTTTTAAATTTTGATTAAAGAGCCATGATTAATAAGAGGGACTATTAATAGCATAGCTCCTTCATGAGAGAAAACCTTAGTTCTCACTCTCATAATCATGAAAAAGTGATGATAAATTGAGGCATATGTTTGGGGCAAAGAGAATATAAAATAATTACTGGGGTATATTATGAATAGCAGCTATGGCCACAGGGCAAAGTTCAGAAAAAGGGATAGTTGATATTTTATTGATATTTCTTATAGTATTTATTGATATTTTTGACATTGATATTTCTTCTTTACTTAGATAATATAAATTATTTTCCTTTTTTGTCTCTGATTCTCATATCACCTAATATGAGATATGCTCTTAATAGTTAACATGTCAACATTTAAGTTAAGCAAAGGGCTAATATGATTGAGCTAGAAGAGGAATAAACATCACTAAAAGATGAATAAGGCAACATGAGAGACTTCAAGAATGCTCTGCTGGGAAATAAATTATATCATCTTACTTGTATTGTGAAAGAAGATTTATTTCTTGTCTTTGTTCTGATTTTAAGTATGGTTAAAATTATCGAGGTATTGATTAGTTGAGTAAAAATGGTCAACTGTATGATGAATGGTAGATCTGGATTTTTCACATGTTAATTTGTAATGATACACAACTAAAATGTATATGATGTCATAATACAATGTTCTTTTATTAATTAAAAAAAGAGCCATGATTTACAAAGTTACTGATAGTTGCACTTTAGACATACAATAATTCAATACCAATCCCTCCACCAGTGTCTACTTCCCTCTACCAGTGTTTCCAGATTCCCTGCCCATCCCAGCACCCTCTCTGTAGGATAACATTGGTTTGTCCCTCCTCCCTTACCACAAGGAGTTTAGGTTTAAGTGCTCTGGAGACACTCCCATTCCTTTGTTTAACTGTAAACTCTTCTCTGCACCCTCCTTCCCAACCAGTTAATCACCTTTTCTCTAATCAGATTCTGTTATCTTGTAAGATCAGATTCTTCTAAGGACTCTGAACTTGTACTATAAGTTAGTGTCTTTTGCATAGTTTACCTTAAAGCAATGTCCTTTCTGTATGGACACAGGAAGACAGTTAATAATATGCTTTGTAACTTGGGAGTTGATTGACTCCAATAATATTTACTCCTGGGCATCTGATTTCTCGACTCAGCTGCCCTTAGTTCCTAGCACCCCAAAAGAAGAGTCCCAGCGAGGGACGGAATGGACCCAGGGCAAGCTGTGAGCTACCCTGGCATCGAAATGGGCCAGGCCAAAGTGCCACAATACTCAACTATAAGTTGAGAGCATGGTCATGGACAAATGCTGTCATGATCCAAAGGTAACAACGAGATTAGGACCCTGCTGGGGTTAGGAAGATTAACCTGATCTGAGGACTGTGGTATAGTGAGATGTCCTCAGGAAGAACCAAACTTTAAGGTTATATCTCTTACTGTGCTCACAGAGAATGACATTGCTATAAATACTAGAAGTAGATTTACTACAACTATGTAAGTGGATTACTAGCTGAGGAAAGAAAGTGACACACCCTTGTTTGGATCCCCACCCTTGAGTGGATCTCCTTAGATGAGATTTCCTTAGATGAGATTTTGTTAATCTCCTCGAGAAATGGCTTTACCCTTCTTTGTTGATTTGTTAATGTTCAACCCACCTTTGTGTCACCACCCTATGTAATTTGCTATATAAACTAAGAATGTGGGGCACTGAGGGGGAGAGGAAGAAGACAGAGGAGACAGAGGAAGAAGACAAGGGAGACAGAGGAAGAAGACAAGGGAGACAGAGGAAGAAGACAGGGAGACAGAAGAAGACACAGAAGCAGAGACAGAGCGGTCGGAAGAGACCAGAGGAGAGACTACAGAGACAGAGACAGAGAGACAGACAGAAGCAGGGGAGACACTGAAGCAGAGCTCAAGGCAAAAGAAGTGAGAGTGAGCGGGGGCAAGAGAGAGAAGCAGAATGAAAACGGAGATTGGAATAAACTGCAACTGAGACCAACCGGGCTGGCCCTCGTTCCTTCTTTCGCCTGCCTCATCATCGCCATCAACCTCCCCGGGGTGGGGGAAGTGGCATGAGACTACCGAATTCGAATTCGGACAGCGGGAGAGATAGAGCCTCACTGGCCCCCTCCTTTTTTGTGTGTTTACACACTCTATATCCCCGCCTGTCAACTTGACAGGCATATTACTAAGTATCAGTAGTTGCCGTTTAGATCTTGTTTTCAGTTCTGTTGAATCTGTGTTTTGGGTATATGGCTCTACCATGTCATTGGTATAACTGAAGCCCTGATGCCTGTAAATATCTTGTTCTCTTCTACACCCCTTGACTTCTTTCCTTGTTTGGCTCTCTCCCCTCTAAACACTGGGATCAAGGATGATCAAAGATTCCCCTTTAATTACAATATTCCACAGATAAGTGAGGTCTTTCTGTGTTTGTTTTCCTTCTTCTGGCTTACTTTACGCAACAAGATATCTTCCATTGTTTCTTGCAGCTGCATAGTATTCCATTTTGTATACACACCACATCTTTATAATCCATTCATCTGTCATTGGACATCTAAGTTTATTCCATATTTTATTTACTATACTAAGTGCAGCAATGAATAATGGTGTGCATATGTTCCTCTTTAAGTTGTTTGAATTTTTCTTCCAGTGACTGCTTTAGTTCAGTAGCCATTATATGAAACATTGACTTGGGTTCCTCGTCAATGAGGCTTAAGAGTTTATTTGATCCCTGTGTTTTGCTAGGATTTCTGTCCCACCTGACAGAGCAAGTGAAATCTTTTGTGTCACCAATGTTCCTAAAGATTTGTGGGGCTAAAACTTGAGTTTAAGATGCCAGATATCAGAGGATTGATGCATTTTTTTTCAGCAAGTAGTACCCTTTATAATCTATTAGTCTAACTACATATGTGCACTTAGGATGTTAGTCCACTAGTCATACAGTTCAGTCTCTAATATATTCGTTTGTACAGAAGGGTTAAAGTAGACATATTTGAGGAGATAAATAAAACTCAAGAACCCTTGAAGTTGGGGGAGAGGGGAGGGGTGGTATGCACAAGGTTTTGGGTTCTGGAGGGCTTTGGGAGGGGATTTGTGGGTCCAGGGGACCCAGTACTAGGTGGCAGACAGTACATCTTGCCTGTATAATTTTAAGTGAAAGAAGCTAGACACAAAAGATACCTGGCAGATTAGAAGTAAGAGAGAAAGAGAAAAAGAGGAAGAGAGAGAGAGATTTTTAGAGTCTGAGTTATCACTTGTGGATAAGCTATACATACACAAATACATACATAAGTATACATACACAGAATTACTGGGAAAGCAGTGTAAGGTGACTAGGAGACATGAAGGGTCTTCTAGAGTCCTAAAATGATTAGACTTCTTGACTTGCACATAGGTACAAGTGATAATTTATTGAAATTCTTATTTGGTCTCTGTGCTTTCTCTCTATATTTTTCAATACCACATAATTTAAACAAAAAGTAAAACTGAAACCAAATAAAAAAGAAAAAGTAAATCTTGTTATGCGCACTCTATTCTTAATTCAGAGAGGTTATTTTTTTCTTAGCCACTACATCATGAATGATTCAATATATTTTGCAATAGAATAGCTCATTCTATTTGACAAGTAGAAAAATTATCTATCCAAAAATGTCAATGCCAAATCTATATTCATACCAGAATGTTTTCTACATAATTCTCAAACTCTTATGATTGTCTTTTTCTTATGTCTAACAATCTAAACTTTAAATTGTCTTCAAGAATTGTTTTAAGTTCTTCCTCCTCCATGAAGACTAAATTGAGTATATATGTCAATGTTTTTAATTGTCTTTATCTCTTCCAATATACTGAGTCTTACATTTCCTAGTATATAAACTACAGTGCATAGTTTACTTAATGATATAGAAGAAGCCTAATAAATATCTGATGTCTATATGTGAGTATACAGAGGCAGGGGAGTAAAGAAATAAAAAAAACTGTTCCATCCTGTCCCTAAGAGTGCTCATGCTCTGAATTCTTATGGATATAGTCAGAATAAGTTTATCAGTTTGGGGATTATTATTTCCATTACATACAATGGGTTTAGTACTGGAGAAGGATAAATGCAATCAGTTAAAATAGGAAGATTAGGCTAGGTTGAGAATACAGAGACTAAGGTACTTGCATTGCACACAGCCAATCCTAAAACAATACTGTGGTTCAATCCTGGGTAACTCCTGGGTACTGCATATGGTTTCTGAGTAGCCAGGAGTATCCTCTGAGCACAGGGCCAGGAGTAAGCCCTGAGCACCACTGGATGTAGCCCAACTCTCTCCACAGCCCTACAATAAATAAGAAGTGATTGTAAAACAAGCTTAAATGATAACATAAGTATCTCATGAATTCCAACCATAATTTGAAACAAATATCATAAATAAATCTTAAAATGATGATAAAAATAGGACTTTCTGCTTTCTATTCCACCATCCCAGGTGAAGTTTGCTTTTCCAGCTGACATCACTGGGCGTACTTTGGAACAGGAGGCATTCACACCTAACTTCACACCTAACAGAAGCATTCACACCTAACTTGTGCCATATCAAGGGTCCACACCACAGTTCCTGAGGTACATGGCCACACAAGTAGAAGAGTAAACAGATCTACCCAACAAATTACATGCTCTCAATTATTCTTCCTGACACTCGGTGAGGATGAGCAGAGAAGACAGACAGCAATCTCCAGCTTACTCCTTCAGCAACTTTCAGGGGCAACTACAATAACTCACCCAGCACAGCAACAACACGAGAATACCAATGGGGGAAACACAAAGAAGTCCATTAAGCTTAATTAGCAAAAATATCACTTAAGACATGAATACCACCAGTAAATCTTGTGTCTTTATGACACTATGATAAGGATGCTTAATGAATTCAAAGAAACACTGTAGCACTGTCGTCCCATTGTTCATTGAGCAGTTGCCCTCGAGCAGGCACCAGTAATATCTCCATTGTGAGACTTCTTGTTACTGTTGTTGGCATATTGAATACACCATGAGTAGCTTGCCAGGCTTTGCAGTGCAGGTGGGATACTCTTGGTAGTTTGCCAGGCTCTCCGAGAGGAATGGTGGAATCGAACTTGGGTCAGCCGCATGCAAGGCAAACACCCTACCCCCTGTGCTATCGCTCCAGTCCAAACACTAGCACAGGTAATCAGCAAAGGTGAAGAAAGTATGAGAGTGAAAATTAAAAAACAAAAAAACAAAAAACAAAACCCAAAAGAACTACTACAGTCAGAAATGACTGAAATGAAGAACATGGTAGGTGATATAAAAATCCCAATCGATGCTCTGAACAGCAGAATCACAGCAGAATAACAGTTGCTCAAAAGATCAAGAAGCACCAAGATGAGATGAAAGAGATCACTAGGAGAGAGCAGAAGGTGGAAAAGTCTGAAATGAACAACATACTAGATACCATGGGATCAGTTCAAGAAGAACAGTATAAGAATCATTGGAGTTCCTAAAGAACAAACACAAAGACAAATGTGATAAATAAACAACAGTTAAAGAAGTAATTGATCAGAACTTCCCAGAACTGAGGGTGATAGCTGAGATCCAAGAGGCTCGAAAGGATCCCACTAAAAATGACCCAAATTCAGAAACTCCAAGACAATGAGACAAAATGACACTACTGAAAGACTACTGAAAGCAGCAACATAAATAAAATGGAACTTATATACAAAAGAAAGCCCAGCATTCACATAAAGCCCAAACAAGACTCTATGAACTAGAAGAATATGTAAGAATATAGTACAAAAATTAAACAAAATGACACCAAGAGTACTATACCCAGCTAGATTATCATTGAGATTTGAAGTAACTATACAGAGCTTCATGGACATGCAATAGCTTATGGAACTCACAGTATTGAAAACAGTTTTTCAAGTCCTTTTCTTTTCAGGAATGTTTATTGAGATACTGTGATTTCCAAAATTGTTCATAATAGAGTTGTTTCAGCCATACAATGCTGAAACACCAATTCTACCACCATTGTCCCCTTCCCTCCATTAACATCCCCCAACCTGCTCCCTTGGCAGGCATATGACAAATTTATTTCCTATTACTTGGTCCAATAAAACTTAAAAGGAATAGCAAATAGAATCATCAGAAAATAAATCAATAAAAGTCAGTTTGTGATGACTAATTGCTGAGTTTTTAAACTTTCTTAATCTGTAGATGACAACAACATGCACCATTTGTAAGTGCCATACTCAATCTCACATAATGGGAAATTTCTCCTGTCCTATAAAAACTCTTTTAACAATTCTTATTTTCAGTACTGTGAGTTCCATAAGCTATTGTGTGTCATGAAGCTCTGTATAGTTACTTCAAATCTGAATGATAATCTAGCTGGGAATAGTATTCTTGGTGTCCTTTTGTTTAATTTTTGTACTATATTCTTACATATTCTTCTAGCTCGTAGAGTCTTGTTTGATAGATCTGCTGGGCTTTCCTTTGCATATGTTACTTTTTATCTATGTTGCGGCTTTCAGTATTCTTTCAATAGTCTCATTTTGAGTCTCATTGTCTTGGAGTTTCTGAATTTGGGTCGTTTTTACTGAGACTAATAAAATAAAATTTAAAAAGAAATTGTGTGTACAAAGATTGACACTGACAAGTTATCATTAATACCTTAAGACATATTAAATGATGGTAAAAATAGAGAGATACTACAGTGGTTAAGGCATTTGTCTGGCATTCAATAATGATTTTATCTTGGTACCACATGCTCCAAAGAGCACGACCAGAAGAGCACCTAAGCACAGAGCCAGGAGTAAACCCCAAGCACCACAAGGTGCAGCCCAACCCACACCCCCAAATAGCCAACATCAATATTTTGTGTATCATCAAATAACCTTTGAGTCTTTGATGAAATAAATATATAGAATGAAATTAAATACCCACAACTCAATGATTGGTTAATCACTGAAGACTGGCAATGGTTTGAAATGATGTGAAAAACAAATATAGTTTTTGAAACAGAAAACAATGAGCAAATGCATGAACTGGGCTACACACACACACACACACACACACACACACACACACACACACACATATATATCTTGCTACTAAAACTAACCGATAACCAATACGTAGCATTTCTAACTGAAATTTTATTAGGCAAGTTCATATTTACATCATTCTCCAAAAGACAAAGTTCAGCAAATATTGGCATGTGTCATCACTTCAGAAAACAATAGTTGACCATGCATAAACAGAAAACATGCTAGTGATCTAACCTAATATGCTAGTGATCCTGAAAAGACTCATTGGTAGAATTTAGTCCTTGTTGAAAAGGTAGATGTAGAAAAGATACATGTCATTGAATATTAAGTTAAAATAGTAATCATTTTAAAAATTGAAATATTAAGTTCAAAATTCAGAAAAAGTTCAACATACGTGAGCTTTATGATAAGGGTTGTTGTCTTTAATTCCTGGTAAATATCTGCGTCTTCCCAAAATGGTTTGAACATATCCATCTCTCCTACAGTTCTTCACTGTCTCTCTCATGAAACGATTAATTCCTACAAAGAAAATGCACAGACTTCAATATAACGAAAAACACCAAAACTCCACACTGATAATATATCATCAAAATTTTGCACACAAACTTCCATGCACCTTTTATAACTGAGAGAAAATGAATTTAGAAATAACAATCTTGGTTTTCTAAACAGCTGCCACCACCACCAAATAGAAACCTAAACTCCAGAACAGAGTAAGTTAAAAAATTAAAAGTGATTTTACTCTGCAGTTTTGTGCATGTTACTTTTCATAAGCTTCTGTTGTTCCATAATGGTAATCATGTTTTGCTCTTGGCCCTTGGATCCAAGTGCACATTTCCATAGCTCCTTGTCATGATCTATGCTACAAAGCTGGTCATGGTGCTCTCAGGGCTTGTCCAGCAAGTTGCAGGGCACACAGACTCAGCCACAGTGCTCACCACAGAAGGAGGTGGGCAGTGTCACACATTGGGGTCCCACTCTTTAGTGGTGGTGCTTGCACCACTGTTTAGTAGGGGGATGGTGTCTACATAGTGTTCACATACTTGTTCATGATGGGTGGGGGGCACCCCTGGAAGGTCTTATACACTTTGTATTTCTATTGTACTGTCAAGGGAGCATCACTCTTCAGTTGTGGTGCTTATGCACACCTTGTTGCAGTGTCACTAGAAGTAGGTTGCAGCACCAGGCATTACGGACAGTGGAGCTGCCAGAGTTATGCTTGACCCCTGTGGTGGCACCAGTTATGAAAATCAGCCATACTCTGGCAAGGCAGGCATTTTTGACAGTGAGCCATCTCCCAGGGCTAGAAATCACTTCTTGTTCTTTCATGGCCTTTTTTGCCTGTGTGCGTTTTGCTTTTTTTTTTTTTTGGGGGGGGGGGACAGGGGAGGCCACACCTGGTGATGTTCAGGGATTACTCCTGTTCCTGCATTCAGAAAACACTCCTGGTGGTGCTCAGGTGACCAACTAGGAAATAACGGAGTCAAATCAAACTTGGGTTAGCCCCTTGCAAGGCAAGCATCTTAACTGCTGTATTATCTCTCTGGTCCTCTAGAAATCACTTCTTAAATTTTAAAAGGATGGGGGCTTTTAAAAGTATGGGGGCTGGAGGATAGCACTGTGGGTAGGGCGTTTGCCTTGCATGCAGCCAACCCAGGTTTGATTCCCAGCATCCCATATGGTTCCCTGAGCACCGCCAGGAGTGATTCCTAAATGCAGAGCCAAAAGTAACCCCTGTGCATTGCCAGGTATGACCCAAAAAGCAAAAAAATAAATAAAAATAAAAAGAATAAGTATGGTGTAACTATTCAAATGCAGGCCTAATTCCTTTACTAGCATTCAACCTTCAGGCCCAATATTACATCTTATAGGTACCTTGGGTACATTCTCTCCTCCACAGGTGGACAAATCTCATCAGCGATCACTCCTGCTTCTGAGCTAGAAATATTCTTTTCTTCTAGATCATATTCACTTTTCTCTGAAAATACTTACTCAGAGGGATAGTACAGGCATTAAGGTATTTGCCTTGCATGGCTGCAAATCCCAGTTTTATCTTTATAATATTACCAGAACTGACCCAGACCACAGAACCAGGAATAGCCCCTGGGCATTTCTATGTGCGATCCCCCAAGCTCAATAAATCACTGTATCACTGTCATGCCGTTGTTTGTTGATTTATTCAAGCAGGCACCAGTAATGTTTCTATTATGCTCAGCCCTGAGATTTTAGCAGCTTCTCCTTACTTGTTTTTCCCGACGATCGAAGGCTCTTTCAGGGTCAGGGAAATGAGACCTATCGTTACTTTTTTTGGCATGTTGAATACACCATGAGTAGCTTGCCAGGCTCTGCCGAGTGGGCAGGATACTCTCAGTATCTTGCTGGGCTCTCCGAGAGGTATGCATATATCATTTACTGTATTTTGGGATATGAATACACCATGGGAAGCTTGCAAGGCTCTCCCATGAAGACAATAAACACTTGGTAACTTGTCAGGTTCTCCAAGTGGGAAAACAAGGCTATTACGTCTCGTGGCCGCTTTTTTTTTTTTTTTCATTGATCTGAGAGTCTATATTTATTTCAATACCACTCTAACTAACAGTTTTCTAGGTAATAAATTATACATGACATCTGTCATGTCCTATTTAAAAAATCCCTGTAGTCTCTTGAAAGTCCTTTTAATGTCCTCATCCTCATGTCCAGTGCTACTCTGGTACTTCCCTGTTCTGGTTATTTTCTGCTCAGTCTCTTTTTTTTTTTTTTTAATTTTTTTATTGTGGAAAGTTACAAAGTTACAAAGTTCGTGGCCGCTTTGAGTCTGCGCACTTCTGGGAGCTTGGTCTTACAGTCTCTGGATGTTGGCCGTTGGTGGGATTACACAGCGCCGGGGGCAGTTTGTGGGTGTGGCTGCCAAGCTACTGGAAAATGGGGGATCTGGCTGGAGAAGGCCCAGTCCCAATCCAAGCTCAATAAATACATAAATAAATAAATAAAATGCAATTAGATAAATCAACTCTGTTGATCCATCTAATGGACTTGTGTGTGCAATCTCTGCTTTTCTCACAACTGTACTTATCCTAAAGTAATAAATACTAAGATTCCAATTGAAAGTCCTTGTTTCAGGGCTTCTGGCTGTGTGTCTGGCAGCAAAGACATTTGAGGGGACTGTGAGTGAAAGGAATGACAGAAAATGCTGCCAAACAAAACTTACTATTTTAAATATTTTTAAAATTAGTATTTTACTAAAACTACGCTGGTTTCTTTATCTATAATATAACTGGACTGCTCCTAATCTTTGGTTTTTAACATGTACATGTCTTTCTTAGAACATATGGATTTTGTTTGGAAAAATAACCAATAGTAAGATTACAGAATTATAAATGAAGTATACATTTACATATAATGAACTATATGAAAAAGCCGCACAATTTTCCAAAGTGGTTACATTATTTCAATAAGCTCCATAAAGAACAGAAAAGAGACCCCATGTTTTTAATACTATCCATTGTAGTATTCTTGTAATGAAAAAACTCTCTTCGTTTTAATTCGCTTTTCACTCCTGACCAATGGTGACAACATTTGATGTGGTCATTCTTTTATCTTTTTTCTTTTTTGGTAAAGTGTTTAAATATTCTGACATTTTATTGTCAAAATAAAATTTTGACAATTGTTTGCCACACAGAATTGTAAGAACTTTTTATGCATTCTGGATGCAAGATATTTCTTAGGTAATAGAAACTACAAATATTTTCTCTTAGTCTGTAGTTTGCAGTTACATTTTCTTATAGGTGTCTTTTATTAATGTTTCCTTTGTAACTTAATTCTGCATTATTATTAAAATATCTTTGCTTACTCCAATGTCTCAAAGTTTTTCTTCTTTGCTTCTTCTTGAAACACTATTTTTTCAGTTAGTACTTTTAAGTCTATGCTCCCAATCTAGATAACTCTGACATATGAGTGTGAAATAAATTGGAAGTTCAATTTTTCCCCATACTGGTATTGGCTGTTTACCATCAATTTCTAAAAAAAGTATGTGTATTTTTGGAATCTCTGATTTATTCCACTGTTCTTTATGTTTACCTAAGCCTATCCTGATTATCATACCTTATAATAAGTTTTTGAAACCAAGATCTCTACAGTAGACATTGTTCCTCCAAATTATTATTATTTTATGCTTTTGAATTAGTTTCCTTAATTCAACATAAAAGTCTAAAAGAATTTGACTAGAATTGTAACAAAGCAATATAACAATTTACAGAGAGCTGCCATAATAATATTGTGTTATCTAATAAATTATATACCAATCCTCACATATATTTAAATATTTTTTCAATTTCTCTAAGGATTGCATTGCAATAGTCTTATACATATGGTGAAATTTATCTCAAGTACTTCATCATTTTTAATCTTACTCCAAATGGTTTTATTTTAATTTCACTCATTATTTGCTGCTAGTATACAAAAAATGACTGATTTTAACAAATTAACCTAGGATGTTGGGACCTTCTGAAATTTAGTTATTGGTTCTACTGACTTTTTTGAGAATTCATTTGATTTTCTCTCTACAAGATCACTTTATGTATGAATAAAAGGTTTATGTATGAATAAAAGGTTTTCCTTTGGGGAATGGAGGAGAGTTGATTACAAACAGGCAAGACAAGAACACAAAGAACCCATTTATGGAGGCACACATTTCTTCCCCTCTCCATGACTCTCCATAAACATACAGGTGATGCACAAATATATAGTTAATGTATAAATCATATGACTATATGTATGACTATATGCATTTTTCAAAATTCATAGAAACATACATCTAAAATGTGTGAACTTTCTTTTTTTTCCGTTTCTTTCTTTCTATATTGTGTGTGTGTGTGTGTGTGTGTTTGGGTCACATCTAGCATTCTTAGGACAATGATATTCAAACTATTCTATAACATCAATCATTCTTTAATATTTTTTATCTAAATGAAATGCATATAACATTTCAAAAATATTCTATTAGAATTTTGCAACAGAATATACTATTAGCATTTTACAATTAATTTTTAAAATTCAAAATTAAACTTAAAGTTTATAATGGAATAGTTGAAAAGATAATCAATACTCAAGAGTTCTTTACCTGTGTATCTAGATTTGAAGGAGTCAATGTAGCAAGCAGCATCATTTTCTTTAATGCCCATCTGCTCTCCCAAAGATTTAGCTCCCATTCCATAAATGATTCCATAACAAATCTGTAAGAGTTAGGGGTGAGGGGTCATCATACTCAATAAGCAAAGATCAAAACTATATAAAATACAAAAACAAAAAGTTCATTAGAATTGAAATTTGGTAACCCTCTTATTATATGATGAGCCAAAGAAATGGCAGATCTGGTTTTGGTGGGCTAAATGTAAAATTATGAATTAATATGCTACAAACATCTTTTCTGTCCTTTTTAAACAGTTTTTGGGGTCTCAGAAGAGCTGAAGAAAAAGAAATAGGGGGAGAAAAAGTATATAAATGTGTATTTTAAGAAAATAACCCCAATGATTCAAAAGGGAAGATTGACTTCTGACTCTGTCATTTATCCAGAATTCACCAAAATAGTTTTCCACTCCAAATCAACTTCTGTTTAAAGGTGTTCCTAGGAAACTGAGGAAGCTCAGCTGTGCCAGGGGCCTGTGTTTTACTCAAGTGACATTTTGCCTCCCCAGGTCAGGAATCACCCCACCCACAAAGAGCCCATTTATGGAGGCACACATTTCTTCCCCTCTCCATGACTCTCCATAAACATACAAAGACATCCTAACTATAAGGACCAAACCACACAAGAGCACATAAGAAACAACTCCAGACTGCAAAGATGGCAATGACAAAGCAACACAGAACCATACCAGACTTAGGGAGCAAAGATGTTAGCCAGGAAAACTCAACCAGGGAATATGTGCTATACAAGCTCTCTGATTAGGAATTTAGTGAGGAATTCTGAGGATGTAAAAGGAGCTCAAAGAAACAATGGACCGCACCACCAATAAAACATAAGAGAATATAAGAGCAGAAATGAGAAGAATACAAATAGAAATGACAGATATGAAAAACTTGGTAGGTGCAATGAAAAAATCACTGAAAGGCCTCAGCAGCAGAGTAACAGCTGCTGGAGACAAAAATCAAGGAGCTAGAAGATGAGCTGCAGAGAATCTCCAGACAACAGCAGAAGATGGAAAAGAGCCTCAAAATAAACCAACAGACAACAAGAAAACTTTGGGATAAATTCAAGAGGAACAACAGAAGAATCATCAGGGTACCAGAGGAGCTGTAAGAAAACCCTGATGAAGCAACCATCAACACATCATCGCTGAGATGTTCCCAGAGCTGCAGAGTGTACGCACCCAGATCCAGGAGGCCGAAGGGTACCAGCTAAAAGAAATCCAAATAAAAATACCCCAAGACTCATCCAAATCAGAATGAAGAAAACCACAGATAGAGATAGAATGCTGAAAGCAGCAAAATCAAAGAAGGAAAATATAAGCAAAGGAACTTTCTTAAGGTTTACAGCAGATTACCAGCCAAAATACTCTGGACCCGAAGACAGTGGTGGGATATAGTGAAAAAACTCAATGAAAAGAATTACCAAGAAAACTTTACCCAACCACTCACTCCTTCAGATTTGAAGGAACAATATATAACTTGACAGATAAACAACAATTCAGAAATCACTTAAACTAAAAACCATCTTTACAAGAACTAAATGGGCTACTGTAAGTTAAGACAAGCCTCACAAAAATGCTGAACTCCTGCAGAAAAATGGCAAAAAACTCCATAACAATAACCTCTCAATATCAATGGGCTAAATGCACCAATTAAGAGACACAGATTGGCTGGATAGATTGAAAAATTAAACCCTTAAAGATTCTTTTAGCTTCAATGTCATGGAGAGTTCTGCCTACATTTTCCTCTTTGTACCTTATAGATTCATGTCTGATATTGAGGTCTTTAATCCACTTTGATCTGACTTTTGTGCCTGGCATTAGACAGAGGTCAGAGTTCATTTTTTTTGTAGGTAATATCCAGTTTTCCCAGCATGCAAAAGGAAGCAAACATAAACAAATGGGACTACATCAAACTAAGAAGCTTCTGCACTTCAAAAGAAACAGTGACCAAAATACAGAAAGAGCCACAGAATGGGAAAGAATATTTACCCAATACCCATATGATAAGGGATTAATATCCAGGATATACAAGACACTAGTAGAATCGTATAAGAAAAAAAACTCCAACCCCATCAAAAAATGGGGAGAAGAAATGAACAGAAGTTTCCTCAAAAAAGAAATACAAATGGCCAAAAGGCACATGAAAAAATGCTCCACATTGCTAGGCATCAGGGAGATTCAAATCAAAACAACAATGAGATATCATCTCACACCACAGAGACTGGCACACATTCAAAAGAACAAAAGCAACCAGTGCTGGTATGAATGTGGGAAAAAAGGGACGCTCTTTCACTGTTGGTGGGAATGTCGACTGGTCCACACTTTCTGGAAAACAATATGGACAGTCCTTCAAAAACTAGAAATTGAGCTTCCATATGACCCCGCAATACTACTTCTGGGAATATATCCCAAGGATGCAAAAGAGCACAGTAGAAATAAAATCTGTACCTATATATTTATTGCCGCACTGGAAACAACGCGGGTGCCCTAAAACAGATGACTGCTTAAAGAAACTTTGGTACATCTACACAATGGAATACTATGCAGCTGTTAGGAGAGATGAAGTCATGAAATTTGCTTATAAGTGGATAGACATGGAGAGTATCAGGCTAAGTGAAATGAGTCAGAAAGAGAGGGACAGACATAGAAGGACTGCACTCATTTGAGGAGTATAGAATAACATCACATGAGTCCGACACACAAGGACAGTTAGATACAAGGGCCAGGAGGATTGCCCCATATCTGGAAGTCTGCTTCCTGAGCAGAGGGGAGAAGGCAGATGGAATAGAGAAGGGATCAGTAAGAAAATGATGGCTGGAGGAATCAGTTGGGATGGGAGATGTGTGCCGAAAGTAGATAATGGACCAAACATGATAACCTCAGTGTCTGCGTTGCAAGTCATAATGCCCAAAAGTAGAGAGTATGGGGAATATTGTCTGCCATGGAGGCAGGGGGAGAGTGGGAAAGGGGGGGATACCAGGGATATTGGTGGTGGGGAATATGCACTGGTGGAGGGATGGGTGTTGGGTGTTTGATCATTGTGTGATTGTAACCCAACACGAAAGCTTGTAACTATCTCACAATGATTCAATAAAATTTTTTAAAAAAAGAAAATTAAAACCAACACACTGCTGTCTGCATTTGAATAGTCAGAGCAAACACAGACTCAAAGTCAAAGGTTGAAGACAGTTCTTCAAGCAAACAATATCTTCAGAAAGGGCAGGGTGGCCATACTAATATCAGACAACATAGACTTCCAGCTGAAAAATAGTATAAGAGACAGTGAAATTCATTTCTTAATGATCAAGGGATCTGTAAATCAGGAAGAACTCACCCCTAACCATATAAGTACCTCATGAGGAACCAGTAAAATACTTAAAACAACTACCAATAGACTTGAAAAGGGCACCGATAGCAACACAACAGTGGTTGGAGAGTTCGTCACTTTGTCACTTCTTGACAAACCAACTGGACTAAAGCTCATAAAGGAAGTACTTCATTTGGAGAAAGAAATGGGAGAAAGGGGCTTAGTAGATATACATAGGGTCATTCATTCAAAAGGCTGAATACACTTTCTTCTCCACTGCACATGGAACATTCTCCAAGGTAAAGTCCCATGTCCTGGGACGCAAAACATACCTTCACAAAGTCAAGAACATAGAAATAATAGCAATTATCTCCTCTGACCATGATGCACTAAAAGTACAAGTTGATCACAAAGAGAAATGGAGAAACAACTCAAACACCTGTAAATTAAATAGCTTGTTACTGAACAACCAACAAATCAGGGAGGAAGTCAAAGAGGAAATAAAAAGATTCATGGAGGGGCTGGAGAGATAGCACAGCGGGTAGGGCGTTTGCCTTGCACGCGGCCGACCCGGGTTCAAATCCCAGCATCCCATATGGTCCCCTGAGCATGGCCAGGGGTAATTCCTGAGTGCAGAGCCAGGAGTAACCCCTGTGCATCGCCAGGTGTGACCCAAAAACCAAAAAAAAAAAAAAAGATTCATGGAAACAAACGAGAATGTGGAAAGAGGAGTATTCCACTGCTTGATCGACCGAGAATTACAGCTGTGAGTAAATAAAAGACAAGGAAAGCTGTTCTTTGAGGTGAGTGATGTCCTTTCTCCCATAGTTCATTTGTAATAAAGTTGGAGTTGCAATGAAAATGCAGCCTTTGGCTTTCTATGTCAGTCATGCAGAAGCAGAAACAAATATGGGTCCATTTAAAAGGGCTCAAAGGGCTGGAGTGTATGCGCTGCATGCAAAAACCTAGGGTTCAATCCCCCCACACCATATGGCCCCTGAGCATTGCCAGAAAAAAACAGTATAGTGAGCTTTCATATCCTCTCATAGTTGAGTGGTACTCCATACCTCTGCTTTAAACCTGGATGAGCTTTAAGCAGATCTCAATATTTTGCCTTTTAAAAATATGTGCTGGCTCACAATCTTGCAAAAAATCTTGCATAAAATTATTTGTAACATTTAATGAGATTGGCAATAACCTTTAGGTAATAATTCCTACTTCCTAGAAAACTCATTTAAAAAAAATGTTAACAGGATCAAACCCAAGATCTTTTATGTGCAAAGCTCCCACTGTACTACATTGTGAATGGTCCTTGTTTCTAGGAATGTATATGCAAAACTGTTTTAAATGTGCTTTCATACTTCCTCCCCTACCTTCAACCCTATATTTATTTGTCTTAAATTCACATTTATTTGTCTTAAATTCACATTCACATTCACAAGAATATTTACAAGAACATCTCTCCCACTGGTTCTGAAATGTAATATTTTATTTGTTTTTTTTTTTTTTTTGGTTTTTGGGTCACACCCGGTGATGCACAGGAGTTACTCCTGGCTCTTCACTCAAGAATTACCCCTGGCGGTGCTCAGGGGACCATATGGGATGCTGGGATTAGAACCCGGGTCGGCCGCATGCAAGGCAAACGCCCTACCCGCTGTGCTATCGCTCCAGCCCCTGAAATGTAATATTTTAAATGAGTTATGTTTGTCCAAAGCTAGCTAGTTTATCATTTATTGTTTATATGATTTTTTATAGATAATGGTGCATTTCCTTTCTACTTTGGTAAAATAAAAGAAAAACCAATACAAGCACATCATTCAATAAAATTTTAGAAAAAAAACTAAATACTGCTTGGTGTGACTCCCCAAAACAAAAAATAAATAAATGTTCCAAGGATAGCATACAGGTAAATAAAATAACCAATGGCCTCAACAAATTAAAATTATCAGTTAACCAAAAATGCACAATTTAGGGGCCGGAGCGATAGCACAGTGGGTAGGGCATTTGCCTTGCACGCGGCCGACCCGGGTTCAATCCCCGGCATCCCATATGGTCCCCCAAGCACTGCCAGGAGTGATTCCTAAGTGCAAAGCCAGGAGTAACCCCTGTGCATCGCTGGGTGTGACCCAAAAAGCAAAAAAAAAAAAAAAAAAAAAAAAAGCACAATTTAGCAATATGCATTTTCAATAAACTTTTAAGGAGCACTTTTTATTAACAACAACAACAAAAAGAAGGGGGTATGGTGCTTCGAGCATGTCAACCTGTGCCTGTGGGGCAAGTGCATCAGCAGCCTGATGGTGCCTTCAGACTTCCAGATACCCCCAAATTGCTGCTGTGCCTTTGGCCAGATCCCAACAACTTGGGGCCAAGTTTACCAAGAATTAAACGCCAAAAGTAGGTATGTGGGAGACACACCCACAAACCACCTCCGGCTCAGCAACATAAGCTCATTTACTCTCCTTAATTCAGAGAACCATAAATCTCGAAAGAGATCAAAAGATGCAGTTAGAGCATCTTTTGATCAAAAGATGCAGCGGTAGGTGGGAACCCATGATTGAGAGCCCCAGCCTCGCTTGGATCAGGACTCAGCCTCCTCCCCCAGGTCCTCAGTTTTCCAGTAGCTTGGCAGCCCCCAGCACCATGTAGTCATGTAATTTCATCAATGGTGAAGGTCCAGAGACTATAAATTAAGCTCCCAGAAGAGAGTGCTGCAGAATGTTCTGACCCTGCGCCAGGCTGTCTTTACCAGGGCACCTCAGAGAGGGTCAGATTGAGTTTCCCTCTCTGCCCTAAGTAGAACCCCACAGCTGAAAACCTCCAGAACCCAACCACCGCCATGCCCAAGGCCACTCTCATGTTTGGACAAGCCTCACCCAAGAGGACACGAGACTCACCCAAAATGGGATGAACCTCACCAGAGAGCAAACCGGCAGGAAAACCTAGATATGCGGGAACCCGTGACTGAGATCCCAAGCCTGCTTCGATAGGGACTAGGCCAACTCCTCGCCCAGGCCCCCAGTTTTCCAGAAGCTTGGCAGTCACACCCACAAACTGCCCCTAGTGCCATGTAATCTCATAATGGCCAAGACCCAGAGACTATAAACTAAAGCTCCCAGAAGAAAATGATACAGGATTTCCTGGATATTATATTCTATCCATAACAAGCAATACAAAACAAATCATCTAGCATTGACTTTTCGGCAGGTTTGAGTGATGGTGAGACTGGTGTCAAAATATCAAATGTAACCAAAGCAGAGAATATGGGGGAAATTGTCTGCCACACAGGCAGGTGAAGGGTTGGAATGGGGTTGGGGGGCGGGATACTGAGAATTTTGGTGGTGGAAAGTGCGCACTGGTGAAGGGGTGGGTGTTTGGTGATTATATGACCAAAGCTCAAACATGAAAGCTTTGTAGCTATATCTCACCATGAATCAAAAAAAGGGGGAAAATAATAATAAAATAAACATTCAGAATAAAATAAAAAAAAGTAATGTGGAGTTCATGCCCAATTCAATCAGCTTAATCAATGGCTGAATAAATAGCAGCACTCCTACATTATTAAAGGAAAAAAAAAGATTTTGGTGAAATGTTGTGTGAAAATATAAAGAAAAAAATACTGATCAGACCGGAGTGATAGTGTAGTGGATGAGGCACTTGCCTTGCATATGTAAACCCTGGTTCGATCTCTGGCACCCCACATGGTCAGCACTGCCAGGAGTGATCCCTAAATGCAGAACAGGAGCAAGCCCTGAGCACTGCCAGGTATGGTTCAAAAACAAAAAAACGACAAAATACTGATGCTTACAGATTAAAAAGATGTTTTAAAGATACATTTATATACAGATAACAAATACCACTAACACTATCTACCATTAATGCACGTGGCTTTCCTGGCCTTAAATAATCTCAACCCAAATCTCTGATTGTTACTACTGACTCTGCAAGGATAGTATAGTGAGTAACGTGAAAGAGGCTCAGATGAACGTCCTTTGAAAGATCCAAAACTGAAAAAAAAGCATTCAACTGTAAATGATGAGACCATTTAAAATTTTTTTGAATCAAAAAACTTATGATTTATGGTAAGCACATTCATTAAGATAACCTGCTTCGCTTGCTGCCTCAGATCATCCCCAACACACTCTGGTTCCACCATCTTCCACTCAGCTGCAACACTTCTGAAAACGTCACCACCAGAGTTTAATACTTGAATGAGACGTCGATCATGGGATAAATGAGCCAAGATCCTCAGTTCAAGTTGAGAGTAATCAGCAGCTAATATAAAACCACCTGAAGTAGGAATTATTTTAGAAAAGCTTGTCAAAATCAAATCCAAAACCACATAATAATCAATATAAAAATTTCATTATAGTTTAGAACCTCTGGATTGTGTTTGCAAAAATTAAAACCTGGCTTTTAATATGAGGTAATTAAGTTCTATAGCTTACATAGCTTCTTTTTCCATTTAGCTTTCAAATAACATAATATATGCAAGCTACCCTTATAAATTAGCAATTTGGTATCAATTAGAAATTCCCAATGCTTCAGACACATAGTAAAAAATGTTTTTTTTATGCCTCTCCTGCAAACACTGACTACTTAGAAACTGGAGAATGAAGTTTTTTTTACATTCTATAAAAAGCCTTGCATAGAAGAAGGGAGGGAGGGAGGTAAGAAGGGAAGGAGGGAAGGAAGGAAGGAAGGAAGGAAGGAAGGAAGGAAGGAAGGAAGGAAGGAAGGAAGGAAGGAAGGAAGGAAGGAAGGAAGGAAGGAAGGAAGGAAGGAAGGAAAGAAGGAAGGAAGGGCACTCTACTGTATATACATTTCAAGTTGGCTTGAGAGAAAGATATGCTCTACTTTGACAATAACAAAGACATTCAACAACAACAAAGATGCTAGTGGTCAAATTTGAATAAGAGTTATGAAGAGGATTCAGATTATCTATGGATTAGAAATGACTTGCAAATTCAGTGGATTTTGTTCCTTTCCAGTCTGATTCCCACGTAACATTTGTCACCAATCATCACCCAGTCTCTCAATTTTTTTCCCATAATTTCTAAAGTCATAATTATTTTTTTATATTTCTGACTTGCTCTATGTTGCATTTCTCCAAACTGCTTCCTATTGCATTAATTGTCTTCCCAAGGTGATTATCTCTGCCAGAGTACTTTTTCCTTCTTTCGCTGCTTAATCATTAACATTTTTTTTTTTTGCTTTCAAAACATTTGAAAGTCATGATCTAACTCTCAAATTATCCATACTATTAGTATAACATATTTGCTCATTTTATCTTTTGCCTGCTGGCAGGTATGGGTGAATTTGCAAAAAGTTTAACAATAAAGGGTTGAAGAAATATGACCGGGGTTAAGGCACTTGCCTTGTATGCAGCCAGCCTGGGTTCAATCCCTGCCACCACATACGGTCCTACAAGCCCTGTCATGCGTTGTGAGTGATTTCTGAGTGCAAAGCCAAGCGTAAGTTCCAGGCACAGCTTGGTGTTACCCAAAAACCAAAACAGGCTTACAATGACCTTGGATAGCGTAGCTTCAAGAGATAGTTGTGAGCACATTATAGAAGTTTCCCAATAAGTAGACCATAAAAAAAATGGTGCCACACAAAGTCTTTGTATGCTCCACTGAAAAGATGGAGCTTTGAACACAAACTTATGAGTCCTGTTCATAATTCAGGTTAGTTTAGTGACTTGAAAGTCATCCAAATCAATAAGAAGCTGAAAATCCATCTGCTGCTGCCTTACCTGGGAAGGGCACAAAGGCATGTCGCATGCTAACAGAAAAAGGCATTCCTCTGTCTGAGGCTCTCTCCTCCTTCTCTGCCTGGTGCCAAGGGCTCACACCATATCCCTTCTTGTTTCTTCCTCTGCTATACAAACAATATCATGAGTTGGACATAAAGCAATCTCAAATACACACACAAAAAGCATTTTTCAGTCAAGTCAGTACTTCCATCTAAGGATTCAACACCTTAGTTAAAGCTCCCTTTAAAGCTTAGTAAAGATACGAAACACTTTTAGCAAACATTCAATTAAATAGTAAGACATTTCTTTAATAGCTTTTCCTACAAACTGCTTCTGAGACTTCTCTGACATTTAGTTCACCTAAACAAATTTCTTTGACTACACAAAATACATATATATGTATATATGTACATGTATATATTACATATATGTATATTAAGAGCTTTTTCTTCCTTTGGGCATATATGGCAAAGGCAAAAGGCTCCTTCCTGGTACTACTAAACTCATCCTATAATATTTAACATAAAGAAGCCAATAGAGCTGATTAATGTAATTAACAGTTTAGTTTTTGGTTTTTTTTTTAATCTTTCAGCCTGGCAAGCTACCCGTGGTGTATTCGATATGCCAAAAAAAAAAAAACAAAAAACAGTAACAAGTCTCACAGTGGAGACTTTCCTGGTGCTCGAGCAAATCGATGAACAAGGGGACGACAGTGCTACAGTGCTACACCATCAGCTAATTTATTTAAAGGCAGGTAAGAGGTTTGAAATCACAACCATCACTATGGGTAGGACCCAGAATAGAAATATAAATATCTGGAAAAGAAAATTTGGTCTAATATGCTAGTCTTAAGCCATGCATGTATACATTCATAAAACTATATTCACAAAGAAAAATAGTGCCTACCTGCCCTTAGGAGGGAGGCCTCTGCACGCTGCCTGGGAAGGTGGGCTCTCCTCGACTAGTGTTGGCATTTTGATCTCAAAATCTTTTGGCACATTTTGAATATTTGGTTCTACAAAAGTGATTCGTCCTAAAATCAAGCAGAATGAAGACATAAAATTAAAATGGAAAAGAAATCTTTCATTTATTTGAACTGTTTCACATTTGTTTTGTTATTTTGGTGTCAGGGATCAAACCCAGGGCACTACGCATGTAAGACATGTGTATTTCCACTGAGAACTTTCCTCTACCCAGTCACTGCATTTCTGAATTAAAAAAAAAAAAAAAAAAAAAACATGCTCTGGGTCCAGGGAGATGGTATGGTTGAGGTGCCTGTCTCACTGTGCTAGCGCCTGACTTGATTCCTGGCACCACCTGGTGCCCTGAGCCTGCCAAGTGTATTCCTGGAGGCCCTCAAATACCAACGGCCCAGCCCTAGGGCCATCTGCACAACCCCAGCAGCACTACCCCTTAGGCCCTGTAGCAAACTGTCTGGACAGTTGGCAGAGTTGCAGGGACTGGATCCCCAGAAACCCGGAGCACTGTTTAGGAGTCACAGTAATGCCCTGGCCCCACCCTGCTCCATCAAAATACATTCTCCTCTTGTGTTTGTGGGAACCACAACAAGCGGTGCTCAGGGTACATTCCTGGTTCTATGCTCACGCCGGCAGTGTTGGGGGGACCATATGAAGTACTGGGAATTGAAATGGGGTCAGTTGAATGCAAAAAAGTACCTTAATCACTGGACTCTCTCTCCAAACCCCAAAACATTCTCTACTACTGCTGATAAATATGTGTGTAAATATAGTCAAATGGCATATTTTTATTGTTTGTTTCCCAATGAGAAAAAAGTAGACCTTCCCCCAGTGTACATAAACATCTGAATCAGTTACAATACAAGCCGGAGCAATAGCACAGCGGGTAGGGCATTTGCCGTGTGAACTCGGCGACCTGAGTTCAATTCTTCCGCCCCTCTTGGAGAGCCTGGCAAGCTACCGAGAGTATCTCACCCGCACCGTGGTGTATTAGATATGCCAAAAACAGTAACAACAAATCTCACAATGGAGACCTTACTGGTGCCCACTCAAGCAAATCAATGAGCAATGAGATGACAGTGATGGCAGTAATGACAATGTCTACTTAGTTCTCTAGAAAACAACCCCATGAAAATAATTTGATAAAATGAGCTGCTCTTGTATTAAAATGAGTATCATGACTACAAATTGTTAGCAGTCATATTCATAAATAAAGCCTAGTGCAAAGGATCCTCAGAGAACTGATATCTGAGCTTTTAAATGTTGGGATTGTACAAGATACAGAGAAGATCTGGGCCGGAAGAGCAGCTGAGATGACTGGCACTGGAAGAGTTAGCTACTGGGGAAGACAGAGCAGCACTGAGAGGCAGGGACTGGAAAGAAACATCACTTTCCAGACATTTCTCGGACTGTTTTCTTCACCATCCAGAAAATCAACAGATGGATGGAGAATAGAATCAGGTGGTTAACAAATTTCCTAGGAAACAGAAAACTTTTGTTTTCTTGCTTATAGCCTTTATTTTACCCAAAGTAAATTCTAATTTACTTTGCTTAATTTTTTTAAAGCACATTAATTTTGTTCAAAAATAGTTTGAGAAAATTTTATTGTTGCTGCAGTTTTTATAACACATACACAGTGACACAAAATCTTTTTTTATGGACAAAAAACCCCTACCTCTTAGATGCTGAGAAGGATGAGAATAGAAAACAGTACAGTGGGTGGAACACCTGCCTTCCTTATGGCCAACTCAGTTCAATGTCAGGAAGAACACCCTTCCCCCACAAAACACCATTCAGGAATCATCCCGGTGCACAGAATAAACCCTGAGCACACTAGACACATATGACCCCAGAAACACAAAAGAAAATTTAAAAACCAGATAGAGTGGAAAAGGATTTGGGAGTGAAGAGAAAAGGTTCACGGGACCAAACGTATGCTGACAGAGAGAAACTGGGTTCTCAGCAGTAATGAGAATGTGCAGAAGGATGGATACAGAAGCTGAATAATACTGCACAGCTAAAACCTATGCACTCTTACAAATCAATGTTACTTCTCTTTCTATACTATTTATTATTCAAGTTTGATGCCTGAGTTAACACTAGCAGGCAAAATGATAAGAATAAGTTATAAAATACAAATGCAGCATCATAGAGATTAATTCCAAAAATGAAACAGCTTTTTTAGGCTTAGGTGAGCTTATATCTCAAAAATATTCTTTATTTCTACATATATGTATGCACAGTATGATGAAAACCAGTAAAACAGAATTGATTAGTTTCTACCTTGTAAGCAACAAATAAATGGCAGCACCTTTGAAATTTTAATTTTGTGTTCTTTTTAGAGTTATTTTACTTGATTTTAACATATTTCAAAATAAAACTTAATAACAGAATAGAAAGTACCAACAGGGTAGCTAAATAGGGAAAATGAAAGAGAGAATTTTAGGGATAAAGCATACAAAAAGAAAAGCAGTTCCTCATGGTTGCCACCATCATTAATCATAGCAACATCTGATAATAAGCCACACACTATGAGTGAACGCCATGCACTGTTCTAAACATAAATATACAGACATATTTCATTTCAGCATGACCTATAAAGGCAAAGCTAGTAAAAACTATTATTGTTTTATACATGATGAAACTTAAGCACAAAGATGTTAAGGCTCTAAAGATTTACTGCAAGCCTTATAAAAGTCTGTATCATGTATCAGAGCTCACATTCTACACCTACCCTATTCTAAACTCCCCACTGTGGAGTCAGCACTGCCCTTTCTTCCAACACACAAAGCATTTGGCAAATATATCTGCCTAGGGCCAGAGAGACAGGATAGCAGGTAAGGTGCTTGCCTGGACACACCTGACCAGGTTCAATCCTGAGCACCCCAGATGGTCCCCGGAGCACTGCCAGGAGTGAACTTGAGCACCATTGGGAGGAAGGCCTGAGCACAGCAAGGTGTGCTCCAAAAATAAACAAAAAGTCTAACCTACCTAGATATCAAATGCTTTATTTCTCAACTCTGAAAACTCTAGGCCAATGTAGCTTATCCTATTTACCCAAGAAGGCCATAAGATCCCAAAGGACTAGTGCTTTCTTTTCTGGATGAATAAAATAAGGATGATTAGTCACAGAGAAGCCCCATGACCTACTTAGATTCGGCCTAGAGAGATACCTATTAGGCTCCAGAGAGAACTATGAATAAAATTAGATAAAAATACTGACTCAGGTAAATATTTAATTTCTCTATATTTCTTATTCAAAGCACTGTCTCAGACATTCCAGTTCTTCTACACAGCACTAAAAATAGGAACTATATCTTGCTAAAATTCATCTCTGTATCCAGAGTAGAATCTTTGTTTTAGCATTTCATAAATGTTTATGAAATTTAACTCACTAATAATGCTTGATTTTCTTGGGTCATCCCAAGAAAATATATATAAAAACTTTTTTCCAAGCTGAATATCATTCACATTTAAGATTTTCATTACCTGTAGCTGTGTGTGACTGTGACGTAGGATAGATCCTTTCCATTCCAAGAAAATGATTCAGATGCTTTTCCCGTTGCAAGGGAAAGACCACTTTGGTAATAGCATTCGTGATTCTTCTCCATTCTAATATCAAGCCTGGCAAAGGATGTAATGCCTTTAATTTATTTAAAACATCCTGTCAAAGAAAGAAAATATGATGTATTATTATCCAAGTTCCATATGAAAGTATAATCCCCTATGTAGGTAACTAATATGATCTTAAGATTAAATTTGATAGTTTTAATACTATAACAGCAAGTAAAAACAATTTATGGGGACCAGAGCAAGGTACAGCAGTCAGGCATTTGCCTTGCACGTGGTCAAACTAGGTTCAATCCCCAGCACTCCATGTGGCCCCACAAACCCACCAGGACTGATCCCTGCTCACAGAGCAGGAGTGAGCTCTGAGTACCACTAGTGTGACCCCAAAACAAAACAAACGAACAAAAACGATTTATATCAATCCTCAAGATAAAATCAGTAAGACATCAAGGTAGCAAAGTAATTGCCAACCCACATACCACTCGAGAGTTTATACCAATTTTTTTGTTTTCTATATATTTTCTTCTTCATTCTTGAAGTGATTGATAGTTTGCATTTTTATTTATTTTTTTTGCCTTTTTGGGTCACACCCAGTGATGCACAGGGGTCACTCCCGGCTTTGCACTCAGGAATTACTCCTGGGGTAATTCCCCAGGTATGCTCAGGGGACCATATGGGATGCTGGGAATCAAAACTGGGTCGGCTACGTGCAAGGCAAATGCCCTGCCCGCTGTGCTATGGCTCCAGCCCCAGTTTACATTTTATTTTTTTGCCCTAGTACCTTTAATACTTAAATCAAAAATATCAGAAGGCGTTAACTTTACAATCAAATTTTCTACATTTTGAACCTTTCATGAATCATTACAGAATAGAGTTCTGGTATAAAAGCGCCATTTGAAAACAAATGAAAAGCAATATAACAAAGCTCTGAAAACTTCCCAGAGGCAGAGAAGTCAGTCAATAATATTTAGGTCAAATTCCACAGAAGAGCAACTTGGACTGCTCTCCATGGCAACAACACTACACTTCCTGTCCTTGCTTTTCCATTAAAATCTGTTTTAAACAGAAAATTAAGCCCCTAGTTTAAAGGAAAAATGTTAAAATCAAGCTCTTTTCCACACTCCCATGCATATACTTTTGCATAGATAGTGAGTGTAGTAATTTAACTTTGAAATTGTCTTAAAACAAAGTTGCCAAAAATTTACCATTTTACCTTAAAGCTGGGGGGAAAAAAAATCCCTTTTAATTATATTGGCTGGGAGGTGGTGGGGAGAGAAGGAGAGGGTGGGAGTTTCCCAAACAGTGCTCAAGAAGCCCTAAGATCAGGCCTTGAGGTTTGCTCGAGCCCTATGATGGTGCCTGGGGGGGCCAAATGCTTTAGTCCAGTGAATGAGGAGACTTATGGGGTGGTGTTCAGGAGCCATATAGTATCAGGAATCAAACCAGGAACAAGTGGTTTAATTGCCATACTATCTCAATTCTCCAATTTCTTTCACTAAAAAAAAAAATTCTTCCAGGGCCAGAGAGTACAGCACGTAGGGACTCTTGCCATGTATGTGGTCAACCTGAGTTCAATCCCTCACACTGCACATGCTTCCCCACAAGCAGGGACTAATTCCTTAGTGCAAAACCAGGAATAAGGCTTGAGCACTTCTGGGTATAGCCCCAAACCAAATATTGAAACAAATAATCTTCCATACCACTGTTCCTGTTCATATATATATCATCTTATACTAGCAATTCAGAGTGGAAGATGTCAATAACTAATGCATATTGGTCTGAGTTTATAAACCATTATACTCTTTTTGTCTTTGGGTTTTGTTTTGTTTTGTTTTACCTAGTAATGTAGCTAATTAAGTTCACAAGATACCTGAAAATCAGAGACCCCAAGTTGCCACTCATGAACTGTTCCTCCTGCTACTTATTGAGCTCCTGAATGGCCATGATCCCAGAGGCACACAAACCAATCTCAGAACCCAGGTAGGGGGATATACTGGGGTTCTTGTGGTGGAAAATGTGCACTGGTTGAAGGGATGGGTGTCTGATCATTGTATGACCGAGACTTAAACCTGAAAGCTTTGTAACAACTGTTCTCACGGTGATTCAATAAATTTTTAAAAAATTGAAAATCATCTAAATCAATTGCCTACATTTTGAAATTGAGATTTCATTATAAAAAATTCATATTCAGATTTCTGACTTTCCTTGAGGAACTATAACTCAGATTATGGTTCAGCTTTTCCATGCTGAATGTCTCTACAGATTTTGTGGAAAATTGAACCACAACCAATTTGTTCTTATCTGAATTAGTTTATACGCTGAGTTGCCCTGGACTATGATTTCATCTGACTCTTCCAAGACACCATAATGCAAACACTAGTTTGGGTGTGCCCCGGAGAGCACCTTACTAGTGCTGAACTGTTTTCCCAGCTTTAGCTTCTGTCCATTGTCGTTCCCTCTTCTGGTGGCACCCAGAGTTTTCTTGCTGCTTTGGTTTTTTATCTCTCCATTTGGTGGTAACTTCAGCTCCAGAAATAAAACCTGCAGTATATTAATGTTTCTTTAGTCAAGCATCAAACTGAAAGAACTCTCATTCTTAAAAATTTACTTTAGGGGCTGGAAGGATAGCACAGCAGGTAGGGCGTTTGCCTTGCACGTGGCCAACCTGGGTTCGAATCCCAGCATCCCATATGGTCCCCCAAGCACCACCAGGAGTAATTCCTGAGTGCAGAGCCAGGAATAATCCTGAGTATCACTGGGTGTGACCCAAAAATCAAAGAAAAACAAAGACAAAAACAAAATCCATTTGACTTATTGGGGCTGGAGCGATAGCACAGCAGCTAGGGCATTTGCCTTGCACACAGCCGATCCGGGTTTGATTCCCAGCATCCCATATGGTGCCCTGAGCACCACCAGGAGTAATTACTGAGTGCAAAGCCAGGAGTAACCCCTGTGCATCGCTGGGTGTGACCCAAAAAGCAAAAAAAAAAAAAAAAAAAAAAATTCGCTTTAATTTTAGAAAAAACAGTATATACGGTTGAACGTGGGTTGCAAGGAAAAACCAAGAGAGCAAAAGAACTTTCCTATTCACTTCTACAACTATATGTAACTACTTCTAGGGATGGCTCATTCTATAAATATTTACTAAATTCCATCTATGATCTGGGCTAATCTACTCATAGAGCATGTTTCTAGAAGCCTTCTTTATAGCCTTCCTAGTTTACACAGAAGGAAAGGAGTTGCATAAAACCAGAGTACGACACCCCCAACTATTCTGGCTAACTGATTTACAAATCATCTATGTTTAAATAGACACACAATCATTTTTAACTCAAGATCTCTATTGCCATGATACAACCTCAGCAATGTCATCAGAACTTGTGAAGGAAAAGGAGTGGCCTGCGAGCTGATAGGCCTGAGTCTCGAGGGCATCCAGCTTGGCCTGCATTATGTGCTTCTGACTTTCACACTCTGCGGTGCTAAAGCCAATCCCATTCAGTTCTAATAAGGCCAAGCAGTACTGAGATGGCATTTCCACGTTATGGAAAACATCTGGAAGAAAAAAGTAAAAATCAAATATTGATTTGCCAACTAAGCCACTGAGAACAGCACCATTACTTAAATATCCTAGAACCCTAGGAAAACCCAGACACTCCTAAGCAGTGTCACCAAAGCACCAACAAAAGACTAAATGATACTTTTCATTTTCTACATAAGCACTGAACAAGCGCCTCTTCTACGCAAAAAACATACTTAGCAAGCTTATAAATAGTGTGGATTACAAGATAATGCATTCCTCCTGAACATAGGCATAACACTTTATACTGATTTTATATTTCACATTTATACTTACATTATATTATATTATATGTATAGTCATTTTATACTTTTATTTTATTTTGACAGTTAAATAAAAATGTATAACATTTTTGCTTCTACTTTTGGCAAGAGCAAGATAACCAATCTCATCTGTTAAACTGATCCTAAAAGTTTATTCCCTAAGATTATTTCTGGTATTTCTGGTCCCATGGTAAGCATGTTCACTCAAACAATGTGAAAGTTTATATTTCCCAGTGTTCTTATCAAGAGCACAGGATTCCTAAAGTGAAAATCAAGCTATGTTCTATCGGCTGGAATTTTTGTTGTTGTTGTTGTTGTTTTGCTTTTGAGCCATACCCAGCTGTGCTCAGACTTACACCTTCAATGCTCAACAATGCTCAGGAAACTACATGAGGAGCAGGGAACAGAACCTGGGTCAGTCGCATGCAAGGCAAGTTCCCTTCCTGTGGCATTTAACAATTCTCTAAATCAAAATTCCCCCAATATTTATTGGATTATTTGCCAATATATATATTGGCTGGAGCGATAGCACAGCGGGTAGGGCATTTGCCTTGCATGCGGCTGATCTGGGTTCAATTCCTCTGTCCCTCTTGGAGAGCCCGGCAAGCTACCGAGAGTATCCCGCCTACATAGCATAGCTTGGCAAGCTACCCGTGGTGTATTCAATAAGCCAAAAGCAGTAATAACAAGTCTCACAATGGAGACGTTACTGGTGCCTGCTCGAGCAAATTGATAAACAACAGGACGACAGTGATAGATAGATAGAGAGAGAGAGAGAGAGAGAGAGAGAGAGAGAGAGAGAGAGAGAGAGAGAGAGAGAGAGAGAAGTGGATGGAGATGGAGTGGTTGGACCACTCCTGGTAGTACTCAGCACTCACTCTAGCTGGGGGCTCAGGGGACAATATACAGTGCTGGTCAACAAACCTGGGTCAGTCATGTGCAAGGCAAGCACATTACTCACTGACCTATCTTGCTGGGCCTCAAAGATATTTTTAATAAAAGAATAACATAGGGGCTAGAAACAGAGAGAGAGAGAGTAGTTGAATAATCAAGGCTCAGCAAAATTGTTAAAGCAAATCCTTGCCTTGCATGCTACAAGCCCAGATTGATCCCCAGCATCACATAGCCCCTGAGCACTCTCAGGAGTGATCCCTGAACAGAACCAGGAGTAAATTTTGAGCATAGGCAGGTGTGGTCCAACCCAGCTTCTCACATCTCTCAACCGCCATTCACAAAAGAATTGGCAGATTAGAGGGCTTCTCATTTCTGCAGGAAGACAGAGTGAGACTTTGTGTGTCTAACAGCTTTGTGTGGCTATTTAATGCAATAGGAGCCCTAGACCATCTAAGACTGCAGAAGCCTCAATCCTAGCTGCCAAGGCAACAGACACATCAGGAAAATTTTTACTGTCTTTCAAGTTTATGAAAGTTCTCAGGGGTGAGGGGGCATTTGCAATTTACCCTGATGTACCCTGGCTCCTCTCAGGGTCAGAAGAGCTACAAATGAAATAAACCTGACCTGTTCAACAGTCAGTCAGGACAGCAACTATTCTCTGCCCTCCCCCTAACAGAAAGTAGGCCCTGCCCTGTAATGCCATAATGGAAACCAGTCTCAGTGTTAGCCTGTGAAATGAGGTGACATGATTGGCATTGTTTACCTGAAATCCATAAATGACTGAAGTTTGGCCAACTGTAACAATTCTTATCCTTATTACTGAGAATATGGAAAGGAACAGATTCTAAGGGAAAGATGGGGTTATTCTTATAGACATTTTTAATAATGAAACTGAATTGTGCTAAGATTAACATGGTAAAGTGTGGTAAAGTGCCAGGTGAATTTAACTGGTCACTTTAAATCTCGCCCATTGAACAGGTATCCAATCAAAACAGATATTGCAATGGCTGGGGGTGGGAGGTGGCAGCAGATAAAAGACCTCCACCCACCCCTACCAGACTTTCTTGCATGCTATCTCTTTCATTGCATGTGCTCTGATGGACTACAGGATCAGGTAAGGCTGTGCACTCAGAGATGGCAGAGTACAGGCCTCAGAAGCCAAGGCAGGGGCAGAATATAGGGGGCTTGGGTATACTTGAGAAAGCTCAGGTGCAGGCAGGGCTCAGGTACAGGCTCAGACACCCAGGAAAGCTCTGGTGCAGGTTCAGACACCCAGGAAAGCTCATCAGGTGCAAGCTCAGACACCTGGGAAAGCTCAGGTCCAGGCAGCGACAAGGTGCTAAGCACATCTGCACTTATATGTTCATCGCAGCACTTTTTACAATAGCCAGAATCTGGAAAAAACCCCAATGCCCTAGAACGGATGACTGGTTGAGGAAACTTTGGTACATCTATACAATGGAATACTATGCAGCTGTTAGAAAAAAGGAGATCATGAATTTTGCATATAAGTGGATCGGCATGTAAAGTTTCATGCTGAGTGAAATGAGTCAGAAAGAGAGAGACAGACATAGAAAGATTGCACTCATCTGTGGTATATAGAATAACAGAGTGGGAGACTAACACCCAAGAATTGTAGAAATAAGGACCAGGAGGTTGGCTCCATGGTTTGGAGGCTGGTCTCACATTCTGGGGAAAGGGCAACTCAGAGAAGGGATCACCAACTATAATGTAGTTGAAGGCCATGCGGGGGAAGGATGTTGCAGGCTGAATGAGGGCTAGAGACTTAGCACAGAGGCCTCTCAACACCTTTATTGCAAACCACAACAGCTAATTAGAGAGAGAGAACAGAAGGGAATGCCCTGCCACAGTGGCAGGGCGGGGTGGGGGGAGATGGGATCGGGGAGGGTGGGAGGGATGCTGGGTTTACTGGTGGTGGAGAATGGGCACTGGTGAAGGGATGGGTTCCCGAACTTTGTATGAGGGAAGCATGAGCACAAAAGTGTATAAATCTGTAACTGTGCCCTCACGGTGATTCACTATTTAAAAATAAATAAATTTAAAAAAAAAAAAAGAAAAGAAAAGCAAGTTCAATGTGATGCTTTATAAAGTTCAAATACAAGCAAAATTAAATATAGTTTGATTTTGTACAATGATTTTAAATTTTTAATGAGAGAAAAATAAACATAAAATGGTGTGTATATAGAGATACAAGAAATATAAATGAAGAACCATGTTTACAGTATAGATGTGAATTAATAATTATTTAAATAATGGACACTAAAAATTATGATTAATACAAAGCTATGATGCCAAATGAATTTTAAAAACAGTGAGATACTCAACGGTAAGTCATACACTTTGAATGTGTGAGATCTCAAGTTTAATCCCTAGCACTACAAAAAGTAAAAACAAAACTCTACCTAGAAAAATCAAATCATTTAGTTCAAACCATTCTAGAAAAGACTTAACTGACCTACATGAGAATAGGAAATTCAGTCTTGTCACCTAAAGCAAAGATAATCTGCTAGATTTTTATTTTATATTTTTTAATGTAGGAGTACTGCTATTTATTTATAAGCTGATTGAATTGGGCATGAACTCCACATTACATTTTTTAAAAAATGTTTTAATTGAATATCCATGAGATAGATAGACCATTACAAAACTGTTCATAATTGGGTTTCAGTCATACAATGATCCAGCACCCATCCCTCCAGTGTACATTTCCCACCACCAATGTCCCCAGTTTCCCTCCCACCATGCCCCAACACCCTACCCTCCACCCCCAGCCTCCCTCTATGGGAAGCAATTTCTTTCTTGCTCTCTCTCTCCTTTTCCTTTTGTGCATTATGGTTTGCAATACAGGTGCTAAGAGGTTATAGTGTCTGTTCATTCAGTATTTTTATCGGGACAATAAGGATGGACTAGCTTTTTAATTGGGTGGCAGCTTTGGGGTATGGATGTGACTACCAAGCCTTCCAGAAGTATAAGGAGGTGGGAGAAGGTAGCCCATCCCAACCCTGAGAAAGCCTGGAGATTTCAATCACAAAACCTGCAAACAGGAACTTTTAGCAGATTATATCTTGGTGAGGTCTGTCCTGAAAGGGTGAAGTCAGGCCAAACGTATTGCAGCAATTTGGAATAGTGGAAGCAAGTGGCTGCCAGGGACTCTGTTTGGGTGGGCACCAGGCACACCCGCTCCCCTATGACTACCCCAGTCTGTTCAGCTTTGTGCAGGCCTGAGATTAACTGCAGTTTTTGATCTCTTTCAAGATTTATTTATGGGTCTCTAAAACAATGCCAGTAGTAGAGCTTATATGGTGGCACTGGAGTTGGTTCACAGGGGTGACTGTCAGTACTCCGAGGAGTATTAGGAAGTGGGGAAAGGTAGCCCATCCCAAATCCAAGAAAGTCTGGAGATTTCAGTCACAAAACCCGCATACCCGACTTTTCAGCAGATTATATCTCAGTGAGATCCAACCTGAGTTGGTGGAATCACTCTGGGAGTATGGTGGCGATTTTGGATTGTGGAAGCCAGCAGGTGCTGGGGGCTCTGCTTGAGTGGGCTCCAGGCTGACACGGCCCCCCTCCCCCGCCCCAATTCAACCCAGTCTGTTCAGCCATGCTCGGATCTGAGATTAATTGTAGCTTTTGATCTCTTTCAAAATTTATAAATGAGCTTGTATAGCTGAGCCGGAGGTGTTTTGTGGTTATGGTTCCCACATACCTAACTTTGGCCATTTAATTTCTTGAGAAACTTGGTCCCAAGTTGTTGGGGTCCAGCCAAAGGCACACTGGCAATTTGGGGTATCAGAAAGCCTGAAGGCACTGTCAAGATGCTGATGCACTCACCCCACAGTACAGGTTGACCTGCTGGTGGCACCATACATACATGTTATATTTTTAACACCCAAACAAAAGTCAACTCTCCACTAGATGTGAGAATGAGAAGGAAAAATCGGTAAGAATTCTAAGATAGGGCTTCTTTTTCAGTACCATGAATCATACCCATGCATACTGATGCATGAAGGTATGCATTCTTATCACTGAGCTACATTTCCAGCAAGGTAAAAACCCTGGAGGTCCATTAAAATAAACGTATTTTCCAATCAAAATCTAAAAGATTTTTATTTTCTCTTCAAAACCTTCCCTTTGTCAAGGTACAAAGTGTGACAGTCCTGATCCAGGAATACCTTTTGGCAATTTTATACTCTTAGCTTTGGTTAGGCAAAGACAGAGCCTTAGAATGTTTGTACACTGATAAGGACCCTAACCCTCCAATTGGACAACATTGGTCACTGGAAACTGAGCAGTGGAAACCTGTAATTACTTCTCCCTCATTATCACAGTAAAAGACACACCCTTAACAATGTCTTTGCTATTTTGTATACATGTGATATATGGCCATGCATGCTCATTGCATATTACTCAGCAGTTCATGTTCACCCCTCCCCCTCTTTTCCCGGAAAAAGCTAAATCTGTATGAACTTTTAAGTCTTAAATTAAGTCACCCTAACTCTACTCAGCACAATAACCTCTCTCTTCGCCTTGGGTTGAGAGAAGGGGACTGGGTCACGCACACAGCTCTGTGCTCAATGATCACTTCTGGAGGTGCTCAAGGAACCATATGCAGTGACAGGGACCAAAGGAGGATCCACCGTATACAAAGAAAGCCCCTTAATTCCTGTACTCTCTGTCCAGACTATCTTACCTTATTTATTTATTTGTTGTTGTTTTGTGGCCACAACTGGCTGTGCTCAGAGCTTTTTCCTGGTTCTGTGCTCAGGGATCAATCCTAGAAGTGCTCATGGGACCATAGAGGGCACTGGGGATCAGACCTGAATTGGCCATGTACAAGGCAAGCATCCTACCCTTTTTATTTTAATTTTTTAAAAAAAATTTAAATTGAAATTGAAATTCTATGGTTTGCAATACTTATAATAATGATTTCTCAAGCACATAATTCCAATACCACACCCATCACCAGTGTACCACGCCCTCCCCAAGAACCCAACAACCCTTCCAGTCATTCCCCACACAACTTGTGTGGATCAGTTCTCCCATTCCTTTGCCTTTGGGCATTCATTACTACACTGCTGTGTGTCTCTAAGTCCCACATTAATGGAGCGTTCATTCTGTACCTGTCCCTTTCCATCTGACTGACTTCACTCAGCATATCCCCCTTAAACGTGGCTAAATACATACCTATTCTTAGTCCATAACTCCATAAAATGCCAGGGACATTGATCTTACCTTGAAGGTTTTCCTTCTTCAACAAAGAGTTAAGTTGATTCATGGCGTTGAAGATGAGGATAGACTCCACAGATGCCCTGTATCTCCCAGAATGCTCAGTGTTCACATTCAGGCCCAGGCTTTGAATTCCTTGGCCAGTTTCTATCCCTTCCAGGAGTGGAAGCTCATGAGGAAGAAAACTGGTAACTATGCTGTGAAGGGTTGGCTCCTTAGAATCAGGATCTAGTAACCAGCATGCCACCTGAGTGCAAAAGCAATATGTATATTTTCTTGATTTCTCAAAGACATTCCTGCATAAAAGAATTTTAAAGGAAAAGAAGAAAGCTTATGTCCAATCTCACTTAATTCCTGCTCAGTGGTCTTCCCATGAAAGGAGAAGGAAAAAATAACTGCAACAAGATTCATTTTTGGTTATAAAAGGAAATGCAGTAATATGGTAAACATCCAGTTTAGTTATTCCTATAGACCTGTTTTAAGAAAGGGTATATTTTTTCAGAGTGAGCTGTCATAACTGATGGGAACTATGGAAAGATCTTATATTTACAAAAAGTGACTATCCAAATACAGAGTATTTTAATGATTTTGAAATTTGGTCTCTCCAATAATTTTAAAATTAAATTTAGGGGCTAGAGCAATAATACAGCAGGTAGAGTGCTTGCCTTACATGTGATTGACCCAAGTTCAATTCCCAGTACCACATATGGTCCCCCAAGCCCAGCCAGGAGTAATTTCTGAACACAGAGACAGGAGTAAGCCCCTAAGCACAACCAGGTGTGGGCCACAAATAAAATTAACAAATTTTTTTTTTCTTTTTGGGTCACACCCAGCAATGCTTAGGGGTTACTCCTGGCTTTGCACTCAGGAATTACTCCTGGCAGTGCTTGGGGGACCATATGGGATGCCGGGGATCGAACCCGGGTCGGCCGCGTGCAAGGCAAACGCCCTACCCGCTGTGCTATCGCTCCGGCCCAACAAATTATTTTTTAATTAAATATATAAAAATTAAGTAAGACTTGAAACCTTAGGATCTTCATAACTTTGTTCTAAGGAGATGCCACAAGACTGAAGAAGAATTTTATAGCTCTGAATGAAATCATAGATGATAACAGAACGTTCTTTGTCAGATTCTTTGTGAAAACAGGACTGAAGATGCCACATTCTGTCTTTCACAGTCAGCCTTGGATCCAGAGAAGGTGCAGCCAAACTGGCACTAATTTCTTTTAAAAAATAAAAAGAAAATTAATTACATGTATTCTTTTGAACAGCAATCTAAAAATCTTTAGTAAAAAAATAATAACTGAAAAAGACTCAAAAAGTCTAAAAGACTATTTCCATGTAGCCAATAATTCAACATGCCTATATACAGGTCATTCAGGATATATAGAAAAAACATTTAATAGTATAAAAATTATCTGGGGGTTATATAATTTATAATTATTTAGAGTAGAAAATCCTTAAGATCAAGATTTCATAAAATTATGGTGCTCAAAATGAGAAGATAATGATAGAAAAGGTATTTTGAAATTAATTTTTTAAAATTCCTTTTAATGGGAGATTAAATCAAACATATTATCCATCTAAAATAAAGTCAAACATTAAACTAACTACTTACATAACCTATATGCCTGAAACAGCCAATATGTAGCACTGTTGTCCGTTGTTCATTGATTTGCTCAAGCAGGCACCAACCTGGGCTTGATCCTGGCACCCCAAATGGTCCCCCAAGCCCTGCCAGGAGTGATCTCTGAGTAGAGTCATGAGTAAGCCCTGAGCACTGCTAGATATAACCCAAAAAGCCAAAATACTAAGTTACTATCCTAATAAAGATTACATTAAAAACTGTATGGTGACTTAGTAAAATAGCGATTACTTACCAGAATCCTTTTGTTCTTTCTGCAACGAAAAATAGTAGGCATCCCTTCCACCCCAACATACAGCCAATCCTACCACCAAGAGATCATCACAACCTTTAACAGGAAATCCGTCATCTCTAAGAGTAGTTTCCTGAGGTGAGTTAGCTAAATAAATCAAAAGCAAAAGGAGTAAAAACTCAATGACTGAAGCCATTAAATAGTTAAATAAAAAAAATTTATTGGAGAGACCAAATTTCAAAATCCTTAAAACATTTTGTATTTGAATAGTCACTTTTTAGTATATATAAGATCTTTCCACATTTCAGTTAAGACAGCTCACTGAAAAAACTATATACTATTTCTTAAAACAGATCTATAGTAATAAGCAAACTGGATGTGAATGAGAAATTTTCAAACAGAAATAAGATTATCAGAATAGCGCAATGTGATATATCAACAACCTGAGGCCCATGCTTTGCAAGTGGAGTTCAGTGTTTAATTCATAGCACTGCCTGGTCCCCTGAGGACAGCCAGATACCACTATCCCCCCAAAAAAATTTATAGGAAATTCAGTAATTCTTAACATTAATAAACTACAGAAAATTCAAATGTTTAATTCTTCATGAAGAACTAAGTGTGATTCTGCACCTTAAGTCAACATTTTTCTAAAATGCTGATCAACTTTACAAAGACAGATGAGAAACCGATCAATTTTATTTAAATTAATGGGGCTGGAGAGGTAGTAAAGCAAGGTGGGAGCTTGCCATGCACATGGCCAACCTGGGTTCAATCAATCCTCAACATCCCATATGATGTTGCACCACAAGAAATAATTCCTGAGTGCAGAGCCAGGAGTTAGGTCCCAGCATCACTAGGTGTGCCCCCCCAAAAAATTACTTAAATTTATATCTCTAATATCTGGAAATTATCTGGGACACAATGATTAAATTTAGGAGAATTTATCTAACTGCTAGCATAGAAAATGACCTCAATTTTGTTTGTGATATAAAAGAAAACTCCACAATGATAATACATAAAACTTGTTATTAACATGCATTCCATGAATGCACGAATGGAAAATCAAATACTTGATCCATCATGAATGAATACAAAGATTTTTAAAATGTTATCAAGATGCTATAGAAGTTAGGGCACACACACGGCTAGCATGCACCTGGCCAATATTCAATTATTCAATCATGACTCCACAGGGCCTCATCACCAGATATAACCCTGGAGAACCTCAAGCACCCCGAGGTAGCCTGCTGTTCCCCACGATGGCAGGGTGGAGCAGCATCCTCAGCCCTAGCATTGACCACTGCCTGGCTGACTATCGCTAGAAGTGGCCAGAGCCCTCTAAGCATTGCTTGGGAGGCTCCCTCCCACCCCCGCCCCCCGCAAAATTAGACCAATCTCTGGTTTCCACCAGAGACTACATCTATTCCCCGTAACACAGAATCCTTATTGTCATGAAGACAAGATAAGAACATACATGGATTATCATATTCGATTCTCTCAAAACCTAGAGGTTTGTGGAATCAGTATCAAAAAAATGGGGAAGGAGGTGTTGGGTTTACATCCGGCAATTCTCAGGATTTAGTCCTGGTGATCTGCACTTAGAAATTATGCTGATGGTGCTGGGGGACCATATGGGATGTCAGAAATCAAACCTGGGTAAGTCATGTGCAAGGCAAACACCCTATCCACTGTATTATTTCTCTAGCCCCATGTATAAAATTCTTGACAACCAATGGAGGCATAAATTCTGACTAAAGTGAGTTCTGGAAAACTTAATGTGCATGGTGAACACTATAGTGTTTATATGCTATTTACTTCTGTAATTATATAAAAAGTATATTTTAATAAAAATAATTAATTAGCAATGATTACTAATAAAAACCATGTCATACCATTAAAGGTATGCACATTCAAATGCTGTATCATCTTCATTTCTATATACACAGCTTAACATACAATTATAGAACAAATTCTGTATGTAATCTATTTTCTGAGATATACTGTTTAATAGTAAAGATTAGCAGAAATAGGTAGGTGACTTCCTCCAAGCATCACAAGGTTAAGAGGCCAAGAAAGGTGATAATCAAAGCGAAGGGTTCTAGAGTGAAAAAGAGACAGGTCATTTGAGAGACGTGTTAATGACATACCCAATAATTAAGCTGCAAAACACTATTCCAATTGCCAGCTATACCAACTGTGGTGGCCCAGAATCAGTACACAGAGCCACATTATCATTGACCCCGGAGACAAAACTAGTCTGCAACTCCCTGCTGGGCACCTATAATAAGGAGTTGCTATAGGAAGGCTATTTAGAAGGGCTCTCTGTCCTACTTAGAAGACAGATGAGTTGATTAACTGCAGATCAGCGCCAGACGAGTGAGCAGAGCACTGTCAGTTTTGTTTTTTTCATTCTCTCATCTCGAGCTCTTGATCTGAGTTGTCAGTTCTCCCACCCTAGGCCCCCCCATCTCTTATAACAAAGGGTAATTATTACTAAACTATTACTATATAGTATAAGATCTCCATAGGTAGATCCTAAATAAGAGAAAGTTACTAATCTTTGGATAAATCTATTAAATTTACTCTCCAATATTGAAAACCCAAGTCTCATCTAAGTTTACTATGTAAAAAATATAATATTTTTAAAAAAATCTAAAGGGGAAGGCTTTTATGGGAGTAAGATGGTATTGGAACTTTATGGGAGGTAATAAATCCTAAATATTTATATAAAAGAGCAAATTCTATGGTATCATAAATCATAAATCAATAATAAATCAATTAAAAGTATATACTAATCATAAAGGATATATGAATCGTTAATCAATTAAAAGAACATACTATACCAAGGGAGAAGAGAATCTTACCTTGCTTAAATCTACCACCAATTGTAGCACTTTTAGATGATGTCAAATTGCTGACCTTTTCACAAGCCAGTGAGATGGAAAATCGATTTTTGCATTGCCACTCCTTAATGAATGTTTCAAAGAGACTTTGGTCACTTGCCACATCAATTATGGCCAGACTTTCCGAACTGCATGAGGATGCAGTTAACTGCAATTCATCTTGTGATAACTGCAGTGAAAAACTTGTGCCTTGAGTAAGACTGTTGTTTCTGAAAATACTTCTACACTCAAAACTTAAATCAGGCTTTTTAATATTTGAAGGTGATTCCAATGAATGACTTTCACCAAGTTGTAAAATGCTACTAGTTTTCTGAAGTTTTACAGATGTTCCACAAACACCTGAAAATGCCAATTTAGAAGCAGATGCTGGCATGGGTGTAGGAGGAATGAGACCATTATCATCAATACAGTTTTCTTTATGTGGCAGGAGAGATGAGGTTTTGCTGTGAGTGGCATTGTTCTCCATGATGTCCATCTTGCTCGTTGCTTCTGTATTAGAGGATAATAAAATTCCACACACTTGATTTGACTCCAAATTCAAAATCACTTCTTGCCTGTCATTTAGCTCTGTATGTTTTCCTTTCTGTATATTTAGCTCTACACTTTCTACAGGACTTGGCACTTTATCTAAAATCCTTTGTAGTCCTGTACTCAAATCAAATGATGACTCTGACCATATAAATGATTTGTTTTGCCTTGTCCCAGAGAATATGTATTTTTGAGACTTTTCATCTTTATCACTTTCAATTCCTTCTCTATGAAGATAATCCTTATTTACAATTGCTGGATCACTGAGTTCTAATGGCCTAAGAGATAATGCAGTATTAAGTTTCTCTTGAGTAGGAAATACATCTCTATTTTCCAAAACTTCAGCCATCTGAGCCGAATCTATTTCTGAAAATATAATAGACTCATCACTAAAACAAGTCAACAGTTGCTGATTATCTTGATTCCCATTTGACTCCTCTCGTTGAAGACACAGAGAATTCTTAAAATGGGCTGATACTATTTCAGAAGGATCTAAAGGTTTTTTTGCTTGTTCATCAGGTTGTTCTTTTACTGTGCAATCTTCACTGAAGCTATCAAATAGTAAACTATCACTCAAATTCAAACCTGTTTCACAAACTGGCAGACATTCTACCTCCATGCCAGTGGGAGTTGACTTTTGAGGAACCAGAGGTATAACTGGCTTAATAGTTTCTTGTGTCCGATAACCTTGAAGAAAACTATTTAATTGGGAGTCAGTAACAGAATGTTCATTCCCTTTAAAACAAGGGCCATTTTCCCCAATTAGTACCGGAGAATATAAAACTGGGCTTTCTGGAATCAGGCTATCAGTGGCCTGTGAATCAGAGCTCTCTTTCATATCTCCTATTTTAAGTTTCAAATGATCTGCATTTGTTACTTCTGAGAAGTGTGAATTTCTAGGAAAAGCTATTTGAATCTCCTGTAAAGAGCTCATTGAGCTCTTTTTGTCAAAGCTCTTTTGCATTATTCCTTTTGCTAGGTTGGAGTTCTTTGTTTCTTCTTTAGCATTTTCAATTGTCATCTGTTGTATTATTTTTTCTGACTGAGTATCCAGATACAAGCTATCTTCAAAATCTGAGCCTAAGTTAGAAACCCAATTATTTTTACCTCTGTTTACTGTATAAGCACTTAATTTTTCCTGTACTTCACATGTATTCAAAAAATTTTCATGTTGGTTTCCAGATTTATCAAATGTTTCAGCTGGCTGAAGTACTTCACTAGGTATATCAGTGCTGCTTATTTTATCTCCCAATACTTGAAAACCATTTGTTTTCTTTTCCCTGGTATTAAACTTGATGTTTTCACATTCAGTGGCATTTAAGTCTCTATTTCTATAACTACTGGCTGTCTCATAGGGCATTTGTCTCTCTATTATTTTTTCTTTGGCATAATTATTTATATTTTTATCAGACTCATTTTTCAAACTCTGGTTAGTTGGATGGGTATCATGGTGTTTCACATTCTGGTTTTTTGAATCATTTTGCACTAACACACTGTTTACATTTTCTGACTCAACAACAGCTAATCCACTTCCATTTTTACTAACCACACTAGTGGCTTGACAGGTCACTGCTTTACTCAAAGGTTCTGCTATAGTCTGTTCTGCAAGAATGTCATTAGCAGGGGGTCTGTTCTGTGAACAATTTTGTTCTTGTGCTGGGAATGAACCTTTATTATGTTGTTCCTTGCCGCAAGAGGATGCCTTTTTAGCAAATGGCTCTGGAGTTCTGAATTTCATATTGCTCTCATCAAAGGTAAATGAGTTTTCACTCTGAATGGGATTGGACATGGGCTGTTCTTGTAAATCAATTTTAGACATCCCAGTGCCTTCCACTGGGCTCCTGTCTCTCAAACATTTTAAACGTTTACTCGGTTTTGAAGATCCGTTGGTTTTACTAATCTTTTTCAAACTGGAAGTTTCTTTTTCAGTTTTCTCAGATGAGATGGTCTGAACAGCAATCTTACCGCTTGGTTTCCTCAAAGAGGTACCTAACTTATTATTGATACTCAAAGAAGCCCGTTTTCTTGCTCTCGAAAAGCAATGTGTTTGATGTACCTGATTGCCTTTCTGGTGCTTATAACAAATAGACTCTGTATGCTCTCCACTTTGATTTAAATCTTGCATTGTATTTGACGGATGCATAACAGAAGAAACATGAAATAATGTATAGCTTTTGTTCCTTGATAATGCATTACTTTTTTCCTTTTGTCTCTTATGAAAATGCTTAATTTGAGGTACAAGTTGATGTTCCTTTACTTCTGACTCATTGCTGGACAATGAATTAGATTTTGAAAGGGAATGTGGATTCCACTGCACTCCCATTTCCATTAAATCCTGTTGCAGAATCATATTGGCTTCTTCAACTATAAGAGCTGCTGCTTCTCTTTCAGTCAAACCTTTTTTTCCAGTCACCCAAATAGTTCGCATGTTCCGCCTTTCTTCAGCTGCTTCCTCTTCCTCATCCACTGCCTTCCGGGCACTTTTTGAAGATAGGAAAAGAAGTGAATTAATGCATTCAAGTAATAAATATTTACTACGCATAAATCTTTAGTTGTTCTAGGAGCAAAAGATGCTCTCAGAGTTTATATTATAGATAGGGAAAAAAAATGTTTAAAATGCAATCTTTGTGAACCAGTGATAAAAGAACCAGGAAAGGTGGGTCACTCTCATTTTTTTTGTAATAGAAACGTGAAAGAAAACAAAAGCTCAGTATCAGTAACTATTTTTCAGGCAACAGGCTTGAGTTATAGGATACATTTAAGATCTTGACAAACTAGATAATCAAAAGTAAAAATGTACCCATTGGTATGCAAATATATACCTTTCTAATTTTAGAAATAAAATACTGGTGAGTAAAATAAGAGAGAAAAAAGCAACAGATACAACAACATACATAAACATCACATAATACTTTACAATAATTTAAGGTAATTGAAATCAATCACTAAAATCAGATTAGAAAGCAAAACAAATTTAGACCTAAGCATGGCATACCAAAAAAACTATACTTAAAACAAAGTGATTTTAAAATTTTTTTTAAAAAAAGGAAAAGGCAGGAGCAATAGTACAGCAGGGAGGACATTTACCTTGCACATGGTCAACCTGGGTTCAGTCCCCAGCATCCCAAATTATCAAAGATAATCACCCCAGGTATGGTCCCAAACTAAAGCAAACAGGGGCTGGAGTGATAACACAGCGGATAGGGCATTTGCCTTACACACGGCCGACCCGGGTTTGATTCTCAGCATCCCATATGGTCCCCCGTGCACCACCAGGAGCAATTCCTGAGTGCAAAGCCAGGAGTAAGCCCTGTGCATCACCGAGTGTGACCCAGGAAGTCCCCCCTCAAAAAAAAAAAAAAGAAACTAAAGCAAATAAAACCAAAAACGGATAAACAAAGATATCCCCAGTCAAAGAGAAACAATTGGGGGGAAAAAAGGAGTGGCATATTGATGCACAAAAATATCAAAGTTCAGGTCAAAAAAGTGTGAAATGTAACAAAAAGTACAATTTAACAACAAAATCATAATATCAATTTTAAAAAAACTTTATTATATTCAGTAAGAATATCTATTCATCAAATATCAAGCGGGCTGGAGCATAGCACAGCGAGTAGGGCATTTGCTTTGCATGCAATCGACCCGGGTTCGGTTCAATTCCTCCATCCCTCTGAGAGCCCGGCAAGCAACCGAGAGTATTCTGCCCACACAGCAGAGCCAAGTAAGCTACCCGTGGCATATTCGATATGCCAAAAACAGTAACAACAAGTGTCACAACAGAGATGTTACTGGTGCCCGTTCGAGCAAATGGATGACAGTGATACAAATAACAAGCAACCATTTTAATGAATCAAACACCATAAGCAAACACTATTATGGAGACACAGAGACAATATGATTAGAGTTCAATAAAATACTCATTAAAAAAGAGATGGAATATTGGCCCATAGCCCCTTTTGCTTTGGCAGGTGAATTCTCTTTGCTCATTATGATCTGCTGCTAATTGGCCACCTCTTATTCCCACCACCATTCCATTGACCCCAGCAGTTGAACCAAGGACCGTGCCCCTTGGTATGGCCCACTCCTGGCCTTCCATTCAGCCTTCTCTAGTAACTGGCTGTACTAAGAAGCTTAAAAGTCAAGCTCAGCAACCCTTACCCCCACCCCTCAAATTCCATCAATTGAGGCCATAAGGATTCACTGTGGCCCATCCTGAACCAAGATCCTCCCAGTATGAGTTCAGTACCTAGCACCATTCCCGCAGGTCCAACCAAAAAATTATCACATAGCAGCACTGAAACTGAACTTCATTCCTAAAAACAAAACTCTGTTAAATTTCTGAAAATGTCAGAAAAGCTACAGGACCTGGTTGAGATTCCTTATAAGTGAATTCATAGACAAACTGCTGATAAAATAAGTAAATTATTTCCTGATTATATGTTAAGACTGGTAAACTCATTGAATTAGTTATATACGTATGTGTACATATGGCAAGACACTGTTTTCCCACAAATTAGTGTTCCAAAGAATAGTCAAGAGAAGTACACTTAAAGTTCTCTTGCCTATAAAAAGTCTAAAAATAATCTTGAGTGAATCTTGAAAATAAATATCCATTGACCCAGCAAGTATCAATAACTTGCCTTTACTCAATCTTTCTAGTGAGAGAATTGTAATACTTTTAGAAAGGTCATTTGGTTCATGAAATATTTTTTTAAATGCACAATTTGTAATCTATAAGAGGAAAATATTGTTCATTATTTTTTTCTACTTAAGCCAAGCAGGTCATGATACTAAGAAAAAATACTTTAGTACACTATCGCTATATTTATTTACAAATTAAGATTTATTTTAATTTATTTTAATTTTAATCTGAGTACAGTCAGATTCAACCCTGATGTAGCTTACCTTTTAAAAGGTGCAGCATTTCTCAGAACAGTTTCCACTTCAGAAATATCTGCCCTGGCAAGATCTGCCACAGTAAGAAAGCCAGAAGCATAAAGGAACCTGGCTCGCTGTGCATTCAGTAGGGACACCCTGATCAAGTCACACAGCTCCCTCTGGATACCAAAGGTGAGGCGCTTCTGAAACTGGGAAAGAAGTAGTTCCATGTTGTGCCAGCCCAGGCGGTTGCAAAACACTGTAATCATCCCTAGAATATTTATAGAATATTTATTGGATTCAAAATTCGTTATGAACTAATTCTTGATGTACTTTAGTTTCATTGTTTTTGTTTCCTTACAAACCCTCATGTTTAACAAGCTCAGAAAGTTAGTTACCTAAGAACAGACATAGGGTCTTATCTAACCAATTTAATTTGCAAATGCAAGATATATAATCTCTTTTAATTTCTTAATCATGAACCTGACATTTGAAAAAACTAAGGCAGGGACACAAACACAAAACAAACAAAAAGTTTTTTGTTATATACATATATAATAATATATATGTACATATATATATATACACACACCCTAGTTCCTTCCTTTCATTCTCACTTCCTTACTTTCATTTAAGTAAAAGAGACTTAAAAAACACATAAGCTTGCTCCCTTTGGCAGCACATAATACTATAAAACAGTTGGAGGGCTCTTGCCACCTAGAGATAAACAAGAAAGCTAAGTTAAATATCCAAGTGCTGATATTATTACAAAGAGTGAAGTTCCAGGTGATACTGTAATCATTTTATTAAAATTTAAGAAACACTGTTGTATGACATTATATAGACAAGACCTTCTAGCTCAATAGCTAATGTAGCATAAATAAATAAATAAATAAACATGCCAGAGCAGCCAAGAGTCATTAAGAAAATCACTCCCAGAGGCCGGAGCAGTAGTACAGCAGGTAGGGCATTTGCCTTGCACACAGCTGACCCTATTCATTCTCAGCATCCCATATGGTCTCCCAAACACCACCAGGAGTACAGGAGTAATTCCTGAGTGCAGAGCCAGGAGTAGCCCCTTAGCATTGCTGGGTATGACAAATAAAACAAACAAAAGCAAATAAAACAAACAAAAAAATCACTTCCCTGTGAAAACAGTGACCCCAATGGCCACTTGAGATACTTGACATCATTGAGTTATAGATTGTCTCTCCCATCTTAGATATTGAGTCATCTCAATATCTCAATATCAGTATCATCTCAATATCAATATCAAAACAGAAAGTCTTGTCCTTTTGCCATCCTCCTCCTCAATAATAAGCATTAATCAGTAACTTGAGACAAAGAGAAACCTTTTCTCAAAGGGATGTTTGTGTCTATTTCTTTTTGTCATAAGCAGAAAACACACACACACACACACACACACACACACACACACACACAAAGAAGAAGAAAAAAAAATAAAATAGGAGAGGGTTCAGCAGTTGCTATAAAGTAGAAAAAACAAAGCCCAGATTCTAGCTAGCAGGAAAACTAAGCGCAGAGGGGCCATAGTTTGGATGTTCTCATGAGAACAGGGGTTATAAAAACGATGGCTTCACATGATCCCTTCACTTTTATAGATGTCAAGGAAAAAAATAAAATTTAAGCATAATCTTAACTTCAAACCACAGAGACAGTTTTGATTTTTGGTGCTAAGAATCACACCTACGAGTGTCTCACACATATTCTTGGCTCTATGCACTGAGTCTGAAATAAATATTGAAACACTGATTTAATCCACCTGCATAAGTTGCAGCTGACTGTTGCAGAGATTGAATCTGTCCACGATTGCATCCAAACTTCTGATTGATTTCCTTTAAGGGAACTTCACTGATTAAATCTAACAGCACAAGACTGGTGAAAAATCTGGAAAGGTAAACCACCAAAAGGATTATAAATGGTTGCTTATGTCTACTACAAAAGTACAAAATATGGACTAAAAAGACAACAGAGTTTTCTGAGAGATTCCTACCAGAATATAAGATTAGTGAACAAAACTGAACTCAGTGTTTATAAAATTTGGAGGTACAATATTAGAGCAAAGAACTAAAATTAACAATAATAGCTCTGACTTTATACATAGCAAAAAGATCTCCATATTTCAGTGTTGTTAATTTCAAGAAATTCTCAGTTCAAATAATGCAATCTTGATACAGCTATACAGTCCTCTATTTCAATAAAGTGACAGATTTCAGTTACTAAAAACAAGTTTTGATGTGAAGGCAATAGTACCACAAATAATCCAAGAAATATAAGTTATTGAAAATTTTATACTTGACTATGTTGTAAATATATTAAAGACTAATGTCCTAAAAAATGTTATATCTAGAAGATACTAAAAGTTGTTCCCTATCTAATTGTTTTAACTAGTTCTCTTTTATTTTCATAAGTCACTTTTAAGAATGATACAGAGCATAACTTCATTAAATTGGCAATTCTGATTCACATTTCCTTTAAGGAAAAAATTACTTGACTTTAAAAGGTTTTCATATGTAAAAACTTCTAAACTATTAAGTTTAAGGAAGCAACCATCGATAAATCAGAAAAAATAAAAATTAACAACTTTTATTATATATAACCAAAATCCTTTTTTTTTTACTGCATTAATGTTGATACCATGAGAATTTATATTTTGACTATGAGACAGTTTAATGAAAAAGCACATGCCTTAAATATTTGAGGTCCTGGGTTCAATCTCCAACTGAAGAAAAAAATAAACTTTGAATTCAGCTATTTTAAATTGTATGCATTTTAAAAGCAGTGAGTGACTACACATCTTCTACATATTGGACACTGTGTTAAATACTAGTAGTAAAAACTTTTTGATATTTGCCTTTTATGGATCGCCATTTGTCGGTATTGTCTGTCAGTTCTGGCTACTACTTTTCCTTTCACACAACGAGCCAAGAACCCTTCTTCAACTCCCACTAGCTCTGCGACCCGCTTCATTGAAGTTGGTAGTTTCTCCCATAAACAGAAAAATCTATACCAATCAATAGTAGTCCAATCCTCAAACATAGGTGTAACCTAAAAAGAAGAAACATAATCCAATTAGCTAAAATTAGTGTGTTGTAAAGGAATAGCAATTGATATTAAAAACAAAAGTATGGGCTGCAGAGAGAGCACAGTGGGTAGGTTGTTTGCCTTGCATGCTGCCAACCCAGGTTTGATCTCTAGCACCACTTATGGTTCCGTGAGTCCCACTAGGGGTGATCCCTGAGCACAGAGCCCTGAGCACTCTGAATGTAGTCAAAAAACAAAGCCTAGAGTTAGGGATAAAATATGCGCCTTGCATATGTGGATCTCTGGATTCAATATCCTGCACAACACACACACACACACACACACACACACACACACCCCACATATTAACAAAACTAAAAAAATCAAATGCCTAATAATTTGAAATTTTTTTCTGTGCTAATATCTCTTTTATGTGGAACTTTATGTATTTAAAACAACCCACAGAATACCTGTAGCTAAGATGACCAGGTTAAACATATTAAAAGATGATGACAGTGGGACAAGAATCAGAATGAAGAAAACAGCACACAGAAAAATGGTGAGAAATAAAATAAAATTAAGCAAAATAAGAGTTGAAGCAAAAGCAAGAAAAAGTCCGTTGCCCTAGGATCGGCAGAGCATCTCATATGCTACAACTACCCCTTCTGATACTTCAGGAAAAAACTTTCCCATCCTACTAGCCCACAGAGCTATCTCCAGAATTTTAAACAGACTGAAAGAACATAAGTTGACAATAAATTTTTTCTGTCCGCGTGTTTATCTGAAATAGATGGGAGGTCTCAGCTCCCTTCCTCTCACTAAATGGACAGCTCTGAGCCTATGTCTTAGTGCTGGAGCATGCATTTGCTAGCCACCCTCCAGCATTGCTGACTTATAAAGAAGAAAAATGGGGTCAGCGGGCAGGCACTTGCCTTACCCATGTCTGACTAAACTTCTATCCCCAGCACCCCATATTATTCCTCAAGCACCACCAGGAGTGATCCGAAGCACAGAGCTAGGAATAAGCCCTGAGAACCACAGGGGGTGGTCCAAAATTTAAAAATAAGTAAAGTAGAAAAATGGATAATTTTTATTTTTGGCCACCCACCAATGAGATGGTCAGACTTCTTCATCAAAACCCTGAATGAACGATTTGAGGCTCTGCCTGTTCCTGGAGTGAGCAGATATCATTGGACTACACTAGCACTCGACAGGAACGAATGGCGATGTTACTGGCACCCGTTCAAGCAAATCGAGGATCAATGGGATGACAAGTGATACAAGTGACATAAGAAAAATGGAAATAACAGCTTTGCAACAGATGAAATATTTTAATACTGCCTAGTGGAAAGACAGGCATTGGCCTGGCTGTGTGCTGCTACTCAGAAGGTGTCACAGCCACACACACAAACCAGAGCGTATGACTGGGAGTTTTCAGTGCTATGAATGTCTGAGAATCATGCAAAAATGCTTTTCATTGCAGAGTCCTGGGATACTGTCAATACTCTTTTCTAACTTAATTTTTCAGATATTTTGGCTAAAACAAAAACTTCAATCATGACAAAAAGAAAAAAGATCATAAAACATACAAAACAGATTTCACAAAATTCAGTAACTTTAATTGTTAGGCCAGAATTCATCATAACTCAATGAGATAGCCTAGACACAGAAAGGGAGGGGGTCAGAGGTTTATTTCATCACAACCAGCCCAGGGATTACAATGAGTCGTGATACTCATTTGACAAATGGTTCAAAAACTGAGGTTGCTTTCATACTCCTTTCATACTCCTGTACTCAGAAACTACATTTCCAAGTGTCAACTAAAATCTTGCAAGATTAACGACAACTTGCACTTATGTTTGTATCATAAACAAAGCAACCTCCCCATATCCTAGTGAGATAAAAAGAGAACAAGATACAGTTCATCTATACATCAAAATGGAGAGCAAGATACAGTTCACAGGGGAGTAAATGATCCTTTACTGCTGTCAGAGCACACACTCTCCAGGCCTTATCAGCACAGATGTTTGCCATAAATCCCAGTCAGCACCAAGCCGCAGCTCCTAACTACTCAGAACCTAACAGCGTATGGATTCTGTCTTCTTAACTTTTAACTATGAGGATATTGTTGTCATTAATTAAGTGATATTATACAGTATTAGAACAGTAACTTTAAATATAACAGTTAAATAGTCCTGATACATAACATAATCCCAAATACTTAATTTTTATTTGTATTTTCTCCTTTTTTACAAGGCAGTCTTAGAAGGAAAGGAAGATTTCAGCCCTTTTCTTGGATCTACATCTGAATGGATAGTGCCTGTGTTTTTCCCTTACCAGAGAAGATATTTTCATAGATCCCATGAGCTCGATATGCACTCTTTACAATAATTCAGCTGTATATTGAATAGAAAAACCTATTACTTGCATTTTATTGAGTGGGCATATTTTCAATAATGTAAATGCACAACAATGAATCTTCCTGTTCACTTCTGTCTTTGCTCAGAATGATATGTGTTGTTGCAAACTTTTTTTTGTTTATGTGGGGCTGAGGGCTCATACCTGGTGGTACTCAGGGCTTCTTCCTGGCTCTTGGCTCAGGGATCACTCCTGGCAGGCTCAGGGAATCATATGGGATGCAGGGATTGAGCCTGGGTTGGCTGCATGCAAGGCAAGCGCTTTATCCACTATAACATCACTCTGGTCCCCACTGCAAACTTTTAATTTACTGTAAAAGAGAGTTTTAATGTCTGTCTTGTTTCTCATCTGTGGACATCTCATCCAGAACCTAGGTGCATACTATGGGAAAACCATGTAAACTAGTTTAAACTAGGTTTACATGGCTTTGAGGTATGACCCTGAATTTCTTAGTATCTTCCAAACCTGGAGAATGGGAATATACAACTACACTTATAGCATCTAGTTTAATTTTACTAGGTGTTTTTCACTTTTTTCCAGAAGGGGTGGGGTTGGGGGCTACTCTTGATTCTGTGCTTAAGAGAACATATGTTTGGTGTCAGAAATTGAATCAGGGTTGGCCATAAGCAAGGCAAGCATCTTAACCTCTGTACTGCTCTCCAGCCTCTTGAATTTTCTTTTTCTTTTTCTTTCTCTTTTTTTGCCTATCTCACCTCAGTTTTTATCTGTCTTTTATGGCTCAGAAGCCCAGATAATAAGCCAGCTGAATATGGTGACAGGGAAAGCATCTAAAACTCTAAAAAGAGGAAATCTATACACTTCAAAGTCAAGTATTATCCACGTTGTATAGTGTTATGCATCCAGTAGGCACTTAATATTAACCTACAATGAGCAAATGCTACTGCCACATTCCAGTGAACTAGGAAAACATTACATTGTGCCAATAATTTTTTTACCCTAAGTGCAAAGAGGACAACATATATTTAGTTTAGTGGAATTGCCAATACCCATGCATACATTGCACATACTCAACTTTATACATATATTTTATTATAATTTTTATGTTTTGGCCACAGCAATGGTTAGAGGTATCTCCTGGGTCTGCACTCAAGAATCACTCCTGGTAGATGTGAAGTGGAGCAAGGAAAGCCTCTTTAACAAATGGTGCTGGCACAACTGGACAACCACATGCAAAAAAATGGGTTTAGACCTTGACCTGACACCATGCACAAAAGTCAGATCAAAATGGATTAAAGACCTCAACATTAGACCACAAACCATAAGGTACATTGAAGACAAGGTCGGCGAAACCCTCCACGATATTGAAGATAAAGGTATCTTCAAAGGTGACACGGAACTAAGCAATCTAGTAAAAACAGAGATCAACAAATGGGACTACATTAAACTAAAAAGCTTCTGCACCGCAAGAGATACAGTGACCAGAATACAAAGACTATCCACAGAATGGGAAAGGATATTTACACAATACCCATCAGATAAGGGGTTGATATCAATGGTATATAAAGCACTGGTTGAACTCTACAAGAAGAAAACATCCAACCCCATCAAAAAATGGGGCGAAGAAATGAACAGAAACTTTACCAAGGAAGAAATACGAATGGCCAAAAGGCACATGAAAAAGTGCTCTGCATCACTAATCATCAGAGAGATGCAGATCAAAACAACTTTGAGATACCACCTCACACCACAGAGACTAGCACACATCCAAAAGAACAAAAGCAACCGCTGTTGGAGAGGATGTGGGGAGAAAGGGACCCTTCTTCACTGCTGGTGGGAATGCCGACTGGTTCAGCCCTTCTGGAAAACAATTTGGACGACTCTCAAAAAATTAGATATTGAATTCCCATTTGACCCAGCAATACCACTGCTGGGAATATATCCCAGAGAGGCAAAAAAGTACAATCGAAACAACATCTGCACATGTATGTTCATCGCAGCACTGTTTACAATAGCCAGAATCTGGAAAAAACCCGAATGCCCCAGAACGGATGACTGGTTGAGGAAACTTTGGTACATCTATACAATGGAATACTATGCAGCTGTTAGAAAAAAGGAGGTCAAGAATTTTGCAGTCAAGTGGATGGGCATGAAAAGTTTCATGCTGAGTGAAATGAGTCAGAAAGAGAGAGACAGACATAGAAAGATTGCACTCATCTATGGTATATAGAATAACAGAGTGGGAGACTAACACCCAAGAACTGTAGAAATAAGTACCAGGAGGTTGACTCCATGGCTTCGAGGCTGGCCTCACGTTCCGGGGAAAGGTCAACTCAGAGAAGCGATCACCAACTACATTGTAGTCGAAGGCCATGTGGGGGAAGGGAGTTGCGGGCTGAATGAGGGCTAGAGACTGAGCACAGCGGCCACTCAACACCTTTATTGCAAACCACAACAGCTAATTAGAGAGAGAAAACAGAAGGGAATGCCTTGCCACAGTGGCAGGGTGGGGTGGGGGGGAGATGGGATTGGGGAGGGTGGGAGGGACACTGGGTTTACGGGTGGTGGAGAATGGGCACTGGTGAAGGGATGGGTTCCCAAACTTTGTATGAGGGAAGTATAAGCACAAAAGTGTATAAATCTGTAACTGTACCCTCACGGTGATTCTCTAATTAAAAATAAATAAATTTAAAAAAAAAAAAGAAAAAAAATAAAATAAAATATAAAGTCTTAAAAAAAAAAAAAAAAAAAAAGAATCACTCCTGGTGGTGCTCAGGGGACCATATGGGATGCCAGGAATTGGACCCAGGTCAAGGCAAGCATCCTACCCACTGTACTATCTCTCCGTCCCTGTATACATCTAATTTAAAAGCATCTCCTCAAATACATTCTAATCTTTATAATCAAGTATTATTAAATTAATTATAGCTATAATTGTTTCTAGTAGTGTGACAAGCCCTGTATAGCACAAGTTAAACTGTCCTATCTCTACAAAACAGATGGCACAAATGTGGACAAATTATAAATGCACATGTATAGTTGCAACGGTTTTAGAAAAATCTAGCAAACACGGTTGTAAGATGATAAATTGTTAAGGTATATTAGAATTTGGTAAAAGAAAAAATTTGATGAAGCAGGATGGGTTCAAAGGAGGGAAGGTTAAGAAGCCTTCAGTTTTAGAAAGTTCATATCCCCTTGACTGCATAAGGAAATAAGGAAAAATAGAGACGAAATGTTTTTTGAGATGAAACAGAGGGCAAAATGTTGACTATGTAATGAAAATTAAATAAAATTTAATTTTCCCCAGTGCTGGCTGGGGAAAACTGAGCAATTTTAGGGGTCTAGCTTATAGCACAGCGGGTAGGGCATTTGCCTTGCATGCCACCGACCCGGGTTCAATTCCTTAGCCCTCTCAGAGAGCCCGGGAAGCTACCAAGAGTATTTTGCCTGCACGGCAGAGCCTGGCAAGCTACCAGTGGCATATTCGATATGCCAAAAACAGTAACAAGTCTCACAATGGAGACGTTACTGGTGCCCGCTCGAGCAAATTGATGAGCAACGGGATGACAGTGACAATGATTTTCTCTTTTTTAAGAGTCATACCCAGCAATGCCCAAGAGTTCCTCCTGGTTCTGTGCTTGGGTTTCACTCCTGGCAGGGCTCAGGAAACCAGGTGGTCCCAGGGACTTAACTCAGACCTTCCGCATGCAATGCGTATGCTCAGACCAGTGAGATAGCTTCAGGTCCCCGTAAACACTTTTAATATCAATTTTGTCATATTCTGTACAGTATTCATAATTGCTACAATATCTAAAATGCCCAATATTCAATAACAAGAATAACAAAAAGAGATAAGCAAAGAAACAGAAAAGTGTTTCCTAAACACAAAGGAAAAAGCAAATAATAGAAACACCATTGAAAGTCTCCAGATATTAGAAATATCAGATGAAGATTTCAAAACAGATATTAAAAATATGATAAGAAATAAAAGAAAATCAGTTTAATGAAGTGAAAACATGAACAGACAGGTGAAAGAACAGCTCAATGGGCAGCGCACCTGCATGGCTTTAGGAAGGCCAAGGCTCAGTCCCAGACACCCGATGATACCTTGAACACTGCCAGGAGCAACCCAAGCATCACTAGGGGCCCAAAAGCAAACAACAAGATAAACTTGACAATGTCTCAAGTAGAGAATAAAATCAAAAAGAAATGAAACAAACAATAAAGCAAAATGGAAATTTTAAAGTTAAAAGTGCATAATTAAAAAGTAATTCACTAAAGAACTTAACAGTGGACTGAAAAGAGAATCAGCAAACATGAAGACAGACAGAAATATGCCATCTGAAAGAGAGGGGTGGGGAAAGAGGAAGAATGAACATAGACTTAGAAAAAGCAGCATATATATATATATATATATATATATATATATGATAGTACAACACCAGATTCATTACAGTCAAAAGTAAAAGAACTAAGAAAAGGAGCTGGAAAAATGGCTTAAGGGTATGGATCACTTGCATAAGCAAGGCCCCAAGTTCAATCCTCTGTACAACCTGGTCCCCTGAATATCCTTGGCACACTGCCAGCTATGGCCCTCATGGCCCCCAACACCACTGGGGTGGCACTGATAGTCCCCACATGTCCAGACCAGTGAGAGTACAAAATAGTCAGGCCCATATAGCTGACAACTGCTAGGAGTGGCCCCTGGACTCCTATACTCATCTGGAGAGCCTATCTCACAAAAACAGAGAATTATCTTAAAGGAAGCAAAAGGGGAAAAAGTATCACATATGAGAGAAAACCAGTAATACTGAGTTGACTTCTCATCAGAAATAACATAGGGCAGAATGTAGTGAGACGATGTATTTGAACTGAAAAGAAAAAGAAAACTGTCAACCAAGAATCTCATAAACTATCTTTCTGAAAACAAAAGCACAAAAGAATTACTTGCAAAAAGAAAACCTAAGAAAAATTTTAGAATGCTTTCAAGAAATATTCAAAAAAGCTTTTCAGCTGAAAATAAAATGACTCAAAGCAGCATTCTTTCAACATATAATAAACAGAGTGACAGTAAAAATAATTATGTGGGTATTTATAAAGACTGAATGATTGCCTATTTCTCCTACTTTCTTCTCTTGATGGACTTACAAAGCAACTGAAAAAAAAAGAATATTATATACACATATAATATGTATATGTATGTACTATGCTGACAATAATAAATCACAAAGAAGGCTGGTTAGAACAAAGTCACACTAGCATAAAAAAATAGTAACTGAAATCCATATAATGTACAAACTTCATGTTTGCTCTGGATTGCCCAGCTTCTTTAAAGACATGGTCATATGAATTATGACTTCATATTTTAAATATCATATAACAATATATTATTTATACCTTACAAGCTATTTATAAATTCTACTTATATATCAAATAGCACAGATAATTTAAAAAGTATAAGGAAACAAAAGAGACAATATAAGATTAATATAATATTAGAAAATGAACTCATATTACATACTCCGTCAATAGGATGATGGGCAAAAGGCACATGAAGATCTCAACAGATGCAGAAAAAACACCTAACAGAATCTTTCATGGAAACAAAAATAACTGAACAAATTAGGAAGAACAGGGAACTTTTTCAACCTGTTAAAGGTCATCTACATAAAAAAGAAAAAAATCCACAGTTGGATCAATCCCCAGCACTTATATATGGTCCCCCAAACACCACTGAGAATGATGCCTGAGCATAAAGCCAGGATTAATACCTAAGTACTGCCTAGTGTGGCCCCCCCAAAACCAGAAACAAACAAAAAGAAATCATAACATCACTTGTGGTGAAGTTTGAATACTTTCTCTCACACCAAAAATGTCTTCTCTATTAATTCAAAAGTACTTGTGCGCACCATTATTCATTCTAGTACTCACTGCAATAGCTTAGAATTAGAACCAACACTGATGTACAACAACAGATCAGTGGATCATGAAGATGTGTGTAAATGTGTGTGTGTATACATATACACACATATATAAACATATATAATGGAATACTATGCAGCTGTTTAGAATGATAAAATTGTGCAACTTGATGCAACATGGATGGAATGGGAAGACATGGTGGTACATAAATCCAGAAAAAGAAGGATAAACACAGGATGATATCACTTATATGTGGTATTTAGATAAAATGGATGAAAAAAAAAGTGGTTTAAAGGGGGATGCCTAGATCACCCATGGTGTCAGAATAGGGAGGAGAAGGAAAGACAATGCGTGGAGACAGATGAGAAACAACAGGGAGAAATGTCAAAGTACATTATGATGTTAAGGAATGACAGAACTAAATATTCAAACCACAGAGTCAACAATACTGAAATCATGAGACCAAAACTTAAACTTTAAAAAGTGCATATTGAGATGGTAGGCTGGGGTGGGGGTAGGAGAGGGAACCTGAGAACACTGGTGAAGGGAAAATGAACTTGGAGGTGGGATCGGTGATGGAACATTCCATGTTCAAAACCCAACATTCTATGTTCAATGTAACTTTGTAAATCCTGGTGCTTTCACAAAATAAATAAAGAGAAAAAATTAAATTAAATTTTCTTTTTAAAAAAAGTCTACCCTCATCCTCTATTTCACACTTTATTGGAGATTTCAGTCAGGTCAATAGCTAAAAAAGAAATAAAAGACATTAAGACTAGAAAGAAGCAAAATGATTTCTATCTACAGATGACATAATCTAGTACACAAAAAAACCCGAAGGAATCCACCAAAATATTAAAATTAATGAATAAACTCAGTAGGCTACAGTATACAACATTAATCACTGTCACTGTCACTGTCATCCCGTTGCTCATCAATTTGCTCAAGCGGGCACCAGTAACATCTCCATTGTGAGACTTGTTGCTACTGTTTTTGGCATATCGAATTTGGCATACCGCCAGGGGTAGCTTCCCAGGCTCTGCTGTGCAGGTGGTATACTCTCGGTAGCTTACTGGGCTCTCCAAGAGGGATGGAGGAATCGAACCCAGGTCGGCCACATACAAAGCAAATGCCCTACCTGCTGTGCTATCCCTCCAGCCACAACATTAATAGAATTTTTAAAAATTGCTCTCATACACTTTAATAACTCTGAAAATTAAATTAATAAAATTATTTCATGTATAACAGCATCAAAATGAAAATGTTTAGAAATAGGTTTAACAACACAAATAAAAATCCATACTTGAAAACCATTAGAGTTGAGATAGTAAATAAATGGAAAGACAGTACATAAGAGGACAGAACAAGCAACATTGTGGGTGACAATAATCTCCAAATTGTCCTTACAAATTCAATACAATTAATCTCTATCAAAATTCATCTGACTTTACAAACTTTGAAAAGTTCAGTCTAAAATGCATAAGGACATGACAAAGGACCCAAAGCAATCAAAATTATTTCTCATAAGGAAAAAAATTAGGGCCAGGAAGCACTTATTTTTACATTGGCAATTATGGGGCCATTGCCTTGCAATGCGGGTAACCCAGGTTCAATCCCCAGCAACCTATAAAGTCCTCCAAACCAGGAGTGATCCCTGAATACAGAGCCAGGAGAAAGGAGTAAGCGTTGATCACTGCCAGATGTAGCCAGAAAAAAAAAAAAAACCCTACAAAATTAGAGAGATGCACAATTTCTGACACTGAAACTTAACCCCAAGCTTCAGTAATCCAAATAGTATTAACATGAACATAAGTAAAGATATAGAACAATGAAATAGAATTGAAAGTTTAGAAATAAACTCTCATATTAATGGCCAACTGATTTCTGACACTGAGATAACAGGATATGTACATGCAAAGGAATGAAGTTCAATTTCTTTTTTCATTTTATTGAAGCACCAATATTTGCAAAGTTATTCATAGTTGGCCTTTAGGCTATGTTCCAGCATCAGTCCCACCCTCAGGATCATCTTCCCTCCACCAGTGTTCCCAGGCTTCTTCCCATCTTGACAGGCACAGTTTAATTATTAAAGTTTGGATCTCTTGTTTTCAGAGTTATTGAATCTGAGGTTTGTATATTTAGCTATGCCACTCCTCTACACCACTGTGTCCTCAGACCCCCTTGACCCCCTCCCCATTGCTTTCTGCTTATCCCCTCCCCCCCAATTTCCTTCCATCTCCTATACTCTGTAGTGATCTGGGCATTCCTCCTTTAAAACATTTGAAGTTCAATTTCTACCTTATGTCAGTCATAAAAACCAAAGTGGATCAAACATCTAAATTAAGAGCTGAATCTGTAAGAATCTTAGACGAAAAGATTGTAAAGCTTTGTGACCATGCTGGAATGTCACAAATTTAGATAACACACACAAAAAGATAATTTTAACATCAAAATTTAAATGTTGAGCTTCAAAACACAACACACAGAAATAACTGGTAAGGGACCTGTATACCATATATATATATATATATAGATATATATATATTTTATAAAATACCTTACAACACAATAAGAAAAAGATCAATTAATTATAATTGCCAGTGTAAAAAATAAACTAAGAATCCTCTAAGGAAGATTATTCAAATAGTAAATAAACACATGAAATGTGCTCAACAAAATTAACCATCAGGGAAATCAAACCTAAACTATGAGAGCATTTGGCATCTACAAGGACACATTTTAAAAGAGGATGAAAACAAGCATTGGCAAGGCATGGAAGAACAGAAGTCTTTGTACATTACTAGTGGGAATGTAAATTAGGCAGCTCCCTAGACAGTTTAGAAGCTCCTCAAATTGTTAAAAAGATACCATATGATCCAGCAATCTACTGCTATATAAACATTTCTACTCTGCCTCTATTTAGTTTAACAGAAATATAATTTAAGTACTTTGCCTGATAAGCCTTACTAATTGCATAAAAATTTCAATTCTCTCTACCCACCACCACTCATCTGCTTATTGAAATGCATCTGTTCCATTCCCTTCACCTTTAGCTGAGGTACAATTAATAAATATTTAAGGTGTACAGATATGATTTGATACACATATTCACTGTAAAATTACTACCATAGTCAAGCTAATTAACACATTCATCACCTCACATAGTTACCACCTGTGTGTGCACATGTGTATGGCAAAAACACTTGCCATAGATGTTTTTGTTAGTCACTTAATCAGCTCATTTTTGGTTAATGTTGTTAAAACAAAGATCTATTCTCTTTTTTTTTGTTTTGGTTTTTCATTTTTGGTTTTTTGGGCCACAGCCAGCTTTTTTCAGGGTTATTGCTGGCTCTGGACTCAGAAATCACCCCTGAGGGTATTCAGTGGACCATATTATGCCAGGATCGAACTCAGGTCTGCCTCATGCAAAGCAAGCACCCAATGTACTCTAGCCCCAAGATCTATTCTCTAAGCAAATTCCAAATATACAAGAAATATTAGCTATGGTTATTATATGTACATTAGATTCCCAGTAATTCTCCATGTTCTGCATACTCCAGCCCCTGGCAATTACCATTCTATTGTTTCTGTGATTTTTATCTTTTTCAGATTGCACATACACATGATCCCATACATTGTGTGTCTTTCCATACTTTTACTATAAATCTCTTTAGGTTATGCCATATTACACGAATGGCAAGATTTCCTCCCTTTTTATAGTTGAATATAAACCACAGGTAAATATGTGTATGTATATTTATATTTATATATTATATATAAATATATATATATTTACATAGACATATATATACACACACAGGATATATACAAATTCTATATGTTACTTCTTTCTGTTTTCACAATATTATAATAAAGAAAATAGAACTTACCAGATAGACAATATGAAGATCATTCTCTAAAACAAAGCCCTTCATTGCTCTTTGGAGGTCAGCAAAAATATCTAAAGTATCAATCGGAGAAAGTGAAGAAGAGAGTGTTGCTGAACCAAGATGTGTTGGATGATACACTTTTTCTGGGGAAAAGGGCGGGGGAGGGAAGATAAGAAAATTAAATACTAAAAATAAAACACATACTGTCTCTATTCTCTATCCACTCTGTTAAACTCTAATTTTACGAGCAGAATCTTGTCTTAAATATATGGATATTTATGAGCATGTTCTAGGCTAATTTATCTAATGTTATTATACACAACACTAATCAAAAATGAGCTGATAAATGACTAAGAAATTCATCTTATACCATTTGACATATCCATTTCCTTCTATGAAGCAGTCTTGTATACTCCAAAGATAAGAAAGTAAGTGAATTAGAAGTCAATTTACCTTCTGTTCCACCTCTAGGTTCAGTAATCTGAATGAATTCATTTTCTAGCAGCCACATTACACAGGCCTCAATTGCACCAAGTTGAACAGACTCTTGATTTTCCTGAATTCCCTGCTTCACTTCATTCATACTCACAGCCAAAAATGTGCAAGAGGCATAAGTCTGCATATCTTGTGATGTGCTTGCCACTCCACTGACTATAATCTGAAATGTGGGAATGAACAATATAAAGAGAGGTATTGATAACCCGTGATCATGAACCAAATCAATGCTCACTCTTCACAGAACTGGTCCTTAGTAGGAAGCTTGCCACTGGAAGAGATGGGATCGGTCAGGGAAGAGGCCACTATGACAATAATAGAGGGAAGTGGTCACTCTGGATCAGGACTTGGTGCTGAAAGATTGTATGATATGCTATCACTAACAGCATTGTGAACCACAGTGCCTAAAAAAGGGGGAAAAGAAAAAAGAAAAAAGTGCCTACCATAGAGGCAGGCCAGGGGCAGGAGGGAAACTGGGGACAATGGTGGAGGAAAATGGACACTGGTAAAGAGACTGGTGTTAAAACACTGTACGCCTGAAATTCAATCATCAATCATGAATAACCTTTTGACTCTGTAATTCATGGTGATTCAATTAAAAATATTGTTTTCACTCTTTGTTCTGACATGCCTGGTCATATGGGAATATTAGCTTCAGACCTAGCAGAAGGTCAAACAGATGTATAAAAAAAACCTGAAGTTGAAAGCCAAATCAATACTACAGCAGGAAGGAGGTTTGCTTTGCACGCAATTGACCTGGGTTCAATCCCCAGTATCCCATATGGTCCCTGAGTACCACCAGTGATGATTCCTAAGTACTAACTCTGTGCTTAAGAGTTAGTCCTGAGCATTGCTGTGTGCACCCCCCCCCAAAAAAAAACAGTGAAGTAAATTGTAACATAGATGTCATTTTCCATCAGTGATCCCAAAATATTTAGCAGTTTGCTCCTTGTCTTCTTTTATGTAATTTTTTTTAAAAAAACATCCTTTTTAGAGCTAACTCATCTCAATAATCAGTTTTAAATATGAAACACAATTATTAAATATCAAGACACATTAAATATAAAGACATACTATAATGAGGACATATTTAATAACTTATTAAATATGAAGACACTTAACAGTCATACAAAATAATTATTTAAAAATCTTGAAGCCTGGGGAAATTAGCTCAAATAACTGAAGTGTATGCTTTGCATGAGGGAGCCCTGGCTTGGGTCCTGCAGTGTCCAGATAACCAGGCTGTCCCTGGAGCTGCCAGGGGCACCAGGACCACAGCCAGTGGTACTCAGGGGCTTCTGGGCTGTATTTGGTGACGCTCACAGCCTCCAGGAGATACAATGGAGATGATTGGTGGACCCCATGATGTAGGAAATCAAACCCTGGTTGGTACATGCTGGGCATGTATCTTAACCACTGTACTATCTCCCAGCCCCAAGTTTCCTTTCTTATTTGCCTCCAAAACAAGAGCTAAAGAAGGTGGAGAAGACATGGGTATGGTACCAGAACCCTTAAGATTAGTACTGAAATCATAGCAAGGCATATTATATGAATAGAAAACTTTTCTAGATGAATACATGAAGTACTTTAAAGGGGTTACCTTTGAGGACTCTAAATAGAGATCTGTTCATTTTAGATCTTTAGATCTTTCTGTATTATTTGAAACTTCTAATCATGTATATTTTAATTTTAATTTCACCAGGTATTATCTGAGAACAAATGGAATCTTATTTTTCCTACTTTTTATAAATTCAGAAAACAATTAAAAATCTGGCATTTGGGTCCTAATCCATTTATCTTTCTTTATGGTTTTTGGGGTGACATCTGGCAGTGCTCAAGGATCACTCTTGATAGGGCTCAAGGTGGGACTACGGAGTGATAGAGAAAGAACCAAAGTCAAATGCATGCAAAGCAAACACCTTATCCACTGTACTATCTATCTCTCTGGCACTCTAATTTATTATTCTGAAACATTAATATAATATAAGTTATATTAAATACCAGGAAATAACTGTATGAAATGGAAGATTCAGAGATCAGCAAGACAATACATGGGCTAAGGGTCTTGTCTTGCATGCAGCCATCCTAAGTTCAGCCCCTGACACACATGCTCCCTGCCTCTTACCAGCCCCAGCTAGGAGCAGCAACCAACCACAGAGCCAGGAATTGCACCTGGATGGCCCCCAAATCCCAAAAAATAAATAAAGTGGAAGATGAAATAAATAAAGTCTGACTTAGGCCTACACAATCTCATAAAGATGCACAACTTAAGTTTTGACACATACTAAATAGCTACCATTTTATTATACAGGCATTTATTATAAAGAGCAAATTATAACTTAGTGAACTCCCTTTACCTCCAAAATAGCTCGTATCATGCTTGCAGTTACTTCTTCTCCTTCTTGTCTTCTCAGACAGCTTCGAACGGGTTTTAGAGATCCCTGGACTAAAGCAATGCCTTTTGACTTCTCAGAGTTCTTACAAACTAAGATACTCTCACCTAGAAACAAAAGACAATACACTGCAAAATCCCAACACATTTCCAAAAGATACCTGCTGGAAAGAAATTAAATTGATTTAAAGGGAAATAGTGGTTCTTTTGAGCACAGAATTACCACTAAGGCTTTTATTTTCTGAAATTTGAATTGAGAGGGACCAGAATACATCAGTCTAAAATAGTTTGTCATAAGAATAATTTTGAGCCTATGGCAATGAGGAAGCAGAAAAAAAAATTTAGTCTTTTCCTCATTTGCATAAAAGTAAATTTCTCTTTGTGAAGCTGTTCTCACTTCTCTCATGTCATAGAAAAATACTTATCACTGGAGAGAAAGTCAGCACTGAAGTGGGTGTACACAAATCTTTTTAGAGTCACAAAGTAATTTGACTCTCTCATTAATTTCCAGCATACATCTATTTTTCCTTAACAATAAAAACTTTACGGTTGATTTCTTTCGTTTCTAACAAACAGATTTTTTTTTAATTGAATCACTGTGAGATACAGTTACAAAGCTTTCATGTTTGAGTTTCAGTCACACAATGATTGAACACCCATCCCTCCACCAGTGCACATTATTGACCACCAATGTCCCCAGTAGCGCAGCCACTCACAGCCACATGACCTCTTATAGCCTAATTCTCCCTCTCGGAGAATGTGGCAAGGTACCAAGAGCATCCAACCCACACGACAGAGCCTGGCAAGCTCTCCATGGCATATTCAATATGCCAAATACAGTAACAATAATGGGTCTCATTCCCCTGAACCTGAAAGAGCCTGCAATGTGGCACCACTGGGAAGAACAAGTAAAGAGAGGTTGCTAAAATCTCAGGGCTAGGATGAATGGAGAAGTTATTGGCACCCGCTTGAGCAAATCGATGATCAAAGGGATGACAGTGATACAGTGATACAATGATACAATGTCCTCAGTATACTGTTGACCTATGATATGTTAGCTTAATTTGCAGGCACCAGCATTAAATATTAAAAGACAGGGGAATAGTGTTTTTCCCTTCTGTATAGATTAACTATTAATACTGAATAGTTAAGTATAAAATATTAAGAGACATTCTGAAAATCATGAAAGGAAATTGAAGTTATTTCTAGTTATAAATAATTATAATTTAAATTCAGAAATATTACATGCAATCCCAAAATTAAAACTGAGTATTAACTCATCTAAATGCTTCACATTATACTCTATACTGGAGGAAAATCCATGTAAAGATTAGAGTATCATCTAAATATCAAAAACTAAGAAATACTAACATCATCTACAAAAATATACAGAAGTTACAAAAATGCTACACAGTCTAAAAAGTATGACCAAGTGTTTAAATCTTCTTAGCTGAGATGAGACACTATATTCATTAATCCCCTACTTGCTGGAAGTTTAGAGAAAGTCATATACCATCTTGAAAGGAAGTCTAACAGAAAGTAAAAATCTCATTAGTTTCCAAGATCTTGAAAACAAAATCCTTGTAGTGTATTTTGATTTTGGTGACTGTTATCTGATTTAAGGTTTGAAAATGAGCCCAGCTCACCAACTTTCCCATTTTTCCTTCCCTGTGAGAAAGATAAACACAAGCTAAGAATGCATCAAGGAAAAAACCTTATTTTCTACACATCTAGTTTGATGCATTTAGAAACACTAGGTAGCATTTCAACACTGTGCTTTGAGAGTCATTTAAAAAGACGAATAGGAGCTGAAGGGCTAGGCCTAAAAACCAAATAAACAACTGAATCAATAATTTTTAAAAATGTAGCACTAAACACACTAGGAAAGATACGAGAATTGAAACACATATAACAATATCACCTTGCACATTTTCAGCAAGAAACATGTACTTTCAGAAACAAAATTTTTCATTGCATTACACATGACCATAAAAGTCCCAAAAGCGCTTATTTGGGAGTTATAAATTAAATAAATATTAGTAACTCGACAAATTCACAAATATGAAATCCACAAATAATGAGAAATAAGCTGTATTTGAAGACTTTATATGACAAATCAAGCTATTCTAAATATTACTTCCTCAGTATATGATGCAGTTTTGAGACTAGAATACCTCACCAATTTTCCATTAAGATTCTCCCTTTTCTCATTGGTATCCTATTTCCTCTTCAGTAGCCACATAATTGTTTGCCTGTCTATTTGACATATAGAATCATTAGTTTATTAGGCATATTGGAGTCAATAAACTACACCTCAGGAAAAAGATGAAGCAATAAAGCAAATTCCTCCCAAAGTTCTTTAGTGTTAGAAGACTAACAATATAGTTTTATACAGAACAATGTGACAGGTTAGAAATATTTTCTGCTGTCTTGAAATTCAATTCAAAAAGAGTTTCTTCCTCAATGTTATAGACAAAACTTTATGTAGACAGATGATAATACATAACCATTACTTGCTGACATGGAAAGAAAGAGGTTTTCAGGGATAACACTAATTTAATGAGAAACAGGATGTAAAGATCCTATTCCTGAAATGTGAGAATGCTGACAACATCCTAACTAAGTTTTCTGAGATGGGTCACCAATACCTATAAAACTACTTTAATTAGCACTGAACAGCAGAACTTGCTAATTAAAAATTATCTTCTATCTAATGTGGTAAATGATTTTGATTAGCATAATACTAAATTGTTTCATTAAAAATTTTTTTAAATCTTATTCATTAGTAAGAAATATGACAGATGAAAATTACAGCTTTTGTTGCTGATGTTAGTTTGGTTTTTGTTTTTGGGTGTCACCAGCGGTGCTCAGGGCTTACTCCTGGTTCTGCACTCAGGGTCAAGTTCTAAAGAGCTCAGGGGACCATATAGGATCTGGAGGATCAAACCTGGCTCAGATGTGCGCAAGGCAAGCATTCTATCTGCTGTACTATCACTCCAGTCTGAAAAACTAGAACTTATTATAAAAAACACTATAAATTATAACTGTAATATTAAAAAAACTGAAAGAATGACATTAGTACACTGGAAACAGAAATACGGCATGATGATAAATAGTTGCCAAGCACTTAGTCAAGTTTCAAGTTCACTGACATGCCTTACAGCAAAACTACTACAATCAGTTCAAACTCACCTACTGTGTCCACTCCTTTCCTACCAGCGCGGCCAACCATCTGCTTATACGAAAGAATATCTAAAGGTCGACCACTAAAAATAGGAGTTCGAATAATTACACGGCGTGCAGGTAAATTCACCCCAGATGAAAGAGTCGAAGTTGCTGCCAAGACCCGAATCTGACCTTGACGAAAGGCTCCTTCTATGATATCCCTCTCCTCAAAAGTAAGACCTGGTAGGGGAAAAAGTAAACTAATATGTATTCATGAATATGTAATGAAAGTATCATACTTTATCACTTACAAATTGATCTGAAGAGCCAAAGAGAAAGGACAGGTGTTAAGGCACTAGTCTTGTATGTGATAAAGGTTTGATCCCAGCACACATAGGTTTGCCCCCATAACTCCTCCCCAGGAGTGACATTTGAGCAGAGAGCCAGGAGTAAGCACTGAGCACAACCAGGGAGCCCCCAAACAAAAACAAACAAAAAACAGCAAAAATGAGCAAACAAAAACAACCAGCTGATCTGAGTAAACTTTTTAAAAGTTATCGTTCTGAATAAAATCTGCCCCCCAAAAAAGTTTGGGAGAAAACTTTGGGGGACAAAAAGGAATAACACACCCCCAAAATGGAAATACCATACAATCCAACAATATTGTTCCTAAGCATTTACATGAAGAATACTAAAACAATTCAAATGAATGTTTGCACATCTATATTCATTCATTATTCCAAAGTAGCCAAAACATGGAATAAACCTAAATGTCCATTGACTAATGAATAGCCAAAAATTTGTGCTACACACACACTCAATGAAATACTATTCAGTTATTTAAAAAGATTATCGGGGCTGGAGCGATAGCACAGTGGGTAGGGTGTTTGCCTTACACGTGGCCGACCTGGGGTTAAATTCCCAGCATCCCATATGGTTCCCCAAGCACCGCCAGAAGTAATTCCTGAGTGCAGAGCCAGGAGCAACCCCTGAGCATCACTGGGTGTGACACCCCAAAAAAAAAAAAAAAAAGATTATCAATCCTTTAAAGAAAATATTGATTGAATTTGAGACTATGCTAAGTGAAATATGTCAGGAAGTGAAACATACAAACCTTTATCACATAGAATACTTTGTCTCCATGTGGAATATAAATAACCAAAGTGGCAAAATACAACAGAAAATTCCTAAATTCTGAAAAATACAGTGGCTACCAGAAAGAAAAGGAATGAAAGGGGTTGAAGGAATTGGTAGATTGGTCATTTTGAAAGTGTGATGGCAATGAAACGATGATAGGGTTTACACACATATAGAGGTGTAAAGCTGCACTCCAAAAATGTTACAGAAATGTAGACAAAAGGTAAATCAATAAAATTTGATTTTTTAAAAAGGTAATTTTAGAATCCCTTCTCCAATGGTACTGAAAAGGCTATATTCCTTACTTATACTCTACACAGAAAAATTAAACATAAACATGATCATTTCACTTTGTTTAACCTTGATCATACAATTTATTTTCAGTTTTAAAAAATTTTTACAAAGCAGTGCTTCGAACTCAGGGTCTCACACATGCAAGGTATGTGCTCAACCACTGAGTTATATCATGTTTTTAATCTCACATTAAAACAAAATGTGAGAGTAGTAATAAAATAAAGTTACCCAATATCAAAGCAAAAAAATTGTGAGGTAGAGGACAGGGGACTTCTCACTGACATAAATATGAATACCTGCATGATGAAAAGCTACTCCCCATGGTACAGTTTTTTTCAAAACGGAGTCCAGTCCTGAAGGCAAACGTTTTAATTGATCCATCACTTCTAGGATACCCTCGTGTTCTAGAATCACTGGTGGAAGTTCAGATGATCCTGTCAGCAAAAACACATCAACACTCGTGTCAAAGCTAAACACTAGACCAATAGTTCTGAAACTACTATACGTCAATCACCTGCATGTTTAAAAATAGTGATGCCCAGTCCCCTGCTGAGAACTCTGGGGTGCTCCCAGAAAGGGCACCAGCCACGTCCCTGCCCTGCTGAAGCCTCAGCAACTGCACTCACACCCCAGCAGCTGCTGCCAGGCCAAAGGCCAGGCTCCACCACCTCACGACTGAGCTCTGCAGTGTGAAAACTGCCAAAAATGTCAAGTACACTGGGTTGTTTTTGCTTTTGTTTGTTTTTGCCATTTCTTTGGCTGACGGCTCGGCCTTCTTGGAAGAGGGGCAAGCAGCATCCTCTACACTGCCACCCCTGTACTTCCAGAAGCCTGGGCAGTGGCATCCGCTTCCCGCACTCACCACCAAATAAGCTCACCGCACAATTAAGTATTGTGAATTTACTGGATCCTGTAGCCACATTGCAGTTGTAAGACATCTCTAAACTCTCCAATACTAACATCCCAGTAGGTGCACACCAAATTAGATGGGACTGTAACAAAGAAACCAACTAAGCTCAATTAACAAATCTTCTTTTACTGAAGTATTTTTTGATAATTCCATTAGCCATTTAGTCACAACAAGTAATGAAAAATAAATAATTCTGGGCTGCTACAGGGGCAGACTTGAGGGGTGGTTGAGAAAATGGGGACAGTGGTGACAGTGGTGGTGGAATTGGTGCTGGCATATTGACTGTCTATAACAAATCATGAAGAATGACTTTGTAAAGCACAGTGTTTAAATAAAGAGGAAATAAATTTAAATTTTTTTAAAAAAAATAGTGATGCCTGGTTCCCACTAGTAGACGACATGATGTAGTACAATCCAACTCAAACATACAGAATTTAAAGAACTCCCAGGATATTTGCTTTTCAGGTCCATGTTCTCCCTTGAACAGCTCTCTCTTGCTTGTCTCTGTCTCTCTGCTTTCTTTTTCACTCTGGAGAAGCCCATGTTCTCTCCTGAACAAGTATGTCCCATCTCTCACTCCCCTCACAGCTCTCTAAGTTACATTCAGCAAAAACCATTTTGCTTCATGACTTCACATCCTCCTGAAATTCTTTTCTATGAGGGAAGGCGACAGACCCAGAATGCCTGTGCCCAGATGAGGATTGGCTTTTCTTTCACACAAAGAGCAATTCTTCACTCCAGCTTGAGTCCAGGGATGGCTGAGACATCAGCTGATCATCTACCAAGCCATGCAAAACATGTGGACTCAGGAGCAGCTTGAAGACTGCATGTGTAGCTGGCAGGACATGAGCATCCATGCCATGTCTGTGCTTGTGGCAGACTTTACCAGTCCTGACCCTAGATAGGCATTAAAAAAGAAAATGAAGAAGAAAAAAACATCTCCCAAGCAATTCTACTGTGCACCAAAGCTTAAGAAGCACTGTTAGAGTAAGACCCTGTCCACAGGATCCCAGAAATCATCCGCAGAAGAGGATTACAGATACTAACTACAGAGTCCAAAACTAGAAATTCTTGTTCAGTGTATCCCACCTAACAGTAGTTCCAAAATCACCTACAAGTCTAGTTCTTCGTGACAACTTTTCTACTCTCGTTGGCACCTATGCAGTAATGAATGATCTCTGACTTCCTGTTTTGCTTCTCTGTATAACTTTCTCCCCCAATAAAATCTTGTTTCTTAAAAAAACTTTCCAAGACACCTGAGCTCAACCATAGTAAGGGGCCCAGAACCATAACTCTGCATGCCACAACACCATTCTGGGCAGATCAAAACCCTAGCTGGCAACTCTGTGGCCTTTTCAGAACACAGATGGGCAGATTCCCCTTGCTTCCAGCTAGTTTCAGTAACCCCACGCCCAAAATCTGCCATAGCAAGGGGCCCAGCTCCACAGCACCTGAAACACGCAGCTGAGGAACAGCTTCTCCTAAGTTCACACTACTCACAGTAGAGTAGAAGCAAGCAAACCCCATGGAGAAGATGTGGAGAAGCCCCCCAAGCTCAACGAGCAAAAACAAGAACACAGAGGGCTCAAACAGCACCAACTAGCTCAGAAAATCCTCAGACAATGACTTGAGTAACACCACTGTGAGTATGTCTAATGAGATCACAGAAACAATGGCACAAGTAGTCAGCAGGTTGTTGCTTGCCTGGAACGTAGCTGAGGCAGGCTCAATCCCAGACACCCATTATGATCCCCCAAGCACTACTGGGCGTGATCCCTGAGCACAAAGTCAGGAGTAAACCCTGAGCACCAATGGGTATGATTGATCACAAAACAAAAATATAACAAAACAAAAAGAAACAGATAAGTGATTGCCTAAGAGGGATGAAAACAAGTGAGAATACTTGGAGCAAGAGAAAAATTTTATGATAAGTATTATGTTCTACATATTGTTTAAAGATTGAATAAGTATCTACATTTGTTACAAATCATTATATAATAAAAATATGTAAATTAATAAATAAATTTATCAGTAAGACTGATAATATATATGTATATATGTACATATAAAGTATGTATATTCATAGAAATGTGTCATTTTTAACTTTCAGAAATACAATGAAACAGAAGGCCCCAAATGAGAACCTTGGTTATATCTCTATAAACTTTTAGAGTATCAGACCAGACAGAGGGTAAAGGGGTAAGGCTCTTGCTGACCCAGGTTCAATCCCTGGCATTACCTATGTTCCCCAAGCATTGCCAGGAGTGATCCCTCAACACAGAAACAGGAGTAAACCCTGAGCACCAGGTGTAGCAAAAAACAAACAACAACACTTTAAAAAATAAGACTTTTAGAGTATTTATAAAAATTAGAGTATCTTAAAAACCTAAAAATTAACCATAATGTGTGTACATGGTCTATAATGAGGATATGGAAAGGATTAGTCACAAAAAAGAATTTTGTAAAAGAGTACCTAGTGGAGAGGTGATAGGGACGATAAAAGAGATTAAGGCTTTACTAACACTATCATTGTTTTCAAGCAAATGTAATAAATACATAGGTTTTTGTTTCCATCTAAAACTTACCCTCAGCTTTATGGTATAGATTATAAAATTCATGGGCAATGGTATCTGCCAGCTTCTCACACCATTTCTTTGATGGACAGAAAAGTAACACTGAATGGTTATCACGAATGGTCTCATAGCATAAACTAACAATATGATCCTCATCTCCCTAAAAAAAAAAAAAGGAAAAAAGAAAAAGGGTATGCATGAGAAATGGGGTTCAATACCCAGTATCAAAAATAATTAGGAGTATTTTCAAAATAGTCACAAATTAATTAAAAATTACTCATGTTGCTTCATAGAAAAGGTTTTATTTAGGAAAGGCTAATTCACCTAACGGGCCAAGGTAATTTAAATGGGGTAGTTACATAGACAAAAGAAAATAGTAATAGGAGTGTAAATGATTGTGTTTCCATACACATACTGAAATAAACCATAAGTGAAATTTGGAGTACAAAGTAATACCCCATATGAAAAACACAGAAGCTACAAATGCATGTCAATGAGAGTGCTAGAACAGTGACTTTAGTCTGTTCCCAGCTAGAAACGTACCCATAAGTGTTTGAACATTGAGGCACAAACCTGCATACCTAAGAAGGTGCATCATTAGGAAGTCAGTTCTTTAACTTCAGAATTAAAGAGTCAGACTAAGAAAATTACTGTAAACTAAACTCTTTTAATTGTCTTTAGAGGTGTGGGAGGATTTTATCATTTATCAAGCACTTTCTAGAAATGAAATAATTATTTTTAAACCACACCTTCAGGGCCACAATGGAAAACAGCATAAAGCTTTCAAAAATTGAAAACAGGGATTGGGAAGAACGCTCACTATGGTCCAGCTTTGAAACCCTAGCATCACATGTCCCCATGCACTGCTGGGGTAACCCTGGGGGTCCCTGACTCTGCAGAGCCAAAGCAGAACCATACTCTCTGGCCCTAGCATAGAACCAACAGTCCAACATAGAAAGTATTTCCAGGAGTGGTCCACAGGCCCCATAAGCACAGCTTGGAAGACATCCCAGAATTAAAAATAAAACTACCGTATGATCAAGCTATTCCACCTCTAGGTATCTATAGAATATAATAATACTAATTTAAAAAAAAATGTCTACCCCCTATATTATTTGAGCAGTTTTCACAGCAGCCAAGATTAAAATGAGCTAAGAACCTATCATCAGACTGAACAAATGAACATTTTCCATAGTATAGGCAATGAAATATTAATAAGTGAACAAAAAAATAGAAAAGGAATCTTACCATTTATCATTTACAATAACTTGGGTGGACTTAAGACCATTATGCTAAGCAAAATAAATTAGAAAAAATACAGTAGATTGTATTCATATAAAGAATATAAAGAAACAAAGCAAATGAACAAATTAAACTCTCAAACTGTGACAACAAAATAGTTGTTACCAGAGAGAAACAGGATCTGGAGAGGAGAAATGAACAGGTAGAAGAGGATGGTCAAGTGATGGTGGTGGATGTTAACTACCACTCTCATAGTGGAGATGCTGTCGTATATACATTTATTAAGGTACAAAAGCATACTCTCAAGCCCTATAAATATCATAGACTAATGGTACACTAATTTTTATTTTTTTAACTAATTTTTATTTTAATTAAATTTATTTCTTACAATATTAAGTATCATATGTACTATATAGAGAGAGGTTTTGTAATTCAACCAATATCACAACCATTATTAAATATAGTCATTAAATGTGAAAGTAGATCTGTCTGACTTAAAAAAAAAATTACATAGGGGCTGGAACAATATTAGTCAGAAGCAGGTAAGGTGCTTGCTTTGCATGCACTAGACCCAGGTTCAATCCCTGGCATCTCTATGGTCCCCCAAGCCCACCAGCAGTGATTCTTGAGTACAGAACCAGAAACTCCTGAGAATCGCTGGGCATGCCCCCCACCAAAAAAAATTAAAATTAAAAAATAACATAACTTTTAATAATCTAGAGCCAGGAATATAGCTCAGCAATAGAACACTGAATTTATATATGTGGGGTTCTGGGTTCAATCCCAGATTCCAGGAAAAAGAAATCAAAGACGTTCTTGCCACTCCACAACCCCCACCATTTAAAAAGAGTCAATTTTCCACTAAGCCACAAGAATACATTTTCCCTTTCCATATCAACACCAATTCTTTAAGATCAAACTAATTAGCTTAATATTAATATCATTAGAATGCAATGCTATTAAATGAGATTCCTTACTTGGCTATTCCTAATTCACATAAAAGCTGCTAACATCTTACTAGAAAATGCAATCACATACCTTCACTTGTAGCATGGGTTGAAATTCCCTCACAAGCTTCATTGAAGAATCATATATGGAATTTCCAATTTTCACTGACTCCAAGAGTGGTACAGGACGAAAGTCAGTGTGGTAGAGTTCAGCATTCAACCAGGAAGCTACAAGTTCCAAATTAGGAAGAGTTGCACTCATACCAACAATCTGTATGGCATTAGAGACAGGGTTGGCTAATTTTTCTTGGCTGTAAAACAAATAAAAATGCTATAAGATACATGATATTAATTACAAACAATGGTACTCAGTATTTTTGGTCATTCCCATAGCACACATTTCTCTAGGAGTATTTTCCCAGGAATAAAATTCCCGAGTCACAAAATTTTATCAGATGTTACTCAAATAATGAAAATATAAAGTTATATCTTGAAAACTATAAAAAAAATTTACAATCCTGACATTTACACCTGGACAATGTATTATTGTAAGACAATTTCTTCTTCTTTTTTAATGTAGGAGAAGGCTATTTATTCAGCCATTGATTAAGCTGACTGAGCTGGGCATGAACACCATATTACTTTATTTAAATATTTTAATTGGATATTCATTAAGACCATTACAAAGCTGTTCATAATTGGGTTTCAGTCATACAATGATCCAGCATTCATCCCTCCACCAGTGCACATCTCCCACCATCAATGTCCCATTTCCCCACCACCACCCCCCAATCCTTCACCCCCTACCCCCAGCCTCCTTCTATGGGAAGCACTTTCCTTCTTGCTCTCTCTCCCTTTGCCTTTTATGTATTACGGTTTGCACTACAGATGCTAAGAGGTCATGGTTTCTGTTCAGGGCATTCAGTATTTTTATCAGAACAGTAAGGCTGGAGTAGCTTTTCAATCGAGTGGCAGCTTTGGGATGTGGATGTGATTGCTGAGGCTTCCAGAAGTACAGGGAGGTGGGGGGGAGGTACTCCATCTCGACCCAGAGAAAGCCTGGAGATTTCAGTCACAAAACCTGCATTCCAAAATTTCAGCAGATTATAGCTTGGTGAGGTCTGTTCTGACATGGTGGAATCAGGCCAGAAGTATGGCAGTGATTTGGGATTGTGTCTGTTCAGCCCAGTCTGTTCAGCCATGCGCAGGTCCAAGACTAATTGAGGCTTTTGATCTCTTTCAAGATTTATTTATGGGTCACTGAAGCAGGCCAGTAGTAAAGTTAACAGGGTAGCACTGTAGTTGGTTAATGGGGGTGATTATCAGTGCTTCCATCAGTATTGGGAAGTGAAGGGAGGTAGCCCACCCCGACTCTGGGAAAGCCTGGATATTTCAGTCACAAAACCCGCATACCAGAATTTTCAACACATATATCTTGGTGAGGTCTGTCCTGAGATGGTGGAGTCAGGTCAGAGTTATGGCGGCGATTTTAGATTGTGGAAGCAAGTGGCTGCCAGGGGCTCTGCTTGAGTGGGCTCCAGGCCAACTTGCCCCCATTTCAATTTACCCAAGTCTGTTCAGCCAT